>NC_134358.1:40137809-40737809 GCF_048569485.1 Anomaloglossus baeobatrachus
ACTCATCAAGCAACAAAAGTCATATAAAGAAATCTTTTTTTGTACATATTATCATCTAAGGAGCAGTATTATAAATGTTATATTCTTGTACATAGGGGCAGTATTATAGTAGTTATATTCTTGTACATAGGGGCAGTATTATAATAGTTATATTCTTGTACATAGGGGGCAGTATTATAGTAGTTATATTCTTGTACATAGGAGCAGTATTATAGTAGTTATATTCTTGTACATAGGAGCAGTATTATAGTAGTTATATTCTTGTACATAGGGGCAGTATTATAATAGTTATATTCTTGTACATAGGGGGCAGTATTATAGTAGTTATATTCTTGTACATAGGAGCAATATTATAGTAGTTATATTCTTGTACATAGGGGCAGTATTATAATAGTTATATTCTTGTACATAGAGGACAGTATTATAGTAGTTATATTCTTGTACATAGGAGCAATATTATAGTAGTTATATTCTTGTACATAGGGACAGTATTATAGTAGTTATATTCTTGTATATAGGGGCAATATTATAGTAGTTATAGTTATATACATAGGGGGCAGTATTATAGTAGTTATATTCTTGTACATAGGGGCAGTATTATAGTAGTTATAGTTATATACATAGGGGGCAGTATTATAGTAGTTATATTCTTGTACATAGGAGCAGTATTATAGTAGTTATATTCTTGTACATAGGAGCAGTATTATAGTAGTTATATTCTTCTACATAGGGGCAGTATTATAGTAGTTATATTCTTCTACATAGGAGTAGTATTATAGTAGTTATATTCTTGTACATAGTGGCATTATTATAGTAGTAATATTCTTGTACATAGGGGCAGTATTATAGTAGTTATATTCTTCTACATAGGAGCAGTATTATAGTAGTTATATTCTTGTACATAGGGGCAGTATTATAGTAATTATATTCTTGTACATAGTGGCATTATTATAGTAGGTATATTCTTGTACATAGAGGGCAGTATTATAGTAGTAATATTCTTGTACATAGGGGCAGTATGATAGTAGTTATATTCTTCTACATAGGAGCAGTATTATAGTAGTTATATTCTTGTACATAGGGGCAGTATTATAGTAATTATATTCTTGTACATAGGGGCAGTATTATAGTAATTATATTCTTGTACATAGGGGCAGTATGATAGTAGTTATATTCTTGTACATGGAGGCAGTATTATAGTAGTTATATTCTTGTACATAGGGGCAGTATGATAGTAGTTATATTCTTGTACATAGGGGCAATATTATAGTAGTAATATTCTTGTACATAGGGGCAGTATTATAGTAGTTATATTCTTGTACATAGGGGCAGTATTATAGTAGTAATATTCTTGTACATAGGGGCAGTATTATGGTAGTTATATTCTTGTACATAGGGGCAGTATTATAGTAGTTATAGTTATATACATAGGGGGCAGTATTATAGTAGTTATATTCTTGTACATAGGGGCAGTATGATAGTAGTTATATTCTTGTACATAGGGGGCAGTATTATAGTAGTTATATTGTTGTACATAAGAGCAGTATTATAGTAGTTATATTCTTGTACATAGGAGACAATATTATAGTACCGTAGTTATATTCTTGTACATGGAGACAATATTATAGTAGTTATATTCTTGTACATAGGGGGTAGTATTATAGTAGTTATATTCTTGTACATAGGAGCAGTATTATAGTAGTTATATTCTTGTACATAGGAGCAGTATTATAGTAGTTATATTCTTGTACATAGGAGCAGTATTATAATAGTTATATTCTTGTACATGGGGCAGTATTATAGTAGTTATATTGTTGTACATAAGAGCAGTATTATAGTAGTTATATTCTTGCACATAGGGGCAGTATTATAGTAGTTATATTCTTGTACATAGGAGTAGTATTATAGTAGTTATATTCTTGTACATAGGGGCAGTATTATAATAGTTATATTCTTGTACATGGGGCAGTATTATAGTAGTTATATTGTTGTACATAGGGGGCAGTATTATAGTAGTTATATTCTTGCACATAGGGGGCAGTATTATAGTAGTTATATTCTTGTACATAGGGGCAGTATTATAGTAGTTATATTCTTGTACATGGAGGCAGTATTATAGTAGTTATATTCTTGTACATAGGGGCAGTATTATTGTAGTTATATTCTTGTACATAGGAGACAATATTATAGTAGTTATATTCTTGTACATAGGGGGCAGTATTATAGTAGTTATATTCTTGTACATAGGAGCAGTATTATAGTAGTTATATTCTTGTACATAGGAGCAGTATTATAGTAGTTATATTCTTGTACATGGAGGCAGTATTATAGTAGTTATATTCTTGTACATAGGAGCAGTATTATAGTATTTATATTCTTGTACATAGGAGCAGTATTATAGTAGTTATATTCTTGTACATAGGGGGCAGTATTATAGTAGTTATATTCTTGTACATAGGGACAGTATTATAGTAGTTATATTCTTGTACATAGGGACAGTATTATAGTAGTTATATTCTTGTACATAGGGGCAGTATTATAGTAGTTATATTCTTGTACATAGGAGCAGTATTATAGTAGTTATATTCTTGTACATAGGGGGCAGTATTATAGTAGTTATATTCTTGTACATAGGGGGCAGTATTATAGTAGTTATATTCTTGTACATAGGGGCAGTATTATAGTAGTTATATTCTTGTACATAGGGGCAGTATTATAGTAGTTATATTCTTGTAGAACGATGTCAATATAAAATGTATGCTTTTGTACATGGGGCAGACCTCTTGGTGCTATGTAATAACAAATGGGCTCAGAAATTCTGTAATTATTTTGGAGATCTGAATGTTTCACAGCTTTATAACGTTTAAAGCTTTATTATTACTTTTGACTTTGGAAACATATATTATATAATTTGTGATATTGATCACATGACTCTTTCCGGTAGCACCTTACAAGTGTTCCAGGTGACAGCACGAGATCTGGTTACTGGGATTTGTATTGTGATGTTATTGTATAGTAACAGACATTCCTTCTTCCGATGGTTATACTGTATATGTGACATATAAACTGTGCAGGAAATAATATAGAGTGAATTATGCTATAAAACACAAGTAATCGGATTCCTTCTTTTACCATTACAGTGGTGTAGCCTGTGCGGCTCCTTTGATGTCAGTGTCTTTTGCAGATACAAAGATCTAATGAAGGAATTCTAAAAATGGAAAAAGTCTTAAGGGTGCTTTACACGCTGCAACATCGCTAGCAATAGCTAGCGATGTCGTGCGCGATAGCACCCGCCCACGTCGCTGTTTTGTCATGGGGTGATCACTGCCGTAGCGAACAATATCGCTACGGCAGCGTCACACGCACATACCTGCTTAGCGACGTCGCTGGAGACACCGAACAATCTCTCCTTTAAGGGGGCTGGTCGTGCGGCGTCACAGCGGCGTCACTAAGCAGCCGGCCAACAGAAGCGGAGGGGCGGAGATGAGCGGCCAGAACATCTTGCCCACCTCCTTCCTTCCGCATTGCCGGTGGATGCAGGTAAGGAGATGTTCCTCGCTCCTGCGATGTCACACACAGTGCTGTGTGACGCCGCAGAAACGAGCGTCGTGCACCACCAACGATATTATGAAAAGGAGCGACGTGTCAACGATCAACGATTTTTGACGTTTTTGCGATCGTTGATCGTCGCTCCTTTTAGTCACACGCTAACGACGTCAGATGTGCGTCACAAACACCGTGACCACGGAGATATATCGTTAGCGTACTGTGTGTAAAGTACCCTTAAATTAGATGACTCCTGTTCATGCTTAGTTCTTTGGATGTCTGGGGTCTTTAGCTCAGCGTGAACCCTGGACCATCCATGTATTCATGGTTGACTATTCCTTTGTAGTGTCTCCTTCTGGGGAAATGTGTGGACAGTTTTTGCTTTCACCAGATATTGGGAATTCCATAAGTCGGACCTTCAGTCATCACTTGATTGTTATTGTAGATTGACTGTTGTTGAGAAGGAGATGTCTTTGGTTTGGATCTTTAGACTGAGGAGATGTCTAGGTTAAGATTTTCGAGGATTGCCTCCATCCATTTTTATCTTCAACTTTACGAATACATGGGTCTTAAAAGGTTCTGCTTCATACTCAACAAATATGTTTTTGAGCCTGACACTTCTTAAAAATATTGCGTCCAAGCTGCAAACCCATTTATATAGATGCCGACTTCTCCGGCCGGCAGAAGCTTGTCTCCTACATGAAGCCTGGATCCGGGATATTGAAGTCTCATAGGCCCAGTTATTACTTTCCATCCACCATCAGGGAAGAGCCATGATAATTTCCACAAAAATGTGTTCTTATAGGCACATTTCAGAAATTTGGATTAATAGTCATGTCAATGGGGGACAAAGATAATGGGAAATCCGGTCCTCTCTACTGCTAATTTTTGCCCGTGGGGTAGAGCTGTTTAGAGCATTGGTGACCCGGATATCTCTCTGTATCATGACACTAGCGACAGGTTCAAGACTTGAGAGTCATTTCCATTCTTGACTCTCAATTTTAAATGTGTTTCCTTTCCTTTAGCAGTAATAGGATTAATTACAGTAGCAAGCAGGCTGTTTACCAGCACAGATGTTTTTGGTTTGGGACCCCTCCCAGTCCCTTTATATACCCTCAGCTACCAGCAGGTGGTGTCGGTTATGCTTTACCATTTGCATGCTGGGCCTGGAGGTGGAAGGAGCTGCTGAAACCCTCTGTTGGAGTTGCTGGTGTGGCTGCAGTCTTAAGCCTGCTTTACACGGTACGATCTATCGTGCAATTTCACGATCGATCGTACCCGCCCCCGCAATTAGTTGCCCGTGGCGCACAATGTCGTTAACCCCCGTCACACGCACTTACCTGCTGTGCGACGTCGCTGTGGGCAGCGCACATCCTCTTCCTGAAGGGGGAGGGATGTTCGGCGTCACAGCGACGTCACACAGCGGCCGGCCAATAGAAGCAGAGGGGCGGAGATGAGCGGGACGTAAATATCCCGCCCATCTCCTTCCTTCTGCATAGCCGGCGGGTGCTGCGGGACGGAGGTAAGCTGCTGTTCATCGTTCCCGGGGTGTCACACGGAGCAGCGTGTGCTACCCGGGAGCGATGAGCCATCGGCGCCATTTTAATTAAACGAGATTATGAAACCGAGCGACGCGTACATGACTCACGATTTGTGAGCGATACTGCGTCGCTCGGAGGTGTCACACAGCCCGATGTTGCAAGCGATGCCGGATGTGCGTCACAAAAACCGTGACCCCGACGATCTATCGCACGATAGATCATCTCGTGTAAAGCCCCCTTTACTGCTGACTAGAGCAGTCTGTTGTTGTGTTCCCCCTGTCTGTGAGGCTAGCATCCTTCACCTGCCCACTCTCTAGCCAGGGACTTTTTTGTGTCTTTCCAGGGCTTCAGGTTCCTGCTTGGTGACAAGTGAGGAACCTGTATAAGATCTAGCTAGGAGTGCAGGATACAGTGGCAGGTAGTAGAGGAGGTGTCCATCTTCCCTCTCACTAGTCCTAGGGCCTTCTGTTGTTAAAGTGTCCCCGGTGTACTCCTTGTTTGTTGTGGTGTAACCCCTGTTGTTGTGTGTTTTGCTGCACCATCCATAGTCTGTGCCATGACAATCGGTGGACAATTAATTAATTAACATCTATTGACCATATAAGAAACTTGGATTGTTAAAGAACGGCTAAACCAATATGGAACGACGACAAGTCAATACATCAATAAACTCTTTTTTAAATTTAATGTCTGGGTGCCCTAAAATTTCTACAGCACCCCCACATGATTTAATTTCTGGACCCTTGGCTGTCCCTAATCACATGCCAGACAAGGACCACCATGGGTCTAGATAAGACCCGTGGATCACAGTTTCCCAAGAACACCACTGTCATGAAGTATTAGGGGATAACTGGGGACCAGAGCTTCTTGATTGGCCCTCAGGCTAGGGGTGCCTTAGCTCTCCCTTATCCCAGAAGTACTTCTGATAGTGAAGAGGTCTGGACTGCCTACCAAGCCCTGCTCCTGGCCAGCCCCGCTCTAATACCCCTCTACTCCACCCCAGAAAAGGGCTGGGACAGTAGTGATTAAACCCACACAAATAGACAAAAGGGGAAACCAAAACTCTAACTCACAGCAATCAAACACAGCGGTATTAAACAATACGTGATCAGGAGGAAATAAAGAGCAGGACGGGAATAAACAGACAACAAGAGAATTTCCACAACACACCAAACAGCACTCAGTAGTTCAATGCAGTCAAAAAAGGGGCAAAAGGCACTCACCGGAGCTTCTATGTAACAAGGCTTTATTCCCGCATCGGATTACAAAGTGAAGGCAGTGAGGGAGGGAGTGCAAAGAGTACGTCGGACGATGGCCATTTCGGGTCTGTCTACGACACTTCCACGAGTCCACCAGTAGTTTACTAGCAACTGGATCACAACAGCACATGGACAGGTATCGCTAAAAGCTATAGTCGGCACAGGAAATCAGTTTCCACCATCTTAAAAAGGTAGGGAGAAGCTGTGATAGGTTTCTCATAGTATGTGTTCTTAGAGGTAACCAGCAGACCAGCGCCGCTCCTGTCCTTGTTTTGTGTCTAGTATTGTGTCTGAACTACATACCAAGACATAACCTTGGGTTTTCAAAAGAAATCCGTCCTAATTCTGCCATCCTTGTCAGTCCCATCAAATAAAATGTATCAATTATTGTCAAGAAAACCCTAAAATAAAAAAATGTGAACCAGAAACAGGTGTAAAATAAAACGGTTATTAACAAGTTAACAGTTTATGTAGGTAGAACATTTACAGAAATATGGCCTTGTATGAATGACTTTCAGTCAACCCATAAAACATGGAAGGGTGAAGTTTGCT
Organism: Anomaloglossus baeobatrachus; assembly: GCF_048569485.1. Classification (NCBI taxonomy): domain Eukaryota; kingdom Metazoa; phylum Chordata; class Amphibia; order Anura; family Aromobatidae; genus Anomaloglossus; species Anomaloglossus baeobatrachus. The sequence goes on from NC_134358.1 coordinate 40,144,708, forward strand.
GACGTTGAGAAGTAACGCCCGCAGTGTAGGTCGTCCTCCGCTATACTATGGGACGTGGCACTTTATGGATATATTCATCATCCGAGAAGGATTTTCATTTAGTACAATTAATATGACTACAATCACAGTACGAGAAACCTTGCACATATCTCATCAAATAAATGCTGTTTTCTCCACCTATGAGCCACTTCTCCTAGCTTCTACGCCCAGCCTCCAAAACTTATCAATCACTCAGAAAAAATGCTAAAATCTGCTCAAAGCAACACAATGTGCCAGATCACTGAGGGATCGGGTTACAGCTGCCTATTGAAGTCTATGCAGAGGGGAGGTGGAAGTCATATCGAAACATTTGACATCGGTGCACTGACACAGCTCCCAGTTCTGGAAACGGGGAACTATATTAGTGCACTGATACCAAATGCTTCAATATTATCATGACTAAAGGGTGCTTTACACGCTGCGACATCGCTAGATGCGATCTGGCGTGTCACATCGCTAACGAGATCGCTAGCGATGTCGCAGTGTGTAAAGCACCCTTAAGGATGCTACAAAATCAAAACGTGTGGAGGAATAATCTAATATTTTTTCGGCAATGCTGTACACCAAAGATTCTTTTCTAATAAAGAGGTTTGCACTTTGCACATCTGTGACGCTGGACTCTCTTGTTAATACTAATACACGTCTTGGCAGGAACAGACTTGTGCTCCTGACTTCATTTGAGTGAGTTGGTTTAACCTCTTTTTTTTACAACATTTTCTTGGGTCTGAAAGTAAAAAAGTAAATGGGGTATGAGACCAGGCTACACAGAGATTATATATAGTCTGTAACCATAGTGTCACCAGTGTGCCATGGGTGACAGACAGTCATGTGGTTTCTGGCCATAGAAGGTCACAATGTTTGGCTGCGCAGAATGCTCCCTTGCTTTCTATTGTTCCTGCTGTCTGTATTCATTGGTGTAGGTAGCTTTCCTCCTGGATTTATATATCTCCGTTTTGGACCCAGCAGGAGCTCGCCCTCCACCCAGCTGCTGATCATCAGCATTCTCTTGCTTCCTTTGACTGATGCTGGTGATATTTTCAGTTCATTCCAGCCTTGGTTGCAAGCAGGTGGCTTCTACCCCTTTGTGGAATCATTGCTGAAAACTTTGCTGAACTTCTACCTGTGTCATCTGTTGATAAGTAGTTCATGCATTTTTCCGCTCTGTGTCCTCCTTGTGTCTTCTACAGTGTTTAGTGGGGTTAATGAAGAGCTCATCCCACCCGTTCCCTATTTAGGGTGCAGCACTAGGGATACCTAGTGTCAGGTATCCGGCTTGGTGCATAGGCACGGAACCTATCTAGGGTGGTGAGGAACCCCAGGGACCAGCAGTAGAGATATTTATGGTCAGGTTTCCAGCTCGGCGCATAGGTGCAGAACCTATCTAGGGGGGTGAGGGACCCCAGGGACCAGCACTAGGGATACCTAGGGTCAGGTATCCGGCTCGGCTCATAAGTGCAGAACCTATATAGGGTGGTGAGGGACCCCAGGAACCAGCAGTAGGGATATCAAGGGTCAGGTATCCGGCTTGGTGTATAGGTGCAGAACCTATCTAGGGTGGTGAGGGATCCCAGGGCCCAGCAGTAGGTTTGGTCAAGGTTCACCATGTCCCCCTTCCCTAGACACAGGGTTTCCCTTCCCTTTTGCCATTTGCTTGGTACTTACCTGTACTTAGAGTGACACATAGGGACACACGTTTGCATGAGACCTGTGCGCTTCATTTAAAAAAATACACACACAGAACAATGGTGTAGAAGAGCCGCCACTTGTGTTTCCTTGAATATTCCCTTATCTGTGATTTCTAATTACTAGACTCCAGCACCGAGATAAGATAAATCCAGGGCTTTTGTGATAGCAGCGCTATCATTTTGTGGCGGCATGATACAAAAGAAGCAAAATAACTTTCATGACCTAATTGTGCCGCGGGAACATGAAGGATTCATTCTAAGGTGCAGCCGGAGCAGACACAATCACACTATTGTGACTCCTGAACATCATGTCTGCCGCGGAGTCTCCAGGAACACCGGACCGTTCTCTGCTTGTTAGGACCATGATGACAACTGCGCATGAATGACCCGGAATATTCAGGAAGATACACGAGTCTGCAGCCAACACAGCAGGGATCAGCAAGGGTTAATAAGGAAACATTCTGTTCAGTTATCATTTAAAATATACTAGCTGTACTACCCGGCTTCGCCCAGGTTAATAACTGCTGTTAACAAAATAGAATGTATTAACAAAAATGTATTCTGCACACAAAAACCACAAAACAAATAGAAATGTAATTATGTCTGTCTCCCCCTCTGTATATACAGTTAGGTCCAGAAATATATGGACAGTGACACAATTTTCGCGAGTTGGGCTCTGCATGCCACCACATTGGATTTGAAATGAAACCTCTACAACAGAATTCAAGTGCAGATTGTAACGTTTAATTTGAAGGTTTGAACAAAAATATCTGATAGAAATTGTAGGAATTGTACACATTTCTTTACAAACACTCCACATTTTAGGAGGTCAAAAGTAATTGGACAAATAAACCAAACCCAAAAAAAATATTTTTATTTTCAATATTTTGTTGCGAATCCTTTGGAGGCAATCACTGCCTTAAGTCTGGAACCCATGGACATCACCAAACGCTGGGTTTCCTCCTTCTTAATGCTTTGCCAGGCCTTTACAGCCGCAGCCTTCAGGTCTTGCTTGTTTGTGGGTCTTTCCGTCTTAAGTCTGGATTTGAGCAAGTGAAATGCATGCTCAATTGGGTTAAGATCTGGTGATTGACTTGGCCATTGCAGAATGTTCCACTTTTTTGCACTCATGAACTCCTGGGTAGCTTTGGCTGTATGCTTGGGGTCATTGTCCATCTGTACTATGAAGCGCCGTCCGATCAACTTTGCGGCATTTGGCTGAATCTGGGCTGAAAGTATATCCCGGTACACTTCAGAATTCATCCGGCTACTCTTGTCTGCTGTTATGTCATCAATAAACACAAGTGACCCAGTGCCATTGAAAGCCATGCATGCCCATGCCATCACGTTGCCTCCACCATGTTTTACAGAGGATGTGGTGTGCCTTGGATCATGTGCCGTTCCCTTTCTTCTCCAAACTTTTTTCTTCCCATCATTCTGGTACAGGTTGATCTTGGTCTCATCTGTCCATAGAATACTTTTCCAGAACTGAGCTGGCTTCATGAGGTGTTTTTCAGCAAATGTAACTCTGGCCTGTCTATTTTTGGAATTGATGAATGGTTTGCATCTAGATGTGAACCCTTTGTATTTACTTTTATGGAGTCTTCTCTTTAGTGTTGACTAAGGCTCTGTGCGCACTAGACCTTTTTACCCACGGATTTACCCGCGGATTTGCCGCTGAAATTTCTTGAGAAATGTCTGCAATCTTTGTGCAGACATTTCCCAGCAATTTCTATGAAAAAAAAAAATAGCTGTGCGCACTTGTGCAGATTTTTCTCAAGAAATTTCCTTGAGAAGAACTTCTCGAGAAAATTTCTTGAGAAAATGAACATGTCCATTATTTCCGCAGGTACCCTGCGGATTTCGACAGTACAGCCTGCAAAAATCCGCAGGGAACTACCCGCGGGAAAATCGCGGCAATTTCGCGGCTATTCCGCGGCTAATCCGCGGAAAATCCGCGGCAAATCCGCATGTGGATTTGGTGCGGATTTTTTCCGGAGGTCCGGAAATCTTTCACTCCCAGAAGTTTCTCAAGAAATTTTCTTGAGAAACTTCACATTTCTAGTGCGCACATAGCCTTAGAGACTATGAATGGTTTGCATCTAGATGTGAACCCTTTGTATTTACTTTCATGGAGTCTTCTCTTTACTGTTGACTTAGAGACAGATACACCTACTTCACTGAGAGTGTTCTGGACTTCAGTTGATGTTGTGAACGGGTTCTTCTTCACCAAAGAAAGTATGCGGCGATCATCCACCACTGTTGTCATCCGTGGACGCCCAGGCCGTTTTGAGTTCCCAAGCTCACCAGTCAATTCCTTTTTTCTCAGAATGTACCCGACTGTTGATTTTGCTACTCCAAGCATGTCTGCTATCTCTCTGATGGATTTTTTCTTTTTTTTCAGCCTCAGGATGTTCTGCTTCACCTCAATTGAGAGTTCCTTAGACCGCATGTTGTCTGGTCACAGCAACAGCTTCCAAATGCAAAACCACACACCTGTAATCAACCCCAGACCTTTTAACTACTTCATTGATTACAGGTTAACGAGGGAGACGCCTTAAGAGTTAATTGCAGCCCTTAGAGTCCCTTGTCCAATTACTTTTGGTCCCTTGAAAAAGAGGAGGCTATGCATTACAGAGCTATGATTCCTAAACCCTTTCTCCGATTTGGATGTGAAAACTCTCATATTGCAGCTGGGAGTGTGCACTTTCAGCCCATATTATATATATAATTGTATTTCTGAACATGTTTTTGTAAACAGCTAAAATAACAAAACTTGTGTCACTGTCCAAATATTTCTGGCCCTGACTGTATCTCTCTGTCTCTCTCTCTTTCCCTGTCTGTCTCTTTCCCTGTCTGTCTCTGACTGTCTCTTTCTCCATCTGTCTCAATCTCTTTCCCTGTCTGTCTATCTATCTCTGTCACTTTCCCTGTCTGTCTCTTTCCCTGTCTGTCTCTTTCCCTCTCTTTCCCTGTCAGTCTCTTTCCCTCTCTTTCCCTGTCAGTCTCTTTCCCTCTTTCCCTCTGTCTCTTTCCCTGTGTCTGTCTCTTTGTCTGTCTCTTTACCTGTCTTTGTCTGTCTCTTACCCTGTCTGTCTCTTTTCCTCTTTCCCTGTCTGCCTGTTTCCCTGTGTCTGTCTCTGTCTCTTTGTCTGTGTCTGTCTCTTTGTGTCTGTCTCTTACCCTTTCTATGTCTGTTTCTTACCCTGTCTGTGTCTGCCTCTTTCCCTGTCTGTGTCTGTCTCTTTCCCTGGCAGCATTGTGACATGCCAACATTCCATATAAGGGCGTGGCTGCGCAGTCTTCTGAAGTTCTGGCTGCACTGTGGCTCCCAGCTCCATTCGCTTTAATGGAGGCAGGTTTTTTGGTGAATAACTGTAAAGCGTGGGGTTAAAATTTCCCCTCAGAACATAGCCTATGACGCTCTCGGGGTCCAGAAGTGTGAGTGTGCAAAATTTTGTGACTGTAGCTGCGACGATGCAGATGCCAATCCCGGACATACATACATACATACACACTTTCACCTTTATATATTAGATTCATTCATTTGTACATTCTTTTGTTTCCTTATTTCATTTGGTGATTGTTCCTCAAATTGTTTTTGCATGGACCCCAAATCTGGGTGTTCGGATTCGGCTACTGAAATTATTAAAAACAATAAAGGAAAAAGAAAGCAAATGGAATAAAGCAGACACGTTACACTTACCGAGTCTCCCGTGCAGCTGTAACACTACTTCCATGTCTGCTCATTAACCCTCATGCATATTCACTGCTTCCCCCGCCCACAGACAGTCCCGGCATCTGTGATTTGTTGCAGTCAGACCACACCCCCACCCTGTGGGACAGCGTCTGTGATTGGTTGTCTATGTTCCTACAGCATAAAAATAAATTTGCATAGGGTCCCCCCATATTGTGATACCCAGCACTGATAAAGCATACAGCTACAGGCTGCAACCTCCAGCAGTGTGTTTATCCTGGCTGTATATCAAATACAATTGACGCAATGAGGATTTTTATTAAATTATTTATATAAACAATTTTAAAACATATTGTACTGTCCCCCGAAATTTTGGCACAAGTTTCAGCTGATGTCCAGGGGGTCTCATTCACTTCTGATGTAATTTAAGTCATGCCCCTTCCTGACCAAAGTTGGCTCACTTTTAGTGTTTATTTATGAAGAGCTCAAACTGTCATGCTGCATCTCTGCTGAAGAGCGCAGCAGTCGAGTTGGCTTTGTCAAGCTGCTGCGCTTTGCTGTTTAGTCAATATTTCTGCTGATGACAAAGCCATGTCTACTGCATAGGCACCACAGTTTGCAGTGGTTGAGCTGAGTTACTTGCTGGGCACTGGGCACTTATCACTTGTCACAATGTTACTGTAGGATAGTGAGGGACAAGGGCTCCTATACTTTTCCTCATGCTAGGCTATTCCTAACCTCCGGATTACCCCTGATGGTGGAGATGACTGAGGCCCATGCCTTACTATTCTCCAGACCAGAGATTATCTGGAAGGACACAGACGAAAAAATACATAACTCAGACACACTGCAAACTCACAGGAACAAAAAGTAAGAGACTAAAGAGAAGAGCAAGATAAGTAAGGCAGCAACAAAAGGACAACAAGGATTAACACTACAACCGCTCACAGCAATAAAGTGCTACAACCACCAGTAAGCCTGAATCACAAAACCTCATCAGACCAGTATAGTAAAGCTATAGCTAGCATTAAAGTAAGAGCACAGCCAGCATATATAGAAGGGGAGCGAATGTGACTGGCTCCTCCACAGCATGTGATAAAAGGAGACTAGCAAGCAGTCGAAGAGAGATTAAGGGGTACTTTGCACGCTGCAACATCGCTAGCATTGGCTAGCAATGCCGAGCGCGATAGTACCCGTCCCCGTCGCACATGCGATCTCTTGTGATAGCTGCCGTAGTGAACATTATCGCTACGGCAGCTTCACACGCACTTACCTGCCCTGCGACGTCGCTCTGGCCGGCGACCCACCTCCTTCCTAAGGGGGCGGGTCGTGCGGCGTTACAGCAACGTCACACGGCAAGCGGCTAATACAAGCGGAGGGGCGGAGATGAGCGGGACGTAAACATCCCGCCCACCTCCTTCCTTCCGCATAGCCGGCGGGACGCAGGTAAGGAGATGTTCCTCGCTCCTGCGGCTTCACACACAGCGATGTATGCTGCCGCAGGAACGAGGAACAACATCGTATCTCCTATCGGTGCGACATTATGAAAATGACCGACACTACACAGATCACCGATTTACGACGCTTTTGCGATCGTTTATCGGCGCATCTAGGCTTTACACGTTGCAACGTCATTACCGGCGCCGGATGTGCGTCATTTTCGATTTGACCCCGACGATATCGCAATAGTGATGTCGCAGCGTGCAAAGTATCCCTTAGGGGTACTTTGCACACTACGACATCGCAGGTGCGATGTCGGTGGGGTCAAATTGAAAATGACGTACTTCCGGCATCGCATGCGACATCGTAGTGTGTAAAGGCTCGATGATACGATTAACGAGCGCAAAAGCGTCGTAATCGTATCATCGGTGCAGCGTCGGCGTAATCCATGATTACGCTGACACGACGGTCCGATGTTGTTCCTCGTTCCTGTGGCAAAACACATCGCTGTGTGTGAAGCCGCAGGAGAGAGGAACATCTCCTACCGGCGTCACTGTGGCTTCCGTAGGATATGCGTAAGGAAGGAGGTGGGCGGGATGTTTACATCCCGCTCATCTCCGCCCCTCCGCTCCTATTGGCTGCCTGCCGTGTGACGTCGCAGTGACGCCATACGACCCGCCCCCCTTAATAAGGAGGCGGGTCGCCGGCCAGAGCGACGGTCGCAGGACAGGTGAGTCCATGTGAAGCTGCCGTAGCGATAATGTTCGCTACGGCAGCTATCACAAGGATATCGCAGTTGCGACGGGGGCGGGGACTATCGAGCTCGGCATCGCAGCATCGGCTTGCGATGTCGTAGTGTGCAAAGTGCCCCTTAGTCTTGCTAGCCTGCCTATTGTATGTTTTACAAGTCTGTGGGTCGATGTCCGAGTCCGCCTGTGCACAGACATCTGAGAAGTCAGCAAGCAAAGTGCCAGAATCTGGAGTTTCCACAGAAACAAAAAAAACAAGAAAAACAAAAACAAACATTACCGACTTTTGGGAAAAGTGCTCGGGGTGGCTAAGCCCAAATGAACAAGCTCAAGCTCGTACTTTGGCGAATCTTTACCGAACAGGTTCGCTCATCTCTAGTCAGAACGATGGTCTGTAGACTTTCTTTGCCAGAATCCCTGGACTACGTCAGAAGTGATGGGATTTTTTTTCTTTTGAGTAAAGTAGTGAATGAGGATAAAGGTCTTGTTTTATTTCTCTTTGTTTGTTTTGGGGTTTTTTTCAGATATAATTTTTTGGACTACGGCAGATTCCGTGGACTATAGCTGAGCTGCATGTTTGTTTTTTCTTTTTTTAATGAAATGGTAAATGGTAAATGAGGGAAAGTTTTGGGGAGTGTTTATTCAAATAAATTATTTTTTTTGTGTTTGTGTTGTTTTATTTTTACTTAGTAGATTAGTAATGGTTGTGTCTGATAAATACTCCTCCATTACTACCCTCTTGGCATGATTGCAGCTGTCACTACACAACTGACATCAACCCCATCTATCATTACCCCGATTGCCACCAAACCAGAGGAATCTGAAAGAGCTGAGGTGAAGAGCCAGAAGTGGCGCTACTAATGGATGCGCCACTTCTGGGGTGGCTGTGGGCTGCTATTTTTAGGCTTGGAAGGGCCCAATAACCATGGACCTGTCTAGCCTGGTAAGATCAGCCCTCAGCTGTCTGCTTTACTTTTACTGGTTATCAAAAAGCTCTAAAGAAAACACAGGGACAACAAACAGGGGAAGTGAATAAAGTGAATGAATAACTTATCTCCAGATGACTTAAGGCCATGTCTCACTAAGCAACATCGCTGCTGAGGCATGACTTTTGTGACGTAGCAGCGATCTTGCTAGCGATGTTGCTGTGTGTGACATCCAGCAACAACCTGGCCCCTGCTGTGAGGTCGCTGGTTGTTGCTGAATGTCATGGGCCATTTTTTAGTTGTTGCTCTCCCGCTGTGAAGCGCACATCGCTGTGTGTGTCAGCGATAGAGCAACAACTGAATGTGCAGTGAGCAGGGAGCCGACTTCTGCGGACGCTGGTAACCAATGTAAATATTGGGTAACCAAGAAGCCCTTTCCTTGGTTACCCGATATTTACCTTCGTTACCAGCGTCTGCCGCTCTCACGCTGTCAGTGCCGGCTCCCTGCTCTCTGCACACATAGCCAGACTACACATCGGGTAATTAACCCAATGTGTACTCTGGCTAGGAGTGCAGGGAGCCAGCGCTAAGCGGTGTGTGCTGGTAACCAAGGTAAATATCGGGTTGGTTACCCGATATTTACCTTAGTTACCAAGCGCAGCATCGCTTCCACGCGTCACTGCTGGCTGGAGGCTGGTCACTGGTGAGATCTGCCTGTTTGACAGCTCACGAGCATCCTGACGCTGCCTTGCCATGACAGCCTGCTTGTTACACTGCTCCTGTATAAAAAACAAAAATGCTAGCACTAAATGTGCACTACAGCACTAAAAAATTCCAACTGTACTTATTATAAATATGAGATTTTTGGCCAAAAATTGCAATTTCTTGAGCCACCCTGCCACTTCACGGCAAATCTCTGTTGGGGCAGTCCTAATGTCGCGGGCGGAGGAGGGGACGCTGCGCTCACCCACTGCTCGGGTCTGGCTGCTGCTGCTGCTGCTCGGTGGTGGCTCGAGCGGTGGGCCGGATCCCGGGGACTGGAGCGGCGCTCCTCGCCCGTGAGTGAAAGGGGGTGGTTTGGTTTAGGGATATTGTCCGTGACGCCACCCACGGTTGTGGTGAGGTTGTGACACCACCGCTGCTCTGGACGGGGATCCCGGGAGCGATGACAGGGAGCAGCTTGGATGTTGGTTCTTCCCTCCGTGGGTAGGGGGGTTGGTTGTCCCGGGGCCCGGTGAGGGGTAGGGATGGATGGGCAGGCGGGTTACGGGGCCTGGTGAGGTGCAGGGTCGCGGGGGCAGCGCTGTGCCGCACGGCATGGTGGTACTCACTCAGCCAATGACGAATGCAAAGTCTCCAGTAAAACAAACGGCTGCGGTGTTTCTCCTCCCGGCAGGTTGATGGTGACTGCTTTTCCCTGCACCTAGGTTGTGTTTGCGGTTCCAATGGCTTCCCACCGGTAACCCGCTCCCCAGCGTGGATGGGTGCTGAAGGAGCCCCTTTTGCCCGCAGGTTCTGGCCCTGGGAACTATAGCCTTGGCGGTGACTGTGTTTCCCTTTACGGTTTGAGCTGTTGCCTTCAATCGGGTCTTGACTGCTGGGAAACCCCGGAGGTTCCCTTCGCTAATGGATTTGACCAGTTTTACGGCGACTCCTAGCCTGGTCGGGGTCCGTAAGCCCTGCCGGATGGTGCTGGCTTCTCTTTGTTCACCGGTCCGGTACCGCTGGGCCACCGCCCGTCCACGGTTCTTACGGCTCACTCTAATCAGCCTCTCCTGCAGACGGTCACCACCGTCCGCCAACCTTGCTGTTCCGTCCGGGCCACACACCCGGACGCTGTCAGTCTGCTCCTCTACCACTTCACTCCTCACTTCTCAACTTCAAAACTAAACTGACTCCTTTTCCCGCCTCCAGGACTGTGAACTCCTCGGTGGGCGGGACCAACCGCCTGGCCCACCCCCTGGTGTTGACATCAGCCCCTGGAGGAAGGAAACAAGGGTTTTGTGTTTGGCTTAGGTGGGCCTAACCGGGGTGTGGGGTGTGTTGGTGTAGTACCTGTGACGTCCTGGCTTGTCCAGGGCGCCACACTAACACTAAAATATTTTTATAAAATGTGCCATACGGCCTCACATATGAAATAGTAGAACTTCTCTTAGCAGCACTCACCTGGTCTATTTCAATCCCGTACCCATGACTGAGTCATGGCTGTGGGCGGGACAGGTCCAAGCAAGTGCTGCATGAAGTAAAAAGCCTGTGGACATGGCCTGATGACTGAATGTGAACAGTCACCAACCGCCAAAATCTAGACAGGTGGAATACATCCCAAATTTGGGTGCATAGCAAGGTGGGGGTCAGCCACCGACCAATTCAATGAGGAAAAAACAAAAAAGCTAGCACTAAATGTGCACTACAGCACTCAAAATTCCAACTGTACTTATTAGAAATATGAGATTTTTGGCAAAACGATTGCATTTTCTTGAGCCACCCCGCCACTTCTCGGCAAATCTCTGTTGGGGCAGTTCTACTATTTCATATATGAGGCCGTTTGGCACATTTTATAAAAATATTTTAGCGTAGCACTGCCCCAAATGAAATTTGCCGTGGAGTGGCGGGGTGGCTCAAGAAATTGCAATTTTTTGTCAAAAATCTCAAATTTATAATAAGTACAGTTGGAATTTTTAGTGCTGTAGTGCACATTTAGTGCTGACTTTTTTGTTTTTTCTTCACCGCTCCTGTATAGCAGCACCGCAAAGATGCCCTAGAAGTTGGTTCATACTAGATCATATTGACCTCTTTATAGAAGTGGCCCCCATACTACCCCTATGGCCTTAGTTGTCTGTGTCCGCCCCTGCTATGGCATGGTTTGACATCACGTAAGGCACTATGGAGCTTTTCATCATTAGAACAATGGTATCATTTGCCAACACCTCCTTGTGTTTAATGTTCTTGTTCTGGAAGCCAAGTTCTTCAGATAAAGCTATTTTTAAAAGCTCAGCTGATAAGTTCTCTTCGTATCTCCACTAATAAGACAGGAACAAATATTTTGAATGTTGTAATGTACGGAAATAATAGCCTCGAATGTACCGCTCCGCTCTTATCGTGAGGGCGAGTCGCGGACACGGTAACGACAGGTAATTAAGGATTCACACCGAGGAAAAGTCAAAATAACAACCTCGCTCCTGGGAAGAGCGCGGGATAATCATTAGGTTTTATCATCCGGTAGACTCTTCTGATATATTTATAACAACATAAGGACCGGGGGATTGTTTGTTCTTTCTCCCAAGAGCCATAACTTTTTTTTCCCTTAGGCATTATCATATGAGGTCTTTTTTTTTTGCGACTATTTGTACTTTTAAATGACACAAATGATTTGACCTTATAATTAACGAAATACAGAAAAAAACCCTCTGTGGTGAAATTGCGTAAATAAATTCTAGAATTGTTTTGTGTTCGTTGTGGAATAAAAATCCAGGTTAGTATGACGAAGACAATGCCAAACGTATATATTTTTTTTTCTTTTAAGTAAAGAAGAGAAATGTTGTGAAAAAAAAGTGAGGCTTATGTCGCCCTTTGACGCTCCCACCTGGGCAGTGGGGCACTCGTTACCGGGCCACGGTTCTGTTTCTCGGACTCTGTGGTGGCAAGGCCCGGTTCCGTGACCATGACGGTTTCGTTAAAAGGGGAAATGATGGGGATGGTAGTTCGTGACGCCACCTGTGGTACTCGGCCAGAGATAGCTGACGCTGTGGGATGGGACCTCTGGGGCAGATGGTGACGCAGCTTGGTTGGTATAGCTCCCCACATATAGAGCTGGGCCCCAGGGCTGACGGGGGTAGTAGTCTTTGTAATTGATGGAGGGACTTAACGTTGGGGTACAGGACTGAGGACGCCAGTAATAACTGGACAACACAAGGTCTGTAGTGTCCTTTACCTTTTATTTGGTAGATGATGCTACAGACCTGGGAGACTGGTCCAGTAGATAACCGAGGTCCGGTAAGTGTACCGCCCCGGGGCTCGAACGGCTGCCGAACTGCTCGGATCCGTGCTCGTCGTTGGGTGGTTCGAGCTCCTCATGGACCCGGGGGTCACGTCGCTCTGCAAGGGGGAAGGGGATTGGCGCTACACGTAGGGTCTTCGGTGGGGAGGTCCACGGCCGGAGCCGTGGTTGTTTGTAAGGGATTTGAGTTCGTGACGCCACCCACGGGTTGTGGTGAATGGATGGACACCACCGCTGCCGTTGACTAGGCTCCCCGGGACGGTGTTGCGCAGCTTGGTGTTGACCCCCTCCGTGGGTAGGGGGGAATGACGGTCCCGGGGGCCCGAGGGAGGTGCTGAGGCGGGGGAATGGACGGTACTGGCGTGTCGGTGCGGTGCGCGGCCCTGTTGTACTGACTATTACAAACACGCTTGTAAACCAAACAAGATGGTGAATGGTGACCGCATCCGGCTGCGCTTTTCCCTCTTTCAGGTTGGTGGTTTCCGCATTTCTCCTGCACCTCACTTGTGTAGACAATGACGACTCCTATGACTGAGCAACGGTAGTCCTCTCTCCAGCCTGGTGTGTGCCGGGAGAGCCCTTTTTCCCCACAGACGCTGGCCCGTCGGGTCTCTATGCCTGGGCGGTGGCTTTACCCTAATGGTTGGGCTGTTGTCTTCAGTCGGGTCTTAGGTGAGAAAGGGCCTAAAGTCCAGTCCTCAATCAGTTGATTTGACTGAGCCCAGTTGTTTCTGGGCCTCATACTGGGTCTGAGTACCCCTCCTGGTGCTCCGGTTTCCAATTGGTTCCCCGGTTTGGTACCGGCGGGCCATCGCCGTCCCCGGGCCCTACGGTTCCACCGGCTGTAATCCCAACACTGCAGGCGGCCACCACCATCTGCCTCCTTGCCAGAGGTGACTGGGCTCCAATCCAGACACCTGTCGTAGACTATGGCAGACCTGGACGCAGGTCTGCCCTTGAACTTCACTCCACTCCACTTCACAGTCAAAGCTCATCTAGACTACAGTTTTTCCTGCCTCATGGCTTGTGAACTCCTCGATGGGCGGAGCCAGCCACCTGGCTCCGCCCCCTGATGTGAACATCAAACCCGGAGGGAGGTGACAAAGGTTTTGTAGTTTGGCTGCTGTCACCTTATTAAGGGGGGGTGTTTGTGTAAGGGCCTACCTGTGACAACCTGGCTAGTCCAGGGTGTCACATAAGCCTGGAAGCAATTGAGGGGATCCACCTAGCCAGGTAGGTTCAGAGGCCTTCCTGCTTGCACTGTGATGTGTGGGTCCCTGCGGCTTGAAGCTATGCTGGAACCCTGTTCCCTGTGTGGGTTCTGGTTCTCACCCGTATGGCAGGCAGCGCGAGTCCTTTACTGGTGTCACTGTCTTGTCATGGCTCCTCACTCTATTTTGCTGCTGTGCCCCAGGCGCTCTGTGGGCCAGAAGACCTGAAGTCTCCTGCCCTTTGAATTCAGCTGCGGGGACTTCAGTATACACGCAGCCTCGGACCCCGATGTCCGATTCTATGCGCTTGGCCTTGAGGGAGTTCTATCTCAGCTCTCTTCTCAGCGACCGTCTTCTCTCCACTCCTGATTCGTTCTGTATGGGGAATGAGTCCACGGGGGTTTGGTGCACTCCGTGTGGGCCATAGGACCGCTTCTGTCTTGTGCCTGGGTCGAGCTGCACCAGCTCCAGACCACAGCTCTTCCCTCCTCCACTGCTCCTCTTCGACTCCCTAACTCTCTGTCAGTCCAGACTTCCCTCACTTGCTAGACTCCACCCCAGGTCCGTCGGATTAGGGGAAGGGAGGTGTTATCACCAGTGGTGGCTATACATAGCATTAATGGCACCAAGCCCTAACCCTGACCCGGTGGGAGCTGTTCACTGAGAGTGTTGTGTGTTTTGTGTGCATACCGGTGGATGACCTCTTTCATACCCAGGGATGGAATACCACACCTCTGGCTGAGATGCAGTACCTCTGTGGCGACTGAAGCCTCAGGGGCACCACACCATTTCCCAAGAACGGTAAGGTTTTCATTTTCCAGTAAGTAAAGCTTTGTGAAGGCTTGTTTTTTTGCATGATGAGCTGATGTTTTAATTGACACTATCTTGGGGAGATACATTTTAATAGCTTCTTATTGCATTTTTTGCAGAGTTGCGGTGACTGACAAAATGAGTTTGAGCTACATTTTTATGTTTTTGTTATGTTGCAAATATTTTTTTTACATTTTTATTACTTTTTACTTTGTTAGTCTCCTTAGTGGATTTGATCGTGCGATCGTCTGATGTCTTGTTCTAAATACTACAATACAAATGCATTGCAATAAATGGTAAAATGAATGGTCTCATATGAACCCATAGAAGCACCATTATGACAGGCAGAGGGGTCTTTAGCAGACCTCCGCCATCATAGCTAACCAATGGCACTCTGCAATCATATCATGGGTGGCTAATGGGCGCAAGAAGCATGTGGAGGAGAGGCCACTTGATACAGCGCTTGCTATCCACTCTAGCACCTGCTGTTTATCAGCCTCATTTGGAAGTTGAAGCGATGTGCGGCTGCGAAAGAAATCTACTGGAGTAGGCTGTTCAGTAATGGAAGACACTTGACATAAAAGATAAAATATTTATTTTCTGCCTGAGTTGTCAATATTGTGAGGGTACTAAAAAGTACCATTACCTAAAAATGCGGTTCACTGCGTAATTTGGAGCAGACACGGTAAAGTGCCAAGAATACCTTTTTAGCTTGTTCAATCACAAATTTGTATTTCACTGCGTAGTTTTGAGCAGGCAATTAAAGATGCAAAGAAACACTTTTTACATACTTCCTTAGCACCTTTTTTAGGCCAAGCACTAACCAGTAATAATACCTATAACTGTGTTTGCAGAATTTTGATCAGGCAATTAAAACTGCCAAGAACCACTTTTTAAATACTTCCATAGCTACTTTTTTTAACAAGCAGGCAGTAATACGTAGCAACACTTATTTACATGCTTCACTGGCAACTCTTTAGCAGGCACTACAAGTACCAATCCCGATTTCGATCATGAAATGTACCGATATGTGGCACACAGCTTTCCCTACACTGCAAGTCACTATTGTAAACTATCGCTCTCCTACCTATCTCAACTATCTAGCATATAAAACCCCTAGCTAAGCTTACTGTCTTGCGACAGCATCAACAGCAGCAGCTTCCCTAACATTTGAGATTCACAAAATGGTGCCGAGGCCACATGTCCGTGATTTATATGCACATGGACATGTGACTTAGGCAGCCAATCACAGAAGCCCTTCTATCTGAACATTGCGGATGTTTTCTGCACTGTGATTGGCTGCAGCACCATCCACAAATAAAGTTAAGGAAAAAAATGGCTTCTCCCGGTCCAGAGTCCCCACCTCCTCCACTGAGTTTACACATCCCCACATCAGATAGCACCACAATCCTATACAAAATCAGAAAATGCTATTAAAAAAGCATTTTTGGAAACGTGGCCAGTGTTCAGGGGCAAAAAAACCAAACAAATACGAACATTACCGACTTTTGGGGAAAGTGCTCGGGGTGGCTGAGCCCGAATGAACAAGCTCAAGCTCGTACCGAATTTGAAATTGATGAATGTTTACCGAACAGGTTCACTCTTCTCTAGTCAGAACGATAGTGTGTAGACTTTCCTTTCCAGAATCCTTGGACTAAGTCAGAAGTGATGGGATTTTTTTTTTCTTTTGCGTAAAGTAGTGAATGAGGATAAAGGTCTTGTTTTATTTCTCTGTGTTTGTTTATGTTTTTTTTCAGATATCATTTTTTGGACTACGGCAGATTTTGTGGACTATGGCGGAGCTGCATGTTTGTTTTTTTTCTTTTTTTAATGAAATGGTAAACGAGGGAAAGTTTTGGGGAGTGTTTATTCAAATAAATTTTTTTTTGTGTTTGTGTTGTTTTATTTTTACTTACTGGATTAGTAATGGGGGTGTCTGATAAATGCTCCTCCATTACTAACCCCTAGGCGTGATTCCAGCTGTCACTACACAGCTGACATCAACCCCATCTATCATTACCCTGATTGCCACCAAACCAGAGGAATCTGAAAGAGCTGAGGTGAAGAGCTAGAAATGGCACCACTTCTGGGGTGGCTGTGGGCTGCAATTTTTAGGCTCGGAAGGGCCCAATAACCATGGACCTTCCCAGCCTGATAAGATCAGCCATCAGCTGTCTGCTTTACTTTTACTTATAGTTTCATAGTTTCATAGTTTTTAAGGTTGAAGGGAGACTCTAAGTCTATCTAGTTCAACCTGTAGCCTGACATGTTGATCCAGAGGAAGGCAAAAAAACCCCAATGTGTCAAATAAGCTCCAATGGGGAAAAAATTCCTTCCTGACTCCACATACGGCAATCAGACTAGTTCCCTGGATCAACACCCTGTCATAAAATCTAATATACATAACTGGTAATATTATATTTTTCAAGAAATGCGTTCAGGCTCTGCTTAAATTTTACTAGTGAATCCCTCATTACAACATCATACGGCAGAGAGTTCCATAGTCTCACTGCTCGTACAGTAAAGAATCCTCATCTGTGATTATGATTAAACATTCTTTCCTCAAGACTTAGCGGATGCTCCCGTGTTCCAGTCGCAGGCCTAGGTGTAAAGAGATCTTTGGAAAGGTCTCTGTACTGTCCCCTCATATATTTATACATTGTGATTAGATCCCCCTAAGCCTTTGTTTTTCCTAACTAACTAACCCCAAGTTTAATAACCTGTCTTGGTATTGCAGCCCCCCCCATTCCTCTAATAATCTAGGTCGCTCTTCTATCTACCTGTAAGATTATGCTATTTATAACCTTCTATACTTTTGCTAACAAGAAATGCATCCATTCCTCTCTTAAATTCATTCAGTGAGTTGGCCATCACCACTTCCTCAGGAAGAGAGTTCCAGAGCCTCACTGCTCTTACCGTGAAGAACCCTCTTCTATGCTGATGTAGGAATTTTCTTTCCTCCAATCGAAAAGAATGCCCCCTTGTTCTTGTCATAGTCCTTGGTACAAACAGATAATGGGAGAGATCTCTGTATGGCCCTCTGATATATTTGTACATATTTATTAGGTCTCCCCTAAGTCTTCTCTTTTCTAGAGTAAATAGACCTAATTTTGATAACCTTTCCGTGTATTGTAATGCACCCATTCCATTTATTATTTTAGTAGCCCGCCTCTGAACCCTTTCAAGTTCAGTAATGTCTTTCTTCAGCACCGGCGCCCAAAATTGCACACAATACTCCAAGTGTGGTCTGACTAGTGATTTGTACAGAGGGAGAATGATGTTTTCATCTCGTGCCCCCAGACCTCTTCTAATGCATCCCATCACCCTATTTGCTTTGGTGGCAGCTGCCTGACACTGGGCACTCCAATTTAGATTCTTATTCACTAAGATGCCTAAGTCTTTTTCCATGTCTGATTTCCCCAGCAGTTTCCCATTTGGTAAGTAATCGTAGCATCTGTTTCTCCTTCCCATGTGCATAACCTTACACTTATCTGTGTTAAACCTCATTTGCCATTTTTCAGCCCAATTCTCCAATTTACTCAAATCCATCTGTAGTTGCAAACTGTCCTCCTTTGTGTTAACTACCTTACATAGTTTTGTATCACTGGTTATCAAAAATGGGGGTACCCCAGGTAATTTTTTTAAATTCATTATTTATTTAGTTAATAGCTATCAAATCTATCTATCTATCTATGTCACACTAGATACAGGGATGTACCAAGTGAAAGGGAAACCCTGTGTCTAGGGAAGGGAGACCTGATGACCCCTGACCAAGCCTACTGGTGGCCCTGACTTCCCTTACCACCCTAGATAGATTCTGTACCTATGTGCCGAGCCAGATGCCTGAACCTAGCTGACCCTGAAATAGGCCCTAGGTAGGGAGCATATGGGATGAGCAGTTAGTCAACCCCACTAAGCACTAAAGAAGACACAGGGAATACAAACAGGGAGAAAGTGAATAAAGTGAATGAATAACATCTTCAGATGACTCAGGCAGAGAAACTGCAACCAGAACAAAGTTTCTCCAGAAATTTACAAGCCGACTGTTTGTACTGAAGACTTATTAAGGGTATTGTCAAGATCCAGGCTGTAATCTACCATGGCAGTGTTCCAGCCCAGGCCTGGCCATGTCAGGGGTTAACCTCTCTCTGCCTCGTTCCTGCTTACGGCTCGCTATATCTTGGTGCTGCAACTTTTGTGCAGCGCCAGTTATAGTTTATGCCTTCAGCATGTGTAGCTGGCTCTGGTGAGTTCCCTGATTTGCCCTACTGAATTACTAACCATGTCTGTCAGCCCACTCCTGGCCCCGTCCCTCTTACCTTATCCCTCTGTGTATTCTGACTCCCCGGTACTTGACTTACTCTCCGTCCCCGACTTGGTTCTGTCTCTCTCCTTTGATATCTCCATGACCGAACGACTCCTGACCCCGTTGCTTGCTTCTGATGCTGTGTGTGATTTTTCCCCTTCTACTTTGTTTGACCTCTGTTTACCTACTCGGCTCTCTGACTATTCTACTGCCACCTGGTGGTCACTTCCCTTGTACTACTCCTAGTCTGCTATTAGTGCAGGGATTCTGGGCTCTATTACCATTCTGCTGCCATCTAGTGGAGTATGCGCTGTACTGCTTCAAGACATCCAATAGCACAGTGTGACAGGTATTAGCGCTATTACCAGCAGAGAGTGGGAAATAAGGGTATATAAAGACACCAAGGAAATTGCTGATGAAAAACAGCAGAAAGTCTGAGGAACTCTGCAAGGTCCTAAAGGGAAAGGGATGAATACTCAGCAGAAATAATAGGTCAGGGAGCAGTTTGTGAAGCCAAATACTGTGACCTTCTATAGGTCTGTCATTCGTGACACACCTGTGACAATCTATCTATGTCACACTAGATACAGGCATGTACCAAGCAAAAGGGAAAACCTGTGTCTAGGGAAGGGGGATCTGATGACCCCTGACCAAGCTTACTGGTGGCCCTGGCTTCCCTCACCACCATAGATAGGTTCCGCACCTATGCGCCAAGCAGGATACCTGACCCTAGCTGACCCTGAAACAGTCCCTAGGTAGGGGAGTGGATGGGATGAGCAGTTAGTCAACCCCACTAAGCACTAAAGAAGACACAGAGATCACAAACAGGGAGAAAGTGAATAAAGTGAATGAATAACATCTTCAGATGACTTAGGGAGATGAACTGTAACCACAACAAAGTTTCTCCAGAAATATACTAGCTGACTGCTTGCACTGGAGACTTGTTAAGGGTATTATGCCAGCGTCACACGGTACGATATATCGGGCGATATGTCGTCGGGGTCACGCCGTTAGTGATGCACATCCGGCATCGTTTCACATATCATACCGTGTGACACCTCCGAACGACTGTTAACGAGCAAAAATACTCACCTTATCATTGCTCGTTGACACGTTGTTCATTTTCAAAATGTCAGTCCTCCTTCTGCGTGCTGGTTGTTCATCGTGCCCTTGGCAGCACACATCGCTCCTTGTGACACCCTGGGAACGATGAACAGCAGCTTACCTGCGCACGCCGCTAATGCGGAAGGAAGGAGGTGGGCGGGGTGTTTACGTCACGCTCATCTCCGCCCCTCCGCTTCTATTGGGCGGCCGCTGTGTGACGTCGCTGTGACGCCGGACGTTCCTCCCCCTTCAGGAAGAGGATGTTCGCCGCCCACAGCGAGGTCGTTCAGGAGGTAAGTGCGTGTAACGGGGGGTTAACGACTTTGTGCGCCTCGCGCAACTAATTGCCCGTGACACACAAATGACGGGGGCGGGTACGATCGCACGATAGATCGTACCGTGTGACGCCGGCCTTAGACCTATTACCAGCACAGAGTGGGAAATAAGGGTATATATAGATGTACCGCCCCACGCTCGGCTGCAGCCGAGCCGCTTGGATCCGGGCTCGCTGGTAGGTGTCTCGAGCGTCTCCGGACCCGGGGGGCCCTGTGGTCACTTCAATCTGAAAGGGGGCTGGCGGTTTAGGGGACGTAGGTGTACGGCCGGAGCCGTGGTTAAGTTCGTGACGCCATCCACGGGATGTGGTGAAGGTAAACAGTTACGGCGCACCCGGGGGAGATGTTTATGCAGCAAAATGTTAACCCCTCCGTGGGCAGGGATGATGGCCCCCGAGACCCGTTGGGGATGGCTGGGCAGTGCAGGGCGATGTGCGCGGCCGGAGGGCACTGTTATACTCACTGTTATTGACACACACGAGTCACTGGTAAAACAAGTTGATGGTGGTCGGTGCCCGCAGCCGGCTGCGTCTGGTCCCCCACCCGGTTGGTGGTCTCTGCCTTTTTCCTGCACCGTGTTGTGTATCTGTGGACTGCCTGCACTTCAGCAACGGGAGTCCGCTCCCCGGCTTTGTGGATGTCGGGAAAGCCCTTTTGCCCGCAGACGCTGGCCCGTGGGATCTCTCTGTCTGTGCGGTGGCTTTCTATCCCCCTCGTTGGTCTGTTGTCTTCAGTCGGGACTTTGGGTGGGAAAGGACCTATAGTCCAGACCGCAATCAGTTAATTAACTCGATCCAGAGGTTTCTGGACCTCGTTTCAGGGTCTGAGTACCCCCCTTTGTGCTCGGGTTTCCGAGTTGGTTCCCCGGGTCGGTACCGGCGGGCCACTACCCTGTCCTGGTCCACCACGGTTCCACCGAGCCGTCTTCCTGGCTCCTGCAGGCTGAGGCCACCACTTGCCTCATAGCCAAAGGTGCCCGGGCTCCAACCCCGGCACCTGTCAGACTGCTGCAGACCTGGGCACAGGCCTGCTTCCACCTCCTTCACTCCTGTCAACTCATCCGCTCTCAACTGTCTACTTTTCCCGCCTCAGGCTCTCTGAACTCCTCAGTAGGCGTGGGCAACTGCCTGGCTCTGCCCCCTGGTGTGAACATCAAGCCCTGAGAGGGGTGACTAGGGATTAATGGTTGGCTGATGACACCTTTTTAGGGGACTGGTGTTGTGCAGTGCACTATCTGTGACTACCTGGCTAGTCCAGGGCGTCACATAGACACCAATGAAAGTGCTGATGAAATCAGCTGAAAGTCTGAGGAACTCTGCAAGGTCCTAAAGGGAAAGGGATGAAAACTCAACAGAAATAACAATTAGAAAAAAATAACAATTAGAAAAAAAATTGTACAAATGCATAAATAGTTTTTAGATGCTTGAAAGCGCCATCGTCTTCTAAGATCTATCCACAGAATCCAGGTGAAGAATCTACTGTGTATTACGAAACCAGCGAATGCTGAGAAACTCTTGTTTTTCCACTCTGCTTTTTCTACCTTTGTGCAACAAATGGTAAAATGTCTTATAAATCTGCTGCGAAATCCCAGATTTACTGCAAATTTCACAGGTCCAGCATGGAGGAATTACGATTTCTCGGTCAGTGAGATGTCGGGCAAGGGAGGATGTTTTTGAACTTTTGGATCGTTTCCCGATCCCGCAGCTGCGCCGCTTATAACTGACAGTAATTGTCTTTCGATTTGCATACATGTACCAAAAACTCATAAGAAGCTGATAAAAGTTAGATTATACACGCGCCTTATCTTAACAGCAGGGGAGTGCCCGGCCATTCAGATATGTGAGCAGCTGAGACTAACAGGACCATTCACAAGAACTATTCATCCTACACTCCGAGTACTGGGACTTTGATTAAAGCTGCCGTCACTGGTTCAACAAAAGTTATGGCGCCTGTAAAAATGTCTTTGAGATAGCGGCGTGTGTGGGAGTTCAAACACAGCGATCTGCTGATACCCCATCCCCTTGGCTTTTACACCAACATTTAATCAGCTGTAGGTTCATTTCCTCTGTAATCTCTGACACATGTGAACTCTCTGCATTACTGCAGGTGCTGACTTAAGGGAAATGTGGCTGAAAAAAAAAACTAAAAGTAAAAAAAATATAGAAAAACTCCCAAAAAAGTAACTTTTAAAAAATACGGTATGTTGTCACGGAAAATTTTTGATGCAAATTTTGCAATTTTGCCATAATCCCCTCCCAAAAAATGACTGGTAAATATTATCTGTTATCGTGTTTCCCCTGAAAATAGGACAGGGTCTTATATTATTTTTTGTCCAGAAAAAGATGAGTTAGGGATTATTCTCAGGTTATGTCTTATTTTTTTTTTTTGCATCAACAAAAAAATTACAAAAAAAAAATCAACATTTATTCAAATGTCATCATGTCATCACATTCTGGAACACACCTGAAAAAATGACTGGTAAATATGACCTGTTATCGTTTTTCCCCGAAAATAGGACAGGGTCCTATATTATTTTTCAGCCAGAAAAAGATAGGTTAGGGCTTATTCTCAGGAAATGTCTCATTTTGTTTCCATAGACAAAAAATTTACAAAATAAATCAACATTTATTCAAATGTCATCACATTCTGGAACACCCCCGAAAAAAATGACTAGTAAATATGACCTGTTATTGTGTTTCCCCAAAAATAGGACAGGGTCCTATATTATTTTTCGGCCAGAAAAAGATAGGTTAGGGCTTATTCTCAGGAAATGTCTCATTTTTTTTCCATAGACAAAAAATGTACAAAAAAAAAAAAATCAACATTTATTCAAATGTCATCATGTCATCACATTCTGGAACACCCTAGAAAAAAATGACTGGTAAATATGACCTGTTATCACATTTCCCCGAAAATACAGGGTCCTATATTATCTTATTCCCAGGGGATGTCTTATTTTTTTTTTCCATAAACAAAAAATGTACAAAAAAACCCAATATTTATTCAAATGTAATCATGTCATCACATTCTGGAACACCCCTGAAAAAATGACTGGTAAATATGACCTGTTATCTTGTTTCCCCGAAAATAGGACAGGGTCCTATATTATTTTTCAGCCAGAAAAAGATAGGTTAGGGCTTATTCTCAGGAAATGTCTCATTTTTTTTCCATAGACAAAAAATTTACAAAAAAAAAAAAATCAACATTTATTCAAATGTCATCATGTCATCACATTCTGGAACACCCCTGAAAATATGACTGCTAAATATGACCTGTTATCATGTTTCGAAGAAGATAGGACAGGGTCTTACATTATTTTTTGGTTATAAAAAGATGAGTTAGGGCTTATTCTCAGGGGATGTCTTATTTTTTTTCCATAAACAAAAATTTACAAAAAAAAAAAATCAATATTAGTTCAAATGTCATCATGTCATCATATTCTGGAACACCCCCCAAAAAATGACTTGTAAGTATGACCTGTTATCGTGTTTACCCATAACTAGGACAGGGTCCTATATTATTTTTCGGTCTGAAAGATGGGTTAGGGCTTATTCTCAGGGAGTGTCTTTTTTTTTACAGAAACAAAAGTTTACAAATAATATTCAACATTTATTCAAACATCATCATGTCATCACATTCTGGAACACTCCCGAAAAAATGACAGGTAAATATGTAAATATGACCTGTTGTCGCGTTTACCCGAAAATAGGACAGGGTCTTACATTATTTTTTGGTTAGAAAAAGATGGCTTAGGGCTTATTCTCAATGGATGTCTTATTTTTTTTTTCCATAAACAAAAAATTTGCAAAAAATCAACATTTATTCAAATGTCATCACATTCCGGAACACCCCTGAAAAAATGACTGGTAAATATGACCTGTTATTGCATTTCCCCAAAAATAGGACAGGGTCCAAAATTATTTTTCGGTCTCAAAGATGGGTTAGGGCTTATTCTCACAGTGTTGTCTTATTTTTTTTCCATAAACAAATATTTACAATAAAGAAATCAAGATTTATTCAAACGTCATCATGTCATCACATTCTGGAACACCCCCGAAAAAATGACTGGTATATATAACCTGATACTGTGTTTCCCCAAAAATAGGACAGGGTCCTATATTATTTTTCGGTCTGAAAGATGGGTTAGGGCTTATTCTCAGGGGAGGTCTTTTTTTTTTCCATAAACAAAACCGTACAAAAAAAAAGAATCAACATTTATTCAAATATCATCATGTCACCACATTCTGGAACACCCCCGAAAAAATGACTGGTAAATATGACCTGTTATGGCGTTTCCCCAAAAATAGGACAGGGACCTATATTATTTTTCGGTCTGAAAGATGGGTTAGGGCTTATTTTAACTTATTTTTTTTTCCATAAACAAAAATTAAAAAAAAAATAATCAAGATTTATTCAAACGTCATCATGTCATCACATTCTGGAACCTCTTCAAAACTCTCCAACCTGAATTCTATCAGGAATTTCTTGAGATCCTATTTCCTTTTTCCATGTACAACAATGTACCATTATTCATGAACAAACATCAAAAGGTGTCCAGGCTGCTGCCGGAAAACATGGAAAAAAGTAAAAAAAAAAAAACCTATTCACAAATGATATATGGCCTGGAATAAATTATAAACTGTATTAACTCTACTTCACCCGGGTGATTTTCCATTTTTGGTTTTCGTAATTTTGCTCCCATTCTTCCAAGAGCCGTGACTTTTTTTATTATTCCGTCACTCTTGCCATATGAGGGCTTGTTTTTTGCAGCACGAGTTGTACTTTTAAATGAAACCATGAGTTTTACCATATAATGTACTGGAAACCAGCAAAAACATTCCAAGTGCGGAAGAATTGCAAAAAAAGTGCGATTGCATCATTGTTTTGGGGGATATTTTATTCACCGTGTGCACTGTATTGTAACACTGATGTGTCAGTATGATGCCTCAGGTCGGTACGAGTTCACAGATACCAAACATGTATAGGTTTACTTTTATCGCTACCATGGCAACCATTGGCTACCCATGACTGCGACACGGGGCCTCCGATGGCAGCGAGTAAAGGTGTGTTCCCCACTGCAGCCATTTAAATCGTGCTGTCACATTTTGGCAGCATGATCTAAGGTGTTAACAGGTGCAGGTGGATTGCGGTGCTGCAACCAGGATAGATGAGTTGGAGAACTTGAGATGCAACCAAAGAAGGTGAGTAGGAAAACTGGAGATGCAACTAGGGAGGATGAGTACGAAAAGTGAACATGCAACCAAAGAAGGTGAGCAGGAATAGTAGAGATGCTACCAGGGAAGGTGAGTAGGAGAACTGGAGATGCAATCAGGTAAGGTGAAAAGGAGAAGTATACATGCAACCAGGGAAGGTGAGTAGGAGAAGTATACATGCAACCAGGGAAGGTGAGGAGAAGTATACATGCAACCAGGGAAGGTGAGTAAGAGAACTGGAGATGCAACCAGGGGAGGTGAGTAGGAGAACTGGAGATGCAACCAAGTAAGATGAGTAGGAGAATTGGAGATGTAACGAGAGAAGGTGAGTAGGAAAACTGGAGATCCAAATAGGAAGGGTGAGTAGGAAAACTGGAGATACCACCCGATAAGGTGAATAGGAGAAGTAGAGATGCAACCAGGTAAGTTGAGTTGGAGAACTGGAGATGTAATCAGGGAAGGTGAGCATGACAAGTGGAGATGCAACCAGGGAAGATGAGTAGGAGAACTGGAGATGCAACCAGGTAAGTTGAGTTGGAGAACTGGAGATGCAACCAGGTAAGTTGAGTTGGAGAACTGGAGATGTAACCAGGGAAGATAAGTAGGAGAACTGGAGATGCAACCAGGTAAGTTGAGTTGGAGAACTGGAGATGCAACCAGAGAAGATGAGCAGGAGAACTGGAAATACAGCCAGGTAAGTTGAGTAGGAGAACTGGAGATACAACCATGTATGTTGAGTAGTAGAACGGGAGATGTAACCAGGTAAGTTGAGTAGAACTGGAGATACAACCATGTATGTTGAGTAGTAGAATGGGAGATGTAACCAGGTAAGTTGAGTAGGAGAACTGGAGATACAACCATGTATGTTGAGTAGTAGAACGGGAGATGTAACCAGGTAAGTTGAGTAGGAGAACTGGAGATACAACCATGTATGTTGAGTAGTAGAACGGGAGATGTAACCAGGTAAGTTGAGTAGGAGAACTGGAGATGCAAACAGGGAAGTCGAGTAGCAGAACTGGAGATGCAACTAGGGAAGGTGAGCAGGAGAACAATATATGCAACTAGTGATGAGCGAGTACTAAAAAGCTCGGGTGCTCGAAGCTCGGGCCGAGCCTCCCAAGATACTCGTGTACTCGGCCCGAGCAACGAGCCCAATGTTATCCTATGGGAGACCCGAGTATTTTTGTGAAAGGACCCCCCGGCAGCATGGACAAACCCTAAAAATGTCACAAAAGTCTCAGAAGAGTGCTCAAATGACATGGCAACAGCATGGGGAAGACCCCTTGAAGCATTTATCACTGAAAAGTCACAGCTGTGAACAATTTTTTCCGCGTTTTACGCCATTTTTACGGACTCACCAGAAAACCTTCCAAAATGACCCCAAAATGATTTTTCATGGCGGAAATGTTAAGGGCACATACCCAATAGTGAGATAGAGCTGGTGTATGTTACTTTTTGAGATTAATACATGAAAGATTTTACGTGAAAACATTGTGTGGCACTCCGATGTCCCTGAGAAGAGACGTACATGAAGGCCTCTTGAGTCTAATGTGCCCATTTTGAGGAAGTGAGTCTTTGTAGTATTTTCCTTTGCCAGGGCAGTCCAAAATTGTGAGGTTCACCAATGCCCCTGCATACAGACGTGCATGAGGGCCTGTAAACCTGAAGTGCCCATTGTAAGGAAGTGGATGTATTATAGTATAGCCCTTAGGCAGGGCAGCCAAAAATTGGGAGGCTCCACATTGTCCCTGGATAGAGACGTGCATGATGGCCTGTAAACCTGAAGTGCCCATTGTAAGGAAGTGGGTCTATTGTAGTATAGCCCTTAGGCAGGGCAGCCAAAAATTGGGAGGCTCCACGTTGTCCCTGGATAGAGACGTGCATGAGGGCCTGTAAACCTGAAGTGCCCATTGGAAGGAAGTGGGTGTATTATAGTATAGCCCTTTGGCAGGGCAGCCAAAAATTGGGAGGCTCCACGTTGTCCCTGGATAGAGACGTGCATGAGGGCCTGTAAACCTGAAGTGCCCATTGGAAGGAAGTGGGTGTATTATAGTATAGCCCTTAGGCAGGGCAGCCAAAAATTGGGAGGCTCCACGTTGTCCCTGGGTAGAGACGTGCATGAGGGCCTCAAAACATTAAGTGTCCATTGTCAGGAAGTGGGTGTATTATAGTATAGCCCTTAGGCAGGGCAGCCAAAAATTGGGAGGCTCCACATTGTCCCTGGATAGAGACGTGCATGATGGCCTGTAAACCTGAAGTGCCCATTGTAAGGAAGTGGGTCTATTGTAGTATAGCCCTTAGGCAGGGCAGCCAAAAATTGGGAGGCTCCACGTTGTCCCTGGATAGAGACGTGCATGATGGCCTGTAAACCTGAAGTGCCCATTGTAAGGAAGTGGGTCTATTGTAGTATAGCCCTTAGGCAGGGCAGCCAAAAATTGGGAGGCTCCACGTTGTCCCTGGATAGAGACGTGCATGAGGGCCTGTAAACCTGAAGTGCCCATTGTAAGGAAGTGGGTCTATTGTAGTATAGCCCTTAGGCAGGGCAGCCAAAAATTGGGAGGCTCCACGTTGTCCCTGGATAGAGACGTGCATGAGGGCCTGTAAACCTGAAGTGCCCATTGTAAGGAAGTGGGTCTATTGTAGTATAGCCCTTAGGCAGGGCAGCCAAAAATTGGGAGGCTCCACGTTGTCCCTGGATAGAGACGTGCATGAGGGCCTGTAAACCTGAAGTGCCCATTGGAAGGAAGTGGGTCTATTGTAGTATAGCCCTTAGGCAGGGCAGCCAAAAATTGGGAGGCTCCACGTTGTCCCTGGATAGAGACGTGCATGAGGGCCTGTAAACCTGAAGTGCCCATTGAAAGGAAGTGGGTCTATTGTAGTATAGCCCTTAGGCAGGGCAGCCAAAAATTGGGAGGCTCCACGTTGTCCCTGGATAGAGACCTGTTAGGTTCTTAGTGCCTCCGTGCTTGCATTTAAAAACCGCACGTGTGTGCCTGTTGGTGGCAGCTTTCCGCTGCATTTGTGTGAGTTTTGCAAAAACTTGGATATAACGCACAAGTCTAGTGAATACACATCAGCACAGCATTGCAAAATGCGCAAGGGCGTTGTCAACGAACAAGGAAGTGGACGTGATGGTGGTGCAGGCAGAGACCGAGGTTGTGTGCAAGCTGTAATTTCGCCACAACAAAGGGCCACATCTAGTCGCTCGCACGTCCTGTCCCAAATTCTTGGGGACCGCTGCAGTACACCGCTCTTGAACCAAGACCAGTGTCAACAGGTTGTTAGTTGGATAGCGGATAATGCTTCCAGTCAGATTGGCACCACCACAAACACTCTGTCTTCCACACGGTCAAGTGTCAGTAGCCGTGATACTGCACCGCACATTTCAGAACCTGATCCTCCTTCCTACCACCAGGCCGAGTACACGTCCACGGACATTACTGATCCCACACTTGGACACTCGGAAGAGCTGTTCGTTCACTTTTCCATTCACAAATTCTGGCCTCTCGCCAGCTCCTGTTGAAGTGGGCCATGACGAGATTGTATGTACAGATGCCCAAATATTTGAGCAGCCACGTTCTCACGAAGTTGGCAACGTGTCTCAACAAGGGGTGGACGATGATGAGACACAATTGTCAGGAAGTCAGGAGGAGGAGCAGGGTGCGGAAGAGGAAGACGACGTGGTGGATGATCCAGTAACTGACCCAACCTGGCAGGAGGATATGCAGAGCGAGGACAGCAGTGCACAGGGGGAGGGAGGCGTAGCATCCCAACAGGCAGTAAGAAGCAGAGTGGTGGCCCCAGGCAGACGTCAGGCAACTGTTCCCCGGAACAACACGACACAAGGTGCCTGTACAAATGTTAGGTCTTCCCGAGTCTGGCTGTAATACTATTGTATGTATTGAGGATTTCGATTGCGTTAGGGCAATGACAACCAGAGACGAGTTCTTGGTGCAATACGTTTATAATATGCAACCAGCAAATATGTACATAAACGGAACAAAAACACAGTAGAACATAAATACAGGAAATACCTTCCAGGGACGGAGCGAAAGGGAATTCCCGGGACCGCGCACCAGACTCCCCCAGGGAGACCACCAAGAGCGAACCCCTATACAGGGACTGTCTGGCAATCACCCCAGAAGCCCTAAATGCGCAGCAGCCGGGACACAAAAGGGCAATAGGTAAGTCCAAAAATCTCCGTACGTGATGTGAGTCCAGAGTGGTATTAAACGGAAGGAACCGGGCAGAAGTGCCGACCAAAGACGGCAAACGGAGTCCGGGCACAGCTAGATGATACCAGATGAAGTCCAGAGTCGGTGTCGGTTGTTTTCCAAGAGGATCCGAATAACAATCAGGAACCAAAAGCTGCAGGGCAGGAGCACACAGGAAGCAGTATACTCAGGCACTGGACTAAGCTTTAGGGGCGGCTTTTAAACAGATGGACAGGAAGTAGGGCAACAGAACAGAAAACTCCATGTTAACAAAGGGCAAGCTCTTTCAAAAGAAAACTGGAAAACCCGGAACTCTGACACTGGCAGTTTTTTAAGTTGTCTCCAGATGATTCTAAAAAGGCCATTTGCAACACCTGCCATGCCAGCATCAGCAGGGGTACCAAAACTAGCAGCCTGACCACCACCAGCATGATCAGGCACATGTCAGCCAAGCACCCGACTTTGTGGGAAGTACAACAGAGTCCAGGAGCAGTGCTTGCTGATGTCACTGCTACGTCTTCGCTGGTTGTGCATGCGAGCCAATCCCCTGTCCATGCTGCCTGCGAACAAGCCTCCTCCACTCCTGCACCTGCAGTTGCCTACGCAGAAAGAACACCATCATCAAGCACGTCCTTGTCCCAGCGCAGCGTTCAGTTATCCATTCAGCAAACCTTTGAACGCAGGCGCAAGTACACTGCCAACACCCCACATGCCACAGTTCTAAATGCTAACATTTCGCGACTGCTTGCGCTGGAAATGTTGCCTTTTAGGCTGGTTGAGACAGAAGCATTCCGCGACCTGATGGTGGCAGCTGTCCCACGTTACTCGGTCCGCAGCCGCCACTATTTCTCCCGGTGTGCCGTCCCCGCATTGCATAACCACGTGTCACAAAACATCACACGTGCCCTGAACAACGCTGTTTCAGCCAAAGTCCACCTAACCACAGACACGTGGACAAGTGCATGTGGGCAAGGCCGCTACATCTCGTTGACGTCACACTGGGTTAATATTGTGCAAGCTGGGACCCAGTCTCAGCGAGGGACGGAACACGTCCTTCACACACCAAGTTTTGCAGGCCCTACCTCAGTCAGGGTTTCACACACACTCTACAGCTCCGGAATGTCATGCTCCTCAGCCTCCTCCTCCTGCGCATCCTGATCCACTTTACCCTCCACACCAGTCCCAAGCTGGAAGTGTCGCGGGCGGAGGAGGGGACGGTGCGCTCTCCCACTGCTCGGGTCCGGCTGACGCTGCTCTATGGCTGCTGCTGCTCGTTGGCTCGAGCGATGGCCGGATCCCGGGGACTCGAGCGGCGCTACTCGCCCGTGAGTGAAAAGGGGTGGTTTGGGTTTTGGGGATATTGTCCGTGACGCCACCCACGGTTGTGGTGATTGTGTGGACACCACCGCTGCTCTGGACGGGGATCCCGGGAGCCTGTGACAGGGAGCAGCTTTGTTGTTATTTCTCCCCTCCGTGGGTAGGGGGGTTGGTTGTCCCGGGGCCTGGTGATGGGGTAGAGATGGATGACAGGCGGGTTGCGGGGCCTGATGAGGTGCAGGGTCGCAGGGGCAGCGCTGTGCCGCACGGCACGGAGGTACTCACTCAGCCCAATGATGATGACACAGTTCACGGTAAAACAAGTGGCTGGATGGACGGGTCACTCGGACGGCTGCGGTTGTTCCTCCCTGCAGGTTAGTGATGACTGTCTCTCCCTGCACCTAAGTTAAGTGTTGGTAGTGATGGTTTCCCAACGGTAACCCGCTCCCCGACCTGGATATGGGCCGGAGGAGCCCCTTTTGCCCACAGGCGCTGGCCCTGGGAGACGGTTGCCCTTGGCGGTGGCGGTGTCTCCCCTTCACGGTTGGACGGTTGCCTTCTATCTGGACTTGGCTGTTTGGAAACCCTGAGGTCCCCTTCACTAACGGATTTGGCAAATTCACGGCGACACCAAGCCTTGCCGGGATCCGAAAGTCCTCTGCCAATGGTGCTGGCTTCTCTTTGTATACCGGTCCGGTACGGCCGGGTCACCACCCGTCCACGGTCCTTACGGCAGACTCCAATCGGCCTCCATTGCAGACGGTCACCACATCCTGCCAACCTTGCTGTCCTGTCCGGGCCACACACCCGGACCAACTTCAGGCTCTTTGCTGTCACTTTTCTCCTCTCTACTACTTTCCTCCTTCCACTTCCTTAGCTTAACTCTCACTGCCTGTGTTTTCCCTCCTCCTCGGTGGGTGGAGACCAACCGCCTGGCTCCACACCCTGGTGTGGACAACAGCCCCTGGGGAAGGCAACAAGGATTTTGTGTTTTGACTATGATATGCCTGCAGGGAGTGTGGGGTGTTTAAGTGTTGTGCTCTGTGGCCCCTGGCTTGTCCAGGGCGACACAGAAGCACTGCAGCACTGCCTCGGCGAAGCGGCAACAGGCAGTGCTGAAGCTAATCTGCATAGGTGACAACAAACCCCACAATGCAGAAGAGGTGTGGACAGCTCTGAAACAGAAGGCAGATCACTGGCTCACAACTCTGAACCTAAAGCCAGGAAAGGTCGTGTGTGACAATGGCCGGAACCTGGTGGCGGCTTTGAGGCGAGGCCAGCTGACACATGTTCCATGCGTGGCCCATGTGCTCAACCTCGTGGTTCAGCGGTTTCTAAAGTCATACTCAGAGCTGTCTGATCTGCTGGTAAAAGTTCGCCGCCTGTCTGCACATTTTCGAAAGTCACCTACTGCTTCAGCCGGCCTTGCCGGCTTAAGACGCCGTTTGCATCTTCCGGCACACAGACTGGTGTGTGATGTCCCCACGCGTTGGAATTCAACTCTGCACAAGTTGGTCAGGATATGTGAGCAGAAGAGGGCAGTTGTTGAGTACCTACATCACCTAAGCCGTCGGGAAATGGGTCAAACTCCACACATAACACCTGAGGAGTGGAGATGGATGTCCGACCTATGCACCATCCGCCAAAACTTTGAGGACTCCACCAAGATGGTGAGCGGCGATGACGACATTATTAGCGTCACCATACCGCTTCTCTGCCTTCTAAAATGGTCTCTGCTCAAAAAACAACCATGATGCATTGCAGGCGGAGCGCGATGAGTTTGAGCAAGAAACAGTAGTGGGTGTGGGTGATAACACACAGCCCAGCCTCGTCTCATCACAACGTGCAGTGGAGGACTATGCCGAGGAGGAGGATGAAGACATGGAGCAACTCTCCGGCCAAATTGAGGATATGACATGCAGTCATATCCTCGGTTCAGCGTGGCTGGCCAGAGGACAGGGTAGATGATGAGGAGGAGGAGGAGGAGGACAGCATGTTCAGTCATCGTGTTGGTCAGGGTCCTGAAGTGATGGCTGTTAAGAGTCTGGCACACATGGCTGACTTTATGGTAAGCTGCCTGTCTCGTGACCCTCGCGTTAAGAACATCTTGGCCGACAATCATTACTGGTTGGTAACACTGTTAGACCCACGCTAAAAGGAGAACTTTATGTCTCTTATTCCCGAGGCGGAGAGGTCAGGCAAAATGCAGCAGTTCCAGAAGGCCATAGTCACGGAAGTAGGCAAAGCATTCCCCTCACAAAACGCTAGCGGCATAGGTCAGGAATCAGTGGACAACCAAGGCGTACAGCCGAGAGGGGCACAAGTCCAATCCGCCAGAGGTAGGGGAACAGTCTTTAAGATGTGGGACAGTTTTCTCAGCCCCTCACATACCACAGCCCCTGAGGTGAGGGGTAGTGCCACAAGAAATCCTAAGTTTGGCCAGATGCTCAAGGAGTACCTTGCAGATCAAACAACTGTACTCCGACATTCCTCTGTGCCTTACAATTAATGTGTATCCAAGGTGGACACGTGGCATGAATTGGCTCTCTACGCCTTGGAAGTCCTGGCCTGCCCTGCCGCTAGCGTTTTGTCAGAGCGTGTTTTTAGTGCCGCAGGTGGAATCATTACAGATAAACGCACCCGCCTGTCAACTGTAAATGCTGACAGGCTGACTCTGATCAAGATGAACAAGGGTTGGATTTGGCCAGACTTCACCACACACCAACAGCAAATGACAGCGGAATTTAAAGTTTGTAACGGGAATTTGCCATGTACCTCCACTCACCCATGGTAACACACTTCTGGACTTTGGCTAATCGCTGGACTGCTCCTCCTTCTCCTCATGCGCCATCATGGTGACCGTTACAATAGTTAAGCCGTTGTTTCAGGTATACCCCCAGTGGTAAATTTTTTCGCCCATTCTTTCAGAATGGGCATTACAACGACAGGAGACCCGCTCCTTTGCAATGGGAACAATGTTTTGAGGCCCTCATGCACATCTCTATCCAGGGACAATGTGGAGCCTCCAAATTTTTGGCTGCCCTGCCTAAGGGCTATACTACAATAGACCCACTTCCTTACAATGGGCACTTCATGTTTACAGGCCATCATGCACGTCTCTATCCAGGGACAATATGGAGCCTGACGCTGCCACCGACTGCCACACACGTGCTGTTTTTAAATGCAAGCACGGACGCAATAAGAACCTAACTGGTTTTTAGGAGCGACAATTACTGAGAAGTCTGACACTATCTGGACTGTTTTAGACTGTGTACACCAGCCCCAGATATGATGAAGGCTGGTATACAGTCACCACTAGGAATGGCTATATACCCTGCCTGCCTGCCTGCCTGTATACTGCTACAATAGTCCTGACAAGGACTCTTCTGGTCACTAGCCTGTATTCCGACCTGGCTATACCCTGCCTGTATATAGCAACAATAGTCCTGAGAAGGACTCTGCTACTGTACTCCGACCTGGCTATACCCTGCCTGCCTGTATACAACTAGAATAGTCCTGAGAAGGACTTCTGGTCACACTGTTTGCAGCCCTGCTCCGGAACTAACTATAAAGGGCCGCAAAGCTTTCCCTGAATCAGCGACCCTCTCCCTGCACTGACTGTCTGGAGAGCTGTGAGCAGAGCACAGCGCGCCGGCCGGTATAAAGGCTCGGTCACGCTGTGCAGGCCGGCCAATCACTGCAATTCCACAACTAACAGGGCTGTGGCATTGCAGTGGTCTGCCAGCCAATCCCTGCATGAGGGCTGGCTCTCAAAAGAGCGCCAACATGCAGAAATGAAGACCACGAGTACAGCACGAGTATCGCGAGATTACTCGGTCCCCACCGAGCAGCCCGAGTACAGCGATACTCGTGCGAGTACCGAGTAGTTACAAGCATGCTCGCTCATCACTATATGCAACTATGGAAGGTGAGTAGGAAAACTGGACCTGCATCCACAGAGGAAGAGATAGAAGACTGTAGCTACATCCATGGAAAAAAAGTTGGAAAAGTTGACTTGCATACAGGGAGAAAGAGATTGAAGAGTGAAGCTGCATCCATGGAGAAAGAGTTTTAGGACTGGACCTGAAGCCAAGAAGTAGTAGATGGTGAACTAGAACTGCATCGAAGGAGAAAGAGTTGGAAGACTAGAGCTGCACTCAGTGATGAGAAAATAATCTATATCAATTGAAGAAGGGGAGAGAGAAAAAAAGAAGCAACAAAACAGGAGAAAAGCAAGAGCAGGGCCATTCTTATGCCAAAATCCTGATGGGCGGCTTTCGTCCAAATACAAATAAGGGTAGAATGTTCCTGGATTTGCTACATTTTATTTCCAATTGCATTTTGCACGACTATCATGTTATATAAAATCAGCAAATAGTCAATTTTTAAATCAGTCCCAAGAAAATAGTAATATTTTTATAATATTTTTTAAAATTATTTTTATAATATTATATCTGCGTAGCTCTGTGTCTAACCAATTCCCGCTTGTAGGATATTCTGAAAAAATAATTACCAAGGTTTCTTAATTAAATTTATTTTAAGCGCCGCCGTTAATCCGATATTCGCAGATACGTTTCATCTTTCCCCAATCAGACCTCGCATTTCTCGGTGGTTTCTTCGCTGCAGCTGAGAACATTCCCTAATAAGGCTGAGAGGACCCCGGCTCCTGCTGGTATCACCGTGTAACGCTTCTATTTGGGCTGTCTATTTAAATTCAAGGATCTGTTTATAGCAAACCTCAGAGCCGAGGACTGGTGAGGAAGCCAAGATGCTGGGACGACCGCAACGCGCTCATCTGGCACCGGCTCCTCCATATTAATTATAAATACCTCACCATTTGTATATAGTCTGGTGGGGAAAGCATGCATGGATAGTCGCGGCTCGTGCGCCTCTTAATAATTTGAATATTTAAATTTCTGATGGATGTGACCTGGGTAAATAATGCAGATTTTGGAAGACGGCAGAAAATATTTTGTTTATAGAAAGTACAAGATATCGAAATATGTATAACTGTCATTTAGCAGAATGGTCCATGGCAAAATGCATGTATTGGGTACAATACTGTTATTTACATGACACCTGTAAGTTCTATTGCCCAAAAACATGGAATATAACTACTATAATACTGCTCCTATGTACCAGAATATAACTACTATAATACTGCTCCTATGTACAAGAATATAACTACTATAATACTGCCCCTATGTGCATGAATATAACTACTATAATACTGCCCCTATGTACAAGAATATAACTACTATAATACTGCCCCCTATGTACAAGAATATAACTACTATAATACTGCCCCCTATGTACAAGAATATAACTACTATAATACTGCTCCTATGTACAAGAATATAACTACTATAATACTGCCCCTATGTACAAGAATATAACTACTATAATACTGCTCCTATGTACAAGAATATAACTACTATAATACTGCCCCTATGTACAAGAATATAACTACTATAATACTGCTCCTATGTACAAGAATATAACTACTATAATACTGCCCCTATGTACAAGAATATAACTACTATAATACTGCTCCTATGTACAAGAATATAACTACTATAATACTGCTCCTATATACAAGAATATAACTACTATAATACTGCTCCTATATACAAGAATATAACTACTATAATACTGCCTCTATGTACAAGAATATAACTACTATAATACTGCCCCTATATACAAGAATATAACTACTATAATACTGCTCCTATGTACAAGAATATAACTACTATAATACTGCTCCTATGCACAAGAATATAACTACTATAATACTGCTCCTATATACAAGAATATAACTACTATATTACTGCTCCTATGTACAAGAATATAACTACTATAATACTGCCCCCTATGTACAAGAATATAACTACTATAATACTGCCCCTATATACAAGAATATAACTACTATAATACTGTCCCTATATACAAGAATATAAATACTATAATACTGCTCCTATGTACAAGAATATAACTACTATAATACTGCCCCTATATACAAGAATATAAATACTATAATACTGCTCCTATGTACAAGAATATAACTACTATAATACTGCCCCTATATACAAGAATATAACTACTATAATACTGCCCCTATGTACAAGAATATAACTACTATAATACTGCCCCTATATACAAGAATATAAATACTATAATACTGCTCCTATGTACAAGAATATAACTACTATAATACTGCCCCTATATACAAGAATATAAATACTATAATACTGCTCCTATGTACAAGAATATAACTACTATAATACTGCCTCCTATGTACAAAAATATAACTACTATAATACTGCTCCTATGTACAAGAATATAACTACTATAATACTGCCCCTATGTACAAGAATATAAATACTATAATACTGCTCCTATGTACAAGAATATAACTACTATAATACTGCCCCTATGTACAAGAATATAACTACTATAATACTGCCCCTATATACAAGAATATAAATACTATAATACTGCTCCTATGTACAAGAATATAACTACTATAATACTGCCCCTATGTACAAGAATATAACTACTATAATACTGCTCCTATGTACAAGAATATAACTACTATAATACTGCCCCTATGTACAAGAATATAACTACTATAATACTGCCCCTATATACAAGAATATAAATACTATAATATTGCTACTATGTAGAAGAATATAACTACTATAATACTGCCTCCTATGTACAAGAATATAACTACTATAATACTGCCCCTATATACAAGAATATAACTACTATAATACTGCTCCTATGTGCAAGAATATAACTACTATAATACTGCTCCTATGTACAAGAATATAACTACTATAATACTGCCCCTATATACAAGAATATAAATACTATAATACTGCTCCTATGTACAAGAATATAACTACTATAATACTGCTCCTATGTACAAGAATATAACTACTATAATACTGCTCCTATGTACAAGAATATAAATACTATAATACTGCCCCTATATACAGGAATATAACTACTATAATACTGCCTCCTATGTACAAGAATATAACTACTATAATACTGCTCCTATGTACAAGAATATAACTACTATAATACTGCCCCTATGTACAAGAATATAACTACTATAATACTGCCCCTATATACAAGAATATAAATACTATAATACTGCTTCTATGTACAAGAATATAACTACTATAATACTGCTCCTATGTACGAGAATATAACTACTATAATACTGCCTCTATGTACAAGAATATAACTACTGTAATACTGCCCCTATATACAAGAATATAACTACTATAATACCGCCCCTATGTACAAGAATATAACTACTATAATACTGCCCCTATGTACAAGAATATAACTACTATAATACTGCCCCCTATGTACAAGAACTACTATAATATTGCCCCCTATATACAAGAATATAACTACTATAATACTGCCCTGTATATACAAGAATGTAACTACTATAATACTGCTCCTATGTACAAGAATATAACTACTATAATACTGCCCCTATGTACAAGAATATAACTGCTATAATACTTCCCCTATATACAAGAATATAACTACTATAATACTGCCCCTATGTCCAAGAATATAACTACTATAATACTGCCCCCTATGTACAAGAATATATATCTACTATAATACTGCTTCTATGTACAAGAATATAACTACTATAATACTGCCCCTATGTGCAAGAATATAACTACTATAATACTGCTCCTATGTACAAGAATATAACTACTATAATACTGCCCCTATGTACAAGAATATAACTAATACAATGCTGCTCCTGTGTACAAAGATATATAGAACTTGAACCAGTGTAAACGATTCTCATTTATCATAACAGTGAGTGTTACATTTGTGACAAAGCCTGCTGGCAATCTCCTCAGCAGCTCTTCCTTCACCTCACCACTGTCTCTGTGTCAGTCTCTTATTTTTTATTTCTGCTTCATTTGTTTTTCTTTTTAGCAACATACAACATTTTCAAACCAAGTCTTCTTTCCATAGAAATGCCTATGGTCATTCTTTTGAGCGTTTTCTGAGCACTTTTTTTCAGGTGGGATTCAGAGTGGCAGAAGTCATTGCATGCACATAATATTTTAGTGTAATTGTTAGAATTGTCATAAAAATGAACCTCCGAGATTGTTGTATTGCAGAATTTGAAACTTTCAATGGTGTGAATACTTTTGTAACTGCCTGTAGATAAGTTAACACACCTATTAGGACATTGAATTGACTTTTGTTTAGTCACTTTTGTGTACCCACCTGAGATAACGGAGCGCTCCCAGCCTTCAGGTGTGAGCTACAACATAGGTGTTTCTCATGTGAATTTACACACAGTGTGCATTGCAAAAGTCATGGCAATCACTCACGCCAAGAGCCCTGACCTTCCGACAGAGACAAGGCTGACAACATATGGTGAGTCTCAGGGAGAACCCATGCCCGGTGACGTACAACCTGCGGACTGAGCCATACTGGATTATACATCTGATCTAGCTCCATTTGACAATAGGGGTTGTCATAGGCACAGTGAGGACCCATGTACAGACAGCATCTATAGATCAGTATATAGTTTGCTATTTTTGACACCGATTAAGCCATTGATATAAACTTTTCGCCATTACCAATCAAAGAGTATCATAAAATACAATTCCGCGACAAAAGCTCGCAAAATATAACAGGAGCGGTGTAAGGAAAAAATCATCATAAGCATCTCCACTGGGATGGATCTGGTATTGCGGCACTATTTATGTACAGCACTATTAGGTGACGTTATAGTTTTAATTTTGTTTTTACAAATATTTTTTGGCATATTAAATAAGAAGGAGGAGGTGAGCTGTGATATCTCCTATCCTGTGTTATCTACTGTATATAGAGATGTTATCAGTCATCATACGGGAGGAGGTGAGCTGTGACAGCACCAATTGTGAATGGTGGATCCTGTTATCTACTGTATATAGAGGTGTAATAAGTCATTGTACAGGAGGAGGAGGAGGTGAGCTGTGACATCACCTATTGTGAATGGTGGATTGTGTGTTATTCACTGTATATAAAGGTATTATCAGTCATTGTACAGGAGGGGGAGGAGGTGAGCTTTGACATCACTTATTGTGAATGGTGGATCCTGTGTTATATACTGTAAATAGAGGTGTTAGCAATTGTACAGGAGGAGGAGGTGAGCTGTGGCATAACTTATTGTGAATGATGGATACTGTGTTATCTACTGTATATAGAGGTATTATCAGCCATTGTACAGGATTAGGAGGTGAGCTGTGGCATCACTTATTGTGAATGGTGGATCCTGTGTTATCTACTGTATATAGAGGTATTATCAGTCATTGTACAGGAGGAAGAGGAGGTGAGCTGTGACATCACCTATTGTGAATGGGGGATTCTGTGTTGTTCACTGTATATAAAGCTGTTATCAGTCATTGTACAGGAGGAGGTGAGCTGTGATTTCACCTATTGTGAATGGTGAATCCTGTGTTATCTACTGTATATAGAGGTGTTATCAGTAATCATACAGTAGGAGAAGGGGAGCTGTGACACCACCTAGTGGGAATGGTGAATGCTGTAATATCTACTGTATATAGAGGTGTTTCTAGTCATTGGACAGGAGGAGGAGGTGAGCTGTGACATCACCTATTGTGAATGCTGGTTCTTGTGTTATATACTGTATATAGAGGTGTTATCAGACATTGTACAGGAGGGGGAGGAAGTGAGCTGTGACATCACCTACTGTGAATGGTGGATCTTGTGTTATCTACTGCATATAGAGGTGTTATAAGGTCATTGTAGAGGAGGAGGTGAGCTGTAATATTACCTATTGTGAATGGTGATCCTGTGTTATCTACTGTATATAGGGGTCTCTCTGTGAAAGTAATCCTATGGACGATGATAATGAGACTGCTGTAAAGTCATCTGTACAGAACAGGTAGTATGAGTCTATATTATGGACTACTTACCAAGGTGAAAATTACTATTTTTACAGTAATATTGACAAGTACAGTGGGCAGCTGATTGCAGCGTACCCCAGACGTGACAGGGTTATTTATTATTATTATTATTATTATTTATAGAGCACCATTGATTCCATGGTGCTGTACATGAGAAGGGGTTACATACAGAACAGTGGCGTAACTACCGTGGTCGCAGCGGTCGCGATCGCGACCGGGCCCGGGAGGTTAGGGGCCCGGCGGCCGCCAGGCAGATCAGCAGCCAGCTCCTGTCAGTGTAAGAGGAGCTGTGCTGATCTGCCGCAGACCACGCAGCCGCTATTTGACCCGCTGCCGCCGCCAACACCGGGCCCCCAAGCCTGGTGTCAGCGGCGGCATCGGGGCCCCCTGCCTGGTGTCAGCGGCTGCGGCGTCTCCCCCGTCACCGCGCACAGTAATGATGAAGCATAGCGTGGCCGGTGCCGCGCTATGCATCACCATTCTCCCCCTGTGCGATGACGTCACTCCCGCGCGACTGCTGTGCTGAGTTCACAGAGTGCAGGACGGGAGGACGCCGACCGCACCGCAGCACCGGGAGAACGAGCAGCGGGGAGAACGAGCAGCGGTGGAAGAGGAAAGTGGTGAGGACAGGGCAGCGGCTGGGGATCGAGGAGAGTGGTGAGGACAGCAGCGGTGGAAGGAAGAGAGAAACTTGTTTTTGTTTTTTTTTTTGTTTTTTTTTAATACAAATTAGTGAGTAAACGGTGGCCAGAGGCTTGGGAAGGCAGTTCTGGGGAAGCTGCATTATTATACATGGAAGCCTGAAGAGGCTGCTTTATACATGGAGGTCTGAGGAGGCTGCATTATATATAGAGGCCTGGTGAGGCTGCTTTATACATGGAGGTCTGAGGAGGTTGCTTTATACATGGAGGTCTGGGGAGGCTGCATTATTATACATGGAGGCCTGGAGAGGCTGTATTATACATGGAGGCTTGGAGATACTGCATTATACATGGAGGCCTGGAGATACTGCATTATACATGGAGGCCTGAGGAGGCTGGGTGCATTGTTATACATGGAGGCCTGGAGAGGCTGGTTGCTATATTATACATGGAGGCCTAAGGAGGCTGGGTGCATTGTTATACATGGAGGCCTGGAGAAGCTGGCTGCTACATTATACATGGAGGCCTGGAGAGGCTGGCTGCATTATTATACATGGAGGCCTGGAGAAGCTGGCTGCTACATTATACATGGAGGCCTGAGGAGGCTGGGTGCATTGTTATACATGGAGGCCTGGAGAAGCTGGCTGCTACATTATACATGGAGGCCTGAGGAGGCTGGGTGCATTGTTATACATGGAGGCCTGGAGAAGCTGGCTGCTACATTATACATGGAGGCCTGAGGAGGCTGGGTGCATTGTTATACATGGAGGCCTGGAGAGGCTGGCTGCGTTATTATACATGGAGGCCTGGAGAGGCTGGCTGCATTATTATACATGGAGGCCTGGAGAGGCTGGCTGCATTATTATATATGGAGGCTACCTTATACATGGACTATGGGGGTGCATTCTAAAACATTGGGGACTATGTGGTGCAGTATAATATATGGAGAACTATGGGGTGAATTATAATATATGGAGAACTATGAGAAATTCATTATAATAATTGGAGGGCTACTTTATACATGGAGGATTATGGGGGTGCATTATAATACATGGAGGACTATGGAAATGTATTCTAATATATGAAGGGTTATGTGGGACCCTTTATACTATTTGGAAGGCTATGTAGGGGCCATTATTGTATTTGGAGATCTATATACAAGGGGGGACAAAGATACAAGCAGGGGATGGGAACGTTTTGCGCTGAGGGAAAAAGGCTCTTTCCCTCAGCACCCAGCTTTCCCATGCTCTGCTGTACATCTCTCAGCACCCAGCTTTCCCATGCTCTGCTATACATCTTCTCTCAGCACCCAGCTTTCCCATGCTCTGCTATACATCTTCTCTCAGCACCCAGCTTTCCCATGCTCTGCTATACATCTTCTCTCAGCACCCAGCTTTCCCATGCTCTGCTACACATCATTTCTCAGCACCCAGCTTTCCCATGCTCTGATATGGGAAAGCTGGGTGCTGAGGGAAAGATGTATAGCAGAGCATGAGGAAGCAGTGTGCCGAGGACAAGATGGATATCAGAACATAGTAAAGCTGGGTGCTGATAGAGGGAATTCAGATCATGTGAAACCTGGGTGCTGTGGGTAAGAGCCAAGTATCAGCATCATTATCCTGTACCCCGAGAGTCAGTGTCATTATCCCTTACCCCAAGTGTCGGTGTATGTGGAGGGGGGGCCCAGATCTGAACTTTGCACCGGGGCCCATCAAACTCTAGTTACGCCCCTGATACAGAATATATATACAAGTAACAATAGACAGACTAGTGCAGAGGGAAGAGGGCCCTGCCCTTGCGAGCTTACATTCTATAAGATTTTGGGGAGGAGACAGTAGTTATATACATTCATCAGTGGCTGTGAATGGAGGAAAGCCTGGAGCGCCTAATGGCCACTAAGCAATGTACAGAGCTGTGTCACTTTTAATTTACTTAGTTCCCTTCAATCAAGTGATCAATGGGTCATGTTCCCCAAATCTGATATTGATGCAGATATCTTCTAATATATTAATATATAAAGCTGAATGTGTGTATGTGTGTGTGTGTGTGTGTGTGTGTGCGCGCGCGCGCGCGCGCGCGTGTGTGTGTGTGTGTACACACTCACACGTCTGGACCCCGAGAGCGTCATAGGCTATGTTTTGAGGGGAAATTTTAACCCCGCGCTTTACAGTTATTCACCAAAAAACCTGCCTCCATTAAAGCGAATGGAGCTGGGAGCTACAGTGCAGCCAGAACTTCAGAAGAATGCGCTGCCACGCCCTTAAATGGAATGTTGGCGTGTCACAATGCAGCCAGGGAAAGAGACAGACACAGACAGGGAAAGAGGCAGACACAAAGAGACAGACACAGACAAAGAGACAGACACAGGGAAACAGACAGACAGGGAAAGAAAGGGAAAGAGACAGACAGGGTAAGAGAGGGAAAGAGACAGACAGGGAAAGAGAGGGAAAGAGACAGACAGGGAAAGAGACAGACAGGGAAAGTGACAGAGATAGATAGACAGACAGGGAAAGAGATTGAGACAGACGGAGAAAGAGACAGAGACAGTCAGAGACAGACAGGGAAAGAGACAGACAGACAGACAAAGAGATAGAAAGAGACAGAGAGATATATACAGAGGGGGAGATAGACAGAGAATGGGAGAGAAACAGAGAGACAGTTACTATCCCGGGAATGTTAATACATTCTATTTTGTTTACAACAGTTATTAACCCGGGCGAAGCCGGGTAGTACAGCTAGTGTATATATATATATATTCACATTTATTTAGCGCTATTAATTCCACATTCTTTCATACATCGATAGGTCACCAATATTCCAGTCCCATAAATCCATTGTTTTTTTCCTAATAGTCCTCGTCAGTTGAAGTGACAGAATACGGTAAGGCCTGAACTCCTGCCCCTATATACATGGCCGCGTGTGACATACCAGCACATTTTACGAGACCTCTACCTATTAAACGTTCCACCTTCCCTAAACATGGGAAGCGGAGCAGGTGACGGCAGCCATTTATCAGATCGGGGCAGGGTGTCGCTTCCTGTCATACCCTTCATGAACAATGGTGTCTTATGTCCCCGCAGCCTTCGTGTTGTAAAATGTGGACTGTTTTTTTATTTGGCACAGGTAATGATTTTACAGACCCAGATAGGGAGAACGACTACTGTTAATGATTACGATTTCTCGAAAACAAGAAATCGCTCCTGGC
Organism: Anomaloglossus baeobatrachus; assembly: GCF_048569485.1. Lineage (NCBI taxonomy): Eukaryota > Metazoa > Chordata > Amphibia > Anura > Aromobatidae > Anomaloglossus > Anomaloglossus baeobatrachus. Next base: position 40,189,565 of record NC_134358.1, read on the forward strand.
AATGATCCATCATTTCGTGTTATCAGAGGCTGCTACAACTTTCTTTTTTGAAAGTTTTTTTGTTTGTTTTGACTTCACACCAATCCCTGACGTTTCCTCCTAAGATAGGAGGCAGAAAAAAATGCAGCATAAGGAATATCACGAAGATAAGAGGTGCCGTATAATATAACAACTCAAACGGCACATACTGCCCACAGCACTATGACACTCCGGCGCTCGGGGCTCGAATCAAGCAGGTCAGAGGCTCGGACGGGTTCATCTCGAGTAATGAGTATAATGGAAGTCACTGGGAAACTCCAGCATTTTTCCCGAAAGCCCTTAAAACAGGGCTGGAAGGGCTGGAAAATTGCGAAAATGGATGGAAACAGTACTCAAATGTAGTGGCTACAGCACAGGGAAGACACCTGGACACATCTCAGACTCCCAGGTCGCTGCTGAGCACTAAATAAACAAATAAAAAAAATTATGTGGGGTCCCCCTATTATTTTATAACCAGCCAAGGTAAAGCAGACAGCTGGGGGTTGGTATTATTAGGCTGGGAAGAGCCCAATAACCATAACTCTTCCATAACAACACTCATTATATTATAGAAACAGCATGGAGAAGATGCCTGGATGCATCTCGGACTCCCAGTTTGCTGATGGGAACTAAATAAAAAAAATAAATAAAAAAATGATGTGGAGTCCCCCCCCCCTATTTTTTATAACCAGCCAAGATAAAGCCGACAGCTGGGGGCTGGTATTACTGGTATTATCAGGCTGGGAAGAGTTATGGTTATTGGGCTCTTCCCAGCCTGATAATAGCAGCCCCCAGCCACCTCTGAAGTAAAGGATCCATCCTCTATCCTCCTGTACCAGTCTGTGCCTTGTATTGTTTATGATTATTGTACTTGTCCCTATTATGTATACCCCTTTCACAGGTAAAGCGCCATGGAATTGATGGCGCTATAATAATAAATAATAAATAATAATAATAATTAGAAGCACCAATGCTGGTGCTTCACAATTGTCCTGGTGCAGTGGCAATCGGGGTAATATTTTGTACGTGTTGATGTCAGCTGTGTAAGCTGGACACTGTGCATCACCCATATCTGTGTAACTGGCGCCCTATGCAAGCTCTATCTGTTTGCATGTCTAATACTAGCAGTCACATCTACCATGAATTGGTAGGTTACGTTGTGAGTGGCTGCCTCCATCTTTATCATGGCGGTCTGCTGCATCCTGGCATTGGTAGAAGATGCCTAAAAGAATCTCTGACTCCCAGGTCGCTGGTGAGAACTAAATAAAAAAAATAAATATAAACAATGATGTGAGGTCCCACCTATTTTTTTTTATATCCAGCTAAGGTAAGGCAGACAGCTGTGGGCTGGTATTATCAGGTTGGGAAGGGTCATGGTTATTGGGTGCTTCCCAGCCTGAAAATAGCAGCCTGCAGCCACCCCAGAATTGGCACATCCATTCTGGTGCTTCATGATTGCTCTGGTACAATGGCAATCAAAGTAATATTTTGGGGGGTTGATGTCAGCTGTGTAAGCCAAACACTGTGTGTCACATGTAACTATGTGACTGGCACCCTATGCAAGCCTTATCTGTGTGCATGTCTAATACTAGCAGTCACTTCTTCCAAGAATTGATAGGTTGCGAGTGGTTGTTTCATCAGTATTTTGCACCTGTGCTGCCCCCACCGTTATCATAAGAACCTACTACATCTTGCTAGTGCATTGGCAAAACTGGTAAACTGGATGAAAACAGCACTCAAATGTAATGGGTACAGCATGGAGAAGATGCCTGGATGCATCTCTGACTCCCAGGTCGCAGCTGGGAGCTAAATAAAAAAATAAATTAAAAAAATGATGTGGGGTCCCCCCTATCTACAGTATATATATAATTGCCTTATTCTGTCTGTCTGTCTTGCTCCAAAATTGTGTCCTTACGGTGACACAAAGCTGATTGGCCGCTGGGCTCGCCATGGCCCCGCCCCCCGCACGGATTGGCCGCTCGCCCAGGCTCCGCCCGCACACGGATTGGCCGGCCACTCGCCCAGGCTCCGCCCCCCCACGGATTGGCCTCTCGCCCCGGCACCCTGCACGCATTGACAACTCGGCCACGTCCCGCCCCCCTCACGCAATGCACGCTCGCTCTGGCCCCGCCCACTGCACGCATTCCCCGAACCGACACGGAGCCACGACTCCCAGGTGAGTACTGTACCCCCGGGAGCCCACATCAGCGTACGCCGCCAACCCAGCCAACACATACCCTCGCATTGCTGGGGTTGCCGCCGTATGCTGGTGTGGGCTCCCGTGCGAGCGGGGGACGGGATACGCTGGTAACCATGGTAGCATAGTTACCAGCGCATCAAGGTCCTGCAGCGGCGGAACATACACACGCACACACATAACAACACACACACACACACATCAGATCACACTCACTCTCACACACACATCACATCGCATCCACACACTCACAACATCCTGGGATATCGCTTGCTTCTCGGCGGCGATACTGTGGTGTGACCTTCCAGGACCTGCCGGAGGATCACATGGCCAGAAGCATGTGGTATCTCCGGATGTTGTGAGTGTGAGCGCGTATGTGCGATATCGTCAGTGTGTGTGTGAGTGTATGCGATCGGATGTGTGTGAGTGTGTTCTGATGTGTGAGTGTGTGTGTGTGAGTGTATGCGATCGGATCTGTGAGTGTCGGCAGAGGAGCACGGCTGATGCTGGGGGAGGCTGGGAGGAGAGAGGCTGATGCTGGAGGAGGCTGGGAGGAGAGAGGCTGATGCTGGGGGAGGCTGGGAGGAGAGAGGCTGATGCTGGGGGAGGCTGGGAGGCGAGAGGCTGATGCTGGGGGAGGCTGGGAGGGGGAGGCTGATGCTGGGAGAGGCTGGGAGGGGGAGGCTGATACTGGGGGAGGCTGGGAGGAGGGAGGTTGGGAGGGGGGAGGCTGACAGAAGAGAGGCTGATGCTGGGGGAGGCTGAGGCTGGGAGGAGAGAGGCTGATGCTGGGGACAGAAAGGCTGATGCTGGGGACAGAGAGGCTGATGCTGGGAGGAGAGAGGCTGATGCTGGGAGGAGAGAGACTGATGCTGGGAGGAGAGAGGCTGATGTTGGGGGCAGAGAGGCTGATGCTGGTGCAGCATGGGGGATGGAGCACGATGGGAAGTGCGCAGCATGGGGGATGGAGCACGTTTGGGAGTGTGCAGCATGGCGGATGGAGCACGTTTGGGAGTGCGCAGCATGGCGGATGGACCACGTTTGGGAGTGCGCAGCATTGCGGATGGAGCACGTTTGGGAGTACGCAGCATGGCGAATGGAGCACGTTTGGGAGTGCGCAGCATGGCGGATGGAGCACGTTTGGGAGTGCGCAGCATGGCGGATGGAGCACGATGGGGGGTGCGCAGCATGGGGGATGGAGCACGATGGGAGGTGCACACCTCCCCCCAACACACACACACACACACAACACACCACACATACACTGGGAACCACAAACATCGCCCTACACAGACACCCACACACACAGACAACGCTGCACACACACAACACCAACACACAAACACCGCGACATACATAAATATACGCACATACAACGCAACACACACACATTGCACAAAACATACCTCCCCGAAAACACATCACACCCACACAAACCGCGCAACACACACACACACAATGCTACAGACACACAGCGCTCCACAAACAACGCAACACACACAACACACATACAACACCGCTCTCACCCCCCGCCACACCCAGACAACACCCAGAACATGTACAGCGCCCTACACAAACACTTGGTAACTACAGACAACAACATATATATATATATGTATATATATATACTAGAAGGTGGCCCGATTCTACGCATCGGGTATTCTAGAATTTACGTATTGTGTAGTTCATGTATGATTTTTGTTATATATATATATAGATGTTGTTGTGTGTAGTTACCAAGTGTTTGTGTAGGGCGCTGTACATGTTCTGGGTGTTGTCTGGGTGTGGCGGGGGGTGAGAGCGGTGTTGTATGTGTGTTGCGTGTGTTGCGTTGTTTGTGGAGCGTTGTGTGTCTGTAGCGTTGTGTGTGTGTGTGTGTTGCGCGGTTTGTGAGTGTGTGGTGTGTTTTGGGGGGAGGTATGTTTTGTGCAATGTGTGTGTTGTGCAGTATGTGCATATATTTATGTATGCCGCGGTGTTTGTGTGTTGGGTGTTGTGTGTGTGCAGCGTTGTCTGTGTGTGTGGGTGTCTGTGTAGGGCGGTGTTTGTGGTTCCCAGTGTGTGTGTGTGTGTTGTGCAGTGCGCGTGTGTGTGTGTGTGTTGGGGGGAGGTGTGCACCTCCCATCGTGCTCCATCCCCCATGCTGCGCATTTCCCATCGTGCTCCATCCGCCATGCTGCGCACTCCCAAATGGGCTCCATCCGCCATGCTGCGCACTCCCAAACGTGCTCCATCCGCCATGCTGCGCACTCCCCAACGTGCTCCATCCGCCATACTGCGCACTCCCAAACGTGCTCCATCCGCCATACTGCGCACTCCCCATCGTGCACCATTCGCCATGCTGCGCACTCCCAAACGTGCTCCATCCGCCATGCTGCGAACTCCCAAACGTGCTCCATCCGCCATGCTGCGCACTCCCAAACGTGCTCCATCCGCCATGCTGCGCACTCCCAAACGTGCTCCATCCGCCATGCTGCGCACTCCCAAATGTGGTCCATCCGCTATGCTGCGCACTCCCAAACGTGGTTCATCCGCCATGCTGCGCACTTCCAAACGTGCTCCATCCGCCATGCTGCGCACTCCCAAACGTGGTCCATCCGCCATGCTGCGCACTCCCAAACGTGCTCCATCCCCCATGCTGCGCACTCCCAAACGTGGTCCATCCGCCATGCTGCGCACTCCCAAACATGCTCCATCCCCCATGCTGCGCACCCCCCATCGTGCTCCATCCCCCATGCTGCACCAGCATCAGCCTCTCTGCTCGCAGCATCAGCCTCTCTGCCCGCAGCATCAGCCTCTCTGCCCGCAGCATCAGCCTCTCTGCCCGCAGCATCAACCTCTCTCCTCCCAGCATCAGCCTCTCTCCTCCCAGCATCAGCCTCTCTCCTCCCATCATCAGCCTCTATCCTCCCAGCATCAGCCTTTTCTGTCCCTAGCATCAGCCTCTCTCCTCCCAGCCTACGCCAGCCTCAGCCTCCCCCAGCATCAGCCTCTCTTCTCTCAGCCTCCTCCAAGCCTTCCCCAGGATCAGCCTCTCTCCTCCCAGCCTCCTCCAGCACGCCGTGCTCCTCTGCCAACACAGATTCGATAGCACACACACACACACACACCCGATCGCATACACTCACACACACACGATCGCATACACTCACACACACCCGATCGCATACACTCACACACACCCGATCGCATACACTCACACACACCCGATCGCATACACTCACACACACACACATTGACGATATCGCACATACGCGCTCACACTCACAACATCCGGAGATACCACACGCTTCTGGCCATGTGATCCTCCGGCAGGTCCTGGAAGCTCACTGCACAGTATCGCCGCCGAGAAGCAAGCGATATCCCAGGATGTTGTGAGTGTGTGGATGCGATGTGATGTGTGTGTGAGAGTGAGTGTGATCTGATGTGTGTGTGTGTGTGTCTGTTCTTATGTGTGTGCGTGTGTATGTTCCGCCGCTGCAGGACCTTGATGCGCTGGTAACTATGCTACCATGGTTACCAGCGTATCCCGTCCCCCGCTCGCACGGGAGCCCACACCAGCATACGGTGGCAACCCCAGCAATGCGAGGGTATGTGTCGGCTGGGTTGGCGGCATACGCTGATTTGGGCTCCCGGGGGTACAGTATTCACCTGGGAGTCGTGGCTCCGTGTCGGTCGGTTCGGGGAATGCGTGCGGGGGGGGGGGGCCAGAGCGAGCGTGCATTGCGTGAGGGGGGCGTGGGCGAGTTGCCTGGGCGAGCGGCCAATCCGTGCGGGGGGCGGGGCCATGGCGAGCCCAGCGGCCAATCAGCTTTGTGTCACCGTAAGGACACAATTTTGGAGCAAGACAGACAGACAGACAGACAGAATAAGGCAATTATATATATAGATAACAAAAATCATACATTAACTACACAATACGTAAATTCTAGAATACCCGATGCGCAGAATCGGGCCACCTTCTAGTTTTTTATAAACAATCATGATTATTAGGCCTTTCCCAGCCTGAAAATAGCAGCCCACAGCCACCCCAGAAGTGGCGCATCCATTAGATGCTCCAATTCTGGTGCTTCACGATTACCCTGGTGTGGTGGCAATCAGGGCAATATTTTTGGGGGTTGTCAGCTATGTAACCCGGACATGCATCACACGTATCTGTGTGACTGGCACCCTAGGCAAGCCCTAACTGTGTGCATGTCTAATACTAACAACCACTTTCTCCACAAATTAGTTGTTTGCGAGTGGTTGTTTCATCAGTATTTTGCACCTCTGCTGTCCCCACCTTTATCATACGAGCATGCTGCATCCTATAGTGCAATGATAAGTCTTTTGTTGGTAATGGCTGCTACTTCTTCTGTGATATTGTTTCCTCACTGGTAGAGGGAAGAATGGATTCAATGAAATTTCAACAAATTCTTTATACAAACATAACACAATCTTTAACTAAGCTGAAGTTGAAAAGAGGAGAAAAGGTGAGAAAAGAGGATGGGTTCTACAAATGGATAATGATCCTAAACACATGTCAAAATCCACAATAAACAACCTCAAAAGGCGCAAGCTGAAGGTCTTACAATGGCCCTTACAGTCCCCTGATCTGAACATCATTGAAAATCTGTGGCTAGACCTCAAAAGAGCAGAGCATGCAAGACGAGCCAGGAATTTCACAGAACTGGAAGACGTCTCCAAGGAAGAGCAGAGCATGCAAGACAAGACAGGAATCTCACAGAACTGGAAGACGTCTCCAAGGAAGAGCAGTGCATGCAAGATGAGCCATAAATCTCACACAACTGGAAGACGTCTCCAAGGAAGAGCAGTGCATGCAAGACGAGCCAGGAATCTCACACAACTGGAAGATGTCTCCAAGGAAGACCAATGCGTGCAAGGTGAGCCAGGAATATCACAGAACTGGAAGACGCCTCCAAGGAAGACCAGTGCATGCAAGACGAGCCAGGAATCTCACACAACTGGAAGACGTCTCCAAGGAAGACCAATGCATGCAAGGTGAGCCAGGAATCTCACAGAACTGGAAGACGTCTACAAGGAAGAGCAGTGCATGCAAGATGAGCCAGGAATCTCACAGAACTGGAAGACGTCTGCAAGGAAGACCAGTGCATGCAAGACGAGCCAGGTATATTCTTCTTGAGTGCTCATAACTCTATCATCGGCTGCTCACGTATTAGGAAAATTTGATTATAGCAAAGTCACTTGCTTTTGAGGTGGAGATTCAATTTACATTAAATACGAGTACATTTGGTGTGAATTGCATATGCCAGGAAAGGGTAAAACAATAATGGAAATAAAAGTGTTTACTCACCTCAGCTCTGCATACATGTCCCTTCTCAGGTATTCCTATTGGTTCTTCTTCAGTTTTCTGTTCTTTCCGGTTTCTCCGGGTATTCTCTCTTTTGGTGCTGCCATTGACTAGGCTCCATACAGTCACGTGGGGCACAATGCATATCATTGATGGTAATGTCGCTTGTCATGTCCCACGTGCTCATGTGGGATTTAGCCAGTGGTAGTGATGCGCACACCGAGGCTGTGAGCGACTCGTTACCAGGCCGTGGTTCTTCTGCTGCTGGGACGCCGCGGTGACTAGGCCCGGTTCTGTGATCATGGCGGTGTCATTTAATAAACATATAGGGTATGCTGGTTGATTCGTGACGCCAAAAGTGGTATGCGGCAAGTTTGGTGCCACCGCTGCGGAATAAGGACCTCTGGGGCAGATAGTGACGCAGCTTGGTTGGTATAGCTCTCCACAGGTATAGCTGGGTCCCAGGGCGGATGGGGGTGGTAGTAGTAGTCTATGATGGCGGGAATTTCAGGGCGGGAATAACGGAGCAACACAGGGATGCAGTCTCAAGATCTTTACTCACTCTAGCCAGTTCCAAGGTTACATACACGCCAGTGACCACCCTTGGAGTGCCGGGATTCACCGTGATGAGCTCAAGCCGATCCCGGGTAGTTCAGAGGTCGAGTTCGGTGCACCTTTCTGAAGTGTACCCTTTCCTGGCTGTCTTCCTGCTCTTGCTTCTCCCTCCTGCTTTGCGCCTTCACTTACTGAACCCTGTATCAGTGCCCGTGAACCCTGTGGGGTGGTGTCAAGCTCTATCACTTTGGTCCTTGAGGGTCACCTTCCAGTAAATTCATGTGCGGTGGTAGCTTCGGTGCGTGCAGTCACCTCAGCCACTGGTTTTGCTAGTGAAGCCCATAGGTTATACTCCCCTAGCCTAGGGACCAGTCCCCGTGTTGCAGACAAGTCCTTCCACCCATAGATTATATGTGAAACAGGGCCACGGGAGGAGTTGCACTTCCTGTGGTCTCTAGGACCCCTTCTGTGTGTGCCTGAGACGAGCGGTATACCAGCAACAGGCCGCGGGTCTTTACTCCTCCACTGCTCCTCTGACTGAACCATCACACTTCACATTGTGTTCCCACTTGTGCTATTGTGTTTCCACTCCTAAGACTCCACCCTACGGCCTGGCTTCAGGTATAATCACGCCCTCGCCATGTCTTATGAGGTGTTTCTGAACCTGGGTGTTGTGTTTTTGTGTGAACTACTGTTGACCTCCTCCTTACCCAGGATGGAATACCACACCTCTGGATGAGGTGCAGTACCTCTGTGGTGACTGAAGCCTCAGGGGCGCCACAGTTGCACCTCTGGAAGACCTGGAACATGAGGAAGTCTGAAAGTCATTGATTCTGGGACTGGATGAGGAATGGTGGTGCCTTGATAGGTATAGTGAGGGTCAAGTACAGGTAAGTATTATAGTTTGTTGCTTTTTTTTTAACTCCATCCCGGACTTCAAAATCCAGGAAGATGGCAAACAGCGGGCCACCATTTTGCTAGATTCACCCAAATCAAATACCCAAAATTTGACTTCAAATTCATAGTGAAATCAATAATTGATTGGCCCATCTTTATCACCTAGTATTCCATGGACCATGTTTGGTAGGTACTAACCTCTGTATATTGGGAACCCTCAAAGTCTTGCCATTTGAGCAATGGTGGACAATGACAGAAGAGTGTCTCCGTGCAAGAACCGTGTATGGGTCCTTTACAGTCCTGTAGCTCCTCATAATGCATAATTGAGGTGTATATGGGGCCCCTTACCTTTGGGATCCTGTGCGGCTACACAGATTCAACCAATGATATACCGCCCCTGCTTCTGCAAACATCGCAATTTGGCCCTTGTCACTTATTTCCTTACAGTTGCTCATTTTTTGAGCTTCCAACACATCATTCATCACCCCTTTATCTGGTTTTAATGTTATAGCTGATTTGCTTTTCTACTCCATATTCCTGGAAATGCTCTTACAGGCATACAGTACACTGGTTTACCCCAATCACAAAGCTGCACCATGTGTGGGCGATGTCTGGCATCTCGGCCATTGGCGCCAATAGACCTTATCTTGCCAAGCTTATCTCACCACGCCTGTGAATAGCAAAGAGTAATACTTGGCACTCAAATTGGCGAAATATTGCTAATTTATTGAAAAAGCCAAACTAGAAGTAGCACAGACGTTTCGGTCTAAAATGGACCTTCATCTATGTGCACCATGCGCCTCCTTCATGGGAACCTTCACCGAGCAGGATCCCATGAAGGAGGCTCTTGCTAAGCTGTTATGGTCAGTGAGTTGCTCTCTCTCTTTCTCCTGCAAAGTGTAAGCTTTTATGGTCAGCAAAGTCCTCTTTCTCTTATATAGTGTAAGCTCTTATGGTCAGTGGGGTCCTCTCACTCTCTCTTATAGAGTGTAAGCTCTTATGGTCAGCAGTGTCCTCTCTCTCTTCTGTAGAGTGTAAGGTCTTTTGGTCACTGAGGTCCTCTCTTCTGTAGCTTGTAAGCTCTTATGGTCAGCGGGATCTTCTCTCTCCTGTAGAGTGTAAGTTCTTATGGTCACTGGAGACCTCTCTCTCTCCTGTAGAGTGCAGGCTCTTATAGTCAGTGAGTTCCTTTCTCTCTTCTGAAGCATGTAAGCTCTTTTGGTCAGTGGGGTCCTTTCTCTCTCTCGCTATCTCTCTCTCGTAGAGGATAAGATCTTATGGTCAGCGGGGTACTCTCTCTCCTGTAGAGAATAAGCTCTTATGATCAATGGTGTCCTATCTATCCTGTAGAGTGTAAGCTCTTATGGATAGAGTGGTCCTCTCTCCTGTAGAGTGTAAGCTCTTATTGTCAGCATTGTTCTCTCTCTCCTGTAGAGTGTAAGCTGTTATGGGCAGAGTGGTCCTCTCTCTCTTGTAGCATGTAAGCTCTTATGGTCAGTGCAGTCCTCTCTTCTGTAGAATGTAAGCTATTATGGTCAGCAGGGTCTTCTCTCCTGTAGAGTATAAGCTCTTATGGTCAGCAGTGTCCTCCCTCCTGTAGCGTATAAATGTGACGCCCTGGACCAGCCAGGGGTCACAGGTAATGACATCACCACACCCTACACCCCGGTTAGGTACACCTAAGCTAGACCAGAAATCCTTGTTGCCTTCCTCCAGGGGCTGATGTCCACACCAGGGGGTGGGCCAGGTGGTTGGCTCCGCCCACCAAGGAGTTCACAGTCCTGGAGGCGGGAAAACCAGGCAGATGAAGTTGGAGTTGAGTGGTAGAGGAGCAAGTGAGGGGAGTGGGAGTGAAGCTAGGAAAGTAGTAAAAGAGCAGCCTGAAGTTGGTCCGGGTGTGTGCCCCGGACTGAGACAGCAAGGTTAGCAGACGGCGGTGACCGTCTGCAGGAGTGGCCTATCGGAGGTGCCGTAAGGACCGTGAACGGGTGGTGGCCCGGCGGTACCGGACCGGTACACAAGGAGAAGCCAGCACCATTGGAAGGGGCCTTTCGGATCTCGGCAAGGCTAGGAGTCACCGTGAATTTGCCAAATCCGTCAGTGAAGGGGACCTCCGGGTCTCCAAACAACTAAGTCCCGATTGAAGGCAACCGTCCAACCGTATGAGAGAGACACCGCCACCCCCAAGGCACCAGTTTCTCAGGGCCAGCGCCTGCGGGCAAAGAGGGGCTCCTCCGGCCCATATCCAAGTCGGGGAGCGGGTTACCGGTGGGAACCCATCGCTACCAACATTACACAAGGTGCAGGGAAAGAGACAGTCACCGTTAACTACCGGGGAAAAGCAACAGCAGCCGTCCGTGGGAACCGTCTTTACAGCCGTATGTTTTACCGAGAACTGTGTCACCGTCTCAGGCTGAGTGAGTACCACCGTGCCATGAGGCACAGCGCTGCCCCCCGCGACCCTGCACCTCACCAGGCCCCGCACCTGGCCTGCCATCCCTCATCCTCCACCCCATCACTGGGCCCCGGGACAACCAACCCCTACCCACGGAGGGCAGAACTAACAACTCTGCTGCTCCCTGTCACCGCTCCCGGGATCCCCATACAGAGCAGCGGTGGTGTCCACACAATCACCACAACCGTGGGTGGCGTCACGGACAATAAATCCCCAAAACCAATCCCCTTTTCACTCACGGGCGAGGAGCGCCGCTCGAGTCCCCGGGGTGCGGCCCATCGCTCGAGCCACCGAGCAGCAGAGGCCGCAGCAGCAGCGGCAGCCGGACTCGAGCAGTGGGAGAGCACAGCGTCCCCTCCTCCGCCCGCAACAACTTGGCGTCATGAACAGGATCTTACCGCTCTGCCGTCTGGTAGAGGTGCGCCTTGTTACCGCCGGAGGTGTCCGGCCGAAAAATTTCCGAAGCCGCCATCTTTGGCGCAAAAAGTTCCCGCTCGAGCGTCTCCTCGAGTAGTGGAGGCGCAAAGGCCAAAATCCCGCCCCGATAGAGGAGGAGCCGGAAAGAGGCTAAGGGGGACGAAATGGCGACTGGTCGCATGTAGCCGCGGCTATATTGGCAGGGACGCCAGGACTCTGCAGCCATCTTGTTCCTGGGAGAGGCCGCCAGCAACATGTGGATGCCGTCCCGAAGCACCGTGGCCCCCGCGCCTGGAACCGCGGCGTGGGTGGAGATCCGGACCGCGCAGCTCTACCAGAGGCTGCAGGTCAAAATGCAGCTCCTCATGGAGGAGTGGGAGACCGACATGACGGAGGTCATAGCGACCGTGCGGAGACGCGAGGAGGAAGTAGCGGAAGGGAGGGTGAGTGACCCACGCCCCGGTACCCCAAAAGGGTCGGTCATCGCGGCTGCGGGACCCGGTCTGAACCCCCTCGCCCTACTGCCTCCCTCGCCACCCGTCCCGGCTGCCGTGGCCCCATCATTAGGCCCGCTACCACCACCACCGGTAGCAGTACCCTGCCAATCCGCCCCGGCGGACCGACCTGCAGCAGAAGCTCGTGACCGCCTTGATCCGCTTCAATGGAAGAAGCCGAAGGCTGAGGCCGTCAGCAAAGATGCACCGGAGGCACGGCGGGGATGCAGCTGCCAGGAGGCAGAGCAGGCCATGTCACAGCGGGGTCCCTCATTACTGAAGGTGCCGGTCGTAGCCGACACGGAGGGACTCTGGCTGGGTCCGTCCCCTGCACACGCTGAACCGGAGCAAACAGAAAGTGCTCCCGACTGGGAGCGGCGGCAACGGCAGCTGCGCAGGGAGATCGATGCCCGAGAGGAGTGTAGAGCGGATGTGCATGCCCGCATGTATAGGGAGGAAGATCGCCTGCAGCGAGCTACCATCGGGGTCCAGAGCGGTGCACCATGTGAAGGTGGCACTAGAGCCCCACGAGTGAGAATGGACTGTTGAGCCGCAATAGGCAGCGGTCCACCGCTGCAAGTTGTCCCCGTTGGGACCACCAGTGTGTGTTAAAGTTTGGAAAGTTTTGCAAAAGATGATAAGGGAATGATAACCGTGAAAAGTCACCTGATTGCACCCTGATTTGGAACCGGTCGTAGCCGGCAACTGGTCCCCGTTGGGACCCCCTTCATCTTGCATAGGAACTTCTATGAACAGGCCCGAGAACTTGCAGGGCAACCACAAACTTAGTGGCTTGTAAATATGTTGTTGTTGCAGCTTCCACCGTTACCGCCTCCGGAGAGGCAGATTGGAGGGAGGGCCCGCAGTGGAGCAGGCTGGGGCCCAGCCACCACTGGAACCGGTGGCTACCCTCTGGGGGTTCCAGGGGCTCCCCATAGACGTGGGTCCCCTGGAAAGGACAGATCCCGCTCGGGTAACTTAGTGCAGGACTGGGGTCAAGGGGTGCTGCCTGTTTTCTTAGGGGCAGCATCAGGGCCAGGTTACTTGGGTGGGAGAGAGCGGAAGCCGTAACCGTTAACCGTTTAAAACCGTTTGCAACGTTTAAGAAAAGTGCCTCCCGTTGTGGGATGATGTTACTATACTTGTATGTGTTTTTATCTTTTACAGTTTAAAAAAAGAAAAATAAAACCGGTGTTGGACGGGCAGCCCGCGGACGGTCTGCATTTTGCTAAGGGGGAATGTGACGCCCTGGACCAGCCAGGGTTCACAGGTAATGACATCACCACACCCTACACCCCGGTTAGGTACACCTAAGCTAGACCAGAAATCCTTGTTGCCTTCCTCCAGGGGCTGATGTCCACACCAGGGGGTTGGCCAGGCGGTTGGCTCCGCCCACCGAGGAGTTCACAGTCCTGGAGGCGGGAAAACCAGGCAGATGAAGTTGGAGTTGAGTGGTAGAGGAGCAAGTGAGGGGAGTGCGAGTGAAGCTAGGAAAGTAGTAAAAGAGCAACCTGAAGTTGGTCCGGGTGTGTGCCCCGGACAGAGACAGCAAGGTTAGCAGACGGCGGTGACCGTCTGCAGGAGTGGCCTATCGGAGGTGCCGTAAGGACCGTGGACGGGTGGTGGCCCGGCGGTACCGGACCGGTACACAAGGAGAAGCCAGCACCATTGGCAGGGGCCTTTCGGATCCCGGCAAGGCTAGGAGTCGCCGTGAATTTGCCAAATCCGTCAGTGAAGGGGACCTCCGGGTCTCCAAACAACTAAGTCCCGATTGAAGGAAACCGTCCAACCGTATGAGAGAGACACCGCCACCGCCAAGGCACCAGTTTCTCAGGGCCAGCGCCTGCGGGCAAAGAGGGGCTCCTCCGGCCCATATCCAAGTCGGGGAGCGGGTTACCGGTGGGAACCCATCGCTACCAACATTACACAAGGTGCAGGGAAAGAGACAGTCATCGGTAACTACCGGGGAAAAGCAACAGCAGCCATCCGTGGGAACCGTCTTTCCAGCCGTGTGTTTTACCGAGAACTGTGTCTCCGTCTCAGGCTGAGTGAGTACCACCGTGCCGTGAGGCACAGCGCTGCCCCCCTGGGACCCTGCACCTCATCAGGCCCCGCACCTGGCCTGCCATCCCTCATCCTCCACCCCATCACTGGGCCCCGGGACAACCAACCCCTATCCACGGAGGGGAATACTAACAACTCTGCTGCTCCCTGTCACCGCTCCCGGGATCCCCATACAGAGCAGCGGTGGTGTCCACACAATCACCACAACCGTGGGTGGCGTTGTAACGGGGTGCCGGGGGTGCCTCGGGGATTGTAGTCGTGGCCCCTTTTTCTCTCAGGCTAACCCCCGGCTCCGCCGTCACTATTGGGACAGGGGATTGCTTGGTGGGGCAGAGTGTGGTGGTGCAGAGAATGCTGGCAGACGTAGAAAGACTCTGCAGACGGAGATCAGATGAACCAGAAGGCATATTTATTGCACGAATCTTCACAACAACGGCAACAATTTGATAGCGTCGATTCACAACCTCTGCTGGGGGGGAAAACTCCTCTTGTCGTCTCCTCTCATGGGGCTGTGCCCGGCTACTCCACTTCACCTGGGCTCCCACTCCGGCTACTACAGGCTTGACCCACCCAACCCTGCTTCACCATAGAGGACACTCTTTCTTTCCCTTTTTCTTCGTTAGCTGTCCAACAAGCTTCCACACCCTGCCCCCTCTGTTCTTCTCCCCTGTCCCGGACTCGACTGCCTCAAAACTCTCACTCCTCTCTCTACCCCACTCTCTCCCTCCCCCTGCTGCTGCCGGCTCCTCCTTTTTCCTGCCCTGTTTCTATGGGGACAGCCGTCCCACCCGGCCACTAGGGGAACCCATCTATTCAGTGCAATACAGTAAAATATAAACATAAACATAACGTCTTTGTCTACCCCAGTGGGGGTATCTTCAGGGGGAAACCTACGCCTCCTTGTAAGGGGTCCATCCACCCCTTATATTCCTCCCCTCTTTTGGCCTTAGCCTCTCGGCAAGGCCCGCACCTGCAAAACACGGTCTTAGCAGCAAGACAATTTTTTTCAAAACCGTAAAAAATTTCATATAAAACCACAATCAATGAGTGCATAAGTCCGGCGCCCGGAGTCCCTCCAAGGGAGCTCCCGGTCTTTGCAGTAGACTTGCCCGGAGGCCATAACAGGCGCTCCCGGTCTTTGCTGGTCTTCTGCCCGGAGGCTTTCACAGCACTCCCGGTCTTTGAAGGCAGAAGCACAAACAATAAAGTCTTCCTTAACATCACAGAGGGAGTCCTCGCGCAGTTCAGCATCAGGCTCCTTCCGGGCTCGGTAACTTAAACATGGTTACAACCTATAAAACTTCACCGGTTCTTCAACACTACCGGTACTTAACACAGATATGTCCCCCTTCTCCGGTCACTGGGATTCACACGGGGTGGTAAGATCGTAGCCATTCGGCCCGCTGGGCCCTCACATAATCGAAGAGTGACTGACCTGGCAAGCGGCGCAGCCTCCGGAACGGTTCATAGTTAACCGGTGTCTCCGATTCTCCTGGCTCCGGTTTTGGCCCCTCGGCTCCCGGCGGAGGTGACGGGGTAGTTGGACGAGACGGCTGTGGACTTCCGACGACGACCACCGGGTGTGTCACCATACTTTGATGAATCGTCAATACTGCCGGCGTCTCCTTTTCCGGCTCAGCCATCAGTCCTGTACTGACTCCTGGCGATACTGCCAGCGTGTTTCTCGGCCGGCAAGTCTCAGCCAGCACCGGTCTCTGTTGTGTACATCTCCGGTACTGACACTCTTCCCATTCGATCTCTTGTTGCCACTGTGCGGCCTCTTGAGCGGTGGGCATCCGGGTCACTCCTACGGCAAATAGGCCCCGGCATCCCACTTCTCTCCGGAATTTCACTTTTTCTCCCGGGTACAGGGTATGTAGATGTTGGGGCAAGCCCTCAGTGTCCAGGTTAACCCGGTTATAAAAAAAAATGATCCCTGGTCTCTTCGTCCTCTATGAACCCATAGCCCTCCGACTGATTGAATTTGACCACGGTGCCAACGGTGCACTGCCGATCAAACTCGTCGCTAAAGGGACCGGCCATCATCTCACGGGCCACGGTCTCGGCCAGCAACCTCTCTTGCACCGGGTCGGTTTCAGGGGGCGGGGACTGTCGACGGGTCAGGGGCGCCGGCGTTATCGGCTCCCAGAAGAATCCCCACTCGTCTTCCTCTAACTCCCGGGCATGCTGCACTCCCGGGGCCGGAACTACTGTGGGGGCTGGAGGGCCCTCCTTGTCTGGTGTAACCACCTCTGGACTCTGAAGAGGTGTTTCTAGCACTTCGCCTCCCGGCTGTAGTTGTGTCTTGTAGGTGGCCCGGACTTCTGTGGATGTTTCACCGGTCACGGCATCCCAGGAAGTGACCCACATTACTTTTGCGGGCCGCTCCGGACCTCCTGGCACAGCTGGTAGTTTAATGGTCAGGGCTTCCTCGGCTGTGGTCCGCCTCGGGCATCCTCTCCCCAGGCTGGTTGCCACCAGCGCAGCCGCTGCAGCTTGCTGCTTCCTCTGAGTCTCCATCTCACTTAAGGTCAGTTGTTGAGTTGGCGTCTCTTGCAGCTCTTCCGGTAATGGCGCCAGGGACGGTGGAGATGCTGGGGAAAGTGGAGGCGGGCCTTCTTTTCCCGCTCTTGTATACACTCCACCCCCAGTCTCACACAGCAAATTGCCCCAGCACAGGCGACACCTCTTTTTTCCTGCAACGCCGCCCTCTTCACATGTCTTCAGCAACATCTTGGGGCCGGCACCACCTCCTCCTCCTCTTTGAGCGGCGCACTCTGTACTTCTTTTTCTTCGCCGGCCAACTCAGGGTCTTTCGTTTGGCGCCAATTCTTCGCGCGCTCGCTGTGCTCGTGAAGACGGCGGCCATCTTACCGCCGTCTTGTGCCTGGTCCAACGCCTTAGGCACCACTTGGTCTCCATCTTCTTGAATCGGGACCCCCTGCAGATAATCCGGATCCTGCCAACTACGCCACATGTAACGGGGTGCCGGGGGTGCCTCTGGGATTGTAGTCGTGGCCCCTTTTTCTCTCAGGCTAACCCCCGGCTCCGCCGTCACTATTGGGACAGGGGATTGCTTGGTGGGGCAGAGTGTGGTGGTGCAGAGAATGCTGGCAGACGTAGAAAGACTCTGCAGACGGAGATCAGATGAACCAGAAGGCATATTTATTGCACGAATCTTCACAACAATGGCAACAATTTGATAGCATCGATTCACAACCTCTGCTGGGGGGGAAAACTCCTCTTGTCGTCTCCTCTCATGGGGCTGTGCCCGGCTACTCCACTTCACCTGGGCTCCCACTCCGGCTACTACAGGCTTGACCCACCCAACCCTGCTTCACCATAGAGGACACTCTTTCTTTCCCTTTTTCTTCGTTAGCTGTCCAACAAGCTTCCACACCCTGCCCCCTCTGTTCTTCTCCCCTGTCCCGGACTCGACTGCTTCAAAACTCTCACTCCTCTCTCTACTCCACTCTCTCCCTCCCCCTGCTGCTGCCGGCTCCTCCTTTTTCCTGCCCTGTTTCTATGGGGACAGCCGTCCCACCCGGCCACTAGGGGAACCCATCTATTCAGTGCAATACAGTAAAATATAAACATAAACATAACGTCTTTGTCTACCCCAGTGGGGGTATCTTCAGGGGGAAACCTACGCCTCCTTGTAAGGGGTCCGTCCACCCCTTACAGCGTCACGGACAATAAATCCCCAAAACCAATCCCCTTTTCACTCACGGGCGAGGAGCACCGCTCGAGTCCACGGGGTCCGGCCCATCGCTCGAGCCACCGAGCAGCAGAGGCCGCAGCAGCAGCGGCAGCCGAAGCCGAGCAGTGGGAGAGCGCAGCGTCCCCTCCTCCGCCCGCGACATAAGCTCTTATTGTCAGTGGGGTCCTCTCTCTATCTCCCCCGTAGAGTGTAAGCTCTTATGGTCAGCAAGGTCCTCTCTCCTGTAGAGTGTAAGCACTTATGGTCAGCAGGGTCTTTTCACTCTTTTTTTCTTGTAGATTGTAAGCTTTTATGGTCAGCCGGGTCCTCTCTCTTTCTCCTGCAGAGTGTAAGCTCTTATGGTCAGCGGGGTCATCTCACTCTTTTTCTCCTGTAGAGTGTAAGCTTTTATGGTCAGCCGGGTCCTCTCTCTTTCTCCTGTGGAGTGTAAGCTCTTATGGTCAGTGCATTCTTGCGCACTCATTTATGCCTCTCCTCCCTTCCTGCTCTTTAGTTTCCTGTGCAATTACAAGCTTTATAGTATTGAAATTCACGCAAATTTATTTGTCGCTCATCAAATTTACTGGCAAAATTCGAGGAGGTCAGCAAATTTGAATTTCAGAACATCTGCTCATCTCTACATTAAACTCAATGCTAAATCTGTATGTGGTGGCCTCCTACACTCTTCCTAGTGGTAGCTGCAGAAAGACAAAATTGCATTATTCATCTCTATGTTTATAACTATTTAAAGACAACTTCTCAATACATTTTTATTAATTTAAATAGAGCCCCTCCTCCAATTGCCGCTGTTCCCTGATTCTGGAACAGTTTTTCTTTTTCTTCTGTGCCCCTCTGTTCTACAGTTATGGCCTCCCACTGGGCGTGCAGTGTAGAACTTCCCTGTGGGTGTGGCCATGTTCTGATTGGCCAGCATGAAAGGAGAAGAAGTACACGCACCCAGTGAAGTTCTGTGGTACACGCCCAGTTCTTGAAAGGAAGATTTGCACCATTATTACTGGGGTTATAACTTTGGAATGAAGGGGCATAGAAGAAAAAGAAAAACTGTTCCGGAATTAGGGGATCTGTGGCAAGTGAAGGAAGTATTCAGTTTAAATAAAAAAATCTAGTGACATTTCCCCTTCAAAGTTATGGCCTCCCACTGGGCGTGCACTGTAGAACTTCCCTGTGGGCGTGGCCATGTTCTGATTGGTCAGTATGAAAGGAGAAGAAGCACACGCCCCCCAGTGAAGTTCTGTGGTACACGCCCAGTTCTTGAAAGGAAGATTTGCACCATTATTACTGGGGTTATAACTTTGGAATGAAGGGGCATAGAAGAAAAAGAAACACTGATCCGGAATCAGGGGATCTGTGGCAAGTGAAGGAAGTATTCAGTTTAAATAAAAAAATCTAGTGACATTTCCCCTTCAAAGTACCATATCGTTCAAGGAAAACAAGATCATATTACTATAAATATAATTTAAGAAATGACCCATCATCGGCCTAGTTTAGCAAAAGATGGTGGCGAAAATAACAGACGGCAAAATGTGATACGAAAGTTTCCTGAATTAATAAAAAGCAGCGAAATACTGAAGAATACGTAATCCTGGGCAAGTTCTGTTCCTGGATTCTGAAATCTTTGCTTTTCCAAGGATTACGCACAGACAATGAGCCTTTTTATACCACGGAGAATAATGTGTTACTGTAAACCTGGGTGGTAGACGAGCAAGGCCTTAATGTATAGAAGTGATTTCCTCCGAGAGGTTTTCTAAATGTCTCCCTTATGGGTTTTAATCCCCCCTCTCTATGAATTATTCAATTGCTCACATTACGGTGATTGTAGCCTTTTTTATGTTATAGGTGTAGGAGCAGAAAAGATAATATTTAGCTTCTCAGTTGACGTGCTATTTACACCAGTGATCTGCACCGCGTGTAAATCACAAAGAGCAGAACTTCTATTAGCGAGGACCGGTCACATTTCACAGCGTTTCATGCACTTTTCATACGGTATTAATACAAAAAAATGCCATTGATAGGTGTCCTAGAACTGAACCTTTTCTGTATAATACCATCATACTGTTACCAAATAATACCGCTTGCAACCAATATTACCACTATATTTTCCCTAAACAACACCCAGTATGCCAAGGCCAACGTTATAAAGAATACCCAGGGGCGTAACGATTGCAGTCACAGTGATCGCGACTGTGACCGGTCCGAGGCCCTAGTGCTTGTTTCATTTCATTTCATTTGGATGTTTGTCCGAGGGCGCACTTCCAGCTGGAATACATCGCAGCACATAGACCCATCGGGTTCCTGCACTATGATGTGTCGGCAACCAGTTAAGGCTAATAATTTTCACTGCTCCCCACGTCCATAATCCAGGGTATAGGCAGAGAATATGCCGGCACCGAACAGCTCACCATGTTGTAAGTGGGTGCGCCACACATGACATAAAAAAGGTAGCCAAAGTACATCATTACATACTTATCTAAAGTGCCTTGTCCAGAGAAAGCCCCCAACGACCATTTCGCTATTGCTTTTCCCCATGATTAAGCAATAGCGAAACGGTTGTTGGGGGATTTCTCTGGAATCCTCTTTGTGAAGCTGCACAAGGCACTTTAGATAAGTATGTAATGATTTACTTTGGCTACCTTTTTTATTTGGAATCTTTGTACCACTTGGTTTAACTTAAACCCGGTATAGCCTTCTGGCATCCGGGAACAGGAATTCCCTAAAAGCCAATTTATATGCACCTGTTTTACCTGCCTTTCCAATGGATTAGTGACTAATGCCTTTCCATGGTTTATCGTGCAGTTTGACACTTTGTTCCACCGTATCCCCGTTTTTCCTATGTATTTGTACAATGCACACATGTTTATGACTTGCACTTTTGCAATTATTTCTCTATATATTCATTAATAAAAATTTAATTTTTTATACCAAAAAGCACTCTTTTTCCTCCTTGTATTGCCATTATTCTAGAGTGTAATCATGAGGTGGCCTCCCTCAGGGTAACAATTGTTTCCCTTTTGCCACTTATTTTCACTATTGTTTCGTCATCACTGGAGTCTGCTCCAGCGACTTCTACTTCGATCACCAGGCGACGCCGTGTTCCTGCCATGGATAGTGCTGGTGATGGGAGAGGAGTCGATGCCAGCGGTGCCGGTGGGCGCAGGCTCCGCTCACCCACTGAGCTGGGTTATTTTGGGATCTGCAGTACCACTGGCTGACTATAGGTGGCGTGTGTCTTCCAGCTGAAGTCACCATTATTCAGCTACAGCCTATGGGAAGACACCACATCCTTCTTAATTCCCCTCCTGTCTGCTGGCCTCTGCCAGAGATAGTTCTGATATTCTGGCTCCTGTTCTTTTTTGTGATTCTGGTGTTCTGACTTCTGCATGTTTCCTGACTACCCTTCTGCCTGCTGTTTATGTACCTCACTGCCCAATCCGGATTTGACCTCTGCTACGTTTTCTGATTACATCCTTGCCTGCTGATTCTGTCCCTGTTCCGCAATTCCTAGTTTGACCCTGCCTGACGACTACTCTCCAGACTGCAGCCCTCCACAGGTAGTGATCTCCAGGGCCCTGTGTAATTCCAAATCCCTGTATAGGGGTTAAAGGGTTTCAGGGTTCTGGGGGTCCTGCTTGGTGAAGTGGTTTCCCTCTATCCTGTCTATTACAGCCAGTCTGAGTAGAGTTAAGGATGTAGTCACAGTTAAAATTGGGTTGCGGAGTGGAGGGCAATGCTGTTCGGAACCTTCTCTCCACCAACTAATTGACCCCATGGTCTCCTGCCATTGCTACGGTAGGACCCTACTCTGCTTACAATGGGTTACACGAGGCCTTACTAGGACCTGACAGCTCACTATCCTCGCTATCCTCGCTCCTTCATGACACCATGTTCCTGATGTCGATTTGATTAACGCTCTCAGTTTTTCTTGTTTGTATTTACTTTAATTATATCCTCAGCAGTAATTACTGAAGGCTGCAAAGCCCTACACTTAGCTATATTAGGTTTATGCAAATAACATCCACGTATGCTGATGAAGCCGGCGCCTGCTTTGCATAACACAATGGATCAGAGCTTCACAGGAGATACCTTTGTGGCAGGACATTGTTTCAGAAGGAGGAAAATGATTGTTGGCAAAATTAATTTTCTAAAAGTGTTATTGCAGTATTAAACTCATGCAACGTAATTTATTAAAGAGAGTGGAGAATTAAATATGACAGCGAAATTAACTGGTGGTTATATATATTCCTAGTGAAAATAGGCTGACTGGGAATTATCAAGGTACGGTGCACAATAAACAGGCTCATAGCATCGACCTAAGAGACAAAATCGGGAGTGGTGATGGTACAAAACAAGGTCATATGGAGGAAAGAGAGAGGCAGTGACCGGCCCTAAATCGGGGGGAGTCAGCACATCCTACTTCCCATGCGTAATGCTAGGATTAGTGGACCCACGGGACCACACGGGGGACCCAGGCTTACCCTTTCGTGGGAAGGGCTCACCTAAGTGCCTACCGCGAGGCGGACGCCAAGTACCACTCCCAGGTCAGTGATCGGGACTATGGCAGCTGACCCCGAGGACAGGACATGGACTCAAGTACAGACACAAGTGTGACGCCCTGGACTATCAGGTTGTCACAGGGTATTGTACAATCTGCCCTCCCGTGCAATATCCAACTCCTTCTTGGTTATGGGTCCCCAGCTATATGGTGTTGCCTACATCAGCAAATCGAAATCCTAGGTATATTCTGCACCACACCCACCAGACACACCAGTGGACGGCCTGAGTGAAATAAGGTCGCCCACTTAGGGGGTTGGTTAGGGGAGGTCAGGAGTGTCAGTAGAATAGAGAAGTGTGTTGGAAGTGAAGGAGAGAGGAGGTCAGGAGCTGGGCTCCTAGGAAGCTATCTAGGTGGCAGACGGTGGTCTGGGCCTAGAGGAGCAGGACACCCGGTCGAAGGGGATCGTGACAAGGGGCACGGTATTGTCGTGGAGGACAGCCGGCGCCCTTGCACCATCACCGGGCTGGGACCAGAGCACGACGGGGTACGTGGACCCTAGGTCAGGGAGTAGCTTCAGGCAACCTGACAATTTACCCGACGAGAAAGGAGCCTTCAAGATCTGCTCTCCACCCGCTCCAAAATCGGGGTACTAGCGCAACGAGGGGGATAGGACTTTCCACTAAAACGGTCTAGAAAATCCCAAGTGTGAACCCTGAGAGCAAGCTCCACCATTTAGCCATAGTGGGGAGCGGGACTCGGCAAGTTCCATACTACCGGGACCAACAGAGAAGAAAACTTAGTGCCAGGAGGCAGGTCATGGATCACCAGGCAGCACCATTGGGGACAGGATCCAAACTAAGCTCCGCTCAATGGCAGAGGTGTCCAGAACTTTGGTTTATCCAGTTGTCGGTGTCAGCTTAATGGACTGAGTGAGTACGAAAGTGACCCCTTCAGTCCCCATGGCACTCCCAAACACCATCACTGAGTCTCGGGGCTTCTCCCTTACCCGTGGAGGGTTCTAACACCTAGCTGCTCCATTCCATCACCCCGGGTACTCCCAACTGCAGTGGTGGTACTCCTAATTACCACATACCATGGGTGGAGTCACGAATTTTAACACAATTCCCTGTAAATACCCCCTTCATTTGACTGGCCGCATGACCCCCGGGTCCGGAGACCCCTCGAGCCACCACGGATCCGGATCAGAGCAGCCCGGCTGCCGACACAGGAGCGGCACAAAAGTACAGCCAGGTACAGGGGGAATGACTGAGGCAGATAGGCAGGCAGGTATGGACAGGAATGGTGGGCACGGCAGAGACAGGAACAAAAAGACAAGTACAGGTGACTGACACAGGGATAATAGGACAGAAGCTCAGGACCTAACAACTAGCTAAACAGACTGGTAAACTGACTAATTAAGGCACTCCACAGGCACCTCCCCTAATGGGAGGGTGCCTTAAATACATAGAGAGGTATTTCCAGGAAATGACACCCTGGCCCTTTATTAGGAGAGCTGCACACGTGCACCGTAAGCACATTTCTCGGGAACCTGTGTGGCGTGTACAGGCCCCGTTGGAAGAAGGAGGCAGCAGCACATGAGGACAGCTAGAGGGGTGCGAGGGAGGATGTAACCCAGCAGTAAGTCGGCATCTCTCCAGGGACACCGGCACTACTCCATGAGTAAGAACCAGAACATGACTACTTTACATCAAAACGTTATTCAATTAGTTTTGGCCAACCTGGTGTCACATGACTGTACTATCCTTCAATGAATGGGTAGAGCAGGCCTAAGAATATATATAATATAATATAAATTGCTTCCTACTGCGTGTACAATAATATAACCACTATAATGCTACCCCCTATGTGCAAAAAATATAACTGCTATAATTGCCCCCTTGTCACTCAAAAGCATACAGAGGCTCAGAGTGTGGCACAGTACAGGGGAAAGAACAGGAGTGGTACAGATGGAAAGCCATGGTGAGAGAGGGGAACAGGGACACCGGCAACTCACCTGAGTCTGTACCCTACGCTCCCTAATGTCCCTATACGGGTCCTTCTCTCATCACTTTCACGTGCCTAGGCCCTCGCTTGCTCTGAACTCACCCTTGCTAGGGAGAAGGTTGGTAAGAAGACTAGTCTCACCATTGTAATAATACAACATAAGGAAGGGGAGACAGAGAGGGGTAAAATAAGCACAAGAAGGAAATACAATCGAAGCTACTCCAATGTAGGTAAACACAACAGCTGCAATTGTCACAACTCCTCAGCTTCTTCCAGAGACAAGCTCCTTCAAAAGTGATCATCAATAGAAGGATAATGTATAACCTGCATCAGATGGTAAGACATGTGATAATTTATAGCAAAGGGAGTGGTCACAAAAGAGCTCTACCTAAGATTGAGACTCTAAAGGACAACAGAAAGAGTCCTAAACCCCTACAACACCAAAAAGTAAATTCAGTCAAACATAAGTTGTAGACCTGTGCATTCTAAGGCGTTATAACCTACAGGTCCCAGACTCGCCGAAGGTCTCTTGAGAGCGGGACACACTCAAGACACCCCTATGCACAAGAATATAACTACTATAATACTGCTCCTATGTATAATTATATAACTACTATAATACTGCCCCCTATGTACAAGAATATAACTACTATAATACTGCCCCTATGTACAAGAATATAACTACTATAATACTGCCCCCTATGTACAAGAATATAACTACTATAATACTGCCCCTATGTACAAGAATATAACTACTATAATACTGCCCCCTATGTACAAGAATATAACTACTATAATACTGCTCCTATGTACAAGCATATGACTACTATAATACTGTCCCTATATATAAGAATATAACCACTATAATACTGCCCTCTATGTGCAAGAATATAACTACTACAATACTGCTCCCTATATATAAGAATATAACTACTATAATACTGCTCCCTGTATATAAGAATATAACTACTATAATACTGCCCCTATGTACAAGAATATAACTACTATAATACTGCCCCCTATGTACAAGAATATATCTACTATAATACTTCCCCTATGTACAAGAATATTACTACTATAATACTGCTCTTATGTACAAGAATATAACTACTATAATACTGCCCCTATGTACAAGAATATAACTACTATAATACTGCTCCTATGTACAAGAATATAACTACTATAATACTGCCCCCTATGTACAAGAATATATCTACTATAATACTGCCCCTATGTACAAGAATATTACTACTATAATACTGCTCTTATGTACAAGAATATAACTACTATAATACTGCTCCTATGTACAAGAATATAACTACTATAATACTGCCCCTATGTACAAGAATATAACTACTATAATACTGCTCCTATGTACAAGAATATAACTACTATAATACTGCCCCTATGTACAAGAATATAACTACTATAATACTGCTCCTATGTACAAGAATATAACTACTATAATACTGCCCCCTATGTACAAGAATATATCTACTATAATACTGCCCCTATGTACAAGAATATTACTACTATAATACTGCTCTTATGTACAAGAATATAACTACTATAATACTGCTCCTATGTACAAGAATATAACTACTATAATACTGCCCCTATGTACAAGAATATAACTACTATAATACTGCTCCTATGTACAAGAATATAACTACTATAATACTGCTCCTATGTACAAGAATATAAGTACTATAATACCACCCCTATGTACAAGAATATAACTACTATAATACTGCCCCTATGTACAAGAATATATCTACTATAATACTGCTCCTATATACAAGAATATAACTACTATAATACTGCCCCTATGTACAAGAATATAACTACTATAATACTGCCCCTATGTACAAGAATATAACTACTATAATACTGCCCCCTATGTACAAGAATATAACTACTATAATACTGCCCCCTATGTACAAGAATATAACTACTATAATACTGCCCCTATGTACAAAAATATAACTACTATAATACTGCTCCCTATATACAAGAATATAACTACTATAATACTGCTCCTATGTACAAGAATATATCTACTATAATACTGCCCCCTATGTACAAGAATATAACTACTATAATACTGCCCCTATGTACAAGAATATAACTACTATAATACTGCCCCTATGTACAAGAATATTACTACTATAATACTGCCCCTATGTACAAGAATATAACTACTATAATACTGCTCCTATGTACAAGAATATAACTACTATAATACTGCTCCTATGTACAAGAATATAACTACTATAATACTGCCCCTATGTACAAGAATATAACTACTATAATACTGCCCCTATGTGCAAGAATATAACTACTATAATACTGCTCCTATGTACAAGAATATAACTACTATAATACTGCCCCTATGTACAAGAATAT
The DNA here is from genome assembly GCF_048569485.1 of Anomaloglossus baeobatrachus. Lineage (NCBI taxonomy): Eukaryota > Metazoa > Chordata > Amphibia > Anura > Aromobatidae > Anomaloglossus > Anomaloglossus baeobatrachus. Next base: position 40,216,596 of record NC_134358.1, read on the forward strand.
AACTACTATAATACTGCTCCTATGTACAAGAATATAACTACTATAATACTGCTCCTATGTACAAGAATATAACTACTATAATACCACCCCTATGTACAAGAATATAACTACTATAATACTGCCCCTATGTACAAGAATATAACTACTATAATACTGCCCCTATGTACAAGAATATAACTACTATAATACTGCCCCTATGTACAAGAATATAACTGTGGCGCCCCTGACCTGGTCAGGCACCACTGAGTACTGCACCCATGCTGGGGACAGTACAATACAGGTAATCCAGAAGGCTGACTGGGGTGTGGAACACAGGCGCATAGTGATCAGGTCTCACACATGTACCCATGAGAGGACCCCTGGGGATCCCAGGAGGGGGCAAAGCCTATACCTCCACTGGAATAGTGGCAGGGGGTCAAAAGCCTCCATCTCCTCTCAAGGGGTGTGGTGGAGAGTCTGGTTGCTAGGTGGCGTAGGCAAGAACAGGAGAGGAGGAGCAGTGAGTCAGTTAGAGCAGAACTCCATAGGGCTCAGTGAGGAGCAGACCTGTGGGGCTGTTGCTGTCTAACAGCGCCCGCGCAGTGGCTACAGACGGGGGAGAACGGTCAACTAGGAGTGCTGCCTGAAAGCCAGCTTCAGCTAGAGAGTGCACGGAGTGGGAAGTAAGGAGACTGCTAGAGAGCACCAGGCCCAACCGGGCGGCAGATCCCGAAGCGAGGATAGATTCACCTTTCCCTGCTAAACCTGCCGGTGTGGGGCTCTTAAAGCCCACACCACAACACAACCAAAAGCCGCAGCCACGTAACCGCAAGTAGGGCCCATAGGTCACAGGAGGCAAGAGGCTGGAGTGGCCTGGCCCGGGGAACAAGCACACGGCAAAACAAGAAGGGGAGAGAGGCTTGGAGCATCTTCCCTGGGTGACCCCCATAGGGACTCAAAGTCGGGGTCACCCCAAACCACCAAGGGCTAAGGAAGGCGAGTTTGTAGTCACCCTCATACAGTCAGCCGGAAGGATACCTGGTTCCCACCTGGTTCATCCCAGCTACGCCCGGGTTACTCACCCTGCCACCTGAAGTGAGTAAAAACCCTGAAAGACACTCTGCCTGTGTGTGGTCATTCTGCGACTTGTGGTACTACAGCTTTACAAAGGGCCCTGGGGCTTGCCTCACTCTCAGGAGGCTACTACACCCGACTGCACCCACCATCAGCCCCAGGTGCCTCCTAATCTGCAGTGGCGGTCCCCTCTGACCGCAAATCTGAGAGTGGCGTCACGATCAAAACTGAAGATTCCCTACCTGTGACCAGCACCAGCTACGTGGAGTCCCTGAAGGTATGCACCGATACAGCACCGGCGGGGCTTCACATCACTACTATAATACTATAGATTTTTTAAGTATTTTTGTGCTTTCTCTCCCATTGTTATGACTTACCCCCCATGTTACATACTATTGTGCAGTGTATTTATATCGGCGCACACAGTGTATAGCTTAGCGCTGTAGGTTTTTACCATGTGAGAGGGGAATGACTTTTCGCTATTGTACATTCCTTGTGGGCTTACATCTCTGGGGCCCCTTACAGGCAGATAATATATAAATAGTATCACTTTGCGTATTTATTAACCCTTCGATACCTGACCGGAGTGATCTGCCGAGGATCACTGTGTAGGGGAATATTTGGTACAAGTGATGTTTTATTATATGGGGTCTGGCTTTTATAATGGGCGGGACACTGCTACGTCTCAGCTCTCGGGGTATTGTAAGGGGAAGCTGCCTATTCAGCGATGTTGCAACGCTGCCACAGCTGCTCCATATGAGAGGTATCAATACGATGGTATATGTCCGGGCCGTCTGCCAAATTACATGATATAACATACTGTACTCTCGGAACATAATCCCTAAACCTCTCTCTTCCACCATGTTTAACACTATTTATAAAACAATGACCTTTTAAGTCATCACTGTGATATATCAAGCACCGTCCCCCCGGTCTTTACCTTATTGAACTGAAGCCTTGGTGCAGTTATAGTGCAATATATACAAGGATGTTCTCGTTTTTATCTTATAAGTTAATAGTACATGTAAAACTAAGCAACTCTGTAATATATCTTATTAGTGAAATCTGCTGTTTTTCTCCTCCTGGATCATTCTCAAAATTCTCAATCCAAGGGGTAAAATCTGTCTCCAGTGAATACAGATTTTTCCATTACTGAGATAGGAGATGACAGTTGGTGCTCATGAAGTTCTATGGAGAACTGCTGAGTGTTACTAGCTCCTCTCCTTTCCCTCTCAAGACTAGCTCCTCCCCTTCCCCTCTCCATACTATCTCCTCTCCTTCCCCTCTCCATACTATCTCCTCTACTTCCCCTCTCTATACTATCTCCTCTCCTTCCCCTCTCCATACTATCTCCTCTCCTTCCCCTCTCCATACTATCTCCTCTCCTTCCCCTCTCCGTACTATCTCCTCTCCTTCCCCTCTCCGTACTATCTCCTCTCCTTCCCCTCTCCATACTATCTCCTCTCCTTCCCCTCTCCATACTATCTCCTCTCCTTCCCCTCTCCATACTATCTCCTCTCCTTTCCCTCTCCATACTATCTCCTCTCCTTCCCCTCTCCATACTAGCTCCTCCCCTTCACCTCTCCATACTATCTCCTCTCCTTCCTCCCTCCATACTAGCTTCTTCCCTTCTCCTCTCCATACTATCTCCTCCCCTTCCCTTCTTCATACTAGTTTCTTCCCTTCCCCTCTCCATACTATCTCCTCTCCTTCGCCTCTGCATACTACCTCCTCCCTTTTTCCCTCTCCATACTAACTCCTCCTAGCTCCTTAGCTCCTCCCCTTCCCGTTTCCATACTAGCTCCTGTCCTTTCACTTTGCATACTAGCTCTTCCCCTTCCCTCTGCATATTAGCTCCTCCCCTTCACCTCTCCATATTAGCTCCTCCCCTTCCCCCTCTCCATACTAGCTCCTCCCCTTCCCCTCTCCATACTAGCTCCTCCCCTTCCCCTCTCCATACTAGCTCCTCCCCTTCCCCTCTCCATACTAGCTCCTCCCCTTCCCCTCTCTATACTATCTCCTCCCCTTCCCCTCTCCATACTAGCTCCTCCCCTTCCCCTCTCCATACTAGCTCCTCCCCTTCCCTTCTCTATACTAGCTCCTCCCCTTCCCTCTCCATACTAGCTCCTCCTCTTCCCCTCTCCATACTAGCTCCTCCCCTTCCCCTCTCTATACTATCTCCTCCCCTTCCCCTCTCCATACTAGCTCCTCTCCTTCCCCTCTCCATACTAGCTCCTCTCCTTCCCCTCTCCATACTAGCTCCTCCCCTTCCTCTTTCCATACTAGCTCCTCTCCTTCCCCTCTCCATACTAGCTCCTCCCCTTCCCCTCTCTATACTATCTCCTCCCCTTCCCCTTTCCATACTAGCTCCTCTCCTTCCCCTCTCCATACTAGCTCCTCTCCTTCCCCTCTCCATACTAGCTCCTCCCCTTCCCCTCTCCATACTAGCTCCTCCCCTTCCCCTCTCCATATTAGCTCCTCCCCTTTCCCCTCTCCATACTAGCTCCTCCCCTTTCCCTCTGCATACTAGCTCCTCACCTTTCCCTTTCCATACTAGCTCCTCCCCTTCCCCTCTCTATACTAGTTCTTCCCTTTCCCCTCTCTATACTAGCTCCTCTCCTTCCTCTCTCCATACTAGCTCCTCCCCTTCCCCTCTCTATACTAGCTCCTCCTCTTCCCCTCTTCATACTAGCTCCTCCCCTTCCCCTCACCATACTAGCTCCTCCACTTCCCCTCTGCATACTAGCTCCTCCCTTCCCCTCGTAATACTAGCTCCTCTCCTTCCCCTCTCCATACTAGCTCCTCCCCATCCCCTCTCTATACTAGCTCCTCCTCTTCCCCTCTCCATACTAGCTCCTCCCCTTCCCCTCTTTATACTAGCTCTTCCCTTTCCCCTCTCTATACTAGCTCCTCTCCTTCCCCTGTCCATACTAGCTCCTCCCCTTCCCCTCTCTATACGAGCTCCTCCACTTCCCCTCTCCATACTAGATCCTCCCCTTCCCCTCTCCATACTAGCTCCTCCCCTTCCCCTCTCTATACTAGCTCCTCCCCTTCCTCTCTCCAAAAACTGTTAAAAGCACCAACTATATCAGTAATGTAAAATTCTGTCTTCACTGAATATAGATTTTACCCCTGAGTAGGGATGAGTGAACCCGAACTGTAAAGTTCATACTTAACACCGGGTGTCCGTTTCTTGAACTTAACAGACTTTTACCTGTATGTCTGGTTCCTGTTTGGGTTTGTCATCCGAATAAATCTGGTTGAAGGTTGCAGAGCATCTAATAAGCAAGAATTTCAAGTGTGGACACTCTTGTCCCATCACAGCCATGTCCAGTATTGGCATGGCTGTGATTGGCTGATGCACCACTGTAAAAAGGAAAATAAAAAAAATGATTTGGGCTCCCTCCTTATTTTTGATATTCAGCATGGGTAAAGCACCCTGCAGTCTGCTTTACCTTGGCTTGTTATGAAACATGGAGAAGATTAAAAAAACGGCAAGCTGTCCACCCATTTTTGATAACCAGCCATGGTAAAGCTGACCGCTGAGGGTTGGTATTATCAGGCTGGGAAGGTCCATGGTTATTGGCCCTTCCCAGCCTGAAAATACCAGACCTCTGTTGCCCTAGAAGTGGCGCATCCATTAGACACTCTAATTCTAATGCTTTATCCGGCTCATCCTGATTGCCCTGGTGCAGTGGTAATTGGGGTAATATATGAGATTGATGGCAGCTATAATTTGTCAAAAATCACAGCTGCCATCAACCCCTAGGTTAGTAATAAGGAGTGGTCTATAAGACATCGCCATTACTAACCTGTAAGTCAAAAGAAATAAACAGAAACACTGAAAAATGCTTCATTTTAATAAAATATATACACACACCCTTTTTCACCCCTTTAGTAACCCCCGAAACATCCCTGCAGGTCAGATGTAATCCACACAACGTTCCACTATGATCCCGGCACTGCTACATCCAGAGCCTGCAGTGATGGAAAATGCAACCGATCACTGCAGCCTCTGTGAGCAGCTGTGAGAAGCAGTGAGGTCCTTAAGAAAATTGAATGTTCTCTGTAACTGCTGCCTGCAAATGCAAATAGTTCCAGGTTCTAAATTCCATCACCTCTCATGGTGCGATACTGCCAGAGGTCGTCCACTGGCCTTAACTTTTTGATCCAGTACCGACATAATAGGAAAATCCCAATCAGCCGATTCTCGTGACCTTCCTCAGGCACAGTTGGCTGAGTGGCCTTCTCTACTATTTCTTGATGTCAAAATAGGACCAAAAAATATACCAGTTGCGAACCCGGCAGCAAAGGATCAGGACCACTAGGAGTGGCGGGATTATAGGAAGTATATTTTTTTTCGTTTCTGACCCATTCTGTGCTATTTGTAAAAAAAAAAAATTACCGACTGCCCAACCCCTTAAAGATGACAGTGATTTGTAGAATATGCATCTTTAACCAAGGTGTCAAAGTCCAAGACCCTTCTTCAGGATTCCCCCATTTTCAAAAATGTTATTGACATTGGTCAAGATGCCACATTTTTCTGCCTTAAGGGGGCTTTACACGCTGCGATATCGCTAGCGAGCGTACCCGCCCCCGTCGTTTGTGCGTCACCGGCAAATCGCTACCCGTGGCGCACAACATTGTTAGGAGCCGTTACACGTACTTACCTGCCTAGTGACGTCGCTGTGGCCGGCGAACCGCCTCCTTTCTAAGGGGGCGGTTCGTGCGGCATCACTAAGCGGCCGCCCAATAGAAGCAGAGGGGCAGAGATGTTAAGGGCCTTAACATCCCGCCCACCTCCTTCCTTCCTCATTGCCGGCGGACGCAGGTACTGTGTTGTTTGTTGTTCCCGAGGTGTCACACGTAGCGATGTGTGCTGCCTCAACCTGCGTCCTCAACAATCAACGATTTTTTGAAAATGAAGCGATGGACGATTTGGTGAGTATTTTTCATCGTTAACGGATGCTCGTTGGTGTCACACGCAACGAGGTCGCTAACGATGCCGGATGTGCGTCACGGAATCCGTGACCCCGGCGATATATCGTTAGATACGTCGTTGCATGTAACGGGGCCTTTACTCAAATCGGCAATACAGTATGTCCGAAAATGATGCATGACAGAGCATCTGCATTATTATGGTCAATGGCCCCGTTAGTGCATATGCCCAAGTCCACTGGCAGACATAGGCAGAAAAGGGCCACAGTGCAAGAACAATAAATGGGGCCTTTGCAAAAAAAGTGCACCTGCTTTGGAGGTACAAATCAGCCCCCTTACCTCTTGGGGTGGCCGCATAGTTTGCACCAATGATATGTCTACCCATGCCCGAGTCCTGTTTTTCTGGGGTTCGATCGTAAGCCCCAATGGAGCCACTGAACGTGGGGCAAATGCTATATGGACCTTGAATAATACTCTGAGGTCTCCTAGGACTGTATCACACCCTTTTTGAGCTCTTTAATGCAAACACAGCCTTATTAATGTCAAAGTGACCGCAACAAAAATGGCTTTTCACTTCTATGTTGTCACACACTGTCTGCGTAAAGGAGTGATGTTGCTGCCCACACTCCCATAGAAAATGTTCTTATTATATAATGCATTGTTATGTTTAAAATGTTGTGTGATTTATTTTGAACCCAGCAACAGTGAGTTAGCAGCCGACATGGTTAATATTTGGGGACTTGCCCAGGATGGGAGGAGTGAGGTGGGTACAAAGGAAGCAGCTTCCTGTTTGTTAGTGAGGCAGGGATAAGCAATGAGAAGTAACAGGCCTATGGTCTAGCTGCTTGCAGACATACATGTTATGTGCGAAGAGGAGGACCGACATATATCAGGTAGTATGTTTTTTAGGAAAACTAAGATTAAGTGGCAGCAGGAGACGGGATCTCAGGCAAAGATGAAAAGCAGGAAAAGGTTCTTATTCCAGGCCAGGAGGAACAGTATGGAACTGTAACGGGGGCAGGGGGCGCCTCAGGGGGTGTAGTCGAGTCCCCTCGCCTTGTGGGCCGCAGGCTGAACCCCGGCCCGGCCGTCACTTGCAAAGCAGGTGTGTTGTTGGGGCAGAGTGTGGATGCATGGGGCCCATTCATGACAGCGTTCTTTCTGTGCTCTCCAGCTCCTTCTTCACTTTCAGGAAAGAGACAATTGCAGGCAGCGGGTAAACCAAACACCGTTTTATTAAACAAAGCTTCCATCTTTTTGTTTGCAGCAGTCTTACTTTAGTACGTTACAAGTTACAAGTCCTTTTCTACGAAAACGGTTTCCTTTTTCTCTACGGGCACGTTCCTTTGCCTGCAGGGGCCAATTGTTATCCTATAACAATCAATACAAGATTGGAAAAATTTCCAGATATATCAAGAGACATCAAAGTCGTGATTAGTGATAGTTCAGTGAAGTCCTAATATAGGTCAGTGGGCAAGGGGTGTACACCACCAGTTGTATTTAGTTAGGTATATAGTTATGATAAACTAAGGGGGTCTAAATACTCCCTAATGTTAACCCTACCTGGCAACGGAGGTCAAAAACACCTTAATTTTTTGGGTGCCCCCCGTTCCTCGGCGGCTAGCCCTAATTGCCCCTGTCACTATAATGATATTCTTATCCCACCACCAGAAATTAATGTGCTGGAGTGCAGATTCAGTCATATGTCATAATAAAATTCAATGCACAGGGTTATATCCAAATTTCATGTAAATACTTGAAATTTCAATTCTCAGTCTAGAGATTAACCTGTAAGGCTGTATAACTGAGAACATACATAAATTAATGGGTCTAATCAGAATGATGGACTTATGGTCCCGGTACTTATCCTGCCAGGACTAGCTTGACCGCAGCTTGATCCCGACGCGTTTCCCCCCAACGTCTTGGGGTTCATCAGGGGATATCAGTATATCAAATTATTTTTAATAAATTTGGGCCATCAATCTCCTCATCATATCAATCCACGTATTAGGAATTCTGTATAGTCCTCATGTGGTTCAGTTAGAGTTCAATTGGAGTTCTGTAGCCCCCCATCATCCGATATTCAATATAGATAGTGCAAGAGCCCCCAGCAGCAATACTCTGGAAGACTCTGCAGCTAGTGAGTGCCTGCAATGGCAGCGTTTCACTGCTGCATCCGATCCATAATGGATTTACATGAAATTTGGATATAACCCTGTGCATTGAATTTTATTATGACATATGACTGAATCTGCACTCCAGCACATTAATTTCTGGTGGTGGGATAAGAATATCATTATAGTGACAGGGGCAATTAGGGCTATCCGCCGAGGAACGGGGGGCACCCAAAAAATTAAGGTGTTTTTGACCTCCGTTGCCAGGTAGGGTTAACATTAGGGAGTATTTAGAACCCCTTAGTTTATCATAACTATATACCTAACTAAATACAACTGGTGGTGTACACCCCTTGCCCACTGACCTATATTAGGACTTCACTGAACTATCACTAATCACGACTTTGATGTCTCTTGATATATCTGGAAATTTTTCCAATCTTGTATTGATTGTTATAGTATTTTAATATGAATATAATAAATGTTATGTTTTAGAGAGTAGATAAATGGTTTTCAATTGATCCTCTAAATTATAAATTGAAATTGGTTTATGCCAATTGTTATCCCCCTAGCAGTGGTACTCCTATCCCGATTTAGTCCAGCCCTTTCCCAGGGATTTGTATTGAACTAGGGGACGGCTCCAGTACTCACTACTGGCTCCGGATTAGCTCCAACTTCTTCGCTCCACTGCCACAGCACCCACTCCTGCACTCTGCCCCAGCACTTCTCCTCAGCTCTCTCTTCTGTTACATCTCCAGCACACTGCCCTGCATTCAGAGCCCAACCCCCCTTCTCTTCCCTCCTAGGCTGCCCTGCCCCTTCCTTCCCTGTCACTGTTACCAGGGGAACCACTCACTACACTGGCACCTAGGGGGGGAAGAACCGTACATAACACATAACATGGTACAATGTGCCACCATACTCCTGTGGCGTCTTCAGGGGGGAAAAACGTCTTCTCCACACTAGGGGTCCGTCCACCCCTTACATTCCTCCCCTCTTTAACCTCAGCCTCCTGGCGAGGTTCCGCACCTGCAAGACAACGCATATAGAAAACACACACACATTTCTTCAGCAGTATTCTTTTTCTTTCTTATCAATAAAAAAAAACATTTTAAAACTAACGTATCAAAGCACACCAGATTGACACACAAGTCCGGTGCCCGGAGTCCCTCCAGGGGAGCTCCCGGTCTTGGCTGATCTTCTGCCCGGAGGCTCTCCTCAAGCGCTCCCGGTCTTAGATGAGCCGCGACCAACAGAAACAAAAGGGTTCTTTACTTAACAGTCGCGGGAGAAGTCCATGCATAGTCCCTGCATTCTTCTATTCCCGGGTTCAGTTCTTTTAACGTTGCTTAACCATAAACACTCACCGGCTTCCAACAGTACCGGCTTTCGACAACAAACAGATCTTTTTCTTCCGGATTATTAACCCTCACGCTGGGTGGTACGCACTCAGCCATTCAGCCCGCTGGGCCCTCACAGATTCGGAGAGGGATTGTCCAGGTAAGCAGGGCAGCCTGTGGAACGGCTCGTAACATGGCTGTGGCTCCGGTACTTCTTTCTCCGATTTGGCCCAAACTCCGCCCCCGGCTTCACTCACCGGGTCCATGCTGTGCTGGCGATGCCTTCTGTTTCTTGCAGCACCGCCCACATCTCCGGACCTCTGCAGCTTCTTGGGGCCGGTACCTCCCCTCTTTGGGCGGTGCACTCCGCTCACTCTGGGCTTCTTCCTCCGCCCAGGCCAGCCCAGCACTTTTCGTCTGGCGCCAAATTTTCGCGCCTTAAGTAAACCCATGAAGATGGCCGCCATCTTGCCGCCATTTTGTGGCCCGTACAGCACATCAGGCACCACTTGGTCATCTTCACAGTTTCTGGTCGGGGTCTCTCGCATGCGAGCCCGATCCTGCCGACTACGCCAAAATGTAACGGGGGCAGGGGGCGCCTCAGGGGGTGTAGTCGGGTCCCCTCGCCTTGTGGGCCGCAGGCTGAACCCCGGCCCGGCCGTTACTTGCAAAACAGGTGTGTGGTTGGGGCAGAGTGTGGATGCATGGGGCCCATTCATGACAGCGTTCTTTCTGTGCTCTCCAGCTCCTTCTTCACTTTCAGGAAAGAGACAATTGCAGGCAGCGGGTAAACCAAACACCGTTTTATTAGACAAAGCTTCCATCTTTCTGTTTGCAGAAGGCTTACTTTAGTACGTTACAAGTTACAAGTCCTTTTCTACGAAAACGGTTTCCTTTTTCTCTACGGGCACGTTCCTTTGCCTGCAGGGGCCAATTGTTATCCCCCTAGCAGTGGTACTCCTATCCCGATTTTAGTCCAGCCCTTTCCCAGGGATTTGTATTGAACGAGGGGACGGCTCCAGTACTCACTACCGGCTCCGGATTAGCTCCAACTTCTTCGCTCCACTGCCACAGCACCGACTCCTGCATTCTGCCCCAGCACTTCTCCTCAGCTCTCTCCTGTTACATCGCACAGCACACTGCCCTGCTTTCAGAGCCCAACCCCCCTTCTCTTTCCTCCTAGGCTGCCCTGTCCCTTCCTTCCCTGTCACTGGTACCAGGGGAACCACTCACTACACTGGCACCTGGGGGGGGAAGAACCGTACATAACACATAACATGGTACAATGTGCCACCATACTCCTGTGGCGTCTTCAGGGGGGGAAAAACGTCTTCTCCAGACTAGGGGTCCATCCACCCCTTACAGAACATCACTCAGGGGGAGCAGTAGGACAAGGTCCTTATCCCAGGCCAGGAGGCCTATCTAATGGTACAGAACATTAATCAGGAGGAGCAGCAGCACAAGATTCTTATTCCAGCCCAGGAGGCCTAACTAATGGTACAGAACATCATTCAGGGGGAGCAGTAGGACAAGGTCCTTATCCCAGGCCAGAAGAACTAACTAATGGTACAGAACATCACTCGGGGGAGCAGCAGTATGGGGTCCTTACCCCAGGCCAGGAGGCCTAACCAATGGTACAGAACATCGCTTAGCTGGAGCAGCAGCATGGGGTCCTTATCCCAGGCCAGGAGGCCTATCTAATGGTACAGAACATCACTCAGGGGAGCAGCATCATGGGGTCCTTATCCCAGGCCAGGAGGCCTAACCAGTGGTTCAGAGCATCGCTCAGGAGGAGCAGCAGCATGGGGTCCTTATCCCAAGCCAGGAGATCTAACTAATGATACAGAACATCACTTGGGGAGCAGTAGCATGGGGTCCTTATCTCAGGCTAGGAGGCCTAACCAATGGGACAGAACATCGCTCAGGAGGAGCAGAAGCAGCATAGGGTCCTTATCCCAGGCTAGGAGGCCTAACTAATGATACACAACATCACTTGGGGAGTAGTAATGTGTCGCCCTGGGCAAGCCAGGGGACACAGGTAACAACACACACGCACCCCACATTCCCTGCAGGCACACCAGCTAACCCACAAATCCTTGTTGCCTTCCTCCAGAGGCTGATGATTCACACCAGGGGGTGGAGCCAGGCGGTTGGTGTCCGCCCACCAAGGAGTTCACAGCTCTGGAGGCAGGAAGTACCAGGCAGATTAGCCCAGGCAGGGCTCGAGTAGAGTTTAGCCCAGGCAGGGCGTGTGTGAGGAGTAAACAACAGAGTGTAGCTCAGGAGGGAGCTAGAGTGAAGTGAAACAGCAGTGAAAGTGACAGAAAGCCTGAAGTTGGTCTGTGGCTGTGTGCCCAGACGGAGTCAGCAAGGTCAGCAGACAGTGGTGAAGATCTGCAGTGGGACTGTCTGGAGGTTGCTGGAAGGACCACGGAGGCTGTGTGTACCCGGTGGTCTGGAGCAGTATACAAAGGGCAGTCAGCACCAAGGCAGGGGCTTTTCGGATCCCGGCAAGGCTTGGAGTCGCTGTAAATTGCTAAATCCGTTAGTGAAGGGGACGCAGATCCCCCAACAAGCAAGTCCTGATTGACGGCAAAGGTCCAACCACAACGGGGAAACACCGCCACCGCCAAGGCACCAGTTTCCCAGGGCCGGCGCCTGCGGGCAAAGTGTGGAGCTCCTCCGGCACAGATTGTAGTCGGGGAGCGGGTAACCAGTGGGAATCCACCGCTACCAAACAGACATTTCAAAGGTGCAGGGAAGAGACCGTCACCGCTAACTGCAGGGAACCGCAGCACCGTGAACCGTCCGAGGGACCCGTCCAACCAGCCGTTTGTTTACCGAGAACTGTGTCGTGTTTACTGGCTGAGTGAGTACCTCAGTGCCGCAAGGCACAGCGCTGCCCCTGCGCCCCTGCACCCCACTGGGCCCCGGGATCACCAACCCCTACCCACGGAGGGGCAACACAACAACTGGCTGCTCCGCCTCACCATCCCCGGGATCCCCATATAGAGCAGCGGTGGTGTACACTCAATCACCACAACCGTAGGTGGCGTCACGGACAATAAACAATCTCCCCAACCAAAATTCCCCTTTTCACTCACGGGCGAGGAGTGCCGCTCGAGAAGCCCCCGGGATCCGGCCCACCGCTCGAGCCACCACTGAGCAGCAGCCGCCGGACCCGAGCAGAAGGGGTGAGCGTAGTGTGCCGACACCCTCCTCCCCGCCCGCGACAGTAGCATGGGATCATTATCCCAACCCAGAAGGCCTATCTAATGGTACAGAACACCAATGAGGTGAGGCAGCACCACGGGGTCCTTATCCCAGGCCAAGAGGCCTAACTAATGGTACAGAACATCACTCAGTAGGAGCAGTAGGGCAGATGTCCTCAAGAGAACTAAGCTGAAGGAAGGATTCCTTATCTCAGGCAAGCAAGTCTTAAGCAAACAATTATTTCCATACTATATAAAAAGCTAGAGTGTCGCCATAGAGGGACACGAGTTGTCCTACGGAGAGCTTAAGATGTAGTGACACAGCAAGGAGCATGTAACACTCATCGAATGGACTGTGAGAGTGCTAGTGAGAAGTGGTACCAACGTATCTCACTCAGTGAGGTTCTCACAAATCAACTGGGAAGTAGGAGTAGCTGTGAGGCGCTGTAGCGACACACCTCGACCTGTCTCGTCCTCATCGGGGAAGATGGAGCTGTCCATAATGGTTTGCTGGACTGTTGTGACATGTAATAGGAGGGTATCGGCTTGTGTAACCGTAAAGTTCTTGTCTCAGCTTGGTGCAGAAGAACAGTTCCTGAAGTGTTGTGCCTGCTATCTCATCAAGTTGCTGTTCAGTAATAATTTTGGACTTTTTGGACCTCTCCGGAGGTGGTCACGGTATAGCCACAACAACATTATTTACATGCCACTAGTTTGTGGTTGCCTTGCAAGTTCTCAGGCTTGTCCATAAGGAGTTCCTTATGCATAATTGTAAAGGGGGTCCCAACGGGGACCAGTTGCCGGCACGACCGGTTTCAAGCAGGCTGACAATCAGGTGCAAATCAGATGACTTCATCGGTAGATTATTCACTTATGATTTTCCAAAACTTTAAACACACTGGTGGTCCCAACGGGGACAAGGACAATGGTATTCCGCTGCCATCACTCTGAGTCCTCGGTATCACTTGGGGGAGGGAGCGCGGTGCACACACGGGCCTCCTAGCTGACCCTCAACTTCGCATCCAGCGCAAACCACCACCTCTTCCCGCAGTGCCGGGTGTATTTGTCGCGGGCGGAGGAGGGGACGCTGCGCTCTCCCACTGCTCGGGTCCGGCTGCCGCTGCTCTGTGGCTGCTGCTGCTCGGTGGCTCGAGCGATGGGCCGGATCCCAGGGACTCGAGCGGCGCTCCTCGCCCGTGAGTGAAAAGGGGTGGTTTGCTTTTGGGGATATTGTCCGTGACGCCACCCACGGTTGTGGTGATTTTGGTGACACCACCGCTGCTCTAGACGGGGATCCCGGGAGCGGTGACTGGGAGCAGCTTTGGTTGTTAATCCTCCCCTCCGCGGGTAGGGGGTTGGTTGTCCCGGGGCCCGTTGATGGGGTAGGGATGGATGACAGGCGGGTTGCGGGGCCTGATGAGGTGCAGGGTTGCAGGGGCAGCACTGTGCTGCACGGCACGGAGGTACTCACTCAGCCCAATGATGATGACACAGTTCACGGTAAAACAAGCAGCTGGATGGACGGGTCCCTCGGACGGCTGCGGTGTTGTGGTTCCCTGCAGGTTAGCGGTGACTGTCTTTTCCCTGCACCTACTCTGTCTGTATGGTTTCGATGGGTTCTCACTGGTAACCCGCTCCCCAACTTGGATATGGGCCGGAGGAGCCCCTTTTGCCCGCAGGCGCTGGGCCTGAGAAACGGTTGCCTTGGCGGTGGCGGTGTCTCTCTCTCTGGGTTGGACTGTTGCCTTCTGTCGGCACTTGACTGTTTGGGAACCTGGAGGTCGCCTTCACTAACGGATTCGGCAACTTCACGGCGACTCCTAGCCTTGCCGGGGTCCGAAAGGCCTCTGCCACTGGTGATGGCTTCTCTTTGTGTACCGGTCCGGTACCGCCGGGCCACAACCCGTCCATGGTCCTTACGGTAGACTCCAATCGGCCACTCCTGCAGACGGTCACCACCGTCTGCCAACCTTGCTGATCTGTCCGGGCCACACACCCGGACCAACTTCAGGCTGTCTTGCTGTCACTTTTCTCTTTCCACTTTTACTACTCCAACCGCTCTCTTTCCTCTCCAAACTCTATCTCTCTACTTCACCTCCTTCCACTTCCTCCTCCAAAACTAGACTGCCTGTTTTCCCTCCTCCAGGACTGTGAACACCTTGGTGGGTGGACCCCAACCGCCTGGCTCCACCCCCTGGTGTGGACATCAGCCCCTGGAGGAAGGCAACAAGGGTCTTGTGTTTGACCTTGATGTGCCTGCAGGGAGTGTGGGGTGTGTTGGTGTTGTTCCCTGTGGCCCCTGGCTTGTCCAGGGCGACACATTCCCCCTTAGTTTAATGCAGACCGTCCTCGGGCTGCCCGTCCAACACCGGTTTTATTTTCACCAACTGGAAAAATATGAAAAGGTAAAAACGGTAACACACTTACAATTAAAATAACATCTTCCCACATCGGGAGGTACTCTACTTGCTTCCGCTCTCACCCACCCAAGCAACCTGGCCCTGATGCTGCCCCTAAGCAAATAGGCAGCACCCCTTGACCCCAGTCCTGCACAAATTGCCCGAGCGGGTTCTGTCCTTTCCAGGGGACCCACGTCCATGGGGAGCCCCTGGAACCCCCAGAGGGTAGCCACCGGTTCCGGTGGTGGCTGGGCACCAGCCTGCTCCACTGCGGGCCCTCCCTCCAACATGCCTCTCCGGAGGCGGCAACGGTGGAAGCTGCAACAACATTTTTATTTACAAGCCACTAGTTTGTGGTTGCCTTGCAAGTTCTCAGGCATGTTCATAGTAGTTTCTATGTAAAGTGGTGAAGGGGGGTCCCAACGGGGACCAGTTGCCGGCTATGACCGGTTCCAAATCAGGGTGCAATCAGGTGACTTTTCACGGTTATCATTGACTTATCATTCATTCCTTTAAAACTTTCAAAACTTTAAAACTTTTAAACAGTGCTTTCAACACACAATGTTCACCCCCCCACCTCTAAATAGTAGTTTCCCTGTACCTAAGTGGGGTCTACCTAGGTTGGGGCGAGTGGACCTCCGGGGTCCGGTGTCAGTGGTGACAGGCAGCGGGGGAGAGGGAACAATCAGTCTCTCTTCCCTGTTATCGTGTGGGGCAGGCAGAGGCATAGGGGAGCTGGGCACAGGTTCATCCCTGGGCACTGGCACTGGCTCTGGCTCACGGTTGACCACCTCCATCACTTCTTCATCCACGGGTTGTGGGAACAGTATCACTGGAAGAATCACCACGCCGTTCTGTGTAGGCCAGTTCGCTGGGAAGTCACCCATCACGGTGTGGATTACCTCTTTTGCCTTCTCCGCTGGTGGAGGAACCGGAACTTCAGCCGCTGCCCTCAATGCTGGGGGGGCACCTTTTCAGATGGTCCCGGGAAACCGTGGCCAAAGTGCCCCCTTGGTCACGACTGATCTGGTAGGCCTTCCCATCTTCCCATCGTGTGGGCTGTATGACGTATGGGGTTTGTTCCCATTGATCATCTAGCTTGTGGGTTCTCCTCTTCCGCTTCAGCACTACATCTCCAGGCTGGAAAGGGCCAGCAGACGCCTTCTAGTTGAAGCGCTGCTCTTGCTGTTCCCGACTCCCACTCAAGTTCTTCTCGACATATTCTTGAATCTGTCGGTATTGCACCCTCCGCCAAGTTTCCCATTCAGCTGTCGAAGGGAGTGCTTCTGGGGCCTCCAATCCCATGTCCAGATCCACCGGTAGCCGACCGGGGCGAGCCCTCATCAGGTATGCTGGGGTGCACTTCATTGAGCTGGAAGGGATATTGTTGTACATATCGACCAAGTCGGGCAGCTTCTCCGGCCACAGGTTCCGCTCCTCCAGCGGCAACGTCTTGAGGAGGCCCAGGACCAAGTGGTTCATCTTCTCACACATGCCGTTGGTCTGGGCATGGTAAGGGGTGGTCCGGATCTTCTTGCAGCCGTACAACTGGCAAAACTCATGGAACACCTCCGCTTCAAAGGCTGGGCCTTGGTCAGTAAGCACCTTCTCAGGGTATCCATGTGGCCGGCAGAAATAAGCCTGGAACGCTCTAGCGGCAGTACGACCAGTTAGGTCTTTGACTGGGACAACCACCATGAACCTTGAATAGTGGTCTACTACGGTGAGAGTGTAGGTGTACCCACTTCGGCTGGGGGTGAGCTTTACATGGTCCAGGGCGACCAGCTCCAGCGGTTGATGTGTAACGATCGGGTGTAGGGGCGCCTTCTGGCTGGCCTCGTCCTTCCTTCTCAGCGTGCAAGGACCGCACTCTCGGCCCCAGGCCTCTACAGACTCCCAGAAACCAAGGAAAAAATTGTGAAAAAATACCCTGCTGTAACTAAATAAAAGCATAGTGCATATAAACATAGGGTACTTAGTAAACACTGTTTTTGATCAAAAAAAGCATAAAGCTATCCCACCAACGCCAAGGTGTACCCAGTTGGGATAGTACCTACACTCTCTAATATTAAAACCTTACCATGGGTCTAAAATAGGCCTCAATGTGGCTAAGGGCTGAGAGCGACCGGGGGTCCCAACAGGACACACACAGTCAGGGGGATTCACAGAATGAAATGTCCAGCTCGCTGAGAAGGGGGGCCACTCCCTGTTTGTACTGAATACAAAAAAACTACATAAAAACAAAAAAGTGAGCCGGAGTATGAGATGGTATACATGGTACTTGTGAGACCATGTTCACACTGGCCATGAGACAAAGAGAAACCAAGGAAAAAATTGTGAAAAAATACCCTGCTGTAACTAAATAAAAGCATAGTGCATATAAACATAGGGTACTTAGTAAACACTGTTTTTGATCAAAAAAAGCATAAAGCTATCCCACCAACGCCAAGGTGTACCCAGTTGGGATAGTACCTACACTCTCGAATATTAAAACCTTACCATGGGTCTAAAATAGGCCTCAATGTGGCTAAGGGCTGAGAGCGACCGGGTCCCAACAGGACACACACAGTCAGGGGGATTCACAGAATGAAATGTCCAGCTCGCTGAGAAGGGGGCCACTCCCTGTTTGTACTGAATACAAAAAAACTACATAAAAACAAAAAAGTGAGCCGGAGTATGAGATGGTATACATGGTACTTGTGAGACCATGTTCACACTGGCCATGAGACAAAGAGAAACCAAGGAAAAAATTGTGAAAAAATACCCTGCTGTAACTAAATAAAAGCATAGTGCATATAAACATAGGGTACTTAGTAAACACTGTTTTTGATCAAAAAAAGCATAAAGCTATCCCACCAACGCCAAGGTGTACCCAGTTGGGATAGTACCTACACTCTCTAATATTAAAACCTTACCATGGGTCTAAAATAGGCCTCAATGTGGCTAAGGGCTGAGAGCGACCAGGTCCCAACAGGACACACACAGTCAGGGGGATTCACAGAATGAAATGTCCAGCTCGCTGAGAAGGGGGCCACTCCCTGTTTGTACTGAATACAAAAAAACTACATAAAAACAAAAGTGAGCCGGAGTATGAGATGGTATACATGGAACTTGTGAGACCATGTTCACACTGGCCATGAGAGAAAGAGAAACCAAGGAAAAAATTGTGAAAAAATACCCTGCTGTAACTAAATAAAAGCATAGTGCATATAAACATAGGGTACTTAGTAAACACTGTTTTTGATCAAAAAAAGCATAAAGCTATCCCACCAAACATCAAGGTGTACCCAGTTGGGATAGTACCTACACTCTCTAATATTAAAACCTTACCATGGGTCTAAAATAGGCCTCAATGTGGCTAAGGGCTGAGAGCGACCGGGTCCCAACAGGACACACACAGTCAGGGGGATTCACAGAATGAAATGTCCAGCTCGCTGAGAAGGGGGCCACTCCCTGTTTGTACTGAATACAAAAAAACTACATAAAAACAAAAAACCCAAAACTGGGTACACCTTGGCGTTGGTGGGATAGCTTTATGCTTTTTTTGATCAAAAACAGTGTTTACTAAGTACCCTATGTTTATATGCACTATGCTTTTATTTAGTTACAGCAGGGTATTTTTTCACAATTTTTTCCTTGGTTTCTCTTTGTCTCATGGCCAGTGTGAACATGGTCTCACAAGTACCATGTATACCATCTCATACTCCGGCTCACTTTTTTGTTTTTATGTAGTTTTTTTGTATTCAGTACAAACAGGGAGTGGCCCCCTTCTCAACGAGCTGGACATTTCATTCTGTGAATCCCCCTGACTGTGTGTGTCCTGTTGGGACCCGGTCGCTCTCAGCCCTTAGCCACATTGAGGCCTATTTTAGACCCATGGTAAGTTTTTAATATTAGAGAGTGTAGGTACTATCCCAACTGGGTACACCTTGGCGTTGGTGGGATAGCTTTATGCTTTTTTTGATCAAAAACAGTGTTTACTAAGTACCCTATGTTTATATGCACTATGCTTTTATTTAGTTACAGCAGGGTATTTTTTCACAATTTTTTCCTTGGTTTCTCTTTGTCTCATGGCCAGTGTGAACATGGTCTCACAAGTACCATGTATACCATCTCATACTCCGGCTCACTTTTTTGTTTTTATGTAGTTTTTTTGTATTCAGTACAAACAGGGAGTGGCCCCCTTCTCAGCGAGCTGGACATTTCATTCTGTGAATCCCCCTGACTGTGTGTGTCCTGTTGGGACCCGGTCGCTCTCAGCCCTTAGCCATATTGAGGCCTATTTTAGACCCATGGTAAGGTTTTAATATTAGAGAGTGTAGGTACTATCCCAACTGGGTACACCTTGGCGTTGGTGGGATAGCTTTATGCTTTTTTTGATCAAAAACAGTGTTTACTAAGTACCCTATGTTTATATGCACTATGCTTTTATTTAGTTACAGCAGGGTATTTTTTCACAATTTTTTCCTTGGTTTCTCTTTGTCTCATGGCCAGTGTGAACATGGTCTCACAAGTA
Organism: Anomaloglossus baeobatrachus; assembly: GCF_048569485.1. Lineage (NCBI taxonomy): Eukaryota > Metazoa > Chordata > Amphibia > Anura > Aromobatidae > Anomaloglossus > Anomaloglossus baeobatrachus. Next base: position 40,236,168 of record NC_134358.1, read on the forward strand.
CCATGTATACCATCTCATACTCCGGCTCACTTTTTTGTTTTTATGTAGTTTTTTTGTATTCAGTACAAACAGGGAGTGGCCCCCTTCTCAGCGAGCTGGACATTTCATTCTGTGAATCCCCCTGACTGTGTGTGTCCTGTTGGGACCCGGTCGCTCTCAGCCCTTAGCCACATTGAGGCCTATTTTAGACCCATGGTAAGGTTTTAATATTAGAGAGTGTAGGTACTATCCCAACTGGGTACACCTTGGCGTTGGTGGGATAGCTTTATGCTTTTTTTGATCAAAAACAGTGTTTACTAAGTACCCTATGTTTATATGCACTATGCTTTTATTTAGTTACAGCAGGGTATTTTTTCACAATTTTTTCCTTGGTTTCTCTTTGTCTCATGGCCAGTGTGAACATGGTCTCACAAGTACCATGTATACCATCTCATACTCCGGCTCACTTTTTTTTTTTTTTTTTTGTTTTTTGTTTTTGTTTTTTTGTTTTTTTTGGTTTTGTCTCTACAGACTCCCGCATCCCACTCCAATAGAACCGCTCCCTCAACAGCATCTCCAGCTTCTTCCATCCGAAGTGTCCGGCACCATCATGGTACGCTTGTAGAACGGTGGGCACATTAGCTTGGGGAATCACCAACTGGCGGATTTTCTCATGAGTCTTCGGGTTAATCAGCTCACGGTACAACTTCCCCTGGTGTAGATACAACCGGGTCCGTTCTCGCCACAGGTGTGTCGCCCTGGGCAAGCCAGGGGACACGGGTCACAACACCACCACACCCCACACTCCAGGTAGGCACATCAATGCTAACCACAAATCCTTGTTGCCTTCCTCCAGGAGTTTGATGATGCACACCAGGGGGTGGGCCAGGCGGTTGGCTCCGCCCACCGAGGAGCTCACAACTCTGGAGGCGGGAAAACCAGGCAGTCTAGTCAGAGAGGAGGAAGTAGAAGGAGTGGAGGAGAAGCCTAGACAGGGCAAAAGTAAACAGCTAAGTGAAAGTGAAGGAAGAAAAGCAGAAAAGGAGGAAAGCAAGTGAAGTGACAGTCAAGAAAGAAAGCCTGAAGGGTCCAGCTTTGTGTAGGGCCAGATCAGCAAGGTCAGCGACGGCGGTGACTGTCTGGAGGGGGACCGTTTGGAAGTTCCTGGAAGGACCCCGTTGGCTGTGTGCCCGGTGGTCTGGAGCAGTGTTCCGAAGGACAGTCAGCACCAGGGCAGGGGCCTCTCGGACCCCGGCAAGGCTAGGAGTCGCCAAATTTGCCGAATCCGTCAGTGACGGGGACGCAGATCCCCCAACAACCAAGTCCCGATTGAAGGCAACAGCCCAACCCGTGTTGGAGAGACACCGCCACCGCCAAGGCACCAGTTTCTCAGGGCCAGCGCCTGCGGGCAAAGTGTAGAGCTCCTCCGGCCCAGATTGCAGTCGGGGAGCGGGTAACCGGAGGGAATCCACCGCTACCACAAGTCAAACATAGGTGCAAGGAAGAGGGACATCACCGTCACCTACCGGGAGTGCAGGTGCAGCCGTCTGTGGGACCGTCCTACCAGCCGTTTGGTTTACCGTACAAACTGTGTCCGTGTCTCAGGCTGAGTGAGTACCACAGTGCCGCAAGGCTGCCCCCGCGTCCCTGCGCCCATCAGGCCCCGCACCTACTTCCCCATCACCGGGCCCCGGGATCACCAACCCCTACCCACGGAGGGGCAACACAACAACTGGCTGCTCCGCCTCACCATCCCCGGGATCCCCATATTGAGCAGCGGTGGTGAAATCACCACAACCGTGGGTGGCGTCACGAACTATAACAATCCCCACACCCAACAACCCCCTTTCACTCACGGGCGAGGAGTGTCGCTCGATAAACCCCGGGATCCGGCCTCCCGCTCGAGCCACCACTGAGCAGCTGCCGGACCCGAGCAGAAGGGGTGAGCGCGGTGTGCTGACACCCTCCTCCCCGCCCGCGACAACTTGGCGTTACGAACAGGATCTTACCGCTCTGCCGTCAGGTAGAGGTGCGCCTTGTTACCGCCGGAGGCATCCGGCAGGAAAATTTCAGAAGCCGCCATCTTTGGCGCGAAAAGTTCCCGCTCGAGCGTCTTCTCGAGCAGTAGAGGCGCGAAGGCCAAAACTCCGCCCCGAGAGAGGAGGGGCCGGAAAGAGCTAAGGGGGACGCGATGGCGGCTTGACGCATGTAGCTGCGGCTATAAAAGCAGAGACGCCAGGACTCTGCAGCAACACTGGGTTCCTGGAAGGCACGACTGCCAAGATGTACAACCCAACTCCCAACGAGGAAGCCCCTGCGCCCGGCACGGCGACGTGGTTGAGGGACCGGACTGTCCCGCTGAGTAATCGTCTGCAGGCCCATATGCAACTCCTACTGGAGGAGTGGGAGACTGACATAGCGGACGTGGTGGCTGCTATGTGGAGACGCGAGGCAGAAGAGGATTTGGAGGAGCGGGTAAGCGACCCACGCCCCTGTATTCCTGAGGGATCGGCCGTTGGAGCTGAGGGGCCCGGCCGGCTTCCGCTCACCCTGCCTCTCTCCCTGCTACCCGTAGTAGCTGCTGCCGCCCCGCCATTAGGCCCGCTACCTGCCCAACCGGTAGCGATACCCTGCCAGGCCGCTCCGGCGGACCAGCCGTCTGCAGACGTCCGGGACGTCCCTGAAGCATACCAGGGGGAACCGCTGGAACCGCGACCCCTTTACAGCATGGTGCCGAAAGTCCCAATAGAGACTGTGCCAGACCCTGAGCCCGAGACCGTGGCCTGGATGAAGGCCCGGGTGATGCAATTCCACCAGCGTCAGCAGGATCAGATCTTCCGGATGATGGAGCAGTGGACCAACGAGGTGGAGGAGCTGCTTACAACTGCCCCGAGGTACGGAGGGGGAATGGATGTAGCAGAACCGACTGGTGACCCACGTCCCTATGTCCTACCAGGACCGGCCGCTGTGGCTGAGGGGCCCGGCCTAGTCTCGGCCTATGCATCGCCCTTGCCGTTACTTATGAGGCGCCTTAATGTCAGCTCGCCTAATCTGCTGCTCCGTGCTACCGGAGAAGGGGCTGAAGTGCTGGATGTTGGAGGCCAGGAGGCTGCGACAGCTGGCGGCAACCCGCCTGACGCAGAAGCACGAGATGACGACTCCGGCCCTAGTCCCGGGTCTGCTGCTGAGTTTGAAGAGGCAAGTGAGCGTTCCCGCTATGTAGGGGACCCCGTGGTTGTCCATACCCCACGTGCCGGTGGAAGTGGGTACCGCGTGCCCCTGTCACCGCAGGCATGTCAGTGCATGTTTGATGTGCTGGTGGCAGAGGATGGGTCCGCCTCAGCAGAAAAGTACGAGTAGGGCAGCGGGTGCCCGCAGCAGCAGTCCCCGTTGGGACCACCACTGAGTTGTTTGTTGAAAAGTTTGAAAAAGTTGAAAGTTCTGCAGATGATGATAACCGAAGATTTACCTGATTTGCTTTTGTGATTGAACCGGCCGGAGCCGGCACCGTTGTCCCCGTGGGGACCGTTTAAGTTTTTTTTGCATGGGAACTATCCATGGACAAGCCCGTGAACTTGCAGGGCACCACAAACGTTAAGTGGCTTGTAAATATGTTGGTTACCGTTACCGTTTCCGCCATACCGTCTCCGGAGAGGCAGGTTGGAGGGGGGGCCCTGAGCGGAGCAGGCTGGGGCCCAGCCACCAAAGGAACCGGTGGCCACCCTCTGGAGGGGAAGGACAGATCCCGCTCGGGTGACTTGTGCTGGACTGTGGGTCAAGGGGTGCTGCCTGGGTTTTAGGGGCAGCATCAGGGCCAGGTTGCTTGGGTGGGAGAGAGCGGAAACCGTAAACGTAAACCGTTGCAACGTTTAAGTAAATGTGCCTCCCGTCTTGGGAAGAGTTTTGATTAAAAATGTTATTCATGTTTGTTTAACCTTGTTACCCCTTTTTACAGAAAAATAAAACCGGTGTGGGACGGCAGCCCGCGGACGGTCTGCATTTTGCTAAGGGGGAATGTGTCGCCCTGGGCAAGCCAGGGGACACGGGTCACAACACCACCACACCCCACACTCCAGGTAGGCACATCAATGCTAACCACAAATCCTTGTTGCCTTCCTCCAGGAGTTTGATGATGCACACCAGGGGGTGGGCCAGGCGGTTGGCTCCGCCCACCGAGGAGCTCACAACTCTGGAGGCGGGAAAACCAGGCAGGCTAGTCAGGGAGGAGGAAGTAGAAGGAGTGGAGGAGAAGCCTAGACAGGGCAAAAGTAAACAGCTAAGTGAAAGTGAAGGAAGAAAAGCAGAAAAGGAGGAAAGCAAGTGAAGTGACAGTCAAGAAAGAAAGCCTGAAGGGTCCAGCTTTGTGTAGGGCCAGATCAGCAAGGTCAGCGACGGCGGTGACTGTCTGGAGGGGGACCGTTTGGAAGTTCCTGGAAGGACCCCGTTGGCTGTGTGCCCGGTGGTCTGGAGCAGTGTTCCGAAGGACAGTCAGCACCAGGGCAGGGGCCTCTCGGACCCCGGCAAGGCTAGGAGTCGCCAAATTTGCCGAATCCGTCAGTGACGGGGACGCAGATCCCCCAACAACCAAGTCCCGATTGAAGGCAACAGCCCAACCCGTATTGGAGAGACACCGCCACCGCCAAGGCACCAGTTTCTCAGGGCCAGCGCCTGCGGGCAAAGTGTAGAGCTCCTCCGGCCCAGATTGCAGTCGGGGAGCGGGTAACCGGAGGGAATCCACCGCTACCACAAGTCAAACATAGGTGCAAGGAAGAGGGACATCACCGTCACCTACCGGGAGTGCAGGTGCAGCCGTCTGTGGGACCGTCCTACCAGCCGTTTGGTTTACTGTACAAACTGTGTCCGTGTCTCAGGCTGAGTGAGTACCAAAGTGCCGCAAGGCACAGCGCTGCCCCCGCGTCCCTGCGCCCATCAGGCCCCGCACCTACTTCCCCATCACCGGGCCCCGGGATCACCAACCCCTACCCACGGAGGGGCAACACAACAACTGGCTGCTCCGCCTCACCATCCCCGGGATCCCCATATTGAGCAGCGGTGGTGAAATCACCACAACCGTGGGTGGCGTCACGAACTATAACAATCCCCACACCCAACAACCCCCTTTCACTCACGGGCGAGGAGTGTCGCTCGAGAAACCCCGGGATCCGGCCCCCCGCTCGAGCCACTACTGAGCAGCTGCCGGACCCGAGCAGAAGGGGTGAGCGCGGTGTGCTGACACCCTCCTCCCCGCCCGCGACACAGGCGCTGGGCTTCAGCTGGGGCGGCAGGGTCTATTCCAGCAGCACCTTGCTCCACCAGGATCTTAACTAGGCGGACAGCGGGCGCCTGGTTTTGAGCTTCCTGCCACTTAGTAAACACTGTTTTTGATCAAAAAAAGCATAAAGCTATCCCACCAAACATCAAGGTGTACCCAGTTGGGATAGTACCTACACTCTCTAATATTAAAACCTTACCATGGGTCTAAAATAGGCCTCAATGTGGCTAAGGGCTGAGAGCGACCGGGTCCCAACAGGACACACACAGTCAGGGGGATTCACAGAATGAAATGTCCAGCTCGCTGAGAAGGGGGCCACTCCCTGTTTGTACTGAATACAAAAAAACTACATAAAAACAAAAAACCCAAAACTGGGTACACCTTGGCGTTGGTGGGATAGCTTTATGCTTTTTTTGATCAAAAACAGTGTTTACTAAGTACCCTATGTTTATATGCACTATGCTTTTATTTAGTTACAGCAGGGTATTTTTTCACAATTTTTTCCTTGGTTTCTCTTTGTCTCATGGCCAGTGTGAACATGGTCTCACAAGTACCATGTATACCATCTCATACTCCGGCTCACTTTTTTGTTTTTATGTAGTTTTTTTGTATTCAGTACAAACAGGGAGTGGCCCCCTTCTCAACGAGCTGGACATTTCATTCTGTGAATCCCCCTGACTGTGTGTGTCCTGTTGGGACCCGGTCGCTCTCAGCCCTTAGCCACATTGAGGCCTATTTTAGACCCATGGTAAGTTTTTAATATTAGAGAGTGTAGGTACTATCCCAACTGGGTACACCTTGGCGTTGGTGGGATAGCTTTATGCTTTTTTTGATCAAAAACAGTGTTTACTAAGTACCCTATGTTTATATGCACTATGCTTTTATTTAGTTACAGCAGGGTATTTTTTCACAATTTTTTCCTTGGTTTCTCTTTGTCTCATGGCCAGTGTGAACATGGTCTCACAAGTACCATGTATACCATCTCATACTCCGGCTCACTTTTTTGTTTTTATGTAGTTTTTTTGTATTCAGTACAAACAGGGAGTGGCCCCCTTCTCAGCGAGCTGGACATTTCATTCTGTGAATCCCCCTGACTGTGTGTGTCCTGTTGGGACCCGGTCGCTCTCAGCCCTTAGCCATATTGAGGCCTATTTTAGACCCATGGTAAGGTTTTAATATTAGAGAGTGTAGGTACTATCCCAACTGGGTACACCTTGGCGTTGGTGGGATAGCTTTATGCTTTTTTTGATCAAAAACAGTGTTTACTAAGTACCCTATGTTTATATGCACTATGCTTTTATTTAGTTACAGCAGGGTATTTTTTCACAATTTTTTCCTTGGTTTCTCTTTGTCTCATGGCCAGTGTGAACATGGTCTCACAAGTACCATGTATACCATCTCATACTCCGGCTCACTTTTTTGTTTTTATGTAGTTTTTTTGTATTCAGTACAAACAGGGAGTGGCCCCCTTCTCAGCGAGCTGGACATTTCATTCTGTGAATCCCCCTGACTGTGTGTGTCCTGTTGGGACCCGGTCGCTCTCAGCCCTTAGCCACATTGAGGCCTATTTTAGACCCATGGTAAGGTTTTAATATTAGAGAGTGTAGGTACTATCCCAACTGGGTACACCTTGGCGTTGGTGGGATAGCTTTATGCTTTTTTTGATCAAAAACAGTGTTTACTAAGTACCCTATGTTTATATGCACTATGCTTTTATTTAGTTACAGCAGGGTATTTTTTCACAATTTTTTCCTTGGTTTCTCTTTGTCTCATGGCCAGTGTGAACATGGTCTCACAAGTACCATGTATACCATCTCATACTCCGGCTCACTTTTTTTTTTTTTTTTTGTTTTTTGTTTTTGTTTTTTTGTTTTTTTGGTTTTGTCTCTACAGACTCCCGCATCCCACTCCAATAGAACCGCTCCCTCAACAGCATCTCCAGCTTCTTCCATCCGAAGTGTCCGGCACCATCATGGTACGCTTGTAGAACGGTGGGCACATTAGCTTGGGGAATCACCAACTGGCGGATTTTCTCATGAGTCTTCGGGTTAATCAGCTCACGGTACAACTTCCCCTGGTGTAGATACAACCGGGTCCGTTCTCGCCACAGGTGTGTCGCCCTGGGCAAGCCAGGGGACACGGGTCACAACACCACCACACCCCACACTCCAGGTAGGCACATCAATGCTAACCACAAATCCTTGTTGCCTTCCTCCAGGAGTTTGATGATGCACACCAGGGGGTGGGCCAGGCGGTTGGCTCCGCCCACCGAGGAGCTCACAACTCTGGAGGCGGGAAAACCAGGCAGTCTAGTCAGAGAGGAGGAAGTAGAAGGAGTGGAGGAGAAGCCTAGACAGGGCAAAAGTAAACAGCTAAGTGAAAGTGAAGGAAGAAAAGCAGAAAAGGAGGAAAGCAAGTGAAGTGACAGTCAAGAAAGAAAGCCTGAAGGGTCCAGCTTTGTGTAGGGCCAGATCAGCAAGGTCAGCGACGGCGGTGACTGTCTGGAGGGGGACCGTTTGGAAGTTCCTGGAAGGACCCCGTTGGCTGTGTGCCCGGTGGTCTGGAGCAGTGTTCCGAAGGACAGTCAGCACCAGGGCAGGGGCCTCTCGGACCCCGGCAAGGCTAGGAGTCGCCAAATTTGCCGAATCCGTCAGTGACGGGGACGCAGATCCCCCAACAACCAAGTCCCGATTGAAGGCAACAGCCCAACCCGTGTTGGAGAGACACCGCCACCGCCAAGGCACCAGTTTCTCAGGGCCAGCGCCTGCGGGCAAAGTGTAGAGCTCCTCCGGCCCAGATTGCAGTCGGGGAGCGGGTAACCGGAGGGAATCCACCGCTACCACAAGTCAAACATAGGTGCAAGGAAGAGGGACATCACCGTCACCTACCGGGAGTGCAGGTGCAGCCGTCTGTGGGACCGTCCTACCAGCCGTTTGGTTTACCGTACAAACTGTGTCCGTGTCTCAGGCTGAGTGAGTACCACAGTGCCGCAAGGCTGCCCCCGCGTCCCTGCGCCCATCAGGCCCCGCACCTACTTCCCCATCACCGGGCCCCGGGATCACCAACCCCTACCCACGGAGGGGCAACACAACAACTGGCTGCTCCGCCTCACCATCCCCGGGATCCCCATATTGAGCAGCGGTGGTGAAATCACCACAACCGTGGGTGGCGTCACGAACTATAACAATCCCCACACCCAACAACCCCCTTTCACTCACGGGCGAGGAGTGTCGCTCGAGAAACCCCGGGATCCGGCCTCCCGCTCGAGCCACCACTGAGCAGCTGCCGGACCCGAGCAGAAGGGGTGAGCGCGGTGTGCTGACACCCTCCTCCCCGCCCGCGACAACTTGGCGTTACGAACAGGATCTTACCGCTCTGCCGTCAGGTAGAGGTGCGCCTTGTTACCGCCGGAGGCATCCGGCAGGAAAATTTCAGAAGCCGCCATCTTTGGCGCGAAAAGTTCCCGCTCGAGCGTCTTCTCGAGCAGTAGAGGCGCGAAGGCCAAAACTCCGCCCCGAGAGAGGAGGGGCCGGAAAGAGCTAAGGGGGACGCGATGGCGGCTTGACGCATGTAGCTGCGGCTATAAAAGCAGAGACGCCAGGACTCTGCAGCAACACTGGGTTCCTGGAAGGCACGACTGCCAAGATGTACAACCCAACTCCCAACGAGGAAGCCCCTGCGCCCGGCACGGCGACGTGGTTGAGGGACCGGACTGTCCCGCTGAGTAATCGTCTGCAGGCCCATATGCAACTCCTACTGGAGGAGTGGGAGACTGACATAGCGGACGTGGTGGCTGCTATGTGGAGACGCGAGGCAGAAGAGGATTTGGAGGAGCGGGTAAGCGACCCACGCCCCTGTATTCCTGAGGGATCGGCCGTTGGAGCTGAGGGGCCCGGCCGGCTTCCGCTCACCCTGCCTCTCTCCCTGCTACCCGTAGTAGCTGCTGCCGCCCCGCCATTAGGCCCGCTACCTGCCCAACCGGTAGCGATACCCTGCCAGGCCGCTCCGGCGGACCAGCCGTCTGCAGACGTCCGGGACGTCCCTGAAGCATACCAGGGGGAACCGCTGGAACCGCGACCCCTTTACAGCATGGTGCCGAAAGTCCCAATAGAGACTGTGCCAGACCCTGAGCCCGAGACCGTGGCCTGGATGAAGGCCCGGGTGATGCAATTCCACCAGCGTCAGCAGGATCAGATCTTCCGGATGATGGAGCAGTGGACCAACGAGGTGGAGGAGCTGCTTACAACTGCCCCGAGGTACGGAGGGGGAATGGATGTAGCAGAACCGACTGGTGACCCACGTCCCTATGTCCTACCAGGACCGGCCGCTGTGGCTGAGGGGCCCGGCCTAGTCTCGGCCTATGCATCGCCCTTGCCGTTACTTATGAGGCGCCTTAATGTCAGCTCGCCTAATCTGCTGCTCCGTGCTACCGGAGAAGGGGCTGAAGTGCTGGATGTTGGAGGCCAGGAGGCTGCGACAGCTGGCGGCAACCCGCCTGACGCAGAAGCACGAGATGACGACTCCGGCCCTAGTCCCGGGTCTGCTGCTGAGTTTGAAGAGGCAAGTGAGCGTTCCCGCTATGTAGGGGACCCCGTGGTTGTCCATACCCCACGTGCCGGTGGAAGTGGGTACCGCGTGCCCCTGTCACCGCAGGCATGTCAGTGCATGTTTGATGTGCTGGTGGCAGAGGATGGGTCCGCCTCAGCAGAAAAGTACGAGTAGGGCAGCGGGTGCCCGCAGCAGCAGTCCCCGTTGGGACCACCACTGAGTTGTTTGTTGAAAAGTTTGAAAAAGTTGAAAGTTCTGCAGATGATGATAACCGAAGATTTACCTGATTTGCTTTTGTGATTGAACCGGCCGGAGCCGGCACCGTTGTCCCCGTGGGGACCGTTTAAGTTTTTTTTGCATGGGAACTATCCATGGACAAGCCCGTGAACTTGCAGGGCACCACAAACGTTAAGTGGCTTGTAAATATGTTGGTTACCGTTACCGTTTCCGCCATACCGTCTCCGGAGAGGCAGGTTGGAGGGGGGGCCCTGAGCGGAGCAGGCTGGGGCCCAGCCACCAAAGGAACCGGTGGCCACCCTCTGGAGGGGAAGGACAGATCCCGCTCGGGTGACTTGTGCTGGACTGTGGGTCAAGGGGTGCTGCCTGGGTTTTAGGGGCAGCATCAGGGCCAGGTTGCTTGGGTGGGAGAGAGCGGAAACCGTAAACGTAAACCGTTGCAACGTTTAAGTAAATGTGCCTCCCGTCTTGGGAAGAGTTTTGATTAAAAATGTTATTCATGTTTGTTTAACCTTGTTACCCCTTTTTACAGAAAAATAAAACCGGTGTGGGACGGCAGCCCGCGGACGGTCTGCATTTTGCTAAGGGGGAATGTGTCGCCCTGGGCAAGCCAGGGGACACGGGTCACAACACCACCACACCCCACACTCCAGGTAGGCACATCAATGCTAACCACAAATCCTTGTTGCCTTCCTCCAGGAGTTTGATGATGCACACCAGGGGGTGGGCCAGGCGGTTGGCTCCGCCCACCGAGGAGCTCACAACTCTGGAGGCGGGAAAACCAGGCAGGCTAGTCAGGGAGGAGGAAGTAGAAGGAGTGGAGGAGAAGCCTAGACAGGGCAAAAGTAAACAGCTAAGTGAAAGTGAAGGAAGAAAAGCAGAAAAGGAGGAAAGCAAGTGAAGTGACAGTCAAGAAAGAAAGCCTGAAGGGTCCAGCTTTGTGTAGGGCCAGATCAGCAAGGTCAGCGACGGCGGTGACTGTCTGGAGGGGGACCGTTTGGAAGTTCCTGGAAGGACCCCGTTGGCTGTGTGCCCGGTGGTCTGGAGCAGTGTTCCGAAGGACAGTCAGCACCAGGGCAGGGGCCTCTCGGACCCCGGCAAGGCTAGGAGTCGCCAAATTTGCCGAATCCGTCAGTGACGGGGACGCAGATCCCCCAACAACCAAGTCCCGATTGAAGGCAACAGCCCAACCCGTATTGGAGAGACACCGCCACCGCCAAGGCACCAGTTTCTCAGGGCCAGCGCCTGCGGGCAAAGTGTAGAGCTCCTCCGGCCCAGATTGCAGTCGGGGAGCGGGTAACCGGAGGGAATCCACCGCTACCACAAGTCAAACATAGGTGCAAGGAAGAGGGACATCACCGTCACCTACCGGGAGTGCAGGTGCAGCCGTCTGTGGGACCGTCCTACCAGCCGTTTGGTTTACTGTACAAACTGTGTCCGTGTCTCAGGCTGAGTGAGTACCAAAGTGCCGCAAGGCACAGCGCTGCCCCCGCGTCCCTGCGCCCATCAGGCCCCGCACCTACTTCCCCATCACCGGGCCCCGGGATCACCAACCCCTACCCACGGAGGGGCAACACAACAACTGGCTGCTCCGCCTCACCATCCCCGGGATCCCCATATTGAGCAGCGGTGGTGAAATCACCACAACCGTGGGTGGCGTCACGAACTATAACAATCCCCACACCCAACAACCCCCTTTCACTCACGGGCGAGGAGTGTCGCTCGAGAAACCCCGGGATCCGGCCCCCCGCTCGAGCCACTACTGAGCAGCTGCCGGACCCGAGCAGAAGGGGTGAGCGCGGTGTGCTGACACCCTCCTCCCCGCCCGCGACACAGGCGCTGGGCTTCAGCTGGGGCGGCAGGGTCTATTCCAGCAGCACCTTGCTCCACCAGGATCTTAACTAGGCGGACAGCGGGCGCCTGGTTTTGAGCTTCCTGCCACTCCTGACTGGGCAGCGGGTCCAGATTCGCCCGTTGCTGGTGGACATGTACCTTCTCAGTTGGTGGCTGGTGAAATGCAGGCAACTCGATCTCTTCGAGGTCGTCATCCTCGCACCCTTCTTCTGACAAGTGGGGCATCCGAGAGAGTGCATCAGCATTAACGTTGGCACGACCGGCCCTGTATTTGATGGTGAAATCGTAGTTGACTAGCCTGGCCACCCACCACTGTTCCAACGCGCCCAACTTGGCCGTGTCCAGGTGGGTCAGCGGATTATTATCCGTGAAAGCGGTGAACTTTGCTGCGGCCAGGTAATGGCGGAACCGCTCGGTGATAGCCCACACCAGCGCCAGGAGCTCGAGCTTGAAAGAGCTGTAGTTCTCAGGATTCCTTTCAGTCAGTCGGAGCTTTCGGCTAGCATAAGCAATCACTTTCTCCTTCCCATCTTGGACCTGGGATAAGACTGCCCCCAAGCCCACATTGCTGGCATCGGTGTAGAGGATGAACGGGTTGCTGTAATCGGGATATGCCAGGATCTCCTCTCCGGTCAAGGCCGCTTTCAGTTGATGGAAGGATTCCTCATGCCTCTCTTCCCACACCAGTGGGGCTCTGATGGGTCTACCACCTTTGGTCTGTCCCACGAGGAGGTCTTGCATGGGGGCAGCCATCTTCATGTACCCCTTGAAGAAGCGCCGGTAGTACCCCACCAGACCCAGAAACTGCCTTACTTCCCTTACTGTGGTTGGTCTTGGCCAGTCTTGGATGGCAGTGATCTTCTCGGGGTCGGGGGCGACACCTTCTGCACCCACCACATGCCCCAGGTACTGCACTCTGGGTTTCAGCAGGTGACACTTGGAGGGCTTCAACTTCATCCCGTATTTGGCAAGGGACGCGAACACTTCGGCCAGGTGCTCCAGGTGGGCTTCATACGTCTGGGAGTACACAATCACATCATCCAGGTACAACAGGACGGTCTCGAAGTTTAGATGCCCCAGACAGCACTCCATCAGCCGTTGGAAGGTTCCAGGGGCGTTGCACAGCCCGAACGGCATACTATTGAATTCACAGAGCCCCATTGGGGTGGTGAAGGCAGTTTTCTCCCGGTCCTCCGGTGCCACAGCCACTTGCCAGTACCCGCTGGTGAGGTCAAGGGTGGAGAAGTAATTTGCAGTTCTCAGTGCGGCCAAAGACTCTTCAATACGGGGCAGTGGGTAAGCATCTTTATGCATTATCTGGTTAATCTTCCGGTAATCCACACACATCCGCATGGTGCCATCCATCTTCTTAACCAGTACCAACGGGGCGGCCCAGGGACTACAGCTGTCCCTGATGACCCCTGCCTCCCTCATGTTCCTCAACATATCCTTGGCACATTGGTAGTGTGGAGGGGGAATAGGCCTGTACCTCTCTTTGATAGGGGGGTGTTCACCGGTGGGAATATGGTGTTGGACCCCTTTAATCTGCCCAAAGTCTAGGGGATGTTTGCTAAAAACTTGCTCATACTCCCGTACCACCCGGTATACCCCTTCTTTGTGATGTGTAGGGGTATCGTCAATGCCTACATGTAGCTGTTGGTGCCACTCATCTAACTCCCCTTGGGGCGGGTGAGTGCTGGCAGTCGGTGGTGAGGTTGGGGGAACTGCCTCGCGGATGGTGTGGGGATCCAGAGTGAGCAACTTGGCAAGTGTAGCATACCGGGGAAGCCTGGCTTCTTCCTCCCCGCAGTTCAGCACCCTCACAGGCACTCTCCCCTTCTTTACATCTACCACCCCTCGGGCGACCATTACTGTGGGCCAGTGCTCGGAGGGCATGGGCTCTATCATGGCAGGGTAGTCACGTCCCTGGGGCCCTACTGCTGCCCTACACCAAATCATTATCTCGCTCCTAGGGGGCACAATCAACGGGGCAACATCCATCACTCTCACCCCACCAATCTCTCCTCCTGTCGAGTTCACATGCTGGCGGTACATCAAGGCTCGTATCTCACGCTGCACAGCTCTCTGTCGACTCCCCGTCGCCGTGGCGGCTAGCTGCTGCAGTAGGGTCAGCACATCAATCATACAGTGCTCCATCACATTGGTTCCTAGCACTATCTTCGGGTTATGATCACTGGGTTCATTCATTATCATAATCATATCCTGGTGTTGCAGTTCAGCTCGCCCCACAGTCATGGCCACTTGTTTGTATCCCACTTGGGTCAATGGGAGTCCATCAGCAGCAATCAGTGTTATACTAGCATCTGGGGGAGCAAGCTCATCTTTCCCCCAATACCGTTGATACAGTGTGTATGGTATAGTGGTTACCTGTGATCCAGTGTCCAGGAGAGCCATCACCGGTATGCCGTCCACAACCACGGGAATGATAGGCCGGGCCCCGATGTACCGGTCCCGCCAGTCTGGGGGGCCATGGGGTTCTACTCCTGAGGATTGGCCCGTGGCCCCAGGGGTTGCTCGTTTAACAGACACCGTCGGGCATAGTGGCCGGGTTTGCTGCACTTGTAACAGATTGGGGCCCCGTTCCGCGAGCCATTGGCCCTTCTCCGCTGCATCCAGGGGATGTCCTCCGGGCCGTCGGCAAGCTGTATCTCCACCAGTGCCTGAGATCTGGTTGGAGGCTGGAGTGCGGCGAGAATCTTAGCAAGGTCCCCATCCATGCGGCGAACTCGAGCAGCGAGCTCCTCCATTGCCCCGCTTGGGGCTGCAGGCACTGGAGGTGTCGGTCTGGTAGGAGCCACCACAACAGGAGCAGTCTCAACTGGCCACATGGTTGGCTCAGAAGCTTCCAATGCGGGGGGTTGCAGAGCTTTGATGGCCCGTTCTTTTAATACGGCAAAGTCCACGTCAGGGTGTTCTAGGGCCCACAGCCGAAGCTGCTTACAGTCCTCGGAGGACCTCATCCCCTGCACGAACTGCTCACTTAGCATCTTGTTACTGTCCACACTGCTGATAGTGTCCACCCGCTTCAGTATGCGGAGTGCGGTTTGCAGGCGCAGAGCATAGTCCCGGATGCTATCTGCGGGCCGTTGTCGGCATTGATAGAACTGCATCCGCAACTCTGCCTCCATACGGGTCTCAAATGCAGTCTGCAGCTTTTCAAAGATGGTGGCTACAGAGTGCTGTCCCAGCACTAGCGCTGCACGCTGCTTATCAGTCAGGGGGTACAATTCTAGCAGCGGACTAAGTTTTTTTCCGGAAAACCTGCAAGGCATCAGGTTTCCCATCGTACTGCGGTAGCCAGGCAGCTCCGGGCACATAGGGCAAAGAGAACGGCATCACCTGAGCGAGAACTGGGGACGCGGCGCCTCCCGCCAGCGTGGCCGGGACCTGGGCAGGCCCATTCCCATTTACTGGTGCCTCCGCGGCTGCGTCCGCCGCTCTTCCAGCGGCTTCATCGGGCGCAGACATCTTGTTTCCGTCCCCCTTAGTTTTTTTCCGGCCCCTCCTCTATCGGGGCGGGGTTTTGGACTTCGCGCCTCCACTACTCGAGGAGCCGCTCGAGCGGGAACTCTTCGCGCCAAAGAAGGCAACTTCTGAAATTTTTCGACCGGACACCTCCGGCGGTAACAAGGCGCACCTCTACCCAACGGCAGAGCGGTAAGATCCTGTTCATGACGCCAAGTTGTCGCGGGCGGAGGAGGGGACTCTACGCTCTCCCACTGCTCGGGTCCGGCTGACGCTGCTCTGCGGCTGCTGCTGCTCGGTGGCTCGAGCGATGGGCCGGATCCCGGGGATTCGAGCGGCGCTCCTCGCCCGTGAGTGAAAAGGGGTGGTTTGCTTTTGGGGATATTGTTCGTGACGCCACCCACATTTGTGGTGATTTTGGTGACACCACCGCTGCTCTAGACGGGGATCCCGGGAGCGGTGACTGGGAGCAGCTTTGGTTGTTAATCCTCCCCTCCGTGGGTAGGGGGTTGGTTGTCCCGGGGCCCTTTGATGGGGTAGGGATGGATGACAGGCGGGTTGCGGGGCCTGATGAGGTGCAGGGTCGCAGGGGCAGCGCTGTGCCACACGGCATGGAGGTACTCACTCAGCCCAATGATGATGACACAGTTCACGGTAAAACAAGCGGCTGGATGGACAGGTCCCTCGGACGGCTGCGGTGTTGTGGTTCCCTGCAGGTTAGCGGTGACTGTCTTTTCCCTGCACCTACTCTGTCTGTACGGTTTCGATGGGTTCCCACCGGTAACCCGCTTCCCGACTTGGATATGGGCCAGAGGAGCCCCTTTTGCCCGCAGGCGCTGGCCCTGAGAAACGGTTGCCTTGGCGGTGGCGGTGTCTCTCTCTCTGGGTTGGACTATTGCCTTCTGTCGGGACTTGACTGTTTGGGAACCTGGAGGTCCCCTTCACTAACGGATTCGGCAACTTCACGGCGACTCCTAGCCTTGCCGGGGTCCGAAAGGCCCCTGCCACTAGTGCTGGCTTCTCTTTGTGTACCGGTCCGGAACCGCCGGGCCACCACCCGTCCACGGTCCTTACGGTAGACTCCAATCGGCCACTCCTGCAGACGGTCACCACCGTCTGCCTACCTTGCTGATCTGTCCGGGCCACACACCCGGACCAACTTCAGGCTGTCTTGCTGTCACTTTTCTCTTTCCACTTTTACTACTCCAACCGCTCTCTTTCCTCTCCAAACTCTATCTCTCTACTTTACCTCCTTCCACTTCCTCCTCCAAAACTAGACTGCCTGTTTTCCCTCCTCCAGGACTGTGAACTCCTTGGTGGGTGGAGACCAACCGCCTGGCTCCACCCCCTGGTGTGGACATCAGCCCCTGGAGGAAGGCAACAAGGGTTTTGTGTATGACCTTGATGTGCCTGCAGGGAGTGTGGGGTGTGTTGGTGTTGTTCTCTGTGGCCCCTGGCTTGTCCAGGGCGACACATATTGTACCAGGTCCCCTGGCATCAAGTTGCGGCCTGGGTGCTCTTCTGGCAGGTGGGCGTTAACGTCCCGCTGGGCTATGAAGACCTCGGCCTCCAGGCCCGGCTCGTATATGAAGCCATAGCCCCGGCGGACATCAAACCGCCTCACCTGCACTTCATACAGGGGACCCCGGACACGGAAGGTCGCTTGTCTCAGGCTCTCCTTCTCCCGGATTGTACGGGCCACCATCTCTGCCTTCTTCTTCTCCTGTTCTGCGATCTCCGGGCCCAACGGTACCGGCTTCCTATCCCAGTATGGTGCTGCTGCGAGCTCCGGCGCACGGGTCGGGCCCCGCGAGACCTTTTGGACACTGCCCACTGCTGGTGATCTGGGCGGAAGGTCCCGCGGTTACTTGGCCTGGGACGCCACCTTGCAGCGACAACCCGGCGCAACCTCAGCCGAGGTGTGGGGGATGGGCACAGGGGATTTCCTCCGCTGGGCCTTCGGCACGGAGCGGCATGTCGGCTCCGGCTCGGGGAATCTTTCGGGGGATGCCTCCGGCTCAGGCTTCTGGGCTTTCCACGGTAGCATCTCCGGTCGGCTACGGGCTCCGGCTACAGGTCGGTCCGCCTGGGCGGACATGCGGGGTATCGCTACCGGTTGCAGGGGTAGCGGGCCTAGTGGCGGGGTCACGGCAGCCGGGACGGGTGGCGAGGGAGGCAGCAGGGCGAGAGGGTTCAGACCGGGTCCTGCAGCCGCGATGACCGACCCACTAGGAGTATCGGGGCGTGGGTCACTCACCCTCCCTTCCGCAACTTCCTCCTCGCGTCTCCGCACGGTCGCTATGACCTCCATCATGTCGGTCTCCCACTCCCCCAAGAGGAGCTGCATTTTGATCTGCAGCCTTTGTTGGAGCTGCGCGGTCCGGATCTCCACCCACGCCGCGGTTCCAGGCGCGGGGGCTACGGTGCTACGGGACGGCATGTACATCTTGCTAGCGGCCTCTCCCAGGAACAAGATGGCCACAGGGTCCTGGCATCCCTGCCTTTATAGCCGCACTCACATGCAACCAGCCGCCATTTCGTCCCCTTTAGTCTCTTTCCGGCTCCTCCTCTACAGGGGCGGGTTTTTGGCCTTCGCGCCTCCACTACTCGAGGAGACGCTCGAGCGGGAATTCTTCGCGCCCAAGATGGCGGCTTCTCAAATTTTCCAGCCGGACACCTCCGGCGGTAACAAGGCGCACTTCCACCAGTCGGTAGAACGGTAGAATCCAGTTTGTGACGCCAAGTTGTCGCGGGCGGAGGAGGGGACGCTGCGCTCTCCCACTGCTCAGGTCCGGCCGCTGCTGCTGCGGCTGCTCGGTGGTGGCTCGAGCGGTGGGCCGGATCCCGGGGACTCGAGCAGCGCTCCTCGCCCGTGAGTGAAAAGGGGGGGAAGATTTGATTGTGGGGGTTTTGATTATTGTCCGTGACGCCACCCACAGTTGTGGTGATATTAGTGACACCACCGCTGCTCTAGACGGGGATCCCGGGAGCGGTGACAGGGAGCAGCTTGGTTGTTATTTCTCCCCTCCGTGGGTAGGGGGTTGGTTGTCCCGGGGCCCGGTGATGGGGTAGGGATGGATGGCAGGCGGGTTACAGGGCCTGGCGAGGTGCAGGGTAGCGGGGGCATCGCTGTGCCGTACGGCACGGTGGTACTCACTCAGCCAATGATGAGGACACAGTTCTCGGTAAAACACACGGCTGACTAGGGGACCCCGACATTGGAACAAAGATCAGGGAGGGGTGGAGGGCCCTACGAAAGGCAATACTGAATGAACAGTGGCGGGAGACTCAGTATAAAGTGATGCATCGGGCGATTTATGCATTCAATTTGCCCAGAAAGCTTGAGAATCCTGAGAGGATTACTCGTTGTCCGAAATGCAATTTAGAAGCAACGGATCTCTACCATGGATTGTGGCTGTGTCCCTGTGGCGCCCCTGAGGCTTCCGTCGCCACAGGACATTGCACCCCATCCAGCGGTGTGATGCCCCATTCTGGGTGAGGAAAGGAGTGAACACCGGTCCCCTGGTAAATCTACACAACACCCATTGTTAGATACATACTGGGACCAGGGACAGTGGCAGTTACCCTCCCATGCTGCATGCTGGGAGGGGCCGTAAGACCCATCCCTGCTCCTATAGGGTACAGCTTAGCAACTGGGGAGGTGGGAGGAGCCACCAGAGAGCAGTCAGAGAAAGGAAGGTCAAGTTAGTTTCAGTTTACCTCAGAGAGTAAGAGAGTGAGGAGACAGCATGTAGCTGTGAAAGAGAAAGGAGCTCTGTGAGCTCAGAGTGTCCGCACAGAGAAAGCAACAGAAGAAGGAGAGAGAGTGGGGAAGGATGAGGAGGTCTGCAGGAGGCAGGCAAGGAGGAGAGAAGGAAAGAGAGCTCCAAGTCAGTCAGGAGCTGAGAAGAAGAAAGAGACGCTTCCTGGTGAAGATCCTGGGACTCAGAGGGTCCAGGTGACACCAAGCAGAGAGAAGAAGGGATTCCAGGGCCACGGATAGCTGTAGAGCTGTGGTGGCCTGTTCCACAGGAACATCGGTGGAGGGATCAAGCTGCAACACGGGACGGTCCCTAGAAACCGGAGGAGTGCAAAATTATCTCCAAACAGTTAAAACCGAGGCCCAGGGAAAGTTGTAAACTCCCCGGGCCACAGCCCACAGCAGAACCTCTAGAAAGGGGATAATCATCCGACAGGTGACCCCCCAGCCTGGAGGCTGTAGTGGAGGCCGAGCAGGTTCATCCTAAAAGAGCTAGGCTTAGGAAGACAGCTGAAGATAGAGACACCTTAGAGAGAAGGGTACCGGTTTTTACTCCAAGAATCACCCAGAAACGGCGGAGGTCCCTGACAGTGGGTTCCAGTCGTCTGAGGGCACCAGTGTGCGCATACCAGGACGTGTGAGTAAAGAACTTGAAACTGCACCCTTGGAGTGGTCTCTGTTATTTTATCTGCTTAGCCTTCCATTACACCATAGACTCTCACGAGCACCAACAGTGTGCCCCGGGGCATTGCTCCACCTGTGGGGAGCAGTACCATCATTGCTGCCATATCATCACCCCGGAGGCCTTACACAGCAGCGGCGGCTTAATAGCCGCATACCACAGGTGGCGTCACGAACACAAACTTTATTCATCACCAAGTCATCAGCCATATTTAAACTGACACCCACCAGGGCCACGGAGCCGGGCCCCGCCACCACTGACGACCCCCGGACTAGTCCGGCCCGGCACCGGGTGTCCCATAGCCCTGGGGTGGGCGAGTCATCCCCACCTTGAGCTACTGTGGGCCCAAGTATCAAAGTGTGTTGCTAAACTCTGGGACATCAAACTCCTTCTCTCCCCTACTCTGGTTCTGTTCCATGCTTGGGATGGGGTGAGCGTCGAGGGGAGGAGGAGTAGACATCCCCCTTTACTTATACATGTAATCATGCTCGCAACAAAGAGGATGATACTGAAATATTGGTTGGAGTCAAAAGTACCCTCGTTCGAAGAAGTAATAATCCATATAAAACGGCTGATGGAGTTAGAGAGCCTTGATGCTGGAAGGAAGTCGGGACGATTGGGCAGTCAGTTCAAAAAGTGGAGGGAGTTCATTATAACCTACTTCAATTCAGAGGAAATAGAACGCTTAATGTCACCATTTAAGGAGACGGCGTGGTATCACTCTGAGAAGTTAGGTGGTACACTCGGAGGATTGGAGGTGGGAGTTGAAGGTGACCAGGTGGGAGTGGGTTTGAGTAGTGGGGGGTTCAGGGGGGGGGAGTAGGAGAGTTTCACAGGATGGTTGCAAATTCATTTATAGAGTTAGTTATAAGGGTTTCCGTGAGGTATTAAAGATTCTGAGTCTTACTGTGAATACTGTGAACATTGATTAGATGTTGTACTGAATTGTAAATGTAAATGGAGCGATATACAATTTTCTTGTCATTTTGCTGTTAATTTTGTTGATATTATTATTATTTGTTCTATGTAATGACTTGTTTGCTTTTGAAAATTAAATAAAAATTATAATTTATAAAACACACGGCTGGATGGACGGGTCCCACAGACGGCTGCGGTGTTTCTCCCGGCAGGTTGATAGTGACTGCCTTTCCCTGCACCTATGTACGTAGATGGTTCCAATGGGTTCCCACCGGTAACCCGCTCCCCAGCTTGGATATGGGCTGGAGGAGCCCCTTTTGCCCGCAGGCGCTGGCCCTGAGAAACGGTTGCCTTGGCGGTGGCGGTGTCTCCCTCACTTGGTTGGACTGTTGCCTTCTGTCGGGACTTGGCTGTTGGGAAACCCAGGAGGTTCCCTTCACTAACGAATTCGGCAAATTCACGGTGACTCCTAGCCTTGCCGGGGTCCGTAAGCCCCTGCCAGATGGTGCTGGCTTCTCTTTGCGTACCGGTCTGGTACCGCCGGGCCACCGCCCGTCCACGGTCCTTACGGTAGACTCCAATCAGCCACTCCTGCAGACGGTCACCACCGTCTGCCAACCTTGCTGTCCCGCCCGGGCCACACACCCGGACGCTGTCAGTTAGTTGCTCCACTACCACTTCTCCTCCTTCCACTTTCACCTCCAAAAACGAATCTGTCTGTTTCCCCGCCTCCAGGACTGTGAACTCCTCGGTGGGCGGGACCAACCGCCTGGCCCACCCCCTGGTGTGGACATCAGCCCCTGGAGGAAGGCAACAAGGGCTTCGTGTCTGACCTCGGTGTGCCTGCTGGGAGTGTGGGGTGTGTTGATGTTGTTTTCTGTGGCCACTGGCTTGTCCATGGCGCCACACATACACCCCAGAGTACTACAGGAATTGAGTTCTGTGATAGATAGACCATTATTTTTAATCTTCTCAGATTCCTTAATAACAGGGTCGGTACCGCAGGACTGGTGCATAGCAAATGTGGTGCCAATATTCAAAAAGGGGACAAAAACTGAGCCGGGAAATTATAGGCCGGTATGTTTAACCTCTACGGTTGGTAAAATCCTTGAGGGTTTCTTGAGAGATGCAATACTGGAGTATCTCAAGAAAAATAACCTTATGACAGAGTATCAACATGGGTTTATGAGGGATCGATCCTGTCAAACTAATAGATCAGCTTCTATGAAGAGGTAAGTTCAAGCCTGGACCAGGGAAATGCAGTGGATGTTGTGTATATGGACTTTTCAAAAGCTTTTGATACGGTGCCACACAAAAGGTTGGTACATAAAATGAGAATAATGGGGATAGGGGAAAATATGTGTAACTGGGTTAAAAACTGGCTCAGTGATAGGAAACAAAGGGTGGTTATTAATGGTACATACTCGGACTGGGTCTCAGTTCATAGTGGGGTACCACAGGGGTCAGTATTGGGCCCGCTTCTTTTCAACATATTTATTAATGACCTTGTTGGGGGCATGCGGAGTAGAATTTCAATATTTGCAGATGATACTAAACTCGGCAGGGTAATCAATACAGAGGAGGATAATTTTATATTACAGGGAGATTTATGTAAATTGGAGGATTGGGCTGAGAAGTGGCAATTGAAGTTTAATGTAGATAAATGTAAGGTCATGCACTTGGGTAGAGGAAATAAAATGTATAATTATGTACTTAACACTAGAACTACTGAGGTAGTAATTTTGACTACTTTGCACCATGTATTTCTATATAGGTGTCACGAGTCCAGTAGTTCTAGTGTTAATTGTAGAACACTGGGTAAAACAGACACAGAAAAAGACTTGGGTGTATGGGTGGATGGTAAACATCACTTTAGTGGACAGTGTCAGGCAGCTGCTGCCAGGGCTAATAAAATAATGGGATGTATTAAAAGAGGTATAAGTGTTCATGAAAAAAATATAGTTCTACCTCTGTACAAGTCACTAGTGCGACCGCACTTAGAATACTGTGTACAATTCTGGTCACCGATATATAAGAAGGACATAGCTGAACTGGAGAGGGTGCAGAGAAGAGCCACCAAGATTATTAGAGGAATGGGGGGGCTGCAACACCAAGACAGGTTATTAAACAAAGGCTTAGGGGGGATCTAATCACAATGTATAAATATATGAGGGGACAGTACAGAGACCTTTCCAAAGATCTTTTTACACCTAGGCCTGCGACTGGACCACGGGGGCATCCGCTACGTCTTGAGGAAAGAAGGTTTAATCATAATCACAGACGAGGATTCTTTACTGTACGAGCAGTGAGACTATGGAACTCTCTGCCGCATGATGTTGTAATGAGTGATTCACTACTAACATTTAAGCAGAGCCTGGACGCCTTTCTTGAAAAATGTAATATTATCAGTTATGTATATTAGATTTTATGACAGGGTGTTGATCCAGGGAACTAGTCTGATTGCCGGATGTGGAGTCAGGAAGGAATTTTGTTTTCCCCATTGGAGCTCGTT
This sequence comes from Anomaloglossus baeobatrachus, assembly GCF_048569485.1. Taxonomy (NCBI): domain Eukaryota; kingdom Metazoa; phylum Chordata; class Amphibia; order Anura; family Aromobatidae; genus Anomaloglossus; species Anomaloglossus baeobatrachus. Next base: position 40,259,416 of record NC_134358.1, read on the forward strand.
TGCCACATTGGGGTTTTTTGCCTTCCTCTGGATCAACATGTTAGGCTACGGGTTGAACTAGATGGACTTAGGCGGGCTTTGCACACTGCGACATCGCAGGTGCGATGTCGGTGGGGTCAAATTGAAAATGACGCACTTCCGGCATCGGATGCGACATCGTAGTGTGTAAAGGCTCGATGATACGATTAACGAGCGCAAAATCGTCGTAATCGTATCATCGGTGTAGCGTCGGCGTAATCCATAATTACGCTGACGCGACGATCTGATGTTGTTCCTCGCTCCTGCGGCAGCACACATCGCTGTGTGTGAAATCGCAGGAGCAAGGAACATCTCCTACCGGCGTCACCGCGGCTTCCGTAGGATATGCGGAAGGAAGGAGGTGGGCAGGATGTTTACATCCCGCTCATCTCCGCCCCTCCGCTCCTATTGGCCGCCTGCCGTGTGACGTCGCTATGACGCCGCACGACCCGCCCCCTTAGGAAGGAGGCGGTTCGCCGGCCAGAATGACGGTCGCAGGGCAGGTGAGTGCATGTGAAGCCGGCTTAGCGATAATTTTCGCTACGCCAGCTATCACACGATGTCGTACCTGCGACGGGGACTATCACGTGCGACATCGCAGCATCGGCTTGTGATGTCGCAACGTGCAAAGCCGCCCTTAGAGTCTCCCTTCAACCTTAAAAACTATGATACTATGATAGGTAGATGGATAGATAGGTAGATAGATAGATACAGTATAGTGATAGATAGATAGATAGATAGAGGGATAGATAGATAGATAGATAGATACAGTATAGGGATAGATAGATAGATAGAGGGATAGATAGATAGATCGATAGATAGATAGATAGATAGATAGATAGAGGGATAGATAGATAGATAGATAGATAGATAGAGGGATAGATAGATAGATAGAGGGATAGATAGATAGATAGATAGATAGAGGGATAGATAGATAGATAGATAGATAGATAGAGAGATAGATAGAGGGATAGATAGATAGATAGATAGATAGATAGAGAGATAGATAGAGGGATAGATAGATAGATAGATAGATAGAGAGATAGATAGATAGATAGATAGATAGAGAGATAGAGAGATAGATAGAGGGATAGATAGATAGATAGATAGATAGATAGATAGATAGATGGATAGAGGGATAGATAGATATAGAGGGATAGATAGATATATAGATGGATAGATATATAGATAGATAGATAATAGATGGATAGATAGATAGATAGATGGATAGATAGATAATAGATAGATGGATAGATAGATGGCTAGATAGATAGATAGAGGGATAGATAGATAGAGGGATAGATAGATAGATAATAGATAGATAGATAGATATATAGATGGATAGTATATTAGATAGAATATACTAATCTAGAATCCAGGCTGTAATCTAAGCTGATTAAACCATGTGGGTCATACCAAAAACGAAAAGAAAGTGACAAAGAGTTGAATATACGGCATACTATCAATATATGACCCTTAATGCCAGCGATGCACATGTTGCCCTGTTAAGTCTATAAAGTTCCAAGGAACAGTGCTATTTCCTCAAAGCACATCTCAGTATCACGATTGTTTTTGCAGGAAACTCAGAAAAGCTTCCCTCGCATCCTATGTTCTGTATGTTCTCCCATATTCTTAGAACTTTAGGACAAATATAGATCCCATTAAAGACACAAAAAAATTTGCTTTGAGTTTTTCCTAATGAATGTCAGACAGACACCTGCTTTGTAGCTCGCTGACTGCAGACTCTCTTTCCCTCTGTCACTTGGTTTCTTTCTTTTGCCCGATTGATTGTGATTTATACAGTAGATTTGTTCTTTAGCTAATGGTATTTGTCATCCCTATTTTTATGCATGTGTTACTTTTGCTGTCTTTAGCCAAAACTGTAATTTGCTTCATTGATTTTTACAGCTTAAAATGGGATCTGTCAAAAGGTCCCCCCCAAACTATTTATATGTGCATGTAGCTCTTTCAAAGACAAGTCAAATGATATGTTTACCTGGCCAGTCTGTTCCTCTGCTACTGAGAAATCAGCATTTGAATTGATATACAAATGAGGCTTGAGACCTATGGTAAATCTGAAGCCTCTGTGTCATGCCTCGGATTTCATCCAGCAATGCTCTGTGCTTGAGGTCTGTTTCCCACTCCATTGAGCAACAGTCGGGTTCAGTTGCTGTCCTGGTTCTGAACATTTTTTTTGTGCTCATTGCCTTTCTGCCAACAGGTGTTGTAAAGCTCTGGTCCGTTTCCTATTCCACTGAGCCATAGTCAGGTTCAGTTGCTGTCCTTGTTCTGAACACTTTGTTTGTGTTCATTGCCTTTCTGCCAACAGGTGTTTCAAAGCTCTGGTCCATTGCCCCACTTCACTGAACCACACTCAGGTTTGGTTGCTCTCCTTGTTCTGAACATTTTTTTTGTGTTCATTGCCTTTCTGTCAACAGATGTTTTAAAGCTCTGGTCCATTTCCCACTTCACTGAGCCACAGTCAGGTTCAGTTGCTGTCCTTGTTCTGAACACTTTGTTTGTGTTCATTGCCTTTCTGACAACAGGTGTTTCAAAGCTCTGGTCCGTTTCCTATTCCACTAAGCCACAGTCAGGTTCAATTGCTGTCCTTGTTCTGAACACTTTGTTTGTGTTCATTGCCTTTCTGACAACAGGTGTTTCAAAGCTCTGGTCCGTTTCCTATTCCACTAAGCCACAGTCAGGTTCAGTTGCTGTCCTTGTTCTGAACACTTTGTTTGTGTTCATTGCCTTTCTGCCAACAGGTGTTTCAAAGCTCTGGTCCATTGCCCCACTTCACTGAACCACACTCAGGTTTGGTTGCTCTCCTTGTTCTGAACATTTTTTTTGTGTTCATTGCCTTTCTGTCAACAGATGTTTTAAAGCTCTGGTCCATTTCCCACTTCACTGAGCCACAGTCAGGTTCAGTTGCTGTCCTTGTTCTGAACACTTTGTTTGTGTTCATTGCCTTTCTGACAACAGGTGTTTCAAAGCTCTGGTCCATTGCCCCACTTCACTGAACCACACTCAGGTTTGGTTGCTCTCCTTGTTCTGAACATTTTTTTTGTGTTCATTGCCTTTCTGTCAACAGATGTTTTAAAGCTCTGGTCCATTTCCCACTTCACTGAGCCACAGTCAGGTTCAGTTGCTGTCCTTGTTCTGAACACTTTGTTTGTGTTCATTGCCTTTCTGACAACAGGTGTTTCAAAGCTCTGGTCCGTTTCCTATTCCACTAAGCCACAGTCAGGTTCAATTGCTGTCCTTGTTCTGAACACTTTGTTTGTGTTCATTGCCTTTCTGACAACAGGTGTTTCAAAGCTCTGGTCCGTTTCCTATTCCACTAAGCCACAGTCAGGTTCAATTGCTGTCCTTGTTCTGAACACTTTGTTTGTGTTCATTGCCTTTCTGCCAATAGGTGTTTCAAAGGTCTGGTCCATTTCCCTCTCCACTGAGCCACACTCAGGTTTGGTTGCTCTCCTTGTTCTGAACATTTTTTTTGTGTTCATTGCCTTTCTGCCAATAGGTGTTTCAAAGCTCTGGTCCATTTCCCACTTCACTGAGCCACACACAGGTTCAATTGCTGTCCTTTTTCTGAACACTTTGTTTGTGTTCATTGACTTTCTGCCAACAGGTGTTTCAAAGCTCTGGTCCGTTTCCTATTCCATTGAGCCACAGTCAGGTTCAGTTGCTGTCCTTGTTCTGAACACTTTGTTTGTGTTCATTGCCTTTCTGCCAATAGGTGTTTCAAAGCTCTGGTCCATTTCCCACTTCACTGAGCCACACTCAGGTTCAATTGCTGTCCTTTTTCTGAACACTTTGTTTGTGTTCATTGACTTTCTGCCAACAGGTGTTTCAAAGCTCTGGTCCGTTTCCTATTCCATTGAGCCACAGTCAGGTTCAGTTGCTGTCCTTGTTCTGAACACTTTCTTTGTGTTCATTGCCTTTCTGCCAACAGGTGTTTCAAAGCTCTGGTCCATTTCCCACTTCACTGAGTCACAGTCAGGTTCAATTGCTGTCATTTTTCTGAACACATTGTTTGTGTTCATTGCCTTTCTGCCAACACGTGTTTCAAAGCTCTGGTCCCTTTCCCATTCCACTGAGCCACAGTCAGGTTCAGTTGCTGTCCTTGTTCTGAACACTTTGTTTGTGTTCATTGCGTTTCTGCCAACAGGTGTTTCAAAGGTCTGGTCCGTTTCCCTCTCCACTGAGCCACACTCAGGTTTGGTTGCTCTCTTTGTTCTGAACATTTTTTTGTGTTCATTGCCTTTCTGCCAACAGGTGTTTCAAAACTCTGGTCCGTGTTATGATACGGAACCATGGAAGATCACAATAGATCATTGGCAAAAAGGTGACAAGAGCATTGGCAACTAATCTGGCTGCCATCCCCTTACTAACCATCAACACTAGAAGTAGCTGAGGGGTGAACTAACATCCTATGCACCATGAACCCAGCCGGAGAACTAGCTATCCTAAAGGAAGGAAGGAGGAATAACTCTCTGCCTCAGAAATAGACCGCAAAAGGTATAGCAAGCCCCCCCACATTCAAAGACTACGGTGATATAGGAAAATACAATACACAGATGGATGATAGGATTAGCAAAGGTGAGGCCCCACTGACTAAATAGGACAGGATAGGAAAGGGGCTGATGGTGGCCAGAAAAAAACCCTACAAAAACCCAAATACCTGATAGTACAAAAAGGTCCTCAGATTGCTAGATCTGAACTCCGTCCTATATCAGGCGCTCTTGTCATACTAATGAACAGAAAGCAGGAACAATTACACATTCAAGAAACAACAAGCACATGGACTTATAGGAGCAAAACTCCAAACATAGCTGCAGGGATCTTCCCAGCTAAGCAACAGAGAGGGAAGATTCCTGCATGCAAATAAACTGACAATAACCACAATAATTGACAACCCAGATAAGAACAAAAGAACAAAACAACTTAAGAAAGAACCAAGCACTTATCTGGTGTGGATGTGGTCTGGAGCAAGATGAAAAGGCTGGAGATTCAAAGAACAAACGATAACCGGCCCAGACAGCCAGGAGGAAAAGACTTAAATAGGCAGAGAGTTAGCAATGGAAACGCCCATTACTCCAGCACACCTGGTCTCTGTCAAAACCATTCCTGGCCATAAGAGGGAGCCTCACAGCAGCAACAGCATAACTGATATTCCCAACAGTACCCCCCCCTTGAGGAGGGGTCACCGAACCCTCACCAATGCCACCGGGTCGCTCAGGATGAGCATGATGGAAGGCGCGAACCAACCTGTCCGCATGAATGTCAGAAGCCACAACCCAAGAGTTATCCTCCTGCCCATAACCCTTCTATTTGACAAGGTACTGAAGCTTCCGTCTACAGCGACGGGAATCCAGAATTTTTTCAACCTCATACTCCAAATCCCCTTGTACCAAAACAGGGTCAGGAGGTGCTGCTGCAGGAACTATTGGCTCCACATGTCTCTTCAACAAGGACTTATGGAAGACATTGTGAATCTGAAAAGACGCAGGCAGAGCCAAATGGAACGATACAGGATTGATAATCTCCGAAATCTTATCAGGTCCAATAAATCTGGGTTTAAATTTAGGAGACGGAACTCTTATTGGAATATCACAATAGATCATTGGCAAAAAGGTGAGAAGAGCATTGGCAACTAATCTGGCCACCATCCCCTTACTAACCATCAACACTAGAAAAAGATAAAAAGATGAGGGGTGAACTAACATCCTATGCACCGCGAACCCAGCCGGAGAACTAGCTATCCTAAAGGAAGGAAGGATGAATAACTCTCTGCCTCAGTAATAGACCTCAAAAGGTATAGCAAGCCCCCCACATTCAAAGACTACGGTGATATAGTAAAATACAATACACAGATTAATGATAGGATTAGCAAAGGTGAGGCCCCACTGACTAATTAGGAAAGGATAGGAAAGGGGCTGATGGTGGCCAGAGAAAAACCCTACAAAAACCCAAATACCTGATAGTACAAAAAGGTCCTCAGATCGCACGATCTGCACTCCGTCCTATATCAGGCGCTCTTGTCAAACCAATGAATAGAAAACAGGAAAAATTACAAATTCAAGAAGCAACAAACACATGGACTTATAGGAGCAAAACTCCAAGCATAGCTGCACGGAGCTTCCCAGCTAAGCAACAGAGAGGGAAGATTCCTGCATGCAAATAAATTGACAATAACCACAATAATTGACAACCCAGATAAGAACAAAATAACAAAACAACTTAAGAAAGAACCAAACACTTATCTGGGGTAGATGTGGTCTGGAGCAAGATGAAAAGGCTGGAGATTCAAGCAACAAATGACAACCGGCCCAGACAGCCATGAAGCAAAGGCTTAAATAGGCAGAGAGTTAGCAATGGAAACACCCATTGCTCCAGCACACCTGGCCTCTGTCAAAACCATTCCTGGCCATAAGAGGGAGCCTCACAGCAGCAACAGCATAACTGCTATTCACAACAGGTCCGTGTCTGTTACGGTTGCTGTGGCACTGGAGTCTATGTCCAGATTTCTTGCTACTGCACATGTGCGAGCACTGGAGACTAAGTCCTATCTTGGAGCCATTGCACATGTGCGGGTGACATCATCGCTGACACGAGGTCACATGTCTCTGACACCTTCTATGCCGATTGGCCGCTGGTCATATGCTTGTGACACGTGGTCACATGTCTCTGACACCTTCTATGCCGATTGGTCGCTGGTCATGTGCTTGTGACGCTTTGCTCGGTGATAGGCCAGCATGACGTCATTCCTGTCATTCTGGCAGCGGATTGGCTCTGGTGTCCTCCATCTTGGATGAGGCACAGAGTCTATATAAGACCCTGCCGCACGCCGCACGGCGCTCAGTCCTCTTGGTTCTTGCATGAGAGTAGACGCTCTGTGCACGTTACTCTAGGCATCTCTCTGTCTATGCTAGGTGAGCGCTACCGGCAGGGTAGCGTTCTTATACCTTACAGCTTCGGCTGCAGTCCGTATCCTTACCTCTTAGGGGAGCGAACATAGGCAGGTGCCTGAGGCACATGGTCCAGCTGGGCCTTGTGATTCTACTCGTAGGTGGACGTTGCCGCTAGGGTAACGTTCCTTATACTGCGTCTGGCAGTTGTTCGTATCCTCGCACACTAGGGGAGCGAACAGAGGTAGGAGCTCTGTGCGGCTTATGCTGCTGTCCGTCTCTTTTGCACCACTAGAAGAGCGGACCTAGGCAGGTGCCATATCTAGTGGTTCGTGTCCTCGCACACTAGTGGAGCGAACGCAGGTAGGAGCTTTGTGCGGCTTACGCTGCTGTCCGTCTCCTGGCACCACTAGAGGAACGGACCTAGGTAGGTGCCATTTCACACTCACTGCTTTTGTCTTTGTGATCCTTAACAGAGACCATTCCACACACCCTCCAAGTACGGGAGGAATTGCTTTATTTTCTGATTGTATTCCTCTGTGAGTTTAACAGAGGTATTGCACTCTGCACTTGTGCTATTATTATTTACAGTGGCATACTTATATACCCCTTATCCTCTGCCATAGTCTGCAGCAGAGTCTTTGCACGGTGGACCCTGACTGTCTGATATTCCTTTAGGTTTTATTATCAGACAGCCCCCCGTAATATTAGGACTGAGCCAAGGGTCAGGCAGTTATGGCAGAATATCAGCAGTTACACCGTTACATACAAGTACTTGAGTCGCGGCTCAAGACTATAGAGGATAAACCTCAGACCATGGTGACATCTGCACATGATCCTCGACTTGCTCTGCCAAACAGATATTCTGGCGATGCCAGATCATGTCGTGGTTTCATTAGTCAGTGTCAGATACACCTAGAGGTCAACTCTTCTCACTTCTCTACGGAGAGGTCCAGAGTAGGCTTTATCATCTCCTTACTTCAGGACAAAGCCTTAGAATAGGTGACTCCCTTATGGGAGCGCTCTGATGTGGTTACTCTGAGACATCAAGACTTTCTTGATGCTCTTAAAGCGGTATTCATGGGTCCGCAGGTTACCCATGATGCGGCCCTGAGACGCTTAGATCTATCTCAGGGTTCGTTATCCACTAGTTCTTATGCCATTGCTTTTAGAACTCTGGTGGCAGAACTAGATTGGCCAGAGAAGGTGTTGATTCCTATCTTCTGGAGAGGGTTGGCAGGCTATGTCAAGGATGCCCTTGCTACTCGTGAGGTCCCTGCTTCTCTGGAGGACTTGATCACAGTAGCAACGAGGATCGACGTACGCCATAGGGAACGTAGACTCGAGGTCTCTTCCTCACGCCCTAAGCATCGGGCTATTCCAGTTGTTGAGGGTCCACTACCATCTTCCTCAGCATCTGAAACATCTCCCACTCCTATGGAGTTAGGTCATACGTCCTCCAGACTACGCAAGTCTGGTCCTCCTATATGTTACGTATGTCGTCAGGCTGGGCACTATGCCAACAAGTGTCCTAACCATCAGGGAAACTCCCTGGGCTAGTAACCATTAGAGGGGGGTTACTAGAGACGTCTTCTGCACCCTCTAAGTATTGTATCCCAGGTCAGCTCTCGTTATCTGAGAATACATGGCCTATTATGGCTTTTGTGGATTCTGGAGCTGACGGGACTTTTGTGTCCTCAGGATTTGTAAAGAGACACAATATTCCCTCTATCATGTTAGAGGCGCCTATTCCTGTCCGTGTTGTTAATGGGACTATGTTGTCTGATTCCATTACATTGAGGACAGTTCCCTTACGCCTTTCCCTGCCTCAGGGTCACATAGAGGAGATTTCTTTTCTTGTTTTGCCTGAGGGTATAGACGACGTCCTTCTGGGTCTCCCATGGCTTCGGACTCATGCTCCTCACATTGACTGGGAGTCCGACAGCATTATTAGTTGGGGTTCGAAATGTCAGTCCCAATGTCTTCCCTTACCACCTAAGGTCGTTGCGGTTGCATCAACTGATCTCTCTCCCATACCTACACCCTATTTGGATTTCGCTGACGTGTTCTCCAAACAGGGTGCTGAGGTTCTTCCACCCCATAGGCCGTATGACTGTGCCATAGACCTTATCCCAGGTTCGGTTCCACCTAAGGGCAGGGTTTACCCCCTGTCGATACCTGAGTCGGAGGCCATGTCGACCTATATAAGAGAGAGTTTAGAGAAGGGGTTCATTCGTAAGTCTGTCTCTCCCGCGGGAGCTGGGTTTTTCTTTGTTCGGAAGAAAGAGGGTGATTTGCGTCCCTGCATAGATTACAGGGGTCTCAACGCAATCACAATAAAGAACAAATACCCGTTACCTTTAATTTCGGAGCTCTGTGACAGACTGAGGGGAGCTCAGGTTTTTACGAAGTTGGATCTGCGGGGTGCGTATAACTTGGTACGAATTCGAGAGGGTGACGAATGGAAGACCGCTTTTCACACCCGAGACGGTCACTATGAATACCTCGTCATGCCTTTTGGTTTATGTAATGCACCCGCAGTACTTCAGGACTTCGTAAACGATGTGTTCAGGGATTTACTGTTATCCTCTGTAGTGGTGTATCTGGACGACATCCTGATTTTTTCTCCTGATCTGGAGACTCATCGTCAGGATGTCGTTCGTGTCCTTTCCCGTTTAAGGGAGCACTCATTGTTTGCTAAACTCGAAAAATGTGTATTCGAGCAGTCATCCTTGCCTTTTTTGGGCTATATTATCTCACAAGAGGGTCTGGCTATGGATCCTGCGAAGCTCTCTGCTGTCCTGGAATGGTCCGAACCTCATTTCTTGAAGGCGGTGCAACGCTTCTTAGGATTCATAAATTATTACAGGCAGTTCATACCCCATTTTTCTACTTTGGTGGCCCCTTTGGTGGCCTTGACTAAGAAAGGTGCTAATCCCAAAGTCTGGTCTACTGAGACATCTCAGGCTTTTGAGGCAGTAAAAAGACACTTTTCAACTGCTCCCGTTCTTCAAAGACCCGATGAGAGAATAAGCCCTTCCTCTTGGAGGTTGATGCCTCTTCAGTGGGTGCTGGTGCGGTCTTGTATCAAAAGAACGGTGCAGGTAGAAAAAGGCCGTGTTTCTTCTTTGCTAAAACCTTTTCACCGGCAGAGAGAAACTATACCATTGGGGATAGGGAACTGCTCGCCCTGAGATTAGCCTTGGAGGAGTGGCGTCACTTGTTGGAAGGAGCGAAACATCCTTTCCAGGTCTATACAGACCATAAGAATCTGACGTACCTACAAACTGCTCAGCGTCTGAATCCTCGCCAAGCCCGCTGGGCCTTGTTTTTCTCCCGCTTTCACTTCTCCATCAACTATCTGTCTGGGAGTAAGAATAACAAGGCAGATGCCCTGTCTCGCTCTATGGTTTCTACCCAGGAAGAGATTGACGAACCTCGTCTTATCCTTCCCTCCAGGGTTTTTCTTACGCTCTCCCCTGTGACGTTAGACCAAATCCCACCGGGCAAGACCTTTGTTCCGCCTGATCGACAGAATGATATACTGTCGTGGGCCCACACCTCAAAGGTGGGTGGGCATTTTGGTATTAGGCGGACACGAGAGTTACTGGAGAGGTGGTATTGGTGGCCACACTTAGCCAGCCACATCAAGAGCTATGTCGGTTCCTGCTACTCGTGTGCTCGCAACCGTCCATTACGGCAGAGACCGGCTGGGCTCTTGCATCCTTTACCAGTGCCAGATAGACCATGGGAGGTGGTAGGCATGGACTTTGTGGGTGATCTTCCGTGTTCACAGGGACATAGACTTGTGTGGGTCATTACGGACCATTTCTCCCGGATGGTTCATCTCGTACCGTTATCGAGAATCCCGTCTTCCAGGGTACTAGCCGAACTATTCCTCAAGCTTGTCTTTAGGCTTCACGGGATGCCAGATCGTATCATTTGTGATAGAGGCCAGCAATTTGCTTCCCGTTTCTGGCGAGATCTTTGTAGCCTTCTGCAAATTGAGTTGAATCTCTCTTCGGCATACCATCCGGAGACCAATGGTTTGGTTGAGCGTACCAATCAATCCATGATTATATACCTTCGACACTTTGTTGCTGAGAACCACGATAACTGGTCCTCCCTCCTACCCTGGGCAGAATTTGCCCTTAACAATTCGCTGGCTGAGGCCACTGGGCAGACACCGTTCGTACTCAATAATGGACAACACCCTAGGGTACCGGTACCGTTTCCCGCTGCTGCACCTCCTCCTCTTGTGGCCGACTAGGCAACTAATGCCAGAGAGGTTTGGGATCGGATTCAAGAGTCGATCCAAGCAGCTAAGGACCGTATGAAGACGGTGTCCGATCGGTTTCGTCGCCCGGCTCCTGTCTTTTCTCCGGGGGACTTTGTGTGGCTCTCTGCAAAACACGTGAGACTTATAGTGAGCTCTGTCAAATTTGCTCCTCGCTTCCTGGGTCCTTATGAGGTTCTTCGACAGGTAAATCCTGTAGTCTACCAATTGAAGTTACCCGTCCATCTTAGGATCCATGACAAATTCCATGTTTCACTGCTAAAGCCGGCTATTTTACCTCACGCTCGTGAAGTGCACTCTCCTGCCTCTGATTCCTCTCGCTCTAGCTATGAGGTACAAGCCATAGTTGGTTCTAAGATGGTTAGAGGGCGCAGGTTCTTCTTGATAGATTGGGAGGGCTACGGCCCGGAACATCACTCTTGGGAGCCTGAGGAGGCTGTCCATGCTCCCGACTCAGTTGCCGATTACCTGCGTCGCCAGGAGGGGGGCCCTTGAGGGGGAGGTACTGTTACGGTTGCTGTGGCACTGGAGTCTATGTCCAGATTTCTTGCTACTGCACATGTGCGAGTACTGGAGACTATGTCCAGATTTCTTGCTACTGCACATGTGCAAGCGCTGGAGACTAAGTCCTATCTTGGAGCCATTGCACATGTGCGGGTGACATCATCGCTGACACGAGGTCACATGTCTCTGACACCTTCTATGCCGATTGGCCGCTGGTCATGTGCTTGTGACATGTGGTCACATGTCTGACACCTTCTATGCCGATTGGTCGCTGGTCATGTGCTTGTGACGCTTTGCTCGGTGATAGGCCAGCGTGACGTCATTCCTGTCGTTCTGGCAGCGGATTGGCTCTGGTGTCCTCCATCTTGGATGAGGCACAGAGTCTATATAAGACCCTGCCGCACGGCGCTCAGTCCTCTTGGTTCTTGCATGAGAGTAGACGCTCTGTGCACGTTCCTCTAGGCTTCTCTCTGTCTATGCTAGGTGAGCGCTACCGGCAGGGTAGCGTTCTTGTACCTTACAGCTTCGGCTGCAGTCCGTATCCTTACCTCTTAGGAGAGCGGACATAGGCAGGTGCCTGAGGCACATGGTCCGGCTGGGCCTTGTGATTCTACTCGTAGGTGGACGTTGCCGCTAGGGTAACGTTCCTTATACTGCGTCTGGCAGTTGTTCGTATCCTCGCACACTAGGGGAGCGAACAGAGGTAGGAGCTTTGTGCGACTTATGCTGCTGTCCGTCTCTTTTGCACCACTAGAAGAGCGGACCTAGGCAGGTGCCATATCTAGTGGTTCGTGTCCTCGCACACTAGTGGAGCGAACGCAGGTAGGAGCTTTGTGCGGCTTACGCTGCTGTCCGTCTCCTGGCACCACTAGAGGAACGGACCTAGGTAGGTGCCATTTCACACTCACTGCTTTTGTCTCTGTGATCCTTAACAGAGACTATTCCACACACCCTCCAAGTACGGGAGGAATTGCTTTATTTTCTAATTGTATTCCTCTGTGAGTTTAACAGAGGTATTGCACTCTGCACTTGTGCTATTATTATTTACAGTGGCATACTTATATACCCCTTATCCTCTGCCATAGTCTGCAGCAGAATCTTTGCACGGTGGACCCTGACTGTCTGATATTCCTTTAGGTTTTATTATCAGACAGCCCCCCGTAACAGTGTCCCTCTCCACTGAGCCACAGTTAGGTTCAGTTGCTGTCCTTGTTCTGAACACTTTGTTTGTGTTCATTGCCTTTTCTGCCAACAGGTGTTTTAAAGCTGTAATTCAGTCTGTCCTATCACCCGGCAAGTGTAACAATTTAGAGCTTCCCCGAGCTTGTATTTCCTGCTGGTGATATAAACTCTTCATGTTTCTGTAGTGGTGTCCTGAAGAATTTTCAATGAACTGGCTGAAAACACTGATCTGCAATGGTAAAATTGCTTAAAAAGAAAGAGATGATTTGCACTAATTGAATCACAAATTGAATCACAAAAAAATGGGTTTCCAATATATCCAAATTTTTTGTAGCTCATCGGTGCATTTGGAAAATTGGCCATGTGCAACGGAGCACTGGGTATAGTCGGTCCTCACATGGACAATACATGAACCATACCAGTCTGAACAAACTCTAATTATTGCCACATTTAGATACAAAATGGATTTAGGTTTTATTCTCATTCTTGTCCCTCCTTCAGGCCAAATGCTCCACTGAAACGTTCTGCGCATTGACCAGGACCTTACACTAAAAGTAGTTCTGCAACTGGCGGAAAATAGAAAATATATCAGCAGATTATATTTTTTAACAAAAATGTGTCCATTTTATGATTATGTTAACTATTTCATCTTCTCAGAACGCTGCAGCGATCTTATTGTTTGATGTCATTCGAAGAATCTATAGTCGTCCTATAATTCTAGGAATATTGGGAACATGGACAGAACACAAGGACACTCGTCCAGCTTGAGCTTCCCGAGAAGACAATGGTAATCAGGACATATGCTGAGCTGTGAGGAAATCATAAAGCTCCTCGGTGCTTCACGTCAAAAGAATTTCCAGGCAGTGTGCCGAGGGGAACAGGGTATTCTTAGAAAGAGATCCATTTAGACCCTGTGTTTGAGGAATTTGCTGTACTATGGATTGGCAGGCAGGACCATGGAGCCAAGCTGGTCAAAACCTCTTCACCCCGGCATAGGGAGAGGGCTTCCCGCTTTGTGGGCGACACCTGTTCTCTTGACATAAGAACAAACCCATGAATAATCACAGAGTGGAATATTGAGGAAAAGGCGAAATGCTCTCTAGATCCAATTTTTCAAATTAACCATGTGATTTCTTAGCAGGGTGTATATTTTTTTTGCGTTGGCATGACTTTGGATGGATCATTGATAGGTATTTTCTACAGAGAAACTATTTCATACAATGAGATGTGGAGCAAAAATGGATTAATGTGTGTTGGGAAATTAGCAAGTAATATGCACCAGGTTTATAACAGATGGTAGTCAAGAGTGAGGGATTGACTCCGGATGCCCTGGCATGCTACATGAAATACCTGGTCCTGGCTGGGTGTGTGAACTTCCGCCATGTGAACTGGGAACACGTGTGGTGCCCCTGACCTGGTCAGGCACCACTGAGTGCTGCACCCATGCTGGGGGCAGTACAACACAGGTAATCCAGAAGGCTGACCGAGGTGTGATTACACAGGCGCATAGCAATCAGGTCTCACACATCTACCTTTGATAGGGACCCCTGGGGAATCCAGGAGGGTGCGTGGCCTCCATGTCCACTCAAGGGGTGTGGTGGAGAGCCTGGTTGCTAAGTTGTGTAGGCAGGCACAGTGGGGAGGGAGTAGTGAGCCAGTCAGTTAGTGCAGCTCAGGGAGAGCAGTCGCAAGAAGCAGACCCTGGAGGCTGTCACGACTCTGACAACGCACGTGCAGTGGCTACCGATGGGGGAGATCGGTCACCTGGTAGTGCCACCCAAAATCCACCCAAGGCTAGAGAGAGCAAAGGGGTGGCTGAGTACGTGGACTGCCAGGGAGGTACCAGGCCCGTAAGGGTTACAGGTCCCAGTGCAGAGATTCATTCAGTTTTCCCTGCCAAACCTGCCAGAGGGGGCACTTCTGACCCACACCATACCACCACAAAGTCCGCAGCAACGTAGCAAAGAGAGAGCCAATAGCACACAGGAGGCAAGCAGCCGGAGTGACCTGGTCCAGGCTACAAGCTACAAACGGGCCGAAACGAGGGGAGAATAGGCAGCAGCAACGTCCCTGGGTGACCCCAGCAGGACTACAAGTCGCCAGGGCTAGGAGGGCGAGTCGATAGTCACCCTAACAAGTCAGCCTGAAGGAGTGCCTGGTTTCCTCTGGTTCATATCAGCTACACCCGGGTACTCACCCTGCCATCAATTGTGAGTAAAAACCCTGAAAGACTGCCTGGACTGTGCCTGAGTCATTCTGCTACTTGTGGTCCCACACACACTCCAACCTGCCTCACTCTCGGTAGGCCACTACACCCAGCTGCACACAACACCAGCCCCAGGCGTCCCCTTACCTGCAGCGGCGGTCCCCTGACCGCAATACTGAGAGTGGCGTCACAAAAATCCAAAGAAGATAACTTACCTGTGACCAGACCATCCCACGTGGAGTCCCTGAAGGTAATGCTACACAACACTTGTGGGGCTTCACACATGCATACCGTATAATGGTACTGACATCATCTGGCCAACACTGGATGATGACTCACGCACAAGGAGACCATCAGTTCATTTTAAACCACAACTCTTTACTGGACAGTTAATTGTCGTGCACAATTGTACACTCCAGATAGCCGGCACATATCTTCTAGAATATTACATTTTCACTTTGCATTAACAGATAAAATAGAACTTCGTGCTGTGTTTCATCTGATCTAACTGGGCTGATGAGTTCCAGCGCAACCCGGTCCAGCATTATAGTGCACACTATGACAGTCACCTACCCTTCCTGCAGTCTCGATTCTAGTCTCCTTAGGGGTCCCATAATGACCAGAGTAAAGTTTTGCACACACGGATGTCTAATGGAACAGATTGGTTGGTTGACTACTTCTCATGCCAGTTGAGGTTAACCTAGTACTTTGATGATTAAAGGGAACCTGTCACCAGTTTTTTCCCTATTAAACCAAAAATGTCACCATCTGCAGCTCCTGTGATGCATTCTATGAAGGTGCACCTTGTTGCTGGCCCCCCTTGCAGACCCCAAAAAGAACTTTATAAAATCTCACCGTTTCCTATGCAAGTGACTTGTGTTGGCCATATGGGCGGGCTCATTTTTGGCTCTTGTCCTTCCTTCTGGCCTTGATCGCCGTCCTCCTGTCATGATTTACATGGACGATGATGCCCCTGTCATCGTCCACGCTGCTGGCGAAGTCTCGTGCAGGCGCAGATCGCTGTGGCCTATCGCGGGCCTGAGCAGAAAGTTTCCCTCTCGCGCGCCGGTGATGTATTTGCGCAGGCACGAGGTTATGGTGGCACTGTGCATGACCTCACCAGCGTCATCCTCGCACCCACCCATAATCTCGCGCCTGCGCAAATACATCACCGGCATGCGTGAGGGACACTTTCTGCTCAGGCCCGCAATAAGGCACAGCGAACTGTGCCTGCGCGAGACTTCGCCAGCAGCGTGGACGATGACGGGGGTGTCATCATCCATGTAAATCATGACAGGAGGACGGCGATCAAGGCCAGAAGGAAGGACAAGAGCCAAAAATGAGCCCGCCCATATGGATAACACAAGTCACTTGCATAGGAAACAGCGAGATTTTATAAAGTTCTTTTTGGGGTCTGCAAGGGGGGCCAGCAACAAGGTGCACCTTCATAGAATGCATCACAGGAGCTGCAGATGGTGACATTTTTGGCCAGAATGCCAGAAGGAAGGACAGGAGCCGAAAATGAGCTCACCCATCTGGCCAACACAAGTAATTTGCATAGAAAACGGTGAGATTTAATAAAGTTCTTTTTGGGGTGCACAAAGGGGGCCAGCAACAAGGTGCACCTTCATAGAATACAGGACAGGAGCTGCAGAAGGTGACACTTTTGGTTTAATAGGGAAAAAACTGGTGACAGGTTTCCTTTAAGAGGTGTGGCCACTAGAGTCCTGCACCAGTAAATGTCACCAAGTACCTTGATAGTTAATGGGCCTGGATGTAAGGATTCCCTCCTCTGGCTCCTGTAGCTTGGAGCCACTCCTTCCAAGGGTTAGTCTCTAGTTACAACGCTGTTCACACCGGGTCTTCGGCCACACTCAAGGTTCATGTTATCTTGCCCTTTGTCTCCTTTGCTCCATTGGCACAAAACACCCACTGTATGCGACCTTCACAACTGACCAACTATGTCTGTAACATTCTCTCTCTAGGCCTTCACTGACTCTTTCTAGAATGAACCATCCTTTTCCTGTCAGCTGACCCCTCCCAGAGTGGGCTAGTCCCAACACTTAACTGTTTCTGGCCTTGCAGTTTGTTGGTGAGCAGATCTAACCTTTCGCCTATATAACCATTCTAACAAATGCTATACATTACACATTGCATTATCAGCACTTCTACATCTTACATTACACAGAAACATATCACATTACAATACATTACATTATACTTCACATACCACAATATTAACAAAAGACACAAGACATTATTCACATTACACAATATTAACGCGATTGCTGTCTCCAGGGGCAGGAATATGACCACCATCGTCCACCACTCTTACATAGGCATGCTCTCTTTGTATGATGTGTTCAAAGTAGACAAGTCGTATCTTGGTGACCCTTCCTTCGAGAGACATGTCTGGCTTGATTTGTTCCAAAATTGATTTGTTTGTTTTTTTCATGGTGTTGATAACATCCTTCTCCAGCACCACATTTCAAAGGCGTTGATTCTACTTATGTATTGTTTCTTCATCGTTCCAGGTTTCGCATCCATATGTGACTAGAGAAAAGACCAGACTATGTATGAGCCGTGTCTTCATCACCAGTGAAATATTCCTCAATTTTGAGGAACTTGTCCAGTGACTTTGTCAATGGAGAAATTTGGGTAAGACTGCTAATATAGTCTTTGTTCAGGGCAAATCCAGAGGTATGGGCCAAATTATCTATCTGTACAGATATTACGAGACTCAATAATCAATGAACACAGAACATGTTCTCTTATTGAGCTCAGGCTTGCGTCTGAACTCGTGTATTATAAAAACTTGTGATTATACCTTACAACATTCGACTTTGACCTTGAAACAAGAACAGGGAGTGATGATCCCACATATTGCATCCCTAAATTCAACTGTGAGAAAACCAAAATTATAAAATTCTCTCATTATTCTGGCCTGATTATCTAGTTAGAACATTCTTTCACGTCTCACTAAGCAACATCGTCAGCAACATTGCTGCTGAGGTACGACTATTGTGACGTAGCAGCGATGTTGCTAGCGATGTTGTTGTGTGTGACATCCAGCAACAACCTGGCCCCTGCTGTGAGGTTGCCGGTCATTGCTGAATGCCCTGGACGATTTTTTTAGTTGTTGCTCTCCCGCTGTGAAGCGCACATCGCTGTGTGTGACAGCGAGAGAGCAACAACTAAATGTGCAGAGAGCAGGGAGCCGACTTCTGCGGACGCTGGTAACCAATATAAATATCGGGTAACCAAAAAGCCCTTTCCTTGGTTACCCGATATTTACCTTCGTTACCAGCGTCTGCCGCTCTCACGCTGTCAGTGCCGGCTCCCTACTCCCGATGTGTACTCTGGCTAGGAGAGCAGGGAGCCAGCGCTAAGCGGTGTGCGCTGTTAACCAAGGTAAATATCGGGTTGGTTGCCCGATATTTACCTTAGTTCCCAAGCGCAGCATCGCTTCCACGTGTCGCTGCTGGCTGGGGGCTGGTCACTGGTTGCTGGTGAGATCTGCCTGTTTGACAGTTCACCAGCAACCCGTGTAGCGACGCTCCAGCGATCCTTGCCAGGTCAGGTTGCTTGTGGGATCACTGGAGTGTCGCTTAGTGTGACGGTACCTTAAGGGCTTCACTGTCTATTGTTTATACATCTGTTCACTCGTCCTTGGTTAACCCTTTCTTGAATATGCAGCTTAGAATGATATTATGGCGTCTGTGCAATTGTCATATAGACACACAGATAATTATGCAATGACATCTACATTTTGATTATTTACATACACAGATAATCTTATTACATTATGAACAAACACTTTATAGCCCAGGCTACCTTCACAACTTCATTGTTGATTTGCCCATACCTATTCTCCTATTGATTTCCAGTGTCGTTGCTGCATTTTGAGTCATCACTGATCTGAGTAGGTTGAAATCTTTTACAACTTCCAGTTCGTCGCCGTCCATCTGAAATGTGTCCCGGTCATACCTGGCAATGGTAAATATTTTTGTCTTCTTTGTATTTAGTAGGACTCCCATGTTTGAGCTTTCCATCTTGACACTCCGTAATAGGTCTTTCATTCCATCTACGCTCGTTGTTATCAGTGTTGTATTGCTTGCAGATTTAAGATTGTTGATGATTCGTTTAGCAGTTTTGATTCCATCTTCTTTTTCTTCAAGTCCAATCTTCCTGAAAATAGCTTCTGTACCGTATATAAATTGCAGAGAAATGGTGCCTTGTCTGACGCCTCATTTTACTTTGAACCATGCCGTGCCACCATGTTCTGTACGAACTGTTGCTTCTTGGGATCCAGATGAGGCTGATCAGATGGTTCGGACCCATATCCTTCATGGTATTCCAAAGGTTCTGGTGATCAACACACTCAAAGGCTTTGCGGTAGTTGAAGAATCTCGTGTTATATTCTTTGGCCATTCCATTATCCATCTAATTTTAGCAATTATGTGCCGTCCCCGGTAGCTTAATGGGTGCGAATAATATTGCAAGCCCCAATTTTCAGTTATTTATTTTTTTAAAAAAGTTTAAAATAAGCAATAAATTTCGTTCAACTTCACAATTGTGTCTCACTTGTTGTTGATTCTTCACCAGAACATTAACATTTTTATCTTTATGTTTGAAGTCTGAAATGTGGGAAAAGCTTGAAAAATTCAAGGGGGCTGAATACTTTCGCAAGGCACTGTAGTTTTCAATACCTGTGAGCCACCGACCCACAATGGAGTGACCATCACTGCTGCCCCTTCATCTGTGACCTGCAATGGTGGTCACCCCAGTGGTCAGTGAGATAAGCTTAGGTACCTACCTTTCATTCGTGGATTGCACTAAGAAGTAATTCATTGGACATACCTTTCTAGTTGGTGGTGCTTAAATGTATATATGTGAGGAGTGACCCTGGTAAATGTTCTACCATATTTTTTTACATATTTTTAACCACTTGTAACACCTTTCTATCACTATCTTTCATTTTGTGTAGTCAACAGCAGCTTGAGAGCAGTGGTGTCCTCTTTCCCTGGTGTCCTTTCCTCACTTCCTTTGGGTCTCAGAGCTGTTCACAAACTCTACCCTCTCTTTCCCCCATCATCTGCACTGGTATCTTTGATGGTCAGTTAAGAGTTTTCGTGGTTTATTTAACCTGTCTTTGGCACATACTATACCTTATTGTCAAGGGGTAAATGGAGACAAGACAGGTGCCCCTAGGTTGGCTCTAAGACTGGGACCCTGCGCTGTCCCTTATCTCAGAGGTAGGCTTGATTGTAGTCAGGTTCGAGCCCCCAGCGTGACCCTAACTCCTGTCCGTTGACTGATCTTACTCCCCCTCTCTCACACACTCGGGGCGGGCCGAAAAACACAAAGACAAAACCCCACAAAATGACATGGACAAGGGAGAACGGAAAATCGTACACTCAGCACTCACAACACACAGAAGAGACAATATGTGTACTGAGGAGTAATGAAAAAGGGGAAAAAGTAATGCACAACAGGGAAACACTCATACCACTCAAAAGTGCAACATGGATCACCATGAACAGGAAAAACACCTAGACCGGAATCGCTGAAGTAAAAACTGAATCTATCATCAGCACCTCATGGAAGGAGGCAGTGCCTTAAAAAGGGAAGTGACAGCTGCACTTGTCAATCAGCAACCTGAGCATTTAGGTGCTGCTCACCAGACTCCATGAATTAACTCCTGCAGAGCTGATGATCAGTGAACCTGAACCAGTCGACGCCCGGTTCTGGCTGAATAATAAAGAAGTCTTAGGTTGCTTGTCAGACTCTGCAGTGTGAACAGAGTCTGACACCCCAGTGTCAGCAGGTGTATGCAGAGCCGAACATCGCATGACCCCCACGAATAAGGCTTTTTTGAAAATGTATCATTTCAGCTAAACCCATTAGTGACGACCAATACATCTTTTTACTGACCTGAGATATAAAAGAATAGCATTCCCTGAAGGGTTAAAATTGCAGCAGCTGCTGGCCGTACACCATAGCTGACACCACGATCATCAGAAAGGTGTAGAGCGGCTGAGGAGGATTATTTTATTTTGTGGGAAGCAGGGACACATCTAATCCTGAAATGGCCGAGGAGTAAGGGGTGCAAATTCAGGAAGTGCAGTAAATGAGGAGGGAAGGAATCCTAAAGTGGGCGGGGAAATAGCACAACAGCCAATCAGATCGAGCAAATAATAAAAGCGGCAGGAGATGATGGATCTCATTTTGTAGGAAGCAGTGACGCATCTATTCCTATGATGGCCGAGAAAAAGTGAGGCAATGGGTAACCTCAGGATAACTGACAGCAGGGTCCACTATTCTGGGACTATTCCCTTTAAGCACATTGATTGATACAGCCAGCCAGGTCTATACCACATACAGTATATTTAGTAGAACCATATAACCATAGAAGAACGGTAATTAAGACCAAATCCGCTGCCGGATACCAAAGTTTCTGCCCGTGAGTCCATGACATTCGCACCATTCTGCACCGCGGTGATCATTCAACCTTCTATTGTTTCCTAGTAAATAATTTGCCAGATTTAAAAAAGCAGATTCCACTTTCCCTCTTCCTCCCCCGGCCGGCGGGGTTTGATCTCCCTCACCCACACACGGTAATACTTTAATACTGAATCACCTTTGGTGAAGCAATAGGAAGTTCACATTCTCCGCCGACTCCGCGCTGTTAACATGGCATTCTCCTGATAATAATACAGGCCCTGGAGCAGAACTCATTGTACATCAAGATCAGACAGGTACAAGATCCAATAAAAATGAGGGAACATTTCTTTTTGGGATATGTAGAATCCAACATATTTTGGGAAACCATAGGGTTATTTGCTCGCTCCAACTTGCTACAGAGATATCAATACAATGTAATCTACTGTACGTAAAGAGACCTCTGTCATCAAAAGGTATTTGTGGGTTTAGGATAACCACAGAAAGATCAACAAGTGTGAGTCTGTCAGTAATTTTAGTCAAGTACTATAATACTGCTCCTCTGTATAAAAATATATCTACTATAATACTGCCCCTATGTACAAGAATATAACTACTATAATACTGCCCCTATGTACAAGAATATAACTACTATAATACTGTCCCTATGTACAAGAATATAACTACTACAATACTGCTCCTAGGTACAAGAATATAACTACTATAATACTGCCCCTATGTACAAGAATATAACTACTATAATACTGCCTCCTATGTACAAGAATATAACTACTATAATACTGCCCCTATGTACAAGAATATAACTACTACAATACTGCTCCTAGGTACAAGAATATAACTACTATAATACTGCTCTTATGTACAAGAATATAACTACTACAATACTGCTCCTAGGTACAAGAATATAACTACTATAATACTGCCCCCTATGTACAAGAATATAACTACTATAATACTGCCCCTATGTACAAGAATATAACTACTATAATACTGCCCCTATGTACAAGAATATAACTACTATAATACTGTCCCCTATGTACAAGAATATAACTACTATAATACTGTCCCTATGTACAAGAATATAACTACTATAATACTGTCCCTATGTACAAGAATATAACTACTACAATACTGCTCCTAGGTACAAGAATATAACTACTATAATACTGCCCCTATGTACAAGAATATAACTACTATAATACTGCCCCTATGTACAAGAATATAACTACTATAATACTGCTCTTATGTACAAGAATATAACTACTATAATACTGCCCCCTATGTACAAGAATATAACTACTATAATACTGCTCCTAGGTACAAGAATATAACTACTATAATACTGCTCTTATGTACAAGAATATAACTACTATAATACTGTCCCCTATGTACAAGAATATAACTGCTATAATACTGCCCCTATGTACAAGAATATAACTACTATAATACTGCCTCTATGTACAAGAATATAACTGCTATAATACTGCCCCTATGTACAAGAATATAACTACTATAATACTGCCTCTATGTACAAGAATATAACTACTATAATACTGCTCCTAGGTACAAGAATATAACTACTATAATACTGCTCTTATGTACAAGAATATAACTACTATAATACTGTCCCCTATGTACAAGAATATAACTGCTATAATACTGCCCCTATGTACAAGAATATAACTACTATAATACTGCCTCTATGTACAAGAATATAACTGCTATAATACTGCCCCTATGTACAAGAATATAACTACTATAATACTGCCTCTATGTACAAGAATATAACTACTATAATACTGCTCCTATGTATAAGAAAATAACTACTATAATACTGCCCCTATGTACAAGAACAAAACTACTATAATACTGCCCCCCTATGTAGAAGAATATAACTACTATAATACTGCCTCTATGTACAAGAATATAACTACTATAATACTGTTCCTATGTACAAGAATATAACTACTATAATACTGCTCCTATGTACTAGAATATATGTACTATAATACTGCCCTCTATGTACAAGAATATAACTACTATAATACTGCTCCTATGTACAAGAATATAACTACTATAATACTGCCCCCTATGTACTAGAATATAACTGCTATAATACTACTCCTATGTGCAAGAATATAACTACTATAATACTGCTCCTATGTACAAGAATATAACTACTATAATACTGCCTCTATGTACAAGAATATAACTGCTATAATACTGCTCCTATGTACAAGAATATAACTACTATAATACTGCCCCCTATGTACTAGAATATAACTGCTATAATACTACTCCTATGTACAAGAATATATTTACTATAATACTGCCCCTATGTACAAGAATATAACTACTATAATACTGCCCCTATGTACAAGGATATAACTACTATAATACTGCCCCTATGTACAAGAATATAACTACTATAACACTTTGTCTTATATACAGGTATTATCCCCCTTAGTTGCCACCCCCTTTTTAATTTATAATTGATGTTTTCTCTTTGCTTGGTTTATGATTACAGCATTATCAGGGAATTGATAATAGACTAGTATAATACTTGTACGGTATTAACGCTAATTTAGTGCACAAGTCATCACTTCTAAGGTAACAGAATAGGTAATACTGCCCCCTGCTGGTCATAATTGAATACACTGGAATTCTAGGTGACTCCACTGTAATGTGGTTATTGGGGAGATTCTGCATTATATTATTTTCCTATTGTCTTCAATGCTGGAGAATTCTTACCCCTGATAGGAAATGCTGTTATATAGAGGAAGGTGAGTTGTCAGCCTTATGACATGGGCAGTGACATCCACTATGTGACCTGTGCAGTGCAGCCGTGGAGAGCACGAAAGACTCCAGGGATCCCTCCTCAGATACAAGGCTCTTTAGATCTTTAAATGCCAGGTCTATTAATACATCCAGGTGATAACAAGTCCAGTGTCAAGAGACGGAGGGTTCGGGACATTTTATTTTATTTATTGGTTCTAGGAAAGTATTGCAAATCAATAACCAAGTTGTGTTTCCTCTGCTATATACAGTGTGTCCACCCATATCCTGTCCACCGCCATTAACTTGAGAACGGCGGCAGCTATAGACATAGAAGTGTCTAGGTATAGTAAAGTAACCATGCGCTATGCAATGAAACCACCTATAGCGCCACCTGGTGGAAAACAACGGAGTTAGCATTTTTACCTTGAAAGCGGAACGAGATAGAGAAAAAAAGCACACACACACACACACCATAAAACAATAAGAGATTCAGGAGGAAAACAAGAGCAGGAAGGAAGCTACAAAACAACCGGGGTAAACTCTACAACCGCACCAAGTAATCAGCACAACTTTCACCAGTAAGTCTGGTACAGCACACCTTAAAAACCAAAATAGAATAAACTATAGCTGGCATGGGTAGAAGTATTCCACCAGCATAAATAAGAGGGAAGCAGATGTGATTGGCCTCCCCACAACATGTGATTAAAGGAGCAAGCAGACTAAAAGAGATTAACTCTTGCTAGCCTGCCTATGAATCAGCACACAGCAGGTTGACATCTGAGTCTGCCTGTGTTGATCCCAGACACCAGAGAAACCATCGGGTGGAGTGTCAGAATTTGCAATGTGAACAGAGTCCAATGGTGGCATGACAGTCGTCGAAGTTTCAGCAATACATTTTACCCATTTGGAATCATATATTATTTATCCTACATAATGAGATTTTATCTCGAGGGTTATTTTCTAATATGCTTCTCATGTTCTCCTCAATTCCAGAGAGAACCATATTTAGGTTAGAAGCCATTTCCGGTTACTAAGGACCCACGACTATTTTGGAAGGGTAACCCTAAGGCTATGTGCCCACGCTGCGGAAAATGCGCGGATTTTGCCGCGGATTTCTCGTGGAAAAGCTGTGGATTTTCCAGAAATCTGCAGCACAGCTACTCCCCAGCCATTTCTATGGCATTTGGGAAATGCTGTGCCCACGCTGCGGATTTTTCCGCAGCAGAAATCGTGCGGATTTTCGTGCGGAAAAATCTGCAGCATGTCAATTATTACTGCGGATTTCTCCGCAGGGTCCCATATACTTACCTGCCTTGATAGAGACCCGAGTCACTTTCTCCGTCCGGTGTAGCGGCAGCGGCAGCAGCGCGGTGGATCCAGCCAGGTACAGGAAGGAAGAGGTGGGCAGGGCCTGCACGAGCTCCGGTCATGTGACAGCCGGAGCTAGTTCAGGCCCGCCCACCTCCAGCACAGTGAACCAGACGCTGCCTGACAGTGACCCGGCCGCCGGAAAGCGAGGTGCTGCATGATGGAGGTAAGTATAAGCACCCCGATCACTGCAGCGCTTGTTCTGCATTGAGGATGCAGTGCCGAAGCCATGGTACTGTATCCTCAATGCAGAATGTCCGCACCATATCCGCACGACATTCCGCTGTGCATCCGCAGCATTGAAACAGAGAAAGTTCTGTTGCGGATTTCTGGGAGCACCTGCGGAATGTCTTGCGGATATATCCGAAGGACAATGTCCCCGTGGGCACATAGCCTAAGTCAGAAACTTTGCTTAACTCTATGCACAAAAGTTTTCTTACAGTATTGTATTTGACGCTCACTTAGTACAAATCTTTGGATTGGTGGCAAATACTTCTTGACAGATGGACACATGGTGGCAGAGCCAAGGATGGTGAAGAACAAAACTCAGACTGATCAGATGCTTTACAGCGACAGATGGAGAAACATACGGCCCCCAGACTAACAAAAGTGTATGGTGACAGAAGACACAGCAGAATGAAATAATATTGGCAAAAGGCATGAGGAAGACAGACACAATAATAATAATAATAATAATAATAATAATAATAATAATAATAATAATAATAATAATAATAATAATAAAGAAACAATAATAATAATAATAATACTAAAAAAAACCCATATAAATAATAACAATAAGTAATAATAATACAAAATAATTATATAAATAATAATAATAATAATGTTAATAATAATTATAAAAACAATAAAAATCAATAATAATAATAATAAAAAATAATTATATTATTATTAGTAATAATACTACTAATATAAACAATAAATAATAACAAAATAACAAATAATAACAATAATAATAATAATTATATTATTATTAGTAATAATACTAATAAAAAAATCAATAATAATAATAATACAACAAATATTAATACATAATAATAAACAAATAACAATTAATAATAGTAATAATAATAAAAAAACATAAATAATAATAATTTTTGTCATTGACATTATAAATCTTTTTTATGTTTTATTTTGTCTTTATTTTTACATTTCAGGGTATATTTTTTTACGCTATAACTATTATTATTTTTTTTTACCAAAATAAATGTATTACAGCATGGTTTTTTTTTTTTTTTTTTACATCAGCCACAGCACATTAAATTACCGCTTTACCTCATAGAATAGGTTGGATTATGGAGCAATAAATTGTGTTTGAAAAATAATCATTTTATTCTTTTTGTAATTTTTACTGGCATTTTTTTAAATTATTTCAAAGTTTTAGTGCAAAAAAATACAAAAGGTACATCTAATGGGTTGCAGAATATATTAAGCATTGCACATTTTGCAACCTTTAGGGTATTCCTCATGTATTACATAACAAGGTAACCTTTTGGGAGGTCTGGAAGTGTTACAAACCTGTTCTGGATCAGGGCTTTGCTTCCCTCAAGCCTGGTCTGCTTATCTCTGTTGTGCTCCATGTCAGGTTTTGCAAGTTCCTGGAGTGATCCTACGTGATTGTCTGCCTGAGTCTATATAATGGCCACCAAGGCACTCACCTATGTCTTGATATTAAGACTTTTATTGTTTCTGAGTACTGTCTGCCTGCAGCTTCCAGTACCTCTGCTACCGGTCTTCTATCAGTCTTCTGTCTGCCTGCAGCTTATAGTACCCCTGTTACTGGTTTTTGTCTGCCGGAGCTTTCAATATCTCTGCTTCTGGTCTCCTGTCTGCATACGGCTTTCAGTACTTCTGCTACCAGTCTCCTATTTGTCTGCAGCTTTCAGTACCTCTTCTGTCCTCTCCTGTCTGCCTGTGGCTTCCAGTAACTTTGCTGCTGGTCTCCTGTCGACCTGTTGTTTTCAGTGACTCTGCCACCACTCTACTGTCTACCCGTGTCTTTCAGTACCTTGGCTACCAGTCTTCTGTCTGCCTGCGGCTTCCAGTGCCTCTGCTATCATTCTCCTGTGTGCCTGTGCCTTCTAGTATCTCTGCTACTGGTCTTCTGTCTTCCTGTATTCTCTATTACATCTGCTATCTACTTCCTAGTCTTCTTTGTGCCTGCGGCTTCCAATACCTCTGCTACCTGACTCCTATCTACCTACAGGTGTCAGGACCTCTTCTACTGATCTCTAGAACCTCTACTACTGGTCTCCTGTCTACCTGCTGCTTCCAGTACCTCTGCTACCAGTCTCCTGTCTGTCTGCAGTTTCCAATACCTCTGCCATTGGTCTCCTGTCTGCAGTTTCCAATACCTATGCTACCTGTCTCCTGTCTGCCTGCAGCTTTCAGTTCCTCTACGTGTTCCGGTAATTTACCCGATGGGGGTGAAGACTTCAAGTGTCATCCCCAACCTGCTCTAAAATTGGGGTACTAGTGCACTGATGGGATAGGACTTTCCCACTACAGTCCAAAGAAATCCTACATGTGAACCCTGAGAGCAAGCTCACTCCGTTAGCCATACGGGTGAGCGGGACCCGGAGAGTTTCATACCAATGGGTCCAAGTGAGACTAAAGTGCCAGAGATAGGGCCACAGACCAACAACAACACCGAGGGCACGGATCCAGGCGTGCTCCCCGCAGACTACGGTGGTGCTTGGAACTTTGGTTTACAAGCTGTCGTGTGGTTATTCTGGGACTGAGTACCTCGGAAACCCTCTGCACCTATCCCCCAACGGCACGCAAACACCACACAACACCAACGGGTCCCGGGACACAAACCCCCTACCCACGGAGGGGTTAAACATCAGGCTGCCACACCATCGTCACCAGGCTCCCCAACGGCAGCGGTGGTCCCTCATATTACCACGCACCATGGGTGGCGTCATGAACTTTCCAAAATCCCACCCTCCTTTTAATCGAGTGGCCACGCGACCTCCGGGTCCGGAGACCCCTCGAGCCACCGCGGATCCGTATCAGAGCGGCGGCAGCAGCCTGGCTGCTCGCCCGGAGGTGGTACACATGCAGCTTTCAGTACCTCTGCTATTGCAATCAGTCTCCGGTCTGCATGCAGCCTATAGTACCTCTGCTATCAGTCTCCTGTCTACATACAGCCTTTAGTACCGCTGCTACCTGCCTCCTGGTCTCCTGTCTACCTGTGGCCTCCAGTACCTCAGCTGCCTGTTTCCCACGTGGCTCACCTGAGTGCTGCGCCGATGCCCATGTCTCATGTGCCCACCTTGACTTTGGACTTGAAGGATCCACCCCACCCCCATCGGAGAGTCTTACAGGAAGTAATTAACAATAAAATATTCAATTTCATTTACATCCTGCTGGATCCGCTTTGCATTCCTTCTAGACTTCCCCCACCAATGGTCTACTGGCGCTACGCTCAGTAGACCAGTTCTTTTATCTGAGCTTCATGTTAATAAGACATTAATTAAAAATAAGCACAAAAAGCATAAAACATAAATAGCTAAAAACAAATTTTGAAAATATTCAAATACAATTTTTAAAATTAGTTTCTTCACAACGTACACCAGATTATACAAATGGCTGGATCTAATACTGGATAAATGAATAAATTAATAAAAAATGCTAAATAATAACAATACTATAATATAGTAATAGCAAATAACACAATATCAATTTCTTGATGACAGTATAGTGTCTCAGAATGGAATCATATCATATTATTGTCGGGAATTAGAAAGAATCCTTGGAATTACGCCGCCCATAGACATAACTCCTCTGTGGTGAGTCCTGTGAGCAGGCGGATGGTTGAAGATGTGGACGTCATGCATTCCTTCTCATACTTTCGGCCATAATTGCAGTCATTACCGCTGATTTCCGCAAAGTCTCTCTGCTTCATTCCTTTCAGCGTTTTGCATTATTTTATTAGCCAGCATGAAGTACATGTGATCACATTTCAAAGGCTGACAACCCTGGGTCTTGTCACCGACCCCTTCCGAGTGGTGGAGAAGACATGGTGACGGAGCGTTGACAGGTGTCAGAGTTTGAGCTGTTACATTGTCATTTGTTATCCTAAGGCGACGTGTCAACAAGGAAAAGATACAGCGGTGGAAGCCATTCCTGGTCTTTGAATGGGTAGAGAAGGGATACATACTTTCCTAAATGCTAACATTTAAAGATAATTAACCGGCGTGTAATGACTCCGGAGGATGCATGAAAAGAATACAATGTTCTTCTTAGCATTCCAAGGCAATTGGCTTTGTGAGATCATCCATGTGAGATGGGTGTGGGATAAATCCAGCCCTGCACTTACTGTACGTGCTCCTTCAGGCTACTGATATATCAATTAAGTACTATTTACATCACCCAGAATTATCCACACAAGACAGATGCTTCATATATAGGATGACAACAGAAATCAATACCAATTATTTCTCCTATAAGATTCAAAAATATATACAAAATTGATTTTGGAGCATTTTTTTAATTCCATGAATCAATCCTAATATGAAAAAAGATAACCAAATTTGCAATTAAGTTTCATTATTATCTAATACGATTTATTGTATCGAGCTCCTGAGTACATTTATAGAATGTGTCTCCTTGGTTACAGACTACAAACAATCCCTGTGTAGTCTGTTGTCATGTGTTACACTTATTCAGCTGTCTGTCGGTTTTCAAGAAAAAATGTGAGTGGGTACATGTGTTTTACAGGATTTGGGGGCAGATCTTTGTCTCTACAAGATGTTGGGGTGTGTTTTTGTATGTTTACTGGAAGTAGGGGTGGGTTTTATTTCTACAGGAAGTGGGTGCAGGTCTTGCTCTTTAAAAAAGGAAGTGGTTGCAGGTCTTTCTCTCTAAAAAAAGGAAGTGGGTGCAGGTCTTGCTCTCTAAAAAAAGGAAGTGGTTGCAGGTCTTTCTCTAAAAAAAAAGGAAGTGGGTGCAGGTCTTTCTCTCTAAAAAAAGGAAGTGGGTGCAGGTCTTGCTCTCTAAAAGAGGAAGTGGGTGCAGGTCTTGCTCTCTAAAAAAGGAAGTGGGTGCAGGTCTTGCTCTCTAAAAAAGGAAGTGGGTGCAGGTCTTGCTCTCTAAAAAAGGAAGTGGGTGCAGGTCTTGCTCTCTAAAAAAGGAAGTGGGTGCAGGTCTTGCTCTCTAAAAAAGGAAGTGGGTGCAGGTCTTTGTCCCTCTACAGGAAATAGGGGCAGGTCTTTGCTCTCTACAGGAAGTGGAGGCAGGTTTTTGTCTCTCCACAGGAAGTGCTGGCAGGTCTTGGTCTCTCTACAGGAAGTGGTGTCAGATGTTTGTCTTTCTACAGGAAATGGGAATGTGTCTTTTTTACTCTACAGAAAGTGGGTATAGGTCTTTATCTCTCTACAGCAAGTGGTGGCAGGTCTTGGTCTCTCTAAAGAAAGTGGTGGCAGATGTTTATCTACCTACAGGAAGTGGGGCGGATCTTTGTTTCTCTACAGTAAGTGGAGGCAGGTGTTTGTCTCTCTTCAGGAAGTGGGAGATTGTTTTGGATATCTACTGGATGTATGATTGGATCTTTGTCTGTACAGGAAGTTTGAGCATTTTTTTGTAAATCTACAGAAAGTGTGAATGGATCTTTGTCTCTCTACAGGAAGTGAGAGCTTTTTTTGTATATTTCCTGGAAGTATGAGTGGATACTTGTCTCTCTTCAGAAAGTTTGAGCATTTTTTTCTTTAAAATCTATAGGAAGTGTGAGTTGATCTTTGCCTCTCTACAGGAAGTGACGGTGGGTCTTTGACTCTCTATTGGAAGTAGTGGCAGGTCTTGATCTCTCTACAGGAAGTGGGTGTCAGTCTTTGTCTCTCTACAGGAAGTGGGCTCAGGTTTTTGTCTCTCTACAGCAAGTGGGTGCGGGTCTTTGTCTCTCTACAGGAAGTGGGGTGAGTCTTTGTCTCTCTACAGGAAGTGAGCACGTGTCTTTGTCTCTGTACAGGAAGTGGGCACGTGTCTTTGTCTCTGTACAGGAAGTGGGCACGGGTCTTTGTCTCTCTACAGGAAGTGGGGTGAGTCTTTGACTCTCTACAGGAAGCGGGGGCAGGTCTTTCTCTCTACAGGAAGTGGGGTGAGTCTTTGTCTCTCTACAGGAAGTGGGGGGAGTCTGTCTCTCTACAGGAAGTGGGGGCAGGTCTTTGTCTCTCTATAGGAAGTGGGGTGAGTCTTTATCTCTCTACAAGAAGCAGGGGCAGGTTTTTTTTCTCTAGAGGAAGTGGTAGAGATGAGTCTACAGGAAGTGAGGGCGTCACTTTATATTTTCAGGAAGTGAGGGCGGCTCTTTGTCTCTCTACAGGAAGTGATGACGGGTCTTTGTCTCTCTACACTAAGTGAGACATGTCGTTTTCTCTACTCTTGCCTTCCTGTCTGTCAAACTGCATGTACGATAATAAACAGGGGGAGAGGAGCATTCAGTTGAGTTCAGGAACATCATTGTACAATTACTGCACTAATGCCTCCTGGGAAGTGATGTAAAGGAACCTATAGTGCTGACAAGATGCAGAGGAGCTACTCACTCTAACAGATTATATTGCACTCCCTATGATTTTATGATAGGATGAATTTTATTATAAGGATTTCTTATTTATAAATATCATTATAATAAACTCATGTGTAGACATTAATAGATAACAGATTGTGGCATTCAACGGAGAGAGGAGCAACTGTGCAGTGGAGGGGGCTCCTGATCGTCAAAGAATGGGGTTTGGATACAGTATTCTGGCAGTCTATGAGGAACCACATCCAGTCAGCTGCCTTCTCCATGACAAAGGAGAACCTGTCGCAGTGCGTCCTGCCAGGACCGCAACCGCCGCCGAGAACTAGACGCTGAGAAATAGATAACAATGCAACACTGTACAATCAGATGGGTACAAGAAGAAAGTCTAACGATGAGTAGAAGAGAAATGTACACACAAATCAATAGGTTATGTGGTGTAATCATTAGTGATGAGCGAGCATGCTTGTAACTACTCGGTGCTCGCACGAGTATCGCTGTACTCGGGCTGCTCGGCGGGGACCGAGTAATCTCGCGATACTCGTGCTGTACTCGTGGTCTTCATCCCTGCATGTTGGCGCTCTTTTGAGAGCCAGCCCTCATGCAGGGATTGGCTGGCAGACCACTGCAATGCCACAGCCCTGTTAGTTGTGGAATTGCAGTGATTGGCCGGCCTGCACAGCGTGACCGAGCCTTTATACCGGCGGGCGCGCTGTGCTCTGCTCACAGCTATCCAGACAGTCAGTGCAGGGAGAGGGTCGCTGCTTCAGGGAAAGGTTTGCGGCCCTTTATAGCTTTTTCAGTTGCAGGGCTGCAAACAGTGTGACCAAAAGTCCTTCTCAGGACTATTCTAGTTGTATACAGGCAGGCAGGGTATAGCCAGGTCGGAGTACAGTAGCAGAGTCCTTCTCAGGGCTATTGTTGCTGTATACAGGCAGGCAGGCAGGCAGGCAGGCAGGGTATATAGCCATTCCTAGTGGTGACCGTATACCAGCCTTCATCATATCTGGGGCTGGTGTACACAGTCTAAAACAGTCCTGATAGTGTCAGACTTCTCAGCAATTGTCGCTCCTAAAACCTGTTAGGTTCTTAGTGCGTCCGTGCTTGCATTTAAAAACCGCACGTGTGTGCCTGTCGGTGGCAGCGTACAGGTGCACTTGTGTGCGTTTTTACCAAACTATTATATAACGCACAAGTGTAGTGTATAATACACGTCAGTCAGCAGTGGCTGATAGTGTCAGAGTTCTTAATTTTTGCTCCTAAAACCTGTGTTAGGTTCTTAGTGCGTCCGTGCTTGCATTTAAAAACCGCACGTGTGTGCCTGTCGGTGGCAGCGTACAGGTGCACTTGTGTGCAATTTCCACAAACTTTGATATAACGCACAAGTAGTGAATACACGTCAGCACAGCATTGCAAAATGCGCAAGGGCATTGGCAAGGAACAAGGAAGTGGACGTGATGGTGGTGCAGGCAGAGGCCGAGGTCGTGGGCAAGCTCTAATTTCGCCACAACAAAGGGCCACATCTAGTCGCTCGCACGTCCTGTCCCAAATTCTTGGGGACCGCAGCAGTACACCGCTCTTGAACCAAGACCAGTGTCAACAGGTTGTTAGTTGGATAGCGGATAATGCTTCCAGTCAGATTGGCACCACCACAAACACTCTGTCTTCCACACGGTCAAGTGTCAGTAGCCGTGATACTGCACCGCACATTTCAGAACCTGATCCTCCTTCCTACCACAGGGCTGAGTACACGTCCTCGGACATTACTGATCCCACACTTGGACACTCGGAAGAGCTGTTCACGTTTCCATTCACACATTCTGGCCTCTCGCCAGCTCATATTGAAGTGGGTCATGAGGAGATCGTCTGTACAGATGGCCAAATATTTGAGCAGCCACGTTCTCACGAAGTTGGCAACGTGTCTCAACAAGTGGTGGACGATGATGAGACACAATTGTCAGGAAGTCAGGAGGAGGAGCAGGGTGCGGAAGAGGAAGACGACGTTGTGGATGATCCAGTAACTGACCCAACCTGGCAGGAGGATATGCAGAGCGAGGACAGCAGTGCACAGGGGGAGGGAGGCGTAGCATCACAACAGGCAGTAAGAAGCAGGGTGGTGGCCCCAGGCAGAAGTCAGGCAACCGTTCCCCGGAACAACACGACGACACAAGGTGCCTGTACAAATGTTAGGTCTTCCCGAGTCTGGCAGTTTTTTAAGTTGGCTCCAGATGATTCTAAAAAGGCCATTTGCAACACCTGCCGTGCCAGCATCAGCAGGGGTACCAAAACTAGCAGCCTGACCACCACCAGCATGATCAGGCACATGTCAGCCAAGCACCCGACTTTGTGGGAAGTACAACAGAGTCGAGGAGCAGTGCTTGCTGATGTCACTGCTACGTCTTCGCTGGTTGTGCATGTGAGCCAATCCCCTGTCCATGCTGCCTGCGAACAAGCCTCCTCCACTCCTGCACCTGCAGTTGCCTACGCAGAAATAACACCATCATCAAGCACGTCCTTGTCCCAGCGCAGCGTTCAGTTATCCATTCAGCAAACCTTTGAACGCAGGCGCAAATACACTGCCAACACCCCACATGCCACAGTTCTAAATGCTAACATTTCGCGACTGCTTGCGCTGGAAATGTTGCCTTTTAGGCTGGTGGAGACAGAAGCATTCCGCGACCTGATGGCGGCAGCTGTCCCACGTTACTCGGTCCCCAGCCGCCACTATTTCTCCCGGTGTGCCGTCCCCGCGTTGCATAACCACGTGTCACAAAACATCACACGTGCCCTGAACAACGCTGTTTCACCCAAGGTCCACCTAACCACAGACACGTGGACAAGTGCTTGTGGGCAAGGCCGATACATCTTGTTGACGGCACACTGGGTTAATATTGTGGAAGCTGGGACCCAGTCTGAGCGAGGGACGGAACACGTCATTCCCACACCAAGGTTTGCAGGCCCTACCTCAGTCAGTGTTTCACCCACACTCTACAGCTCAGGAATGTCATGCTCTTCAGCCTCCTCCTCCTCCTGCGCATCCTCATCCACTGTACCCTCCACACCAGTCCCAAGCTGGAAGCACTGCAGCACTGCCTCGGCGAAGCGGCAACAGGCTGTGCTGAAGCTAATCTGCATCGGTGACAAACCCCACAATGCAGAAGAGCTGTGGACAGCTCTGAAACAGCAGGCAGATCACTGGCTCACACCTCTGAACCTAAAGCCAGGAAAGGTCGTGTGTGACAATGGCCGGAACCTGGTGGCGGCTTTGAGGCGAGGCCAGCTGACACATGTTCCATGCGTGGCCCATGTGCTCAACCTCGTGGTTCAGCGGTTTCTAAAGTCATACCCAGAGCTGTCTGATCTGCTGGTAAAAGTTCGCCGCCTGTCTGCACATTTTCGAAAGTCACCTACTGCTTCAGCCGGCCTTGCCGGCTTTCAGCGCCGTTTGCATCTTCCGGCTCACAGACTGGTGTGTGATGTCCCCACGCGTTGGAATTCAACTCTGCACATGTTGGTCAGGATATGTGAGCAGAAGAGGGCAGTTGTTGAGTACCTGCATCACCTAAGCCGTCGGGAAATGGTTCAAATTCCACACATAACACCTGAGGAGTGGAGATGGATGTCAGACCTATGTACCATCCTCCAAAACTTTGAGGACTCCACCAAGATGGTGAGTGGTGATGACGCCATTATTAGCGTCACCATACCGCTACTCTGCCTTCTAAAACGGTGTCTGCTGAAAAACAAACATGATGCATTGCAGGCGGAGCGCGATGAGTTGCAGCAAGAAACAGTAGTGGGTGTGGGTGATAACACACAGCCCAGCCTCATCTCATCACAACGTGCAGTGGAGGACTATGACGAGGAGGAGGATGAAGACATGGAGCAACTCTCCGGCCAAATTGAGGATATGACATGCACACCAGTCATATCCTCGGTTCAGCGTGGCTGGCCAGAGGACAGGGTAGATGAGGAGGAGGAGGAGGAGGAGGAGGACAGCATGTTCAGTCATCTTGTTGGTCAGGCTACTGAAGTCCTGGCTGTTAAGAGTCTGGCGCACATGGCTGACTTTATGGTAAGCTGCCTGTCTCGTGACCCTCGCGTTAAGAACATCTTGGCCGACAATCATTACTGGTTGGTAACACTGTTAGACCCACGCTACAAGGAGAACTTTTTGTCTCTTATTCCCGTGGAGGAGAGGTCAACCAAAATGCAGCAGTTCCGGAAGGCCATAGTCACGGAAGTAGGCAAAGCATTCCCCTCACAAAACGCTAGCGGCATAGGTCAGGAATCAGTGGACAACCGAGGCGTACAGCCGAGAGAGGCACAAGTCCAATCCGCCAGAGGTAGGGGAACAGTCTTTAAGATGTGGGACAGTTTTCTCAGCCCCTCACGTACCACAGCCCCTGAGGTGCGGGGTAGTGCCACAAGATATCCTAAGTTTGCCCAGATGCTGAAGGAGTACCTTGCAGATCGAACAACTGTACTCCGACATTCCTCTGTGCCTTACAATTATTGGGTATCCAAGCTGGACACGTGGCATGAATTGGCTCTCTACGCTTTGGAAGTCCTGGCCTGCCCTGCCGCTAGCGTTTTGTCAGAGCGTGTTTTTAGTGCCGCAGGTGGAATCATTACAGATAAACGCACCCGCCTGTCAACTGAAAATGCTGACAGGCTGACTCTGATCAAGATGAACAAGGGTTGGATTGGGCCAGACTTCACCACACCACCAGCAAATGAGAGCGGAATTTAAAGTTTGCCATGTACCTCCACTCACCCATGGGTACACACTTCTGGACTTTGGATAATCGCTGGACTGCTCCTCCTTCTCCTCATGCGCCACCATGATGACCGTTACAAATTGCAATACTTAGGCCTTTGCTTCAGGTATACCCCCAGTGGTAAATTTTTTCTCCCATTCTTTGCAGAATGGACATTACAACGACAGGAGACCCGCTCCTTTGCAATGGGAACAATGTTTTGAGGCCCTCATGCACGTCTCTACCCAGGGACAACGTGGAGCCTCCCAATTTTTGGCTGCCCTGCCTAAGGTCTATACTATAATACACCCACTTCCTGACAATGGACACTTAATGTTTTGAGGCCCTCATGCACGTCTCTACCCAGGGACAACGTGGAGCCTCCCAATTTTTGGCTGCCCTGCCTAAGGGCTATACTATAATACACCCACTTCCTGACAATGGACACTTAATGTTTTGAGGCCCTCATGCACGTCTCTACCCAGGGACAACGTGGAGCCTCCCAATTTTTGGCTGCCCTGCCAAAGGGCTATACTATAATACACCCACTTCCTTCCAATGGGCACTTCAGGTTTACAGGCCCTCATGCACGTCTCTATGCAGGGGCATTGGTGAACCTCACAATTTTGGACTGCCCTGGCAAAGGAAAATACTACAAAGACTCACTTCCTCAAAATGGGCACATTAGACCCAAGAGGCCTTCATGTACGTCTCTTCTCAGGGACATCGGAGTGCCACACAATGTTTTACGTAAAATCTTTCATGTATTAATCTCAAAAAGTAACATACACCAGCTCTATCTCACTATTGGGTATGTGCCCTTAACATTTCTGCCATGAAAAATCATTTTGGGGTCATTTTGGAAGGTTTTCTGGTGAGTCCGTAAAAATGGCGTGAAACGCGGACAAAATTGTTCACAGCTGTGACTTTTGAGTGATAAATGCTTCAAGGGGTCTTCCCCATGCTGTTGCCATGTCATTTGAGCACTCTTCTGAGACTTTTGTGACATTTTTAGGGTTTCTCCATGCTGCCGGGGGGTAATTTCACAAAAATACTCGGGTCTCCCATAGGATAACATTGGGCTCGTTGCTCGGCCCGAGTACACGAGTATCTTGGGATGCTCGGCCCGAGCTTCGAGCACCCGAGCTTTTTAGTACTCGCTCATCACTAGTAATCATCCATTGTTATTTACCCTCTTAGGCAATACTGAGTTACCAGAGAAGTGGTTCTTTGTTCATATATTTCATCTATTAACCAGGATGGAGAACAAATAAAAAAAAAACTTGAGGACAAAACACCTTAGTGCCTTATGTGGAAAGTCCATGGATTTTATTTAAAACTGTGTAATACTTCATTTCTCATGTGATGACGCCGGGAAAATGACCACTCGCTGTTATATTACATCTGATGGCAGAGTGATTTAGTTTTAATCAGGAAAATCACTATTCTGCTGTTGCAGTCACTGTGTACATCCATTACATTACTTATCCTGAGTTACCTCCTGTATTATACTCCAGAGCTGCACTCACTATTCTGCTGGTGCAGTCACTGTGTACATACATTACTGATCCTGAGTTACCTCCTGTATTATACTCCAGAGCTGCACTCACTATTCTGCTGGTGCAGTCACTGTGTACATACATTACTGATCCTGAGTTACCTCCTGTATTATACTCCAGAGCTGCACTCACTATTCTGCTGGTGCAGTCACTGTGTACATACATTACATTACTGATCCTGTACTGATCCTGAGTTACATCCTGTATTATACTCCAGAGCTGCAATCACTATTCTGCTGGTGCAGTCACTGTGTACATACATTACATTACTGATCCTGTACTGATCCTGAGTTACCTCCTGTATTATACTCCAGAGCTGCACTCACTATTCTGCTGGTGCAGTCACTGTGTACATACATTACATTACTGATCCTGTACTGATCCTGAGTTACATCCTGTATTATACTCCAGAGCTGCACTTACTATTCTGCTGGTGCAGTCACTATGTACATGAGCACACATAAAAATTATTTTATTATTTTTTACATAGGGATAGTCAATATGTTGAAAAATATTGAAGACTGAAAGTCCCTTAATCTTACACTGGTCTTCAGTTGCACTGTCAGCAGGAAGAAATGGGAAACTCCCGCATCAAGGAAAGCTGAAATTCTGTCTGTTTATTCTTATA
This sequence comes from Anomaloglossus baeobatrachus, assembly GCF_048569485.1. Classification (NCBI taxonomy): domain Eukaryota; kingdom Metazoa; phylum Chordata; class Amphibia; order Anura; family Aromobatidae; genus Anomaloglossus; species Anomaloglossus baeobatrachus. Next base: position 40,298,630 of record NC_134358.1, read on the forward strand.
GGTGACAGAATTAATAGAAAAAAAATTAATAAAACATACTACAAAATAGGGTAAAATTCTAAGGCTGACAGTTTTACATGACAGCAGGCAGTAAATAATCCAATGTTTTATAATTAAAAATAAAACTAATAGTAATAATAAACAAATAATAAAAAAAATAGTGAAGGTTTCCTTGTGTGATAAAAAAAATGGAAAAATACTGTATATTATTGCCAAAAAAAAGAATACAAATAATTTCTAGCTAGAAACATTTTTTATAAAATAAAAGCTATAAAACTGAAAAAACACTTATACTTAGTGTCGCAATAATCATAACACCCTGTAGATTAAAGATAACGTGATTTATGAACAACATAAAAACAGTCAAAAGCTAAATTTATGTTCTCCAAGTTAGTTTTCTTCCAAAAATAAGGCCTCATCCATCTGTCTCAATCTAATAAAAAAGATTTATCACCATGAAGATGTCGGAAAACGAAAAACACGCATTTCTTCTGGTCCTAGAGGCCACAAGTCACTTGGTCCTTAAGGAGTTAAATTCAAGTTGGGACTTAGAGCATCATATCTCCTCTTAAGACCCGAATTCTAAAAGGTAGAAGAACTAAGATAAAGAAGTTGTCAACTCTTTTGACTGCCAGGACCATAATGATCCTCAGGGGCTGGCTGAAAAGTTTTAGACTGGGGAACCTTCACAAAGCACTGTCCCATAAGTTGCAGCAGATCCATCAGACTCAACATACAACCTTCACCAGAGAACTGACTCTTACTATATAGAAAACGAGAATCAAAATGAGCTTACTACAGAGATAGGGAACCAGAACCAAGTTAACTACATAGAAACAGGACCAGAGCCAAGTTAGTACATAGATGCAGGAGCAAAACTAAGTTTACTATATAGATAAGGAACAAGAACAGCATGTGGTTTGTCCTAATGAAGAAGTCAGATGATTTTGACAATAAACCACAACACTCCATCTCGTCTCCTGGGAATTCTTTGGCATCTCCTTCAGCAGTGCAGAAAGTCCACCTATTTCCTTCTTGCAGATCTCCGATTTTTGGACTGCAGCAGCTGATAATTTCTCTTCATTCTTTTTCGTGTGGCAGACAACTTTTCCAGGTGAGCACCTTCCTGCACTTTCATGTCCCTCTCCACCAGAAAAGACCCTATTGCACTTTTTGTTCACCAGCTTATTTGTAAGCCTATAACATAGATACAGGATCAAAACCAAGCTTGCTACATAGATATGGGAACAAAAACAAGATTACTATATGGGATCAGAACCAAACTTAATACATAGCTATGGGAACAGAAGCAAGCTGATTATATAAATATGCAAACAAAACTAAGATTACTACAAGTGCGGGAACAAGTTTACAACATAGATATGGGAACAGTATCAAGCTTACTACATAGATACAGGAACAGAACCACCACTACTATAAATATACTGTACAAGACTCAAGCTAACTACATAGATACAGGAACAGAACCACCACTACTACAAATATACTGTACAAGACCCAAGCTAACTACATAGATCATGGAGCAGAACTGAGCTTATTATCTAGATATGGAAAAAGGATCTAGCTTACTATATACAGTGCCTTGAAAAAGTATTAAAATCCCATAAACATTTCCAAATTTTTTAAAATTGCACCCACAAACTTAAATGTATTTACCAACACAAAATAGCAAATATGTATGAAATGTAAAGCAAAATGGGTTTCTAAAGATTTTAAATATATACATCTGAAAATAGTGATGTGCATTTGTATTCAGCCCCCCTGAGTCAATACTTTGTAGGACCACCTTTCACTGGTATTACTGCTTCAAATTAGGGAGAGTGAACCTGAACTATAAAGTTTGAGGTTTGTACAGGTGCTCGAACCCGACCACGGACTTCTCACAAAAGTCCATGGTTGAGTTTAAAGTTAGGATGCTGTTCGGAATGCAGCCAATCAACAAGCTTTTTGACATGGGGAAAATGCCTGGTGCTGCTGGGAACAAAATAAATAAAAATAAAAAAAAACAATGTGGAGTCCTCCCTATTTTTGATTACCAGTCAAGATCAAGCAGAAATTGGGGACTGGTATTATCAGGCTAGGAAAGCCCATGGTTATTTGGCCCTTCCCAACCTAAAAATAGCAGCCCTCAGCTGCCCAAGAAATGCTTAGCACTTGTTGGCCCTTTTGCCTTCACTCTGCGGTCCAGCTCACCCCCAAACCATCTCGATTGGGTTCAGGTCTGGTGACTGTGGAGGCCAGGTCATCTGGCGTAGCACCCCATCACTCTCCTTCTTAGTGAAATAGCCCTTACACAGCCTGGAGGTGTGTTTGGGGTCATTGTCTTGTTGAAAAATAAATTATGGTCCAACTAAACGCAAACCGGATGGAATAGCATGCCGCTGCAAGATGCTGTGGTAGGCATGCTGGTTGTTACGTCACCGCCGGAGTCTGCTCCAGCGACGTCTGCTCCGATCGCCAGGCAACGCCGTGTTCCTGCCGTGGATGGTGCTGGTGATGGGAGAGGAGTCGATGCCAGTAGCACCGGTGGGCGCAGGCTCCGATCATCCACTGGGCTGGGTTATCTTGGGATCTGCAGTACCGCTGGCTGACTGTAGGTGGCAGGTGTCTCCCAGCTGAAGTACCATCATTCAGCTACAGCTAATGGGAAGACACCACACCCTTCTTATTCCCTCTCCTGTCTGCTGACCTCTGCCAGAGATAGTTCTGATTCTGGCTCATGTGCTGTTTGTTTTGGGATTCCTGTGCACTGACTTGCTTGTTGTTGACTACCCTTCTGCCTGCTGTTTTTGTACCTCGCTTCCCGACCCGGATCTGACCACTGCTACGTTTTCTGTTTACGCCTTTGCCTGCCGATTCTGTCCCTGTTCTGCTATTCCTGGTTTGACCCTGCCTGACGACTACTCTCATCGGACTGCAGCCTTCCACAGGTAGAGATCTCCAGGGCCTTGTGTAATTCCAAATCCCTGTATAGGGGTTAAAGGGTTTCACGGTTCTGGGGTCCTGCTTGGTGAGGGGCTTCCCTTTAGTCTGTCCATTACATCCTACCTGAGTCTGTTTATCCAGGCAGGTGTTACACTGGTTCTGTATGCCTTCAATTTTGAATAAATCCTTAACAGTGTCACCAGCAAAGCCCTCCCCACCATCACACATCCTCCACCATGCTTCACGGTGGGAACCAGGCATGTAGATTCCATCCGTTCACCTTTTCTACAAAGACACGGTGGTTGGATCCAAAGATCTCAAATTTGGATTCATCAGACCAAAGCACAGATTTCCACTGGTCTAATGTCCATTCCTTGTGTTCTTTAGCCCAAACAAGTCTCTTCTGCTTGTTGCCTGTCCTTAGCAGTGGTTTCATAGCAGCTATGTTACCATGAAGGCCTGCTGCACAAAGTCTCCTCTTAACAGTTGTTCTAGAAATGAGAAAGTGTGTCCAAACTTTTGGTCCGTACTGTATATGGAGTTCGGAGTCCAGGGTCAAGTCTGGGTGCCAAGCCGAACTTGTAACTAAAGTTCAGCTAAAGCTGGCATACCCGCACATCTACGGGTCCGCTCGTCCCTACTGCAAAACATTTTGGGGTATCTCTACTAGCTTTGCACATCTAGAGACTGAAATTTTTGCTTATTCCTTTTTACAAAATATCTCTGGCTCAGTGAGATTGGATGGAGACCATCTATGAGCAGCAATTTTCCACTCTTACCAAAAAGTTTCAATGGGATTTCGGTCTGGACTGTGACAGCCATTCAAGCACATGAATATTCTCTGATCTAAACCCTCCATTGTAGCTCTGGCAGGATGTTTTGGGTTGTTGTCCTGCTGGAAGGTGAACCTACACCCCAGTCTCAAGTCTTTTGAGGCCTTTTAACAGGTTTTCCTCCAGAATTCCCCTGTATTTTGCTTTATCCATTTTCCCTTCATCTCTGAAAATCTTCTCTGCCCCTGCTGAAGAAAAGCCTCCCCGCAGCATGTTGCTGCCACCACCATGTGTGACTGTGGGGATGGTGTTTTCAGGGTGATGTGCAGTTTTCTGCCACACATAGCATTTTGAATTAAGTCTAAAAGGTTCTCCTTTGGTCTCATCCGAACAGAGCACCTTCTTCCACTGCTCACTGTGTCACCTACAAATCTTTATGTAAACTGTAAATGTGACCTTTTATCGCTTTCTTTATAAAAATGGTTTTCTTCTTGTCACTTTTACATAAGAGCCAGATTTGTGACGTAAATGACTAATAGTTGTCCTGTGGACAGATTCTCCCCCCTGAGCTGTGATCTCTGCAGCTCCTCCAGTAACCATAGGCCTATTGGCTGCTTCTCTAATTAGTGCTCTCCATCTTGGGATGTCAGTTTAGGTCAGTGTTTTCCAAACTCCAGTCCTTATGGCCCACAAAAAGTCATGTTTTCAGGATTTCCTTACTATTGAATAGGTGATATAATCATTATCAAGGCATCACCTGTGCTATATTAAGGAAATCCTGAAAACATGACCTGTTGGGGGTTGTGAGGACTGGAGTTTGGGAACCACTGGTTTAGGTGGACGGCCATGTGTTTTAGGTTTGCAGTGGTCCCATATTCCTTCCATTTTTGGGTACTGGATTGAACAGTGCCCCATGAAATGTTCAGAGCTTGGAATTTTTATTATAACCTAACCCTGCTTTACTCTTCTCCACATCTTTATCCCTGACCTGTCCGGTGTGTTCCTTGGTTTTCATGATTCGGTTTGATCCCTAATGTTCTCAAACCAACCTCTGAGACCTTCACAGAACAGATGTAGTTATCCTGAGAATATATTACACTCAATTTACTAATTAGGTTACGTCTGGAGGCGATTGGTCATGTAGGATTTTATTTAGGGGGTATAAATCTACAGGGGGTTGAAGACAAATCCAAATCACAATTTTCAATTAATTTTTTTAAAATATTTCAAAGTAATTTAAAAAATGTCTTTAAATACTTACTACTTAGAGTTAGTATATCACATAAAATCCCAATAAAAAGTTTGTGAGTGTAATGTGAAAAAAATGTGGAAAAGTTCACTGGGAATGAATACTTTTTCAAGACATTGTTATGTATTAAGTTTGGTTTTGTTCCCATACCAAAACCAAGATGGCCCTTGGATCTTTAGTGATACAAATGCTGCTGTCAGAGATTAATAGCAGCAATGGGAGTTAGCTCTGATTGCTTCTGTCACAGGCATATGTCGGCTGTATAACACAGCAGGCATCTCCTGCGTCATCTGTTTAGCTTTACAGGGCATCATATAGGGCCATTGTGCAGGGGCTTTTCCATGAATGTTTCAAGGACCCATTTTGAAGTTTTAATGAGCCGTGTCATCAGAGGCAGAGCATTCCCTTAATCTCACATGACTGCGCAGATCATATAACTCAAGACCTGACCGATCTCATACGTCTTAAAGTTTATTATATATGATCCTATTTGTCCCCGTGTAGTCTCAGGACCTGACAATGCCATTTCCTTCAGTTCTGCCATCTGCATCTTCCCACATCTTTCCTAGGTTTTCAGTCCCAGCCTGGTAAATGAGCGTCAGCAGCGGCACCATCACTTATACAGTATATACTCTCTTGGAGATTGATTGTGGCTGCTGCTCCCTCGCTCTATAGGGTTAATCTCTAATCTTTATTCCTTTCTATTCGATTGAACGCTGCGGTTCCTGTGATTAACGTGGAACGCCAAAGCAGTTCCTGTGGTATTTGCTCATAAATGGATTTGGCAGCCGCTCAATAGTCAGTAAAAGCTACACTGTTTGCTTAATGTGTCCTAAAATGCACTGTCACCTTACGTGCGGTGGAGCTGTGTGGGCAGGAGCGCAGAGTGAGCCTCAACTTACAATGGAAATATTAAAGGGGGACTATTTTGGATCTCTGTCTGTTCCCAAAGTTGCAGCCCAATTTTTTGGAGGGGAACAAAAAATGACTATTCTAATTTATACATTAAAGTAAGATTAAAGTAACCTGCGACGTCCAGAAGTCACACCACAATGGTTCTAGGTGGCATCTATGATTGGTATTAATGGGTGTGTGTGGTCAATACTAGTTGGGGCATCTTCGGTTGGCACACAGAGTGGCTTCTGTGGCAAGATCTCTTAGCCATTATTCTTCTCCACCTTACTTATTTTTTAGGAAAAGTTAGGGTTAGGTTAGACATACTTTTTTACCATTTTATCCATTATGGTATCAAGATCTGGTGCTTAGAATATCTTCATTGCAACTTTGTCTTCTTCATTTCATTGAGATTGTTGCAACTTCTGAGCAAGACAGCTCCTGTTTTAGGCTGGATTCACAGGATCATATAGTATCCGATGAGAGTTCATCAGATGTGATATTCTAATGACCCTCGGCTCCCGCTGTGCTGCCAGCATGAGCCGAGTGTCATGCAACTGTAATCCAATCCCGCAACCGGATCACAGCTGTGGAGGAGAGGGTGGGATTAATCCCCTCATCTCTTATATTGTCAGCTGATGCAATTATCGCACTGTGCTCGGATGTCACCCGAGTGCAGTCCAATTTTTCACTCGCACCCATAGACCCATATGGGCACGAGTGACATTTTTCGCGTTGACAATCACAGCATGCTGAGACTTTTCATCCAGAATTTGGATGAGAAAAAAGCTGACCATCTGCTCTCCGTCATTGAATAACATTGGTCCGAGTAAAATGCAAGAAAATCTCGTGTGAGCGTACCCTTAAGCCTGCATTACAAGTTGCAATTTTGCATACAATATCGTATGCAATTTGCAACGCCCCCATCGTATGTGTGGCACGTGCAATTTGTTGAATGTGCCGCACAAACGATTAACCCCCGTCACACGTACTTACCTTCCATACGACCTCGCTGTGGGCGGCGAACATCCACTTCCTGGAGTGGGAGGGACGTTCGGCGTCACATCGACGTCACGCGGCAGCTGGCCAATAGAAGCGGAGGGGCGGAGATGAGCGGGACGTAAACATCCCACCCACCTCTTTCCTTCCGCATAGCCGGCTGGAGCCGCGGGACGAAGGTAAGAGATGTTCAATGTTCCCGGGGTGTCACACACTGCGATGTGCGCTACCCCGGGTACGATGAACAACCTCACGTTCAATTCATTAGGAATGGATGACGTGCATGTGATGAACGGATTTTCGTTCAATCGAAATCGCACGTACCTGTCACACACTGCAATGTACCTTACGATGCCGGATGTGCGTCCCTTACGACGTGACCCCGCCGACACATCGTAAGATACATTGCAGCGTGTAAAGCGGGCTTAAGAGCGACCACAGACCCGGTAATGTTATGCCAGGTGCCCAGAGAGGGGCAGCATGGTCGTTCGGATGTCTGATGTGTACGGACGACTCCTGACTCTTCCCGACAGACAAGTTAGGGGGAAATAAAGGTTCAGCAGTTAAAATATCAACACTTGAGTCCCAATTCATCATCACATTTGCGCCAGTTTTTTGTCTGGTTTTGTCTGTGTTTTAGTTACATCCAATTTTTTTACATTTCAACCTTTTTTAAATGTATTTCATACATCCTCAACCAACTTTTTCTTGGGCAAAGTTAAGAGATGACATGTTTTAGCCTGCTCCATGAATTGCAACTAGAGATGAGTGGATCAATTCGGCCGGATCAGCTGGACTTTAGATAAAATTCAGTTCAAGACCCAGTGCAGCTTCCGAGAACATTGACATAAGAAATATTGAGATGCATGAGAGACAGGTGTAGGGCTGGTGCTCCCACACCCCTGCCAGTACATAAAATATACAACTTGGAGACCCACCTTGGAGTATGTTACGGGGGGACCGGCAGATTAGGACCAGGGGGTATATATCCTAATCGCCAGTCGGGGCCCACCGTGCTCCAGATGACAAAGGAGCTGCTGGCACCTGAGGGTTAGGCGGAGACTATACAGCTGGATGGCTCTGAGATAACCCAGGAACTCTGGGAACCGGTCACGTGTGTTGGGACACGTCAGACCGGACGACAACCCGATAAGCGTTTTGGTGCAGCTAGCGCTACACCAACCACGTGTGCAGGAAACACGTCAGGCCGGGTGGTAACCAGGTAACATTGACCGGAAGACCGCCACGAAAGCGCCCTGTCGGCCACATGTGTAGGACACGTCAGGCCGAGCGGTCCTCCGATTAGCGTTTCTGGCCACCTCTCGACTGGCCACGTGTGTAGGACACGTCAGGCCAGATGGGTACATCAATAGCGTTGACCGGGAAGCCGAGTAGGATAAGGAACACCCTGTTAACTCCACAGGGGTCCTGGGGTACACTGTCCGTGCGCGTAGGGGGCACAACCGGACAGGTGGCGCAGCAGGTGCGTTGTCCGTGTGCGTAGGGGGCACAATCGGACAGGTGGCACAGCAGGTGCGTTGTCCGTGTGCGTAGGGAGCACAATCGGACAGGAAGCACAGCAGCCGCAGCCCAGTTAACGCCACTGGGCTGCTATAGCAAGACTGGAACGGCAGGAGGGAAGCACGGCGCCTGACCCTGATGTGCCGAGCCATGACTCTTGGCGTGACAAGCACCATTCGCCTAACCCTACCTACCGCTTCCCAACATAGGCTTATGCCGCAATGAGGCTCTAACATGGAGGTGTGCTCTGACTGAGCAAAAGTGAAGACTGCGCATCTCCATGTTGTCTCCAGCCCCTTTTATAACCTGGGTCCGCCCCAAACCCAGGGTGGAACCACCAAGGTACAATAGCAGAGTGCCATGTCATCAGTGACGTCACATGCGACCTATCCGGAACCGCCACATCATTGATGACCTCATGGCAGCCACGCCCCAAACACTTCACCAGTCATCGTCTGACGACCAATACTGAGGTGCCAGATCATAGGGGCGGGCCTCTGCGAGCCAGTCCGGAGTTGCCACGTCATCAGGACACCTGACACCCTCTGCCCTATCAGGGCCTGCCACCTCACAGACATGCTCAGTGAGGTCCTTACCGGACTTAGCCTCTGGTGCACTAAGTGCCTGAGCATGCCCAGTAGCCTGAGCAACAGGCTCAGAAAGCAGACTATCAGTTTGAGCATGCTCAGTAGGCACATCCCAGAACTTAGACACAGCACGAAGTCCAAATACCTGTGCAAAGAGGCTGTTAGGGTTAATTGAGGGAGCATGCTCAGTAGCCCGAACTGAGGACTTAGTCTCAGACATAACACAATCAGGCTGAGCATGCTCACTAGGCAAAACACCGGGCTTAAACTCTGGCTGGGGTAAATCGGCGCACGCGTGCGCACTAGCTGCCTCTCCACACTTAGACGTGGTGGAAGGAACAGCCAACTGGACGACCCGAGGCACGGCCAAGAACGGCAGCCGGCGCCTGGGCGCAACAGGAACCGCAGCAGGCTGCTTGCGGCTATGGCGGCGCCAGTTCGTAACAGAGTATTGATATTTAAAAACATTTCAGTCAGACACAGGACAGTGGAATTAATTCCCCCCACCCCCCTTTCTCCATAGTGTCTTTGCACAGCACTGAGGTATGATCCATGCAACACACAGGATGTGGCCTGGCATTTCCATTTTAAAAATCAAAAGGTGAATGAGTGACAGGATTAGGCCTCTTGTTCCCACACTCCTGCCAGTACAGAAAAGATACAACTTGAAGACCCTTATTGGAGTCTTTATGTTGAAAAACATTTCAGGCAGACAGCAGGACAGTGGCATTAATTGCACCTTTAGTTTCCCATAGTGTCTTTGCACAGCAGGAAGGTATGGTTCATGCAACACACAGGATGTGGCCTAGCATTTCTATTTTAAAAATCAAAAGGTGGATGAGTGACAGGATTAGGCCTCTTGCTCCCACACTCCTGCCAGTACAGACAAGATACAACTTGGAGACTCTTCTTGGAGTCTTAACATTTAAAAACATTTCAGGCAGACAGCAGGACAGTGGCATCAATTGCCCCCCGCATTTCCCCATAGTGTCTTTGCACAGCAGGAAGGTATGGTCCATGCAACACTCAGGATGTGGCCTGGCAATTCCATTTTTAAAAGTGAAAAAGCCACTTGGGAACACTGTTAATGTGGACTTATTACTGCACTGCTGAAGATACGACACACATCCAGGAAAGGTGTAATGCAAGGTGGTTTAATTCAATGCATTTCAAAGTGTTACCCCACTTCTTCATCAGGAATTCCACCAGTATAACCCATTTTTTAAAAGTTAGCACACAGGGACCATGCTTTCTGTTCGGTTTGGGACTCGGACTTGAACTGAACCCCAATGGATGTCACTGATTGGGCAGTTCAAGTCTCTGCCCACATACAGCCTACCATAAACAGATCACTTCCGGGGGTGGGTAGGCGGGGTTTTACCATTTTTTTTTGGGAGGGAGGGGTACAAACTACATCAGATAACGCTGTTCTCAACCCCAGTGTCAGCCATTAAAACAATGCAAGCGGCTCACACTGGGCTGAGCATTGAGTGTACCAGAGTACAGCGATGCTTGCATGAGTATTTTGCACACGTAAAGCATCCGCACTCCGAACTGAATTTTGGTTTTAATAGCGAGCTTTGAAAAAATCACAAACTTTTATACAATTTTACATCAGATCCTATCTGATTGATTTTCAATAACTTGGTGCAATTTTTGCAACTTTTTGGAGAGGTTTAAGCCATGCCAACCAAATCCTTCATGATAATGCCCGTTATATCTCTTGGATGTGACCCCTTTTGGTCTAAGAAATCTTGAAAATTGGGAATTGGGGGAATTGGAAAAGATTAGTGTCTGCCAAACAACCTTTCGGCTGACCGCAATGTAAAGCGAGCGTAAAGGCTACTTTACACACTGCGATATCGGTCCCGATATCGCTAGTGTGGGTACCCGCCCCCATCTGTTGCGCGACACGGGCATATCGCTGCCCGTGCCGCACAACATCGCCCAGAGCCGTCACACATACTTACCTGTCCGGCGACGTCGCTGTGACCGGCGAACCGCCTCCTTTCTAAGGAGGCGGTCCGTGCGGCGTCACAGCAACGTCACTGAACCGCTGCCCAATAGCAGCGGAGGGGCGGAGATGAGCGGGACGTAACATCCCGCCCACCTCCTTCCTTCCACATAGCTGCCGGGAGGCAGGTAAGAGGAGCTTCCTCGTTCCTGCGGCGTCACACGCAGGGATGTGTGCTGCCGCAGGAACGAGGAACGACTTCGTTACTGCTGCAGTAACGATTTTTAAGAATGGACCCCCATGTCGCCGATTAGCGATTTTGCACGTTTTTGCAACGATGCAAAATCGCTTATCGGTGTCACACGCAACGGCATCGCTAATGCGGCCGGATGTGCGTCACAAATTCCGTGACCCCAACGACTCCGCATTAGCGATGTCGCAGCGTGTAAAGCCCGCTTAAGGGTTTGTCTAATTTTATTTCTATGCTAAATACAAGAAAAAAAACCCCTAAGCACAAGGGTAGAGCTATGGATCAAGAATATACAAGATGGACAGATCTACCCTAACCTACTGTATCCTCACCTATCCCTTGTAGACTGTGAGCCCTCGCGGGCAGGGACCTCCGTCCTCCTGTACCTGTCTGTGCCTTGTATTGTTTATGATGATTGTACTTGTCCCTATTATGTATACCCCGTCACATGTAAAGCGCCATGGAATTGATGGCGCTATAATAATAAATAATAATAATAATGTGGAGTAATGACGGGAAGGAAGTACATAAAGGTGAAAAAGTGTCCGTTACTTCGTGCAGACAGATGACCAGGTGAGAAGTTCTCCAAAGCCTCCAAAACGAATGACAATTTTTACATCATACGGTCTCCAATGGAAAAAGAAATGTTGGAACATAATTTCCTTTTTATGACAATTGAAAGATTTTCCAAACCAAACAGACATGAGCATGTACAATATTTACACGACTCACAAAACGTTGGGGATATTTGGCTTTGGATGAAATTTATGGAGAACGTAAAAAATTCATACTACAGTGATATTTTATCATGAAATATGGTGGTTTCCTCATTTCCAACAACTTATGGAAACAAATGCCGACACCAGTGGTGGATATACCCCCAAATGTCAATATCTCAATAACTTGTCATGTGGCTTTGAACATTAATTACAGCTGACAACGACGCCTCCTGCTGGTCACAAGTAGAGTTATTGTCTGCGGAGTTATTATCCCACTCTTCTTGAAGGAGGCCCTCAGGTCATTGAGGTTCTGGAATAGAGAGTTACGGCCTCTACACAGTGACTCAGCTGATCCTATAGGTTTTCTATGGGATTCAGGTCTGGAGAAAGTGTAGCCGCTCCATTTGAGGTCCCCCAGTCTCCAGCAGTTGTTCTCTAATGATGTGACCTCAATGAGCTGGACGATTGTCGTCCATGAAGATGAAATTTGGCCGGTGTTGGTTATGTAGAGGCACAATGACTAGATTAATGATGTTATTCCAGTAGTAGGGGCTGTCACTGCACCATCCACACAGTGTAGGGCCATGCTGTACTGACTAGACACACCGGCCAACACTACCATCAACAAAGGCTTGTCTGGTGACAGCAGTGGCTGTTGTATAGCGCTCTCCTTGATATCTCACCATTGTTAGTGGCCATCATTTCTGCTCAGCGTGAATCAGCTTTCATCAATGACCAGCACTAATGCCCACTGATCCTTCGTCTAGCGTAGATGTCACCTGTGGCTGGTTGTGCAGTCAGGTACCTTTCAGGTCGTCTAGCACACAGACAACCCTGATGAAAACGGTTTTGAATGGTCTGATGTGACACTTGGGTGCCTCTCACCTCCCTTAAACGTGCTTGGAGGTGTGTAACATTCCCCACCCACTTCCCAGGACATTGTTCACAATGAAGCAGTCATCAATGTGCGATGTGGCCAAAGGCCGACCACTTCTCTGCCTTTTTGTGACTGTTCCAGTCTCTCTGTGACTCTGTGCAACCTGATGGTGACACTCTGCGATGCTCTAAGCTCAGTGGCGTCTTCTGTCTGAGACCATGCTTCTTGAAGCCTCGTAATGGTTAGTACTGCTGATCAATTGTTAGGTGCGGTCTTGGTCTCATGATGTTAAAAGTGAACAGTGTGATCAGGAGGACTGATTAATACCAATTCTAATTGAACCCCCGAAATGTATTGGGCGATTCATGGGTCAAACACCTGTTGTGAATTTTGCCATTCCTTCCTTGTTAGAGAACAGCAAGTTGGGCAACAAGTCCTGAAACATTGAACAGTTGGACATGAGCATCCAAAAGATGAGAAGGTCACATAAGGTCACCAGGAAAGGTCAGAGGGCATTATAGGATCATCCTGAAATTTCACCAAATATCCCTACCTTTTTGTGAGCAGTGTAGATATTGAAAAATGAGATTCTCACAGCGTAATTGTTAACAATCCCTAAAAGAGGGAAGAATAAGAAACATTCAAGGAAATCAGGTTGGATGAACACAGAACTTAAACACATGCTAAAAAGGAAGAAAGAAATGTTTATTAAATGGAAAGAAGGAGGCATATCTAAAGAAGAATATAACACAGTCTGCAAAACCTGCAGGGCACACATCAGATTAGCCAAAGCTGATAATGAAATAAGGCTTGCAAGAGATATCAAAAGCAATGAAAAAGGATTTTGGAGTTAGGTTAAAAATAAAAGAAAAGTCAAAGATGTTATAGGAATTTTACAGGATGAAAATGGTGAAGTTGTAAAAAATGATGTTGAGAAGGCCGAACTTTTAAATTGTTATTTTGCATCTGTTTTCTCTGAAAAAGTAAAATCAACTGATCTTCACCGTTCTATTGTAGGATTAGAAGAATTTAGGCCATCAATAAACAAAGAGATAGTGAGGGAATACTTAGCTAACATTAATGAATTCAAGTCCCCAGGTCCAGATGAATTACACCCCAGAGGACTGAAGGAGTTAGCAGAGGAAATATTAGAACCACTCTTCATAATTTTTGAAAATTGTTGGAGAACAGGAGAAGTTCCAGAAGACTGGAGAAGAGCAAATGTTGTCCCTATCTTCAAAAAGGGGAAGAAGGTGGACCCAGGGAACTACAGGCCTGTGAGCCTGACTTCCATACCGGGAAAGATCTTTGAACAAATTATTAAACAACATTTATGCAAGTACCTGGATGACAATGAAGTGATTAACCAGAGCCAGCATGGGTTTGTAACTAATAAGTCATGTCAGACTAACTTAATTTCCTGACAAAATTACTGACTGGGTGGATCAGGGAAATGCAGTAGACATAGTATATCTTGACTTCAGTAAAGCATTTGACAAAGTATCTCATACAATCCTTATTGAAAAAATGTCCAAGTGTGGAATGGACAAGGCAACTGTTAGATGGATTCGTAACTGGCTTAGTGATCGGAGTCAAAGAGTGGTCATAAATGGCTGCACATCAAGTTGGAAGACTGTCTCAAGTGGGGTACCACAGGGCTCTGTCCTGGGCACCGTGTTGTTCAACATCTTTATCAATGATTTAGATGAAGGTATTAAGGGTAAACTGATTAAATTTGCTGATGACACAAAGCTAGGAGGAATAGCTAATACTAGAGAAGAGAGACATGATTCAAGATCTAAACAAGCTGTAACAGTGGGCAGCAACTAATAGAATGGTTTTTAACAGAGAGAAATGCAAAGTCATACATATTGGCAAAAATAATGAAAAGAGCATATACAGTGCCTACAAGTAGTCTTCAACCCCCTGCAGATTTAGCAGGTTTGATAAGATGCAAATAAGTTAGAGCCTGCAAACTTCAAACAAGAGCAGGATTTATTAACAGATGCATAAATCTTATAAACCAACAAGTTATGTTGCTCAGTTAAATTTTAATAAATTTTCAACATAAAAGTGTGGGTCAATTATTATTCAACCCCTAGGTTTAATATTTTGTGGAATAATCCTTGTTTGCAATTACAGCTAATAATCGTCTTTTATAAGACCTGATCAGGCCGGCACAGGTCTCTGGAGTTATCTTGGCCCACTCCTCCATACAGATCTTCTCCAAGTTATCTAGGTTCTTTGGGTGTCTCATGTGGACTTTAATCTTGAGCTCCTTCCACAAGTTTTCAATTGGGTTAAGGTCAGGAGACTGACTAGGCCACTGCAACACCTTGATTTTTTCCCTCTTGAACCAGGCCTTGGTTTTCTTGGCTGTGTGCTTTGGGTCGTTGTCTTGTTGGAAGATGAAATGACGACCCATCTTAAGATCCTTGATGGAGGAGCGGAGGTTCTTGGCCAAAATCTCCAGGTAGGCCGTGCTATCCATCTTCCCATGGATGCGGACCAGATGGCCAGGCCCCTTGGCTGAGAAACAGCCCCACAGCATGATGCTGCCACCACCATACTTTACTGTAGGGATGGTATTCTTGGGGTCGTATGCAGTGCCATCCAGTCTCCAAACATCACGTGTGTGGTTGGCACCAAAGATCTCGATCTTAGTCTCATCAGACCAGAGAACCTTGAACCAGTCTGTCTCAGAGTCCTCCAAGTGATCATGAGCAAACTGTAGACGAGCCTTGACATGACGCTTTGAAAGTAAAGGTACCTTACGGGCTCGTCTGGAATGGAGACCATTGCGGTGGAGTACGTTACTTATGGTATTGACTGAAACCAATGTCCCCACTGCCATGAGATCTTCCCGGAGCTCCTTCCTTGTTGTCCTTGGGTTAGCCTTGACTCTTCGGACAAGCCTGGCCTCGGCACGGGTGGAAACTTTCAAAGGCTGTCCAGGCCGTGGAAGGCTAACAGTAGTTCCATAAGCCTTCCACTTCCGGATGATGCTCCCAACAGTGGAGACAGGTAGGCCCAACTCCTTGGAAAGGGTTTTGTACCCCTTGCCAGCCTTGTGACCCTCCACGATCTTGTCTCTGATGGCCTTGGAATGCTCCTTTGTCTTTCCCATGTTGACCAAGTATGAGTGCTGTTCACAAATTTGGGGAGGGTCTTAATTAGTCAGAAAAGGCTGGAAAAAGAGATAATTAATCCAAACATGTGAAGCTCATTGTTCTCTGTGCCTGAAATACTTCTTAATACTTTAGGGGAACCAAACAGAATTCTTGTGGTTTGAGGGGTTGAATAATAAATGACCCTCTGAATAAACTTTTCACAATTTAAAAAAAAAAAAAAAAGAAATAACATTCTTTTTTTGCTGCAGTGCATTTCACACTTCCAGGCTGATCTACAGTCCAAATATCATAATGCCAAGTTAATTCCGAATGGGTAAACCTGCTAAATCTGCAGGGGGTTGAATACTACTTGTGGGCACTGTACAGCATGGGAGGAATAAAGCTATCCAAAAGCATGTGAAAAAGATTTAGGTATACTAATAAATCACAGACTGAACATGAGTCAACAGTGTGACTCAGCAGCAAAAAAAAGCCAAACACCATGGGTAAGTTCAAGCCTGGACCAGGGAAATGCAGTGGATGTTGTGTATATGGACTTTTCAAAAGCTTTTGATACGGTGCCACACAAAAGGTTGGTACATAAAATGAGAATAATGGGGATAGGGGAAAATATATGTAACTGGGTTAAAAACTGGCTCAGTGATAGGAAACAAAGGGTGGTTATTAATGGTACGTACTCGGACTGGGTCTCAGTTCATAGTGGGGTACCACAGGGGTCAGTATTGGGCCCGCTTCTTTTCAACATATTTATAAATGACCTTGTTGGGGGCATGCGGAGTAGAATTTCAATATTTGCAGATGATACTAAACTCTGCAGGGTAATCAATACAGAGGAGGATAATTTTATATTACAGGGAGATTTATGTAAATTGGAGGATTGGGCTGAGAAGTGGCAATTGAAGTTTAATGTAGATAAATGTAAGGTCATGCACTTGGGTAGAGGAAATAACATTTATGATTATGTACTTAATTGTAGAACACTGGGTAAAACAGACACAGAAAAAGACTTGGGTGTATGGGTGGATGGTAAACTTCACTTTAGTGGACAGTGTCAGGCAGCTGCTGCCAGGGCTAATAAAATAATGGGATGCATTAAAAGAGGTATAAGTGTTCATGAAAAAAATATACTTCTACCTCTGTACAAGTCACTAGTGCGACCGCACTTATATACTGTGTACAATTCTGGTCACCGATATATAAGAAGGACATAGCTGAACTGGAGAGGGTGCAGAGAAGAGCCACCAAGATTATTAGAGGAATGGGTGGGCTGCAATACCAAGACAGGTTATTAAACTTGGGGTTATTTAGTCTGGAAAAACGAAGGCTTAGGGGGGATCTAATCACAATGTATAAATATATGAGGGGACAGTACAGAGACCTTTCCAAAGATCTTTTTACACCTAGGCCTGCGACTGGAACACGGGGGCATCCGCTACGTCTTGAGGAAAGAAGGTTTAATCATAATCACAGATGAGGATTCTTTGCTGTACGAGCAGTGAGACTATGGAACTCTCTGCCGCATGATGTTGTAATGAGTGATTCACTACTAACATTTAAGCAGAGCCTGGACGCCTTTCTTGAAAAATTTAATATTACCAGTTATGTATATTAGATTTTATGACAGGGTATTGATCCAGGGAACTAGTCTGATTGCCGGATGTGGAGTCAGGAAGGACATTTTTTCCCCATTGGAACTTGTTTGCCACATTGGGGGGTTTTTTTTTGCCTTCCTCTGGATCAACATGTTAGGCTACGGGTTGAACTAGATGGACTTAGAGTCTCCCTTCAACCTTAAAAACTATGATGATACTATGATACCATTCTAGGATGTATTAACAGAAGCATACAGTCTAGATCACGTGAAATCATTATCCCCCTTTACTCCTCTTTGGTCAGACCTCATCTGGAATATTGTGTCCAGTTCTGGGCACCACATTTTAAAAAAGACATCAACAAACTGGAAGTTCAGAGAAGAGTGACCAGAATGGTGACTGGACTGCGAACCATGTCTTATGAGGAACGGTTACAGGATTTAGGATTGTTTAGATTGCAAAAGAGAAGACTGAGAGGAGACCTAATAGCTGTCTACAAATATCTTAAAGGCTGTCACACTGTAGAGGGATCAGTTTTATTCTCATTTTCACAAGGAAAGACTAGAAGCAACGGGATGAAACTGATGAGGAGGAGACACTTTTTTTGACAGTAAGGGTCATCAATGAGTGGAACAGGCTGCCACGAGAGGTGGTGAGTTCTCCTTCGATGGAAGTCTTTAAAAAGAGGTTGGACAGAGATCTGTCTGGGATAATTTAGTGAATCCTGCTTTGAGCAGGGGGTTGGACTAGATGACCCAGGAGGTCCCTTCCAACTCTAATATTCTATGATTCTATGAAGGTCTTAAAATGACCATTTTTGCTTCCGTCCCTGCCCCAATTTGCCTTTTTCCCACAATACACGGGAGTCGTTCCACCGCAATATAAAAAATGTTTTTGTTACAGAGATAATGAAGAAAAGCTTCTTTCACTCCACAGAGAGAAATTTGTGAATTTCTCCGACATAAATTACTCCGCTCATTGTTTTGTTTTGTTTTTCTACATGATTTACTTAGAAGAAATCATCCAGAGGAACCGGATTCAGGTGTAATTACTGTGAACTCTAAATACCGGCCTTTGTCACCAGGAATTAATGGCCGTTGCCACTAAGCCTCGGTGTGACCTTATCTTCACAAAGGCCGGCTATTCATTATAATCTATTGCCATCATTCACCGGTTAATCCCTTTGATCGCGTGTTGGAGTTATTCACCTGCAGCGTGTCATGACATCCTGGAGTGGTTTTCTTTTCGAGAATGTTTTTGTTTAGTTTCTATACAATGGTAGCTTACATCTCAGCTCCACAAAGTGGAAGGACTTGATATAATCCTTTTTAAATATTGTTAAAAAACACCCCCAACTCCTGTAGTAAGACATAAGGGCATCTTATCGGGCCCTGGAACATAAGTCAGACAGAATTTGGGTCACCTAAGCAACCGAATGGGCAATGTGTAATACCATTTTTGTCCTTTAGTGGCCACTATAGGGAAATTAAGCTGCTTCACACCAAGTCCTCCAGGTGATCGCGGGTGATTAGTGGTTCAGCTTTGTTCCGAATGACCGATGCAAAATCTCCAACATGGTTGAAGGAAGAAGACGCAACGAAACGTGCGCGCGTCGGGGAAGGCCAACGCGTTACCCTGAGGAGGCCGTGCTCTCTTACCTATTAGGTGAATTTAACATTATACCACTATTTAGTGCTATTGTGTGCCGATTCTGACACCTTTTCAATTGTATATGTTTTCTCCTACTGGTTGCTGGTTGACACTGTCTTGAGCCGTCTCCTCTTTGAATTCTACCTGCTTTTGAGGCTTCAGGTTTAGTGTCCTGTGGATTTTTACTATGATGGTTTTTCTTTTTTGGTATAGTACTTTAATTCCGAATGGTCCTATTGATCCCATATCCCCACACTTTGAGAAAATATTTATTGATTTGTATATTAATATCTAATATTTACTGATGGTCTTGTGTGGTATGGATTTCATCCTCTAATTATTGGTGTTTCTCCTAATAAAAAGGGAGAAAGCATGTGGGCGCACCCCCTAGGCTGGAGGCCAGGAAACCCCACACAACATGTGCAGGGCCTGAAGCCTAGGCAGGAGCTGAAGACATCACACGTGGGCATCCGAGAGAGGGGTTAGCTATGGACCGCACTACACGTGGATGGAAATGAAGGTAGGAGGAGGGGCAGGGAAATGGCGCAAGGATGCCGCGTAGCGCCGGCGTTACAACAGATGACACAGGCAGGAATTCAGTAAAACTTCAGTCACAATACAACAGATGAGAGCAAGCCACCTGCTTTCAACCAGAGCTAGAATGAACTGAATAATATCACTAGCACAAGTCCAAGGAAGAAGGGAGTATTTAAGCACCAAGAGAATACTGATGATCAGCAGCTGGGTGGAAGGAGTGCTCCAGCTGGGTCCAAAAGAGGGAGAGATGAAAACCCAGCAGGAAAGCTACCGATACCAATGAGTTCTGACAGCAGGAACAATGTAAAGTCAGGGAGCATTTTGTGCACCCAAACACTGTGACCTTCTATGGCCAGAAACCACATGACTGTCTGTCACCCATGGGAAACCATGATACAGTCATTATGACCGCTAGAAGGTACCATCCATGATCGTCAGTTGTGTGCACAGAGAACACATCACATGATTATATTACATGGTTGCTAGAAATGAAGCAACATGGATATGGCACCTGGTGTTTTCCCCTGGATTGTTATTCACATCCTATAGTACAACGTCTCTGCAGTGCCCCCATAGGAAAATAAAAGTATTACACTGTTCCTAAGTAATATAGATAGTCTATCCATAGATACTTTATACAGTATTATCCACATTCTGTTGTGGTTATGTCAAGAGGTTTTTATATAAACATCACCGACTGTCATGGCGGCGTCAGGATCTGTGGAAACTACAGCTTCTGGCACTCCACCTACTGACTTCCCTTATGTCTGTTATCAGCACAGGCAGACTCTGGGTGTTGACTCACAGACCTGTAGTTCATAGGCAGGCTAGCAAGAGTTAATTTTTTCTGGGTTGCTTGTTAGTCTCCTTTGATCACATGCTGTGGGAGAACAAGTTACATTTGCTCCCCTCCAATATATGCTGGCTGGACACTTCCTTTAATGCCAGCTATAGATTACCTTTTCTGGTCTGGTGGTTGTAGTACTTCATTGCTGGGAGTGGTTGTGGTGTTGTTAACCCTTGCTGTGCTTTTGTTGCTGCCTTACTTCTCTTGCTTTTCTCCTTTGTTTCTTACTGTTTGTTCCTGTGAATTTGTAGTGTGTCTGAAATTTGTTTTTCCCTGTCTGTCTTAATCTGTGTTGCCATCACACTCATGTCCCTTCCTTGCCTGGGGGGGTGGGACAGTTTATTTCTGGTCAGGAGAATAGTATTGCATGGGACTCCGGCATCTCCTCCATCAGGGAGGGGTAAGCCGGAGGTTGGGGATAGTCTAGGGTCCCCTAGTGTGAGGGACAGTATAGAAGCCCCCATCCCTTGCTAACTTACACCCACATCATGACAGGTTAATAGATGAGGGAGCTGCTAGTCTTCCTAAGAAGTAACTTGTATCCTTACAAAATTCTGCACTCCCTTATTTTTCCCTCCCTAGCACTTCCGACTGTGACCTTTACTTAGTGCTGGGGGTTGCTGCCTGCCATACGGTGCAGCCACACTGTACCTGTTACGTCACCACCGGAGTCCGCTCCAGCGACTTCTGCTCCGATCGCCAGGCGGTGATGGGAGAGGAGTCGATGCCAGCGGCACCGGTGGGCGCAGGCTTCGATCATCCACTGGGCTGGGTTATCTTGGGATCTGCAGTACCACTGGCTGACTGTGGGTGGCGTGTGTCTTCCAGCTGAAGTTGCCAGCGTTCAGCTACAGCCAATGGGAAGACACCACACCCTTCTTAGTTCCCCTCCTGTCTGCTGACCTCTGCCAGAGATAGTTCTGATTTCCTGGCTCCTGATCCGCCCTATTCTGTTTTGTGATTCCTGTGTGCTGACTTCTGCGTGTTTTCTGACTACCCTCCTGCCTGCTGTTTATGTACCTCGCTGCCCGATCCGGATTTGACCTCTGCTATGTTTTCTGATTACGTCCTTGCCTGCCGATTCTGTCCCTGTTCTGCTATTCCTGGTTTGACCCTGCCTGACGACTACTCTCATCGGACTGCAGCCTTCCACAGGTAGTAATCTCCAGGGCCCTGTGTAATTCCAAATCCCTGTATAGGGGTTAAAGGGTTTCAGGGTTCTGGGGTCCTGCTTGGTGAGTGGCTTCCCTCTAGCCTGTCCATTACATTCCATCTGAGTCTGTGGATTCATTCAGGCGTTACAGTACCTGTGGGATGTTCTATAACACCAGCAACAGTGACACCTACAGTCAATAGTGAACACTAAAATAGTAAAGAGGTGCTCATCTTATGTGTTCATGAGCATCGGTCCAGTGCCTCCAGGCTTCCGGCTTGCCAGGGGGAGTGCGCTCCTGAAGATTAACAATTGACAAAACTATGTGCTCTCCCCTCCCATGTTGTACGCAGAGGACACTTTTCCTCTGCAACATTCAGCAATTCCATAACCTTCAGATCAGTCCTTGTAGACTCTAAAGCATAAAGCTTACAAGTAGTGCATGCCCTTTGTTTAGGTAGTAATAATAATAATAATAATAATAATAATTTTATTCATTTATATAGCGCTATTAATTCCACAGCGCTTTACATACATTGGCAACACTGTCCCCATTGGGGCTCACAATCTAGAGACCCTATCTGTATGTCTTTGGAGTGTGGGAGGAAACCGGAGTACCCGGAGGAAACCCACGCAAACACAGGGAGAACATACAAACTCCTTGCAGATGGTGTCCTTGGTGGGATTTGAACCCAGGACCCCAGCGCTGCAAGACTGCAGTGCTAACCACTGAGCCACCATGCCGCCCTAACAGCCACTTCTACTATACTACAGAGTTGGCCAGTAACTGTCACACGGAAACTTCGCTGACTGTCATGGCGGCATTGGGCACTTTTCAGATTGAAGATTCTGACACTCCACCCGATGGTTTCTCTGGTGTTTGGGATTAACACAGGCAGACTCAGGCATTGACATGCTGTGTACTGATTCATGGGCAGGCTAGGAAGAGTTAATCTCTGCTAGTCTGCTTGCTCCTTTGGTCACATGTTGTGGGGAGACCTACCACATCTGATCCCCTCCTATTTATGCTGGTTGAAACCTTCCACCCATGCCAGCTATAATTTGGCTTTATTGGTCTGTGAGGTGTGGGGTAACAGACTTACTGGTGAAAGTTGTGTTCTTTGCTTGGTGCAGTTGTGGAGTTTACCGCTGTTGTTTTGTTGCTTCCTTCCTGCTCTTGTTTTTCCTCCTGAATCTCTTATTGTCTTTACCTATGTGTGTGTGTGCGCTGTGTGACAGAGTTTTGTTTTTTCCTTGTCTGTTTTTATCTGTGAGGTTTCATCACACTCCTGTCCCATCCCTCCCTGGAGGGAGCAGGACTCAGATCAGGACTGGTCAGGAACAGGGCCAGGAAGGAGACTCAGGCCTCTCCACCATCAGGAGTATCCCTGAGATTAGCTTGAGGGACAGTTAGGAGTCCCAGACTTACTGGTGAATGTTGTGCTTTATGCTTGGAGCGGCTATTGAATTTAACCCTGTTGTTTTCTTGCTTCCTTCCTGCTCTTGTTTTTTCTCCTAAATCACTTATTGTCTTTACCTTTGTGTGTGCTGTGTGGCAGAGTTTTGGTTTTCCCTTGTCTGTCTTTATCTGTGGGGTTTCATCACACTCCTGTCCCATCCCTCCCTGGGGGGAGCAAGACTCAGATCAGGACTGGTCAGGAACAGGGCCAGGAAGGAGACTCGGACATTCCCACCATTAGGAGTATCCCTGAGTTTAAGGAAAGCATAGCTTGACAGAGAGCTTAAGAGCCCCATTCCTGCGATCCCAGAGTAACCTAGTCAGCGATCAATAAACTATAGAATCTCTGTTCTTGAGAATGGTTAGGATTTTTAATAATAAATAAATTGCAAAGATGTTTCTTATTTTTACAAGAACTTTGAACGTTTTAGCCTTTAATAAAATGAGACAATCCCTTTAAGACTTTACAGGAATCCATAATCATCCGTGTGCACATATACAATGAACAGGCAATTAGATTAAATATAACATAGGAATGCAATAATCAGTACTTTTCATTGCAGAAGACAAGTCACACCAGCATACCCCTGGGGCACATACGTACAAATGCATTTCCTCCCTTAATCTTTTCCTTCCATTTGATCCCATTTTGGCTCATGTCACAATTAAAACTGACGAATGTATATAGAATTTTCAATTTTTATCTCAAGAGTTCATCCACTCAATCCTATGCCTGATTGTAAGACAGCTGGCTGCAGCAGGAGCCTCCCCCCTCTGCCTGGTCTCTGCTAGGACAAATGGTCATTACGTCTATGACTTGGCAATTATCAGTCAAAATGGAACAAATCAGCATTTATGCTCTGAGAGATTTTTGCTTGACTGTTTTAGGAACATGCAAAAAATGCTGCTCATATTGGGGGCGACTATAATTCATACTTAATTTTATTTTTTTTTCTATATTTGCTGCTTTTTTTACTTAAAGGAGGGTATTTGAAGTATGATTATCTAAACTATTCAAACCATTTTGGAAAAAAAAAATATCTACCCTACTAAGAAATTAATATCCAATTTTGGGGATTTTTTTTTACTTTTTAAACGCCTGTAAAACATTTTTGCAATCGGGTTTCATTACAAAAGTTGCACTTTTTTTTATTTTTTTATGCTCTTTGTTTCCTGCACATTCAATTTTGATGTGATCTGTGATCATAAATCAACTTGAAGGAGCTCAAAAAAGTTTAAAAAAAAAAAAGAATCCTGTCTGATCGTCAGATTGAGCTTACTGACAGATCCTCAGTTAACTCATGCAGAAGTCTATAGGTGGCAAATGGTGCACAATTTTTATTAAGATCCAAATGACTTTGCAAGCTCTTAAGTAAAAAAAAAAAAGTCCCTAAAAGCAGACAACCCCTTTAATAAAAGGGGTCCTCTGTTCAAGATTAGTGATGAGCGAGTATGCTTGTTACTACTCGGTACTCGCACGAGTATCACTGTACTCGGGCTACTCGGCGGGGACCGAGTAATTTTGCAATACTCGTGCTGTACTCGTGGTCTTCATCCCTGCATGTTGGCGCTCTTTTGAGAGCCAGCCCTCATGCAGGGATTGGCTGGCAGACCACTGCAATGCCACAGCCCTGTTAGTTGTGGAATTGCAGTGATTGGCCGGCCTGCACAGCGTGACCGAGCCTTTATACCGGCGGGCGCGCTGTGCTCTGCACACAGCCATCTCATATTCCCTGCTATCCCCGCCCACAGGCGCCTATGATTGGTTGCAGTGAGACACGCCCCCACGCTGAGTGACAGGTGTCTCACTGCACCCAATCACAGCAGCCGGTGGGCGTGTCTATACTGTGCAGTGAAATAAATAATTAAATAATTAAAAAAACCGGCGTGCGGTCCCCCCAATTTTAATACCAGCCAGATAAAGCCATACGGCTGAAGGCTGGTATTCTCAGGATGGGGAGCTCCACGTTATGGGGAGCCCCCCACCCTAACAATATCAGTCAGCAGCCGCCCAGAATTGCCGCATACATTATATGCGACAGATCTGGGACTGTACCCGGCTCTTCCCGATTTACCCTAGTGCGTTGGCAAATCGGGGTAATAAGGAGTTATTGGCAGCCCATAGCTGCCACTAAATCCTAGATTAATCATGTCAGGCGTCTCCCCGAGATTCCTTCCATGATTAATCTGTAAATTACAGTTAAAAAACACACACCCGAAAAATCCTTTATTAGAAATAAAAAACACTAACAAAGTCCCTCATTACCAATTTATTAACCCCGACAAACCCTCCATGTCCGGCATACTCCACGGACCTCCAGCGTCGCGTCCAGCTCTGCTGCATGGAGGTGACAGGAGCAGCAGAAGACACCGCCGCTCCTGTCAGCTTCACACAGCAACTGAGGTGAGTAGCGCGATCAGCTGAGCTGTCACTGAGGTTACCCGCGGCCACCGCTGCATCCACCGCTGCATCCAGGTAACCTCAGTGACAGCTCAGCTGATCGCTATACTCACCTCATTAGCTGCGTGGAGGTGACCGGAGCGGCGGTGTATTCTGCAGCTCCTGTCACCTCAATGTAGCAGAGCTGGACGCGACGCTGGAGGACCGTGGAGTACGCCGGACAAGGAGGGTTTGTCGGGGTTAATAAATTGGTGATGAGGGACTTTGTTAGTGTTTTTTATTTCTAATAAAGGATTTTTCGGGTGTGTGTGTTTTTTAACTGTAATTTACAGATTAATCATGGAAGGAATCTCGGGGAGACGCCTGACATGATTAATCTAGGATTTAGTGGCAGCTATGGGCTGCCATTAACTCCTTATTACCCCGATTTGCCAACGCACTAGGGTAAATCGGGAAGAGCCGGGTACAGTCCCAGAACTGTCGCATATAATGTATGCGGCAATTCTGGGCGGCTGCTGACTGATATTGTTAGGGTGGGGGGCTCCCCATAACGTGGAGCTCCCCATCCTGAGAATACCAGCCTTCAGCCGTATGGCTTTATCTGGCTGGTATTAAAATTGGGGGGACCGCACGCCGTTTTTTTAAATTATTTAATTATTTATTTCACTGCACAGTATAGACACGCCCACCGGCTGCTGTGATTGGGTGCAGTGAGACACCTGTCACTCAGCGTGGGGGGCATGTCTCACTGCAACCAATCACAGGCGCCGAAAAGCAGGAAAGCAGGGATTACGAGATTGTTTAATGAGCGGCCGGCTTTTTCTAAAGAGGAAAAGCCGCCGGAGTTTAGTGAACAGCCGTGCAGCGCCGCAGCAGTGATCGGGGAACGGTAAGTAAGAGAGAGGGGGGAGACTGACCGACAGAGTGTGAGAGGGGGACAGACAAGACAGAGAGAGACAGACAGAGCGAGACCGACCGACGGGAGATAGAATGAAAAAAAAAAATGACCGACATCGCTAGTAAAAAGCACAAAACGTGCGTTTTGGACATCGGAGTGCCACACAATGTTTTACGTAAAATCTTTCATGTATTGATCTCAAAAAGTAACATACACCAGCTCTATCTCACTATTGGGTATGTGCCCTTAACATTTCCGCCATGAAAAATCATTTTGGGGTCATTTTGGAAGGTTTTCTGGTGAGTCCGTAAAAATGGCGTAAAACGCGGACAAAATTGTTCACAGCTGTGACTTTTGAGTGATAAATGCTTCAAGGGGTCTTCCCCATGCTGTTGCCATGTCATTTGAGCACTTTTCTGAGACTTTTGTGACATTTTTAGGGTATCTACATGCTGCCGGGGGGTCATTTCACAAAAATACTCGGGTCTCCCATAGGATAACATTGGGCTCGGTGCTCGGGCCGAGTACACGAGTATCTTGGGATGCTCGGCCCGAGCCTCGAGCACCCGAGCTTTTTAGTACTCGCTCATCACTATTCAAGATGTTTATTTCTTGGCCAGAGTGGTCATAGAGATTGTATCTGACTTCGGAGGTCCTGTCCTGTCCTGCATTACACAGACAACCCAATGATTTTAATGTATGCAGTGTAATACTTCCTTTATCCTGCGGGGGTGCTGTAGGAAGATTGAACATACAACATTCTGTGCACATTATACAACATTGCGTGCAGATTACACAAGATTCCTTGCAGATTCCGTGCAGATTACACAACATTCCTTGCAGATTACACACCATTCCGTGCAGATTCTGTGCGGATTACACAACATTCTGTGCAGATTACACAACATTCCGCGCAGATTACACAACATTCTGTGCAGATTACACACCATTCCGTGCAGATTACGTGCAAATTACACAACATTCCGTGCAGATTACACAACTTTCCGTGCAGATTACACACCATTCCGTGCAGATTCCGTGTGGATTACACAACATTCTGTGCAGATAACACAACATTCCGTGCATATTCTGTGCTGATCCGTGCTGATTCCGTGCTGATTCCGTGCAGATCACACAACATTCTGTGCAGATTACACAACATTTCGTACAAATTCCGTGCGGATTACACAAAATTCTGTGCAGATTCTGTGCAGATTACACAACATTCAGTGCAGATTCTGTGCTGATTCCGTGCTGATTCCGTGCTGATTCCGTGCTGATCACACAACATTCTGTGCAGATTACACAACATTTTGTACAAATTCCGTGCGGATTACACAAAATTCTGTGCAGATTCCGTGCAGATTACACAACATTCAGTGCAGATTCTGTGCTGATTCCGTGCAGATTACACAACATTCCATACAGATTCCGTGTGGATTACACAAAATTCCATGGAGATTCCGTGCAGATTCCGTTTGGATTACAAAAAATTCCATGCAGAATCTGTGCAGATTCCGTGTGGATTACACATGCCGTGCAGATTCCATGCAGATTACACAAGATTCCGTGCAGATTCTGTGCAGATTCCGTGTGGATTACACAACATTCCGTGCAGATTCCGTTCCATGCAGATTCCACAAGATTCCGTGCAGATTACACAAGATTCTATGCAGATTCCGTGCAGATTACACAAGATTCCGTGCAGATTCCTTGCAGATTACACAAGATTCCGTGCAGATTACAGCTGAAAAAAAAGTGTAAATATTCCAAATGAATCAGCACGGAAGTCATTCTAAGAGTTTATTATTATTGCACTTGTTATTAATGATTATTATTAAACAGTAACAGCAGAATATTTCCATTCCTTTATCAGTTGCCACAGTCACAGCAAAACAAATAATAGGATATTGCAGCATTTTTTGGCATGTTTTGATGCCAACGATCTCAGGCGACACATGTAATTAGTTTTATTGCTATAAGCCACACACGTGCGTTGCGTGTCACATTTATTTTGCAGCACTGCAGTACGGTATAGTCACTTTTGACTTCTTTTAGATATTGCATAACTGACAAACCCCTGATAATTAGGATGATGAATTATCGGGCTTCATTATTACAACATATGAAGCAGATTTAACCCTGGGACAACGGCCCAGAAAAGTGATGTTTTACTAAGTAAAAGGTGGAAGAGCCGGGCCGGGGGCCCAGTGTGCGGTCATGGCCACTACTACGATTTATCACAATTTCTAGACTTGTATGGAGACATAAGGAGCCAGATGTTTAGGATTTCAGGTGATTAGCCCAGAAACCAAATTTGTCAATAAATAATACTGCCATACCTGGCACCCTTTGCTGTTTCCAAGTGCTCCTGCCACTACATCTCTGTACTAAATGGCCTCTGCAATACATTGAAGGGCACAATGTAAAGTCTGAATCATATCTCCCCAACATCAATGACGCCAGCACTGACGACATCGGTGCTGATCCAGTCCATGGCAGCTGAGGTGCGGTGGCTCATACATCCACTGCGCTGACCATGTGGTTGTGGAGACCACCTTATATCCTGGCGGGACGGTTTAAAAGGAATTTGTCATTAGGTTTTACTATTTAATCTGAGGGCAGAATGATGTAGGGGCAGAGAGCCTGATTTCAGGGATATGCCATTTGCTAAGCATCTTGCTGTAGTTTCCATACAATCAGTATTTTATCAGCAGGAGATTAGAACTAAGTGTCACGTGCCATGTAGTCCAGCTAATCTATGTAACCCCGCCCCCCCACTGATTGGTTGATAGTACACAGTGTACACAGGAAACTGCCAATCGGTGGTGTGGGCGAGGTTAAACAGAGCTCAGCAGTCTGACAACTGTTACATCTACAGCAGGAAAAAACAGGGATGTTATCAAAACTGCACCAAGCAGCCCAATAAGTGACACATTTTTGGAATCAGGGTCTGTGCCATTACATCACACTGTTCTCAGATTACATAGCAAAAACCTGCTGACAGATTCCCTTTAAAACAATCGATTTTTACATTTCAAGTCTTGACAGGATTTTGCTTCGGACAACTTTGCCAAACGTTAAAAGGGCAAATTTCCAATATGTAATTTACAACCATAATGACAAGCCCCACTCCTCCAGGGTCAGGGGTACTCGAAACCGTGCCGGACTAGTCCGGAGATGTCAGCTTTGGCGGGTCTGGCTTCGTGACCCTGGCGGTGTCATTTAAATCATAAAGGGGAGGATGATAAGAGTTGTTTTTAAAATAAAATAAAGTTTGTGACGCCACCTGTGGTTTTGCGGCTATGTGAGCCGCTGCTGCGTTGTGGGTTCCCCAGGGCAGGTGATGATGTCGCAGCTGAGGTGTTCTTGCTCCACACAGGTGGAGCGGGACCCCAGGGCAACCATTGCGATTTGAAAGGTCTGACAGGGCAGGTTGTGATGCAGGAAGAATGGAGACGACGCCAGGGCTTTTCAATAACAGTCTATTACTCACGGTACCGGTTTCAGGATGACTGTCATTTATTGCACCACGGTATGCTGGGATCCCCAGTGATGGGCAACCATCGATCCCCAGTAAGTCCGAGGCCAGTATAGGTTCTCCTTTTGTTTGCCTTTCCTGGCCGTCTCTTTGCGCTGACTTCACCCTCCTGTCCTGCGCCTCCACACACAAGAGGGAGGGAGCCACACAGGCAACATTCCCACTAAGCCAGGGACCGCGGACCTCTAGTGGGAATGTTGCCTGCGTGGCTCCCTCCGGGAACCATCGAAGGGAACTCTGCCTGCCTGGCTCCCTGATCCTCTGTGGTCCCCTTCCAGCGGATTCGTGTGCTGCTTGTGGCCCAAAGGTGTGTACAGCCACCCTGGCCTCCGGTATTACTACGAAGTCCTGAAGTATCTTCCTAGCCTAGGGTCCGGAACCCCATTTGCGACCAATCCCTTCAACTTGAGCTGTTGTTTGTCAAACACGACTATAGGGGAACTGACACTCTTCCCCTAAGTCGCTGGGATCTTTTCTTCCATCTCCTCAGAGTTGATCAGGACCCCTGGGTCCTAACCCCTAGTCGGTCTCTTACCTCCTCCTAACTGACTACTCCAACTGTCACCAATGATTCCATGGTTCCTCCCACTCCCCAGTGACTCCTCCTCCTCGACTTTGAGTACCGGATCCAGTGGATCGGGAGTTCCTAAGTGCGGTGGCATCCTCTAGACCCAACCGTTGTGGTGACCCCCTTTGTGACCCGACCCTGGTCCCAGTCCCCATTGGGGAGGGAAGTCTACAGTGTGTAGTTTGTGGTGTTGTGTGGAACTGGTCACCTAGGAATCCGGGATGAGCACAGCACCTGAAATCAGGTGCAGTACCCTGTGGTGCCTGAAGCCTCAGGGGTGCCACAATAACTATTAAAATTAACGAATATCTCACCAGATGAAAAACTTTAGAGAGATGGAGGCTGGTGGAAGTGAGACTGGTGGCCACTGAGTCATTGGGATTAATGGGTTAACAGCTGGCTAATAAAAGGTGAAGCGTCAAGAATCTCCGTGATGGAGCGAGGTGTAATGACCGGGTTGTAGAATGTTACCGTGTCCATATTGGTCGTGGAGGAATCTGTGTTGTCCTCATCTTCCCGCTCCTCTTACTGGACCATTATATTCACAGATGTGACCCCAGAGAGACCGCATTTGTGATGTGATGTGGACGCCGCCATGTGTTCTCTCCCACAATGGTTGGTGATGTCTGTGAATTTTCGGAGTAGCCGGCGCTCATTCATAAAAGTGATAGAATGTAAAGTTAAAAGTCGGTAATAATGGTGACGAGTGGGATATAAAACTTAA
The DNA here is from genome assembly GCF_048569485.1 of Anomaloglossus baeobatrachus. Classification (NCBI taxonomy): domain Eukaryota; kingdom Metazoa; phylum Chordata; class Amphibia; order Anura; family Aromobatidae; genus Anomaloglossus; species Anomaloglossus baeobatrachus. The sequence continues at coordinate 40,329,900 of NC_134358.1, forward strand.
CAGCCGTCTAGTTGTAAACTATAAACTTTAGTGGGATAGAGTTGGTGGGAAGCAAAGAGCAGAGATACACAAGGACAGGGAAAGACCCATGTGGGTCTTAAAGGGGATGTCCATTTTGAAGAGCCTTTGGGTAGATCCCCGCAATGTGCCACTTCCACTACCTGTCACAGTCAAGGCTGTATGTCCTATTGAGTCCTTCCAGGGAGCAGGTCTGGGGCCCTTGGAGAGAGGGGCCCAAGTCATGAATGGCACATAACTCTGCTCTACATAGAAACTGAAGTTTCAGGATACAAGGAGGTGAGAAATGGCCCTTAAAGGAGATATCCATTCTGAAGAATCTCTGGTAGGTTTCCAGAATGTGCAACTTCCACTTGGCAGTCAAGGATTTATGTCCCATTGAGTCCTAATGTGACACCCTGGCAAAATCAGGTAGTCACACAAGAGGCCCCCGCATAACATCATCCCTCACAGGGTTACATACAGCCAACCTGAAACCCTAGCCACACCCCTCAGGGCAAGACAGGCACACCAGTGGGCGGGACCAGGCGGTTAGGAAACGCCCACCTAGGGGTCTAGACAGCCCGGGGTGGGAAAACCAATAGATTAAGTCTAGAGTTCAAGTTGAGAGGAGTGGAGGCAGGGGCTAGGTGTAGCTCCAGCGGAGGTAAAGCTCAAATTGACAGGTGCCAGGGTCAGAGCCCTGGTGCCTTGGCTAGGTGGCAGACGGTGGTCTGTTATGATCCGGAACCATGGAAGACCACCATAAATCATTGGTAAAAGGTGACAAGAGCATTGGCAACTAATCTGGCCGCCATCCCCTTACTAACCATCAACCAATTGAGGGCAGGATTTTAGGTCCTGTCCCAACCAAAGTCCCAAAAGCAGACAACCACCCACAGAGAGGGTTAGGGCAACCGCCAGGGCCTGATAGATACCATGGGTCAGCGTCAGCGGGCATGGCTCCTCAGGTACACAACAAGCCGGGAGCGGACTCCCGTGTTCCATACTAGGAAGTCCAACACAAGCAAAAACAGTGCAGAGGGAAAAGACGGCGACCACCAGCCTGGGTAGGGGACTAGAGTACAACCGGTCACGGCGGCCGGCCACCAGGACCTTGGTTTACCAAAAGACTTGTGTGATTTATTCAACTGTGAGTAACCAAACATCCCCTGGTACGTCCGGGACGCGCAGGCCCCTGCCATCGCCATCCCCTGCACAGAGCCACTGGGCCCGGGCAACCATCCCTACCCACGGAGGGGTTAACATCCAGCTGCCACTACATCTCCCCCGGGGTGTCTCACAACAGCAGCGGTGGTGCCACCTTTTACCACACACCGTGGGTGGCGTCACAAACTAAATACGGCCAAGGCCGTACAACTACGTCCCCCTTTTCATTTAGCGTGTCCGCGAGACCCTCGGGTCCGGAGGATCCCTCGAGTCACACAGCGGGTCTGCATCCGCGCAGCTCGACTGCTACAGGCGTGGGGGCGGCTACTTACTGGTAAATATGTCTCCTATCCTGGGCTACTTACTAGTAAATATGTCTCCCATCCTGGGCTACTTCCTGGTGAATATGTGTCCCATCCTGGGCTGTTTCCTGGTGAATATGTCTCCCATCCTGGGCTACTTCCTGGTAAATATGTCTCCTATCCTAGGCTACTTCCTGGTAAATATGTCTCCCATCCTGGGCTACTTCCTGGTAAATATGTCTCACATCCTGGGCTACCTCCTGGTAAATATGTCTCCTATCCTAGGCTACTTCCTGGTAAATATGTCTCCCATCCTGGGCTACTTCCTGGTAAATATGTCTCCCATCCTAGGCTACTTCCTGGTAAATATGTCTCCCATCCTGGGCTACTTCCTGGTAAATGTTTCCTATCCTAGGCTACTTCCTGTTAAATATGTCTTCCATCCTAGGCTACTTCCTGATAAATATGTCTCTTATCCTAGGCTAGTTCCTGGTAAATATGTCTCCCATCCTGGGCTAGTTCCTGGTAAATATGTCCCCCATCCTGGTATATATATCCCCCATCCTGATATATACTATCTACGTCCTGGTATATACTGTCCCCCCTCCTTGTATATACTGTCCCCCTTCTGATATATATTGTCCCCCTCCTGGTATATTAAACTAATTAAACACCTACTGCCAGGGGGTCTTATAAACTAGAGCTGATCGCTGGGGGTCCCAGCAGAACTACTCATTGTCATCTGTTAATTACTTAACAAGTTTTGCCCAAAATGAAGACAGTGGTTACCAAATATTAAACATTTACAGAAGAGAATACAAGGAAAGTCATTCTTGTACCAGATTTTTTTTTTTCAGTTTTATTATATTTTATTTTTTATTTTTCTTCCTTTTATTTTTTTATTTCAAAACTAATAGATTAGCTAGTAAGTAAAAAGTTCTGTATCTGCACTGTGCAACCTTTGGGACCACATGGAATATCCTAAAAGTTTCATTGCCTAACATTCTAGGTTGGAAAGAAAAAAAAATCCTCCGAATCCAGTTGTCGCTGCTTGTCATGTAGAAGAACAAGCTGTGTTATTTCCAAGAAACAGAATCCCAACTTTGAAGCTTTGTGTGAGATACAGAAGTCCCTGTGTGTAAGCCTGACAGATATGACATATTTCACATGCTGGGCCTGCGGGGAATATTATATTTCATTACCCGTCACGCGCCCTTATCCACCGTAAACTCAGAAAACCTCAATTAAATCACTATTATTTATTGCTCTACAGAAATATTTGCTCATATTTTTATACTCTTGTTCCCTTGAGGTTCGGAGCAGGAAATATCCGGATGCTTTAGAACAAATGATATTGAGAATATTCAATATTCAATAAAATTCCAATCAAATCAAACCTCATTGGACACTTAAAGGGGTTGTTTGTTTTGGAGGATCCCCAATAATTAAAGAAGAGCCTAACAACTTGTATTTAATTTCCCAACAGTATGAAGAATTACACAATTCCAAATATAATGAATGTGTTTTCTGCCTGACGGACCAACAACATCATCCTGATTTTTCTAACCATTCACTTTTCAGGCTGATAAATACATTAAAGATTATCAAAAGTGTCTGGTTTATTACTTCAATTTTTTTGCCACTTCTCTCCTGAGTATTTTGATTTTCTTTTTTAATTAATACGACATTCGATTCCAGAGATATGAGGCTTTTTATCTTTACTGCTTCCTAGGGGGAAGGGCTTATATGATTCGCGGGGGTGGGTCTTTAGGCCACACCTCCTTTGTGAAGACCATAAAAATGAATACTGAATTAAAAGGCCTATATCTCTGGCACCGTATGACAGATTTACAAAAAACAAACATTGGAATACTCAGGAGAGCTGCAAAAATAAAATGAATGTAAAAACTGGACACTTATGACTTGATAGCAGCCTCTTAAGTTTTCAATGCCCAAAGGTGCTCCTGGCCACCAACAAAGCCTTTAATCAAAAGTGTTGACTCTTCATACTCAGGTTGGATGGGGTCAAGATCACCATCATAACTAGGCTAAGACCCTCTCCGTGGCACACCACTCTAGATGACAAGTCTGTTCAGCAATGAGAAGCAGTATATTGCAGAGCTTACTGTGTACTGCCCATAGATTCAGTTTTGCTTGTTTATTTTCTGTGTTGCCAAAAGTGTCCAGTGTTATTACTATTATTTTCTTGCCACTTCTCTCCTGAGTATTTTGCTTTTCTTTTTATTTTAATTCGACAAACAATTCCAGAGATATGAGCCTTTTTATCTTTACTGCTTCCTAGGGGGAAGGGCTTATATGATTCACAGGGGTGGATCTTTAGGCCACACCTCCTTTGTGAAGACCATAAAAATGAATACTGAATTAAAAGGCCTATATCTCTGGCACCGTATGACGGATTTACAAAAAACAAACACTGGAATACTCAGGGGAGCTGCAAGAATAAAATACATGTAAAAACTGGACACTTGTGACTTGATGGTAGCCTCTTAAGTTTTCAATGCCCAAAGGTGCTCCTGGCCACCAACAAAGCTTTAAATCAAAAGTGTTGACTCTTTATTCTCAGGTTGGTTGGGGTCAAGATCATCATCATAACTAGGCTGAGAAGACCCTCTCCATGGCACACCACTCTAGATGACAAGTCTGTGCAGCAATAAGAAGCAGTATATTGTAGAGCTTACTGTGTACTACCCATAGATACAGTTTTGCTAGTTTATTTTCTGCGTTTCCAAAAGTGTCCAGTGTTATTACTATTATTTTATTGTCACTTCTCCTCTGAGTATTTTGCTTTTCTTTTTATTTAAATTCAACATAGAATTCCAGAGATATGAGCCTTTTTTATTTTTACTGCTTCCTAGGGGGCAAGGCCTGCAGGATTCGCGGGAGTGGGTCTTTAGGCAGCTCTGCATAATTCCTTTTTGAGTCACACCTCCTTGATAAAGACCATAAAATTAGTCCTGAATAAAAAGGCCCATATCTCTGGCACCGTATGGCGGATTTACAAAAAAGAAAAACTGGAAAAATCAGGAAAACCACAGGAATAAAAGAGTAAAACCTGTATACTTACTGTATGAGCTGATGATAGGCCCTGAATTTTACAATGCACACAGGATCTCCTGGCCACCAACGGAGTCTTAAATCAAAGGTGTGGACTCTTCATTCTCACGATTATTGGGGACAATATCACCATCATAACTAGGTTGAGAAGAGCACCCCAGTGGCACAACACTCTAGACAACAAGTCTATGCAGCATTGAGAGGCAGTGTATTGTAGAGCTTACTGTGTATTACCCATGGACACAGTTTTGCTTGTTTTTTTCTGTGTTGCCAAAAGTGTCCAGTGTTATTACTAGTCTTAGTGGGCAGCGCTCACAGGATTCGCAGGGGTGGACATTTAAGCTGCTCTGCATAATTACTTTTATAACCACACCCACTTTGTAAAGACCATAAAAATTAGTCCGGAATAAAAAGGCCCATATCTCTCGCACTGTATGGCGGATTTACAAAAAACAAACACTGGAATACTCAGGAGAGCTGCGAGAATAAAATAAGAGTAAAAACTGGACACCTATGGCCTGATGATAGGCCTTGAAGTTTTCAATGCCCAAAGGTGATCCTAGCCACCAACAAAGCCTTAAATCAAAAGTGTTGACTCTTCATTCTCAGGTTGGTTGGGGGGTCAAGATCACCATCATAACTAGGCTACGAAGAGCCCCCCAGTGGCACATCACTCCAGACGACAAGTTTGTGCAGCATTGAGAGGAAGTGTATTGTAGAGCTTACTGTGTAATACCCATGGACACAGTTTTACTGGCTTATTTTCTGTGTTGCTAAAAGTGTCCAGTGTTATTACTATTATTTTATTGCCACTTCTCCCGAGTATTTTGCTTTTCTTTTTATTTAAATTCGACATAGAATTCCAGAGATATGAGCCTTTTTATTTTTACTGCTTCCTAGGGGGCAGGGCTCACAGGATTCTCAGGGGCGGGTCTTTAGGCTGCTCTGCATAATTCCTTTTTGAGCCACACCCCCTTGTAAAGACCATAAAAGTAGTCCTGACTAAAAAGGCCCATATCTCTGGCACCGTATGGCGGATTTACAAAAATCAAAAACTGGAAAAATCAGGAGAGCTGCAAGAATAAAATACGAGTAAAAACTGGACACTTATGACCTGATGATAGACCCTGAAGTTTTCAATGTGCAAAGGTGCTCCTGGCCACCAACGAAGGTGTTGACTCTTAGTTCTCAGGATTGTTGAAAGTCAAGATTACCGTCACATCTCACACTATAAGGCTGAGAAGAGCCCCTTAGTGGCACATCACTCTGGACAACAAGTCTGTGCAGTATGAAGAGGCAGTGTATTGTACAGCTTACTGTGCATTTCCTTTTGACTGTTTCTTTTCTGTGTTGCCTTCTCTGGAAAAAAAAAAGAAAAGGAAAGCAATTACAATTGGAGGTGATGATCCCAGTCAAACAGGTGAAAACACCCAACACTCAGGCAAATATAGAGGGATTTACTGTGCGCAAACATTTGCTTTTCTACCTTTCTCCACGGGATTAGCTGTACAGTATTATTATTATTGCTGCCCTATAGGGGGTGTGAATATGAATAAATATATAGAAGATACCAGAGTAGATTACAAAGAGCCGAGGCTCGCGGGGCTGAATTATTGAGCGTTAACTTGGATAATTCAACCTCAGAAAGTCACCGAGTAAGGAAGAAACGCCTTTTAACAGAATTATAGGGCAATGCTTTATCTTTATCCTTTGAATGCGCCACAATGTCACTGCCAGGCCACTCCATTTGCATTATTTCTAGACAACGTTTGCAGAAGAACGGGCCAGAGATGTGATTTACTGTATTCATCCGAAATGTTCTTTTCCACATTAACCCATTCACAGTGTCCATAGTTCTGGCTAACGCCTGAGCTCTTTCCCCGATCCAATTGCTTTAGGCTATTTTTTTTTTTGCCAGTGTCTGCGCCAAAATACATGATAGCAATTTGTTCTGATTTTTTAAATCATTAATGCTTTTTTTCCCCACTTTTTTTGTACAGAAATATAGTGGTTCTGAACTTAAAAATTGCCATTTTTACATGCATTTTATCAGGTTCCCCATACAACTCAACAGCCGTGTATACAAGAAGTGTAAATGCTACTTTATATAGTGTGTCCACCCATATCCTGTCCACCGCCATTAACTTGGGAACAGCGGCAGCTATAGGCATAGAAGTGGTGTCTAGGTATAGTAAAGTAGCCATGCACTATGCAATGAAACCACCTATAGCGCCACCTGGTGGAAAACAACGGAGTTAGCATTTTTATCTCGAAAACGGAACGAGATAGAGAAAAAAGGTGAATTTAAAAATTGTAGGGCATCATCAATTCAATACGAATCAACACCTTGCATACAGAAATGCTATGGTATGAAACCCATGACCCCCCCAAAACATTGAATGCTGGTCACGCATATGGCGCTCATGTAACTTTGATGCTCAAAGTGTCCCCCATCAGCTGCAATGCACATCTGGACTCTGCACAGCATACTGTATCTTGCTGCACGTTGTGCAATATGGTAGGTGACACGTTTGCACAAGCATCTGTGATACGTCGTCGTAGGTCCTGCAATGTTGGTGGAGGGGTCGCATACACCGGCTGTTTGATGTGACCTCACAGAGAGAAGTCCAGTGGGGTCAGGTCAGGTGAGCGTGGAGGCCACTCCACACAGCCACCATACCCAATGACTTGTAGGAAGGTCTCCATGAGGTACCTTTTCACGTCCGCAGCCTTGTGAGTTTTACACGTTCTAATCATAGCATTTCTGAATGCAAGGTGTCGATTCGTATTGAATTGATGATGCCCTACAACTTTGTAATTCATTTTTTTTCTCTATCTCGTTCCGTTTTCGAGATAAAAATGCTAACTCTGTTGTTTTCGATCAGGTGGCGCTATAGGTGGTTTCATTGCGTAGCGAATGGATACTTTACTATACCTAGACACCACTTCTATGCCTATAGCTGCCGCCGTTCTCAAGTTAATGGCGGTGGACAGGATATGGGTGGACACACTGTATTTCCATGTTTTGCAAAATATGCAATAAAATCTCTCATTGTGTTTTTGTAGCATTTTTTATACTTTTTTAGTACTTTTTTAATGCATTATTTTCAGTACGGATACATTCTGCACTTAAAGGGAACCTGTCATCAGAAATTTGGCTTTCAACCTAAAAGTTTCCCCCTCTGCAGCTCCTGGGCTGCATTCTAGTAAGGTTTCTATACTTTTTGTGCCCCCTTTTAAACCAAGATAAATACTTTATAAAACTGTGCCTTTCGGTTTGAAAATCTTGTAAATTATCCATGGGGGCGGGCCGTGTGGCCGTTTCTGTATCTTACGCCGTCCCCCATGCTCCAAATCATCCCTCAGGACGCCGCCCACTGCGCCCAAGGTCCCGTGCACGCCGGGACACCTAGTGACGTGGTCGCAGGCACGAGAGTATGGGCGGCGCTGTGATTGCATCGCAAGTGCCCGCCCATACTCTCGTGCCCGCCCTTTCCCCACTGCCTCCAGCGTTCTGCGCCGGCCCGACGTCACCTCCTTCCCATCGTACCCTGCAGCAGGAAATAGATGGGAGGAGCGGAGCAGGCCACTACAGGAGAAGCGGAGGATCTGAGCGACATACAGAGGGGAGAGCGCGCCCACGAGAGTATGGGCGGGCACTTGCGATGCAATCAGAGCGCCGCCCATACTCTCGTGCTTGCGACCACATCACTAGGTGTCCTAGCGTGCACGGGACCTCGGGCGCAGTGGGCGGCGTCCTGAGGGATGATTTGGAGCATGGGGGACGGCGTAAGATACAGCAACGGACGCCACACGGCCCGCCCCCATGGACGATTTACAAGATTTTCAAACCGAAAGGTACAGTTTTATAAAGTATTTCTTTTGGTTTAAAAGGGGGCACAAAAAGTATAGAAACCTTACTAGAATGCAGCCCACGAGCTGCAGAGGGGGAAACTTTTAGGTTGAAAGCCACATTTCTGATGACAGGTTCCCTTTAAAAATACATTTATGTTTCTTCATGCACTTTTTTCAGGCCTATGGCCATGTTCACACCTGGCAGAATTGGTGCTGTTTTTTATCGCATGATTTCTGCAGCTGTTTTAGGTATTTTCAGTTTTTTATGCATTTTTTGGAGCATTTTTTGAATGTATTTTTTATGTTGGGATTCTCTACATTTTTACATCCTTTTTTAAGGCTCTATAGGTGGCGAAAGGTAAGAGAAGGGGACCCCTGCATCTAGGGAAGAGGGACATGGGGATCCCTGACCAAACCTACTGCTGGTCCCTGAGGTCCCTCACCACCCTAGATAGATAGATGTGCCGAGCCGGATACCTGACCCTAGGTATCCCTAGTGCTGGACCCTAAATAGGGAACGGGTGGGATGAGCTCTTTGTCAGCCCCACTAAATGCTAAAGGAAGACATAAGGACACACAAGGGAAAATGGATGAATTACTTATCCACATATGACTCAGGCAGACATTCAGCAACAATACTACAGATGAGTCCAAGCCACCTGCTTGCAACCAGAGCTTGAATGAACTGAATAATATCACCAGCACCAGTCCAGGGAAGAAATGAGTATTTAAACACAAGGGGAATACTGATAATCAACAGCTAAACGGAAGGAGAGCACCGCCGGTTCCTAAAGGGGAAGAGATGAAAACCCAACAGGAAAGCTACCTAGTACAATGAATACTGACAGCAGGAAAAATGAAAAGTCAAGGAGCTTTTGTACAGCCAAACGCTGTGATCTTCTATTGCCAGAAACCATATGACCGTCTGTCACCCATGACATGTACCCTCGATGTGACCAAGCAGCTCAGTGCCCTTGTGCTAATAAGGTGACGGTCCGGGGTTCGTAAAATTCAGTAGAGTATTATAAGGACTGCTGACTGTGTCAGTCCTATGTGCAGGAATACAGTCCACCTGCATGAATGAACCATCATTAGAAAGGTAAAAACTGCCACAGCAGAGGGAAGCATTTAGACTTATTTCTAATGATGACTGCAGATAGGTGAGGGATCAGCTATCCAAAGGGAATAAGAAGATACACAAGAGAGGAATCTGTAGGATGATTGTAAAGTGGAGTGCATTGCTAAACATGACTAAGTAGACTGATACCTGTGTGGGACTGTGATACCATAATTATTAGGAGTAGGCTGCAAGAGTATGCACAGGATACCAGATGCTGCAGGATACTGCCGTCAAAAGAGGTGACCGACATTTTGCTGAGCTGCATAGAAAGTGATAAGAGGACTGCTAGGGTGAAGCAGGTGCTGCTGAAGAGTTTGCCAGCACACTGTAGCCTTATAAGGGTGTTTGACATCAGCAGCCAATCAAAATATACTGCCCCTCTTTCATGCTGACACTAGCCAAAGGTGGAAAGATGCAAGAACCAAACCCATGGTAAACGTTGTAAGTTTTTAAGCAGAGGATGGCGTAGACAGGCAGAGTTTAGTATCATATGCAATTATTGAAATTCTACTCTCTATGCCCCCTACAAGATCATTAATAATTCTGTTAGGGCAGCACGGTGGCTCAGTGGTTAGCACTGCAGTCTTGAAGGGCTCCTTAAATTCAGATTTATTTTCAAAGAAATACACAAGACAACTTAACATGACACCCTGTGAATGGGTTTCATACATGCCTGTCAGTTTTTAATTAGTTTAATTAGTGCTGGATTCAAATCCCACCAAGGACAATATCTGTAAGGAGTTTGTATAGTCTCCCCGTGTTTGCGTGATTTTCCTCCGGTTTTCTCCCATACTCCAAAGACTTACTAATAGGGACCTTATATTGTGAGCCCCAATGGGGACAGTGTTGCTGATGTATGTCAAGCAATATGGATTTAATGTAGCTATATAAGTGAATAAATATTAAATATGTTAAAAAGAGGGCCCAATACTGACCCCTGTAGTACCCCAATGTTAACTGTGACCTAGTTTGATTGTGTTTAATTAATCACCACCCTTTGTTTCCCACCACTGAGCCAGTTCTTAACCCAGTTACACATATTTTCCGCTATTGCCATTATTATCCTTTTATATATCAACCTTTTTTGTGGCTCTGTATCACACGCCTGTATAGACAATATCCACTGCATTTCCCTGGTCCAGTCTGGAAGCTGATCAGATTAGTTTGACAGAACCGATCCCTCATAATTAGTGATGAGCGAGTACTAAAAAGCTCGGGTGCTCGAAGCTCGGGCCGAGCATCCCAAGATACTCGTGTACTCGGGCCGAGCAACGAGCCCAATGTTATCCTATGGGAGACCCGAGTATTTTTGTGAAATGACCCCCGGCAGCATGGAGAAACCCTAAAAATGTCACAAAAGTCTCAGAAGAGTGCTCAAATGACATGGCAACAGCATGGGGAAGACCCCTTGAAGCATTTATCACTCAAAAGTCACAGCTGTGAACAATTTTGTCCGCGTTTCACGCCATTTTTACGGACTCACCAGAAAACCTTCCAAAATGACCCCAAAATGATTTTTCATGGCAGAAATGTTAAGGGCACATACCCAATAGTGAGATAGAGCTGGTGTATGTTACTTTTTGAGATTAATACATGAAAGATTTTACGTGAAAACATTGTGTGGCACTCCGATGTCCCTGAGAAGAGACGTACATGAAGGCCTCTTGAGTCTAATGTGCCCATTTTGAGGAAGTGAGTCTTTGTAGTATTTTCCTTTGCCAGGGCAGTCCAAAATTGTGAGGTTCACCAATGCCCCTGCATAGAGACGTGCATGAGGGCCTGTAAACCTGAAGTGCCCATTGTAAGGAAGTGGGTCTATTATAGTATAGCCCTTTGGCAGGGCAGCCAAAAATTGGGAGGCTCCACGTTGTCCCTGGGTAGAGACGTGCATGAGGGCCTGTAAACTTGAAGTGCCCATTGTAAGGAAGTGGGTGTATTATAGTATAGCCCTTAGGCAGGGCAGCCAAAAATTGAGAGGCTCCACGTTGTCCCTGGATAGAGACGTGCATGAGGGCCTGTAAACTTGAAGTGCCCATTGTAAGGAAGTGGGTCTATTATAGTATAGCCCTTTGGCAGGGCAGCCAAAAATTGGGAGGCTCCACGTTGTCCCTGGGTAGAGACGTGCATGAGGGCCTGTAAACTTGAAGTGCCCATTGTAAGGAAGTGGGTCTATTGTAGTATAGCCCTTTGGCAGGGCAGCCAAAAATTGAGAGGCTCCACATTGTCCCTGGATAGAGACGTGCATGAGGGCCTGTAAACTTGAAGTGCCCATTGTAAGGAAGTGGGTCTATTATAGTATAGCCCTTTGGCAGGGCAGCCAAAAATTGGGAGGCTCCACGTTGTCCCTGGGTAGAGACGTGCATGAGGGCCTGTAAACTTGAAGTGCCCATTGTAAGGAAGTGGGTCTATTGTAGTATAGCCCTTTGGCAGGGCAGCCAAAAATTGAGAGGCTCCACATTGTCCCTGGATAGAGACGTGCATGAGGGCCTGTAAACTTGAAGTGCCCATTGTAAGGAAGTGGGTGTATTATAGTATAGCCCTTTGGCAGGGCAGCCAAAAATTGGGAGGCTCCACGTTGTCCCTGGGTAGAGACGTGCATGAGGGCCTGTAAACTTGAAGTGCCCATTGTAAGGAAGTGGGTCTATTGTAGTATAGCCCTTTGGCAGGGCAGCCAAAAATTGAGAGGCTCCACATTGTCCCTGGATAGAGACGTGCATGAGGGCCTGTAAACTTGAAGTGCCCATTGTAAGGAAGTGGGTCTATTGTAGTATAGCCCTTTGGCAGGGCAGCCAAAAATTGAGAGGCTCCACATTGTCCCTGGATAGAGACGTGCATGAGGGCCTGTAAACTTGAAGTGCCCATTGTAAGGAAGTGGGTGTATTATAGTATAGCCCTTTGGCAGGGCAGCCAAAAATTGGGAGGCTCCACGTTGTCCCTGGGTAGAGACGTGCATGAGGGCCTGGAAACTTGAAGTGCCCATTGTAAGGAAGTGGGTCTATTGTAGTATAGCCCTTTGGCAGGGCAGCCAAAAATTGAGAGGCTCCACATTGTCCCTGGATAGAGACGTGCATGAGGGCCTGTAAACTTGAAGTGCCCATTGTAAGGAAGTGGGTGTATTATAGTATAGCCCATAGGCAGGGCAGCCAAAAATTGAGAGGCTCCACATTGTCCCTGGATAGAGACGTGCATGAGGGCCTGTAAACTTGAAGTGCCCATTGTAAGGAAGTGGGTGTATTATAGTATAGCCCTTTGGCAGGGCAGCCAAAAATTGAGAGGCTCCACGTTGTCCCTGGGTAGAGACGTGCATGAGGGCCTCAAAACATTGTTCTCATTGCAAAGGAGCGGGTCTCCTGTCGTTGTAATGTCCATTCTGCAAAGAATGGGCGAAAAAATTTACCACTGGGGGTATACCTGAAACAAAGGCCTAAGTATTGCAATTTGTAACGGTCATCATGGTGGCGCATGAGGAGAAGGAGGAGCAGTCCAGCGATTATCCAAAGTCCAGAAGTGTGTACCCATGGGTGAGTGGAGGTACATGGCAAACTTTAAATTCCGCTCTCATTTGCTGGTGGTGTGGTGAAGTCTGGCCCAATCCAACCCTTGTTCATCTTGATCAGAGTCAGCCTGTCAGCATTTTCAGTTGACAGGCGGGTGCGTTTATCTGTAATGGTTCCACCTGCGGCACTAAAAACACGCTCTGACAAAACGCTAGCGGCAGGGCAGGCCAGGACTTCCAAGGCGTAGAGAGCCAATTCATGCCACGTGTCCAGCTTGGATACCCAATAATTGTAAGGCACAGAGGAATGTCGGAGTACAGTTGTTCGATCTGCAAGGTACTCCTTCAGCATCTGGGCAAACTTAGGATTTCTTGTGGCACTACCCCGCACCTCAGGGGCTGTGGTACGTGAGGGGCTGAGAAAACTGTCCCACATCTTAAAGACTGTTCCCCTACCTCTGGCGGATTGGACTTGTGCCTCTCTCGGCTGTACGCCTCGGTTGTCCACTGATTCCTGACCTATGCCGCTAGCGTTTTGTGAGGGGAATGCTTTGCCTACTTCTGTGACTATGGCCTTCCGGAACTGCTGCATTTTGGTTGACCTCTCCTCCACGGGAATAAGAGACAAAAAGTTCTCCTTGTAGCGTGGGTCTAACAGTGTTACCAACCAGTAATGATTGTCGGCCAAGATGTTCTTAACGCGAGGGTCACGAGACAGGCAGCTTACCATAAAGTCAGCCATGTGCGCCAGACTCTTAACAGCCAGGACTTCAGTAGCCTGACCAACAAGATGACTGAACATGCTGTCCTCCTCCTCCTCCTCCTCCTCCTCATCTACCCTGTCCTCTGGCCAGCCACGCTGAACCGAGGATATGACTGGTGTGCATGTCATATCCTCAATTTGGCCGGAGAGTTGCTCCATGTCTTCATCCTCCTCCTCGTCATAGTCCTCCACTGCACGTTGTGATGAGACGAGGCTGGGCTGTGTGTTATCACCCACACCCACTACTGTTTCTTGCTGCAACTCATCGCGCTCCGCCTGCAATGCATCATGTTTGGTTTTGAGCAGAGACCGTTTTAGAAGGCAGAGTAGCGGTATGGTGACGCTAATAATGGCGTCATCACCACTCACCATCTTGGTGGAGTCCTCAAAGTTTTGGAGGATGGTACATAGGTCTGACATCCATCTCCACTCCTCAGGTGTTATGTGTGGAGTTTGACCCATTTCCCGACGGCTTAGGTGATGCAGGTACTCAACAACTGCCCTCTTCTGCTCACATATCCTGACCAACATGTGCAGAGTTGAATTCCAACGCGTGGGGACATCACACACCAGTCTGTGAGCCGGAAGATGCAAACGGCGCTGAAAGCCGGCAAGGCCGGCTGAAGCAGTAGGTGACTTTCGAAAATGTGCAGACAGGCGGCGAACTTTTACCAGCAGATCAGACAGCTCTGGGTATGACTTTATAAACCGCTGAACCACGAGGTTGAGCACATGGGCCACGCATGGAACATGTGTCAGCTGGCCTCGCCTCAAAGCCGCCACCAGGTTCCGGCCATTGTCACACACGACCTTTCCTGGCTTTAGGTTCAGAGGTGTGAGCCAGTGATCTGCCTGCTGTTTCAGAGCTGTCCACACCTCTTCTGCATTGTGGGGTTTGTCACCGATGCAGATTAGCTTCAGCACAGCCTGTTGCCGCTTCGCCGAGGCAGTGCTGCAGTGCTTCCAGCTTGGGACTGGTGTGGAGGGTACAGTGGATGAGGATGCGCAGGAGGAGGAGGAGGCTGAAGAGCATGACATTCCTGAGCTGTAGAGTGTGGGTGAAACACTGACTGAGGTAGGGCCTGCAAACCTTGGTGTGGGAAGGACGTGTTCCGTCCCTCGCTCAGACTGGGTCCCAGCTTCCACAATATTAACCCAGTGTGCCGTCAACGAGATGTAGCGGCCTTGCCCACAAGCACTTGTCCACGTGTCTGTGGTTAGGTGGACCTTGGGTGAAACAGCGTTGTTCAGGGCAAGTGTGATGTTTTGTGACACGTGGTTATGCAACGCGGGGACGGCACACCGGGAGAAATAGTGGCGGCTGGGGACCGAGTAACGTGGGACAGCTGCCGCCATCAGGTCGCGGAATGCTTCTGTCTCCACCAGCCTAAAAGGCAACATTTCCAGCGCAAGCAGTCGCGAAATGTTAGCATTTAGAACTGTGGCATGTGGGGTGTTGGCAGTGTATTTGCGCCTGCGTTCAAAGGTTTGCTGAATGGATAACTGAACGCTGCGCTGGGACAAGGACGTGCTTGATGATGGTGTTCTTTCTGCGTAGGCAACTGCAGGTGCAGGAGTGGAGGAGGCTTGTTCGCAGGCAGCATGGACAGGGGATTGGCTCGCATGCACAACCAGCGAAGACGTAGCAGTGACATTAGCAAGCACTGCTCGACTCTGTTGTACTTCCCACAAAGTCGGGTGCTTGGCTGACATGTGCCTGATCATGCTGGTGGTGGTCAGGCTGCTAGTTTTGGTACCCCTGCTGATGCTGGCACGGCAGGTGTTGCAAATGGCCTTTTTAGAATCATCTGGAGCCAACTTAAAAAACTGCCAGACTCGGGAAGACCTAACATTTGTACAGGCACCTTGTGTCGTGTTGTTGTTCCGGGGAACGGTTGCCTGACTTCTGCCTGGAGCCACCACCCTGCTTCTTACTGCCTGTTGTGATGCTACGCCTCCCTCCCCCTGTGCACTGCTGTCCTCGCTCTGCATATCCTCCTGCCAGGTTGGGTCAGTTACTGGATCATCCACCACGTCGTCTTCCTCTTCCGCACCCTGCTCCTCCTCCTGACTTCCTGACAATTGTGTCTCATCATCGTCCACCACTTGTTGAGACACGTTGCCAACTTCGTGAGAACGTGGCTGCTCAAATATTTGGCCATCTGTACAGACGATCTCCTCATGACCCACTTCAATATGAGCTGGCGAGAGGCCAGAATGTGTGAATGGAAACGTGAACAGCTCTTCCGAGTGTCCAAGTGTGGGATCATTAATGTCCGAGGAGGACGTGTACTCAGCCTGGTGGTAGGAAGGAGGATCAGGTTCAGAAATGTGCGGTGCAGTATCACGGCTACTGACACTTGACCGTGTGGAAGACAGAGTGTTTGTGGTGGTGCCAATCTGACTGGAAGCATTATCTGCTATCCAACTAACAACCTGTTGACACTGGTCTTGGTTCAAGAGCAGTGTACTGCTGCGGTCCCCAAGAATTTGGGACAGGACGTGCGAGCGACTAGATGTGGCCCTTTGTTGTGGCGAAATTAGAGCTTGCCCACGACCTCGGCCTCTGCCTGCACCACCATCACGTCCACTTCCTTGTTCCTTGCCAATGCCCTTGCGCATTTTGCAATGCTGTGCTGACGTGTATTCACTACTTGTGCGTTATATCAAAGTTTGTGGAAATTGCACACAAGTGCACCTGTACGCTGCCACCGACAGGCACACACGTGCGGTTTTAAAAACCAAGCACGGACGCACTAAGAACCTAACAGGTTTTTTTGGGAAGCGACAATTACAGACAAGTCAGACACTATCTGGACTGTTTTAGACTGTGTACACCAGCCCCAGATATGATGAAGGCTGGTATACGGTCACCACTAGGAATGGCTATATATACCCTGCCTGCCTGCCTGCCTGTATACTGGTACAATAGTCCTGACAAGGACTCTTCTGGTCACTAGCCTGTATTCAGACCTGGCTATACCCTGCCTGTATATAGCAACAATAGTCCTGAGAAGGACTCTGCTACTGTACTCCGACCTGGCTATACCCTGCCTGCCTGTATACAACTAGAATAGTCCTGAGAAGGACTTTTGGTCACACTGTTTGCAGCCCTGCAACTGAAAAAGCTATAAAGGGCCGCAAAGCTTTCCCTGAATCAGCGACACTCTCCCTACACTGACTGTCTGGATAGCTGTGAGCAGAGCACAGCGCGCCGGCCGGTATAAAGGCTCGGTCACGCTGTGCGGGCCGGCCAATCACTGCAATTCCACAACTAACAGGGCTGTGGCATTGCAGTGGTCTGCCAGCCAATCCCTGCATGAGGGCTGGCTCTCAAAAGAGCGCCAACATGCAGGGATGAAGACCACGAGTACAGCACGAGTATCGCGAGATTACTCGGTCCCCGCCGAGCAGCCCGAGTACAGCGATACTCGTGCGAGTACCGAGTAGTTACAAGCATGCTCGCTCATCAGTACTCATAATCCCATGTTATTACTGGGTCATGAGGTATGCTTTATTTCATTATATTGCTTTAATGTTGATAATCTATTAGAACAGTTCTTACATAAGACATCATCGAAAACTGGTGTGCACAACCTCCGTAGAGTCTGACATTGCACCTCCCGATCCTCTCGCATGTTGCCAAGTCACTACTAACTCGAGTTTTAAATTTGTTTTTATGACGGGTTCAGTTCCATTAGGCAAATTAACAATACTTTTAAAGGAGCGCGAGAGTCTTGGTTCTTAAATAATAGCATCTAACAATAGAAAAGTGCTTGGCAGCTCGGACCTGTCTATCTGTCAGTGACGGTTTCCAATATTAAAATTATGATTTCTGGGTCCCCGCCCTGCCCCTTATAATTCACATCAAATGTGTAGGATTGCCAAGAACTAATTCAATATCATTGCAGAATTTGGATCTGTATTGAATCGAGCATAGGTCTAAAGTACAGGCGTTGTCCATCACTGTTGTTATGATAGCTTCACCAGGGTAGGCCATGGTTACCAATTATTAAGGAAGGACATAGGGGAGATTCTGAAAACATAACCTTAATGTAAGAGGGTGCTAGGCCCGTGTGCCCCGCACTTAAGACAACGATCGTCATTACAAAATAATAATGTAAATAGGGTTTATGCGTTGTCCATCACTATTGTTACTATAGCTTTGCCAGGGTAGGCCATGCTTACCAAATATCAAGGAAGGACATAGGGGAGATTCTGAAAACCTAACCCTAATGTAAGAGGGTGCTAGGCTCATGTGCCCCACCCTTAAGACACCGATCGTCATTACAAAATAATAATGTAAATAGGGTTTATGCGTTGTCCATCACTATTGTTACTATAGCCTTGCCAGGGTAGGCCATGCTTACCAAATATCAAGGAAGGACATAGGGGAGATTCTGAAAACCTAACCCTAATGTAAGAGGGTGCTAGGCCCGTGTGCCCCACCCTTAAGACACCAATCGTCATTACAAAATAATAATGTAAATAGGGTTTATGCGTTGTCCATCACTATTGTTACTATAGCCTTGCCAGGGTAGGCCATGCTTACCAAATATCAAGGAAGGACATAGGGGAGATTCTGAAAACCTAACCCTAATGTAAGAGGGTGCTAGGCCCGTGTGCCCCGCCCTTAAGACACTGATCGTCATTACAAAAAAAATAATGTAAATAGGGTTTATGCGTTGTCCATCACTATTGTTATGATAGCTTCGCCAGGGTAGGCCATGCTTACCAATCATGAAGGAAGGACAAAGGGGAGTTTATGAAAACCTAACTCTACTGTAAGATGGTGCTAGGCCCATGTGCCCCGCCCTGAAGACATCGATCATTGTTACAGAATGATAATGTAAATAGAGTTTATGTATATAATATGGTTATGTTTATTAAGTGAATGTGGCCATCTAGTGGCTGGGTTTTAGCTACTGCTCCATGGTAGATGTTCAGGTGTTGCCTAGCAACAGGGATAGGGAGACAGCAAACAGTTAACGTGGATCCGCAAAGCCTTTGGTCCAGATGGGCCACTGCTATTGGGCACGGACTGACGAGGTTGGTGCAGCAGAGAGATCCAGTTGAAACAATGGAACTTGAATTGGTAGAATGGCAAGAGGAGGAGCAATTAGGGATCAGGGATCTGGAAACAAAAACAACAGTTAATTGGGTTGTCTTGTTAAAGGAGATTGATGTTCTACCCTTATGATAGGTCGTCAATATCTAATTGGTGGGGTTTTGCCGAGCACTGCAGAACAACTACTCGTCAGCATGGGTAGAATGTGTCGGACCCCCACCAATTTGATATTGATGATGACCTATCCTAAAGACTAAACATTATTAACCTTTCATTGGCAGGCCCCTCTAATATGACTGAGTATGTTACATGGTCCCATGCAGTACTGAGGGGTATGGAAGAGTTGAGATAATCACAAAGTCTAATCTTGATCTGTCAGTGGTGCGGCAGGTTAGACTCAGGGACAGAACAGCTGGGTTTGTAACAGAATCTATTGCAGAGCTGGCTGCAGTACAGCAGTTATCTAGTGATGTAACATAGCTCAGTTTGTCATAGAGCCTACTTGTTACGCTAGGTATGGGGAAGTATCAAGCGAACAGCGAAAAGGAAAGAAAACCCTGTATCTAGGGAAGGGGGAGATGGTGACCTGTGACCAAACCTACCGCTGGTCCCTGGAGTCCCTCACCACCCTAGATAGGTTCTGCACCTATGCACGAGCTGGATTCCTGACCCTAGGTATCTCTACTGCTGGACCCTAAATGGGGAATGGATGCAATGAGCTTTTCGTCAACCCAACTAAACAACTATAGAAGACACAAGGGGGAAAATGCTTGAACTACTTATCCACAGATGACTCAGGTTCAGCAAAGTAACAGCAATAATACCACAGAGGAGTACAAGCCACCTGCTTGCATCCAGAGTTTGATTGAATTGAATAATATCACCAGCACCAGTCCAGGGAATAAGGGAGTATTTAAGTACATAAAGAATACTGATAATCAGCAACTGAACAGAAAGAGGAATCTGCTGGGTCCTAAAGGGGAAGAGATGAAAGTCCAGCAGGAAAGCTACCTAATGCAATGAATGGTAACAGCAGGAACAATGGAAAGTCAGGGAGCATTCTGCACAGCCAAACGGTTTGACCTTCTATTACCGAACACCACATGCCTGTCTGTCATCTGTGATACTATTATTGCAGAGTGGGGTTTGTCACAGATTCCTGTATTAAGACCCTGTCACACACAGAGGTAAATCTTTGGCAGATCTGTGGTTGCAGTGAAATCATGGACATATTGTTCCATTTGTACACAGCCACAAACCTGGCACTGATTGTCCACAATTTCACTGCAACCACAGATCTGCCGCAGATTTATCTCTGTGTGTGACAGGGACTTTAGAGTGCTGTGTTTGTTACAGACTCCAGTATAGCAGAGCTGGGTTTGTCACAAATTTCTAAATCAACCAGCCACCTGCATCAGTCTATAAGACAACAGGGTATAATATTAGAAGTACACAACAATGCGAAGAGGAAGACTTGTAGGAGGTGTGTTTAACATCTTTTGATCCTCTTGCTCCACAGCCTTATAATCCTTCATGCCAGTTTGTCTTGTTTATTGATCATGGACCAGTCTATTACTTGGCATGGGGTGGGAATATCGCTTGTTGTGGATGTTAACGTTGAGCCAGGTCAACCAATGTCTTTGACTCGCCCTCCCCAGGGCTTTGGGACACCCGGTGTCGGGCCGGACTAGCCCGGGGGTAGTCAGTGGTGGTGGGGCCCGACTCCGTGACCTTGGCGGGGTCAACTACAGTCAGGGCCAGAAATATTTGGACAGTGACACAAGTTTTGTTATTTTAGCTGTTTACAAAAACATGTTCAGAAATACAATTATATATATAATATGGGCTGAAAGTGCACACTCCCAGCTGCAATATGAGAGTTTTCACATCCAAATCGGAGAAAGGGTTTAGGAATCATAGCTCTGTAATGCATAGCCTCCTCTTTTTCAAGGGACCAAAAGTAATTGGACAAGGGACTCTAAGGGCTGCAATTAACTCTGAAGGCGTCTCCCTCGTTAACCTGTAATCAATGAAGTAGTTAAAAGGTCTGGGTTTGATTACAGGTGTGTGGTTTTGCATTTGGAAGCTGTTGCTGTGACCAGACAACATGCGGTCTAAGGAACTCTCAATTGAGGTGAAGCAGAACATCCTGAGGCTGAAAAAAAAGAAAAAATCCATCAGAGAGATAGCAGACATGCTTGGAGTAGCAAAATCAACAGTCGGGTACATTCTGAGAAAAAAGGAATTGACTGGTGAGCTTGGGAACTCAAAAAGGCCTGGGCGTCCACGGGTGACAACAGTGGTGGATGATCGCCGCATACTTTCTTTGGTGAAGAAGAACCCGTTCACAACATCAACTGAAGTCCAGAACACTCTCAGTGAAGTAGGTGTATCTGTCTCTAAGTCAACAGTAAAGAGAAGACTCCATGAAAGTAAATACAAAGGGTTCACATCTAGATGCAAACCATTCATCAATTCCAAAAATAGACAGGCCAGAGTTACATTTGCTGAAAAACACCTCATGAAGCCAGCTCAGTTCTGGAAAAGTATTCTATGGACAGATGAGACAAAGATCAACCTGTACCAGAATGATGGGAAGAAAAAAGTTTGGAGAAGAAAGGGAACGGCACATGATCCAAGGCACACCACATCCTCTGTAAAACATGGTGGAGGCAACGTGATGGCATGGGCATGCATGGCTTTCAATGGCACTGGGTCACTTGTGTTTATTGATGACATAACAGCAGACAAGAGTAGCCGGATGAATTCTGAAGTGTACCGGGATATACTTTCAGCCCAGATTCAGCCAAATGCCGCAAAGTTGATCGGACGGCGCTTCATAGTACAGATGGACAATGACCCCAAGCATACAGCCAAAGCTACCCAGGAGTTCATGAGTGCAAAAAAGTGGAACATTCTGCAATGGCCAAGTCAATCACCAGATCTTAACCCAATTGAGCATGCATTTCACTTGCTCAAATCCAGACTTAAGATGGAAAGACCCACAAACAAGCAAGACCTGAAGGCTGCGGCTGTAAAGGCCTGGCAAAGCATTAAGAAGGAGGAAAACCAACGTTTGGTGATGTCCATGGGTTCCAGACTTAAGGCAGTGATTGCCTCCAAAGGATTCGCAACAAAATATTGAAAATAAAAATATTTTGTTTGGGTTTGGTTTATTTGTCCAATTACTTTTGACCTCCTAAAATGTGGAGTGTTTGTAAAGAAATGTGACAATTCCTACAATTTCTATCAGATATTTTTGCTCAAACCTTCAAATTAAACGTTACAATCTGCACTTGAATTCTGTTGTAGAGGTTTCATTTCAAATCCGATGTGGTGGCATGCAGAGCCCAACTCGCGAAAATTGTGTCACTGTCCAAAGATTTCTGGACCTAACTGTAATATGGCAGTTGTGGGGGTGGTAATTAATAATAACGTTTGTGGAAATATTCGTGACGCCACCTGTGGATTGCGGCTATGGAGCCGCCGCTGCTGGATGAGACCTCCAGGGCTGATGGATTAGCAGCTGGGATGGTTCTGCTCCCCAAAGGTGGAGCGGTACCCCGGGGCAGCCGTTGGTGCTTATTAAAGTCTATGGTGCTTTGGAAATGGTGCAGGGCTAATCAGGACAGTGAAAAGAACCGACACAAACAACAGTCTCTTTACCTTCTTTTCTTTTTACTTTATAACAGTCCAGTCCTGGGAGACCGTCACAGGTGGTGAAGGGGATCCGGTCGGCCTGGAAGTACCTGGGGTGATCTTCTTGGCCAGTCGAGTATTGAGGCCTACTCTCTGTTCTTTCTTTGCTTCTACAGGACCCTGCACTTTGGGTTTAGCAATGGCCCTCTTGCTGCTGGGACCATTGGTACGTCCCTTTCTTGTAGGATGGGCTGCGCAGGCCCTCTCTGATGCTTCCTTGCTGGGGTCCACACCGGGCCCTGGTGATGCAGCTGTACCTTCGGGTTGTTTCGGGGGCCAGGAGACCTAAAGTCCTCCTGCCCTTTCGATTCGGTTACTGGGGGATCTAACACCCTGGCAACCACAAACTCCGATGTCTAATTTTTACTGTGTTCTGCTGAGGCGAACCGTTTTGACCAGTTCTCCCCTAGAATCTTCTCTCCGTGTCTCGCTACGGCTCCTGCTTCTTCTGGTTTGAGCTAGCCTAGCTACAAACCCCAGCTCACAAGACAACACTACTCAGCTCCTCTCTCCTTGAACTTCCCTAACAGACTACCTAACTCCTCCCTCAGGTCAGGGCTTAAGGAAGGCTCCCTGGAACTCCAGGTTTAGAGCTCCCTCTGCTGGCCTGAGGGAGAAACGGTGTTGAATGTTGGTACTTACTGGCCAATAGACTTCCCCAATTACCTCCAGGCTCAGCATTAACCCTTTGGAGGGGCAACACTGTCGTGGCAACCAGATCCTGGGGCGCCACATCTTCAAGCCTAACCAGAACAGTTTTGCCATTTTTGGTGATTTCGGGCAACATTCAGGTGGAGAAGTTTAGCGAAAAGATGAGCCTATTCTCAGTAATAAAGATCTACTTTCAAGACACGCCATTATGCAGAGGCGCAATATCAACCAGAACAACATGGCTTTGGCACCATTTTCAGCCTAGAGGGTGCTCTGTACAGATGTATCTGAAGCTCTGTCCATACTTGTATTGTGGTTTCTACCTATAATGGAAACCACAACACGTTGCTAAATCTGCCATACCACAGATACCAGCGGCACCGAACATTTATCACTTTTCTAGACCCCAAAACATAATTAACTGAGCGGAGAAAAAGGGTAAAAATCCACATTATATTCATTTGTCCTAGAGGCCCTTACCTGCACTTACATGTGTCACATGGAGTTTTTGCTCAAAACTTGCTGAGAGTCATGGCGGCATCAGACGCTGTTCACACTCCAGATTCTGACACTCCACACTGTGCTTTCTTTGGTGTTTCTGAGTTACACAGGCAGGCTTGGCCATCGACCAGCTCTGTGCTCATTCACTAGGTTCGTCACTACTTTTACACTGATGGCCTATCCTTAAGCTAGGTCATAATTTCTGATCGGCTGGGGTGCAGGGTATTGGACCCCGGCCAATCAGGTGTTCTCTGTCCCGGAGGCAGCAACAGACAGCTGGAAATGCTCAGTTCCGGTGCTGCTCTGTCTTCTGAAAGTGGCCACGGTTGGGTACTGCACATCAACCTTTTATCGATTAGACTGGGAGGCAGATGTGCAGTACCCGGCCGCGGCCACTATCAAAAGATGATGCATCTCAGGAACTGAGCATTTCCTGCTGCCTGTGTACCACCCCTCGGCCTCGGCTGCAGTCGCCGAGCCGCTTGGATCCGGGCTCGCGTGTCGGTGGCTCAAGCGCCTCCGGACCCGGGGGTCACGTCGCTCTGGAAGCATGTAGTGGCGATGCACGCAGAGGTTTTGGGTGGTTGTTTGGTAAAGTTCGTGACGCCACCCACGGGTTGTGGTGATCGTAGGATGGACACCACCGCTGCCATTGACTAGGCCTCCCGGTGACGGTGTTATGCAGCTTGGTGTTAACTCCTCCATGGGCAGGGGCGATGGGCCTGGGGGCCCGTACGGGGAGGGATGCAGGCCGGGGTGGAGGGCGCAGGGTTGCGGTGCAGCGCTGTGCAGTGCCTGACGGCACTGGTGTACTCACTCTGACACAGGAAAAACAGAGTCTTTGATAAATGAAATGGCAGGATGGACGGGGCCCACAGCCGGTTGCGGTGTTCTCCCTGGACGGGTTGATGATGGCTGTCGTTTCCCTGCACCTGTGTTATGTTGTGGATGACTCCGGTGCCTGGACACTGGTAGTCCGCTCCCCGGCGTGTAAGGGGCCGTAGGAGCCCGTTTGCCTGCAGGCGCTGGCCCTTTGGATCTCTTGCCTGTGGCGGTGGCACTTATCCGGGATGGTTGGGCTGTTGCCATCAGTCGGGAATTGGGTGGGAATGAACCCCTGAGGTCCAGACCGCAATCAGTAAATTCGACTATCAGAGCGGCTTCTAGCCTAGTCGGGGTCTGAGTACCCTGCCTGGTGCTTGGCTCCAATCGGCTCCCCGGTTTGGTACTGGCGGGCCACCGCCCTACCCCGGTCCTACGGTTCCACCGACCGTGCGCCAACTCCTGCAGACGGCCACCACCGTCTGCCGACTTTGCTGGAGGTGCCTGGGCTCCGACCCAGACACCTAGACAGTCTGTGGCAGGCCTGATCCCAGGTCTGCCCGTGCGTATCTCTCCTCTGCACTCACTCCACTCAACTCCACTGTCAACTGTCAACTCTCAACTACTGTCTTTGTTTTCACGCCTCCAGGCCTGTGAACTCCTCAGTGGGTGGGGCCAACCGCCTGGCTCAGCCCCACCTGGTGTGGACATCAGACCCTGGAGGGTGGCAACAAGGGTTTCTGTTTGACTGTTGTCACCTGTCCGGGGAAGAGGTGTGTGTGGTGTTATGTCTGTGACTACCTGGCTAGTCCAGGGCGTCACACCTGCTGGGTGTTGGACCCCGGCCGATCAAATATTGATGACCTATCCTAAGGATAGGTCATCAATGTAACAGTAGTGGACAACCCCTTGAATGGTCAGACTCGCAAGAGTTAACCTCTGCTAACCTGCTGGATACCTCTGGGATCACATGTTGTTGAAAACCTATCACATTTACACCACGCCTTTTTAAGATGGTGGAATCTGTCTGCTCACGTTGACTATAGTTTATTGCTGTGTTGGTCTGTGTGCTCTTATGTCCCAGTCCTGCTGGTGGTTATATTGCGTGGTGCTTGGAGTTTATTGAATTCTTTGGTTGTCTTGTTGTTTCCTCCCTGTTCTTATTTACCTCCTTACCTCTTTTTGTCTTATACCTTTATGTGAGCGTGCTGTGAGATAGAGTTTTGGTTTTCCCTGTTTGTCTAGTTTTGTTGGTTTTATTACATTCCTGTCCCAGCCCTCCCCTGGGATGAGGGGGAGGGAGTATAAGATCAGGGCTGGTCAGGAGCAGGGCCAGGAAGATGGCTCAGACATCCTAACCTTCAGAGGTAACTCTGAGATAAGGGATACTTAGGGCCCTTAGCCTGAGGGACAGTCTATGCTCCCCCTGATTATCGTGACACATTGCCTCCATCACAGCTCCACGTGAATCTTTATGATTCTATCGACACTCGGTCGTATGGGGGAGCAATGAACGTCAAGTGCAAAAATGACCTGCATGGAAGACTGTAGAGGCGCCGTAAGGAATCAGGTGAGGACATGGGACAAGTATCTTTTTTTATTAGTATTATAACACATTTCGAGCCAAAATGTAGGGTAACTTCTACCACCAGCAGACCTTGAGACCTTTGCACTAGCTAAAGAGTGAGTAGTTGGAGAGCGCTGCTCTGGCTGAAACACATTAGAATGAAGCCATTGTGTGTTCACCCGTTGATCGTACTCTGTTACCGATGACTTGTAAACCCTGTGGATTCTGTCCATCAGACGGAGTAATCCTTACATTGTAACGGCCTGTTGTGTAATCACAAGATCCTGATTTGCAGTACGTCCAAGTGTAGGAGAATAGGAGGGAAGGGTTCTGGCATTTCTTCCACAATGTACAAAGTGTACAGTCAAGTTTTAACAAGAATTCATTTTTATCTTTCCTCATTCCTAATGTCGACTTGAATTGTCTAGCGAGGGAACACTAGGAGAAAGGTAATTGTAATTTGGCCGCCCCCGATCCTCGCATTCGCTGCGGTGTGTAATCATGTATTGTTTACTGGCGGAATAGTCTACAAGTTCTCAGGAATATTAAGTTATAGAGGACTTATTACCTCCAGAGCCATCTGACTGCCGGGACAGCTCTATCTTACCTTGGCATGTTTTGGGGGCTACAAAACCTTTTTTTTGCCAAGATATAGTACAGGCCACACATAACCATTATAATGGTGCCATGACACCCTCAGGATATGTGCACAGTGGGTTTTTTACCTGAGGTTTTGAAATGGAAACTCAATAATTTTCAGCAGTTTTGAGTGTTCGAGGAGGATTTTTGAGAGTTTACACGAAGTTTTTGGAAGAAAATCCCCAGGGCACAAAATTGGATGATCCATTTGTTTACCGACCGCCTAACTCTTAAGGGCACTTTACACACAGCGACATCGAGAAAGCACCCGCCCCCGTCGGTTGTGCGTCACGGGCAAATCGCTGCCCGTGGCGCACAACATCACTAACACCCGTCACATGGACTTACCTGCCTAGCGATGTCGCTGTTGCCGGTGAACCGCCTCCTTTCTAAGGGGGTGGTTCGTGCGGCGTCACAGCGGCGTCACTAAGCGGCCGCCCAATTGAAGCGGAAGGGCGGAGATGAGTGGACGTAACATCCCGCCCACCTTCTTCCTTCGTCGTTGTTGGCGGCCGCAGGAACGGTGATGTTCCTTGTTCCTGCGGTGTCACACATAGCGATGTGTGCTGCCGCAGGAATGACGAACAACATCGTACCTGCAGCAGCAACGATAATTGAGATTAGAACGATGTGTCAACGATCAACGATATGGTGCGTATTTTTGATCGTTAACGGTGGTTCCTGCATTTCACACACAACGACGTCGCTAACGAGGCCGGATGTGCGTCACGAATTCCGTGACCCCAACGACATCTCGTTAGCGATGTCGTTGCGTGTAAAGTGGCCTTTACTCTATTGGTTTTAGAGAGAGAAGCCTTCAAAACTGTAAATTTGACATGCTAATCATCCATTGGTTTACCTGTTACATAATTATGAAGAAAATAAAAAAAAGGGGCTCCCTGTGTGATACCGCTAACTGTAGGTGAGAAAGAACGAGCGATTACTTGCTCATTTGGACGGGTTGTGTGCGGCACAACTCCGTTAAAGAGTGGATGGATTTTTAATGTGAGGCTCCTGCTATGACCGCTGGCCCCAACCATAGGGGGCGAAGTGTGTTATAATTGTCGAGAAGTGGGAAAGGTCTTCTTTAGGAAAAGAAGAAGGAGTAAGTCCTACCACAAACGCATTGCCAATAATAAACCAGGTTTCTTCAACCTCAAGATTTGGAGCTGTCTTCTTCAGTGGCAGCTTCCGGGATCCATTGCCTTTCCCACTTCTCCACTGTTACATACCATATATACTCGAGTACAAGTTGACTCGAGTATAAGCCGAGGCACCTAATTTTAGTACAAAAAACTGGGAAAACTTATTGATTCGAGTATAAGCCTAGGGTGGGAAATGCAGCAGATACTGGTAAATTTCAAAAATAAAAATAGATACCAAAAAAATTTAATGTACCCATCCTTGTCCTCCCTTTGTAGTAATGTGCCCCAGCCTTGTCCCCATCTTGTAGTAATGCCCCATCCTGGTCCCCTTGTAGCAATGTGCCCCAGCCTGGTCCCCATCTTGTAGTAATGCCCCATCCTGGTCCCCTTGTAGCAATGTGCCCAAGCCTGGTCCCCATCTTGTAGTAATGCCCCATCCTGGTCCCCTTGTAGCAAAGTGCCCCAGCCTGGTCCTCATCTTGTAGTAATGTCCCATCCTGGTCCCCTTCTAGCAATGTGCCCAAGCCTGGTCCCCATCTTGTAGTAATGCCCCATCCTGGTCCCCTTGTAATAATGTGCCAAATCCTGTAGTAATGTGCTCCATCCTTGTCTCCCATCCTGTAGTAACGTGCCTATCATTTAGTAATGGCCTCATTCCGTTCCCCTTCATGTCCCCTATTATGCCGTTGTTCACATACACACACAAAAAAATTATTCTCACCTGTCCTTTGTTCCTGCAGTGTCCTCTTACCTGCTTCTTGCGGATGGCAGGCACTTAGACCCCTCGATGATCTTGTCGGTGCATGGGGAAGCTGCTTTCATCTACTGTTATCACTTTCCTGCAGTTGAATTGTTTGCAACACCGCAAAGCATTTAACTGCAGTAAATCGCTGATTGCAGCGGTGGCCCCGTGCACCAGATCGATCAAGGAGGGGTCTATGTGCTTGCGATCTGCAAGAAGCAGGTAAGAGGACACAGCAGGAACTGAGGACTGCTGAGATTTTTTTGTGGGACCCTCACTTGAGTATAAGCTGAGGGGGTCATTTTCGGCATAAAAAAATAGGCTGAAAAATATGACTTATTCTTGAGTATATACAGTAATTAGGAATTTGGAAACTAGAAAAAAGGATTTATACTTCAAAAAGAAAATGGCCAAGCACAAAAAGTAATGACGACACAGCCAACGTGCTTCTAATTCCAAGTGCCGTCATCTGGCAGAAGACAATGCAAAGAGACTGAAGTCACAATACTTAGGTAAACCCTACTGTCCAAACGTCCATCTGTAGATATCAGAGGTGGAATGTATTGTGATATGTCTCATGTATAACATATAGCGCTTGTATATGTAGTTAACAGACTATAGGGTCAGAGATAGTTAATGTTGAGACTGGCCCACAAATGGGAGGGGTTAGCTGATAGGGTAAGAGACAGCTCCTTCTTGAAGAAGTAATGAAGACCTAGTGTGCGATAGATATGGATGGATAGTCTGTACTTCTTGAAGGTCACATGCAATGGATGACTTGTGGCATAGAAAGGGGAAAGAGAGATAGTATGTTTCTTAAGAGCTGACAAAGACACTGAAAGCTAGAGAACACTGAGGCTAGAAACCGGCCTCCACACGGAGTGACCCCAGATAAGACGGTCAAGAGAATGGGATTTTAGCGACTAGGACCCAAGCTTAAAAGATAACAGTCAGAATGGACTGAGGTGTGAGAACAGTTGGCTTCCAAGAGTCCTAGAGCGCAAGGCTCTTCTCTGGCACTACTGGCTACCCCTTATCTCTCTCCTCTATGATGAGAAGAGACGTGGATACTGAAGCGTCTGGGAGCACAAGGCCTTACTTTTGCCAGTGATGGAACCTCATACCTCCTCCTCTATGAGGAGTTTGGATGTAGAACCGCAGGCATGGAAAGGTGACTGTTACAAATTGGACTGTGGTGCTAGGCTGGGTTCTGCTGGGACTCGCAGGACCAGTAAGACTGGAAACAACTCAGCAGGAACTGGATATATGTCTGATTATGCTTTGTACCACTGAAAAGTGTTAGAAGTAGGCCCACTATTTGTGTATGAAGTTTTTGAAGATGAACTATTAAGAAACTGGTAGTCTCCTTGTGGAAGCGATGCGTCTTTTGTTCCTGAATGTCACGGGGTATGTAATGACAGAACAGGGGTCCCTAGGCTGGCCATCAGACTTGAGACCCTGTGCTGTGCCTTATCTTGGAGGTAGGGTTGATGGTAGCCAGGTCCAAGCCCCCAGTGGGACCCTGATTCACGTCCAAGTCCTGATCTTATTCCCTCTCTCCCTCACCCTTGGGACAGGCCGGAAAACACAATAACAAAACCCCACAAAATGACATGGACAAGGGAGAATGAAAACCCGTATACACTGCACTCAAAACACACAGGGGAGACAATATGTGTACAAGGGATATTGAAATAGCTACTGGGTATAAATTCACAATAATAGTCAAGAGATAGCTCAGTGAATAATAGAGAACCTAAAATATAACCTTTAATATAATTATAAATAAAAATCCATTTAGGACTGTAAAAGATATAAAACCGCCAATAAACTCAGCACCTGCAGAGGTAGAGATTGGCCAGTCAGATAATGTGGAATTTATCATTCATGTACCCAGTTATTGTACATAACCGGAAAATTAGATCCGCAGCATATTATTAGAGTATGTGCTGTATATCATACCGCCATATAGTCACCTGTCTCAGATGAATGGTAGTAACACAATTGGTAGAGAAAATCAGGAACGGTCTTACCCAATCTGCCGTGTATACATTTCCCTACTCATCAGGCACTGAATGCTGGATACTTTTGGTAACCACCAAAACGGAGAAAACACCTGGTCCTTTATCTGGATGACTCAGGATCCCCAATGGTTCCCAACATGCGTCCAGCCGTTGTGCATCAAATCTCCCAACGCGTTTCTTATATCATCAGGGGAGCATAAACATCCCAAATTTTGGTCAAAAAAGACCCACACAATATGGCATAAGTTACTGTTGAAAAATATATATAAACCACGTTAATCAAAAGATCCGAGTATGATAACCAAAGCATACGGTGCGTGCAACAAAGCGAGTATAACTTACATCCATCACCTCCAGGAAATACCTGGGCAGATCGCGTCTATCATGCAGCACCGCCTGGTTTAAATAAACCGCTCGTTCGGAATAGCGTGTGACGTCACATCCGCTTGTAGCGGTGAGCTCACTTCCGGGTCACCTGATCGCAACCGCGGTCTGCGCGTCATACAAGGGGGCGTACAATTTAGTCATGTGCTCCTATGCTTCAAGGCAGTATGACTACAACAAAATGGCCGCGATTGGTCTCACAAATAAGCGGTAATGATACGGCCAATCTATTAACAGTGGCCCATCAAAAATGGCAGATGGGCCATACGAGCAACTGTAACACCTGCTACAGGTACCCAGATAGGTAGGTGACTCTACAAACATTACAAACGGACAGAAAAATGATTTAGAAAGAAGGGGAAAAAAGACCAGGACGATTCCCAGGAGAAATTATCAAAAAAGGGCAGAGCCACTAGAAAAAATAAATCTGTAAATGTTATAAATAAACCACATGTCAATGGATCAGAGAAGGCCAGAATTGACCCGGAGTATTAGAGCACAACCTACATCAGATCACGTAAAAATTTTTTACCAAAAAACCTCATTACTATGGGCAGGGGGAGGGGGGAAGAGAACCACCACCATTCTGACCAAAACCTAAAGGTCCTAAGGTGAAGAATGACCCTACCTATTTGTGGAGGTCGGCACCCTAAAAAGACCGGTGATTGGTGCCCCCACTCGGGCGGCGACTGTCCCTCCTACATTATCTCCAATCTAGTCTACCACAAAGGGTGCAAAGGAGAGAGATTCATTGAGGCCCAATGGTTTACTAGTTTTAAGCCAAAAAATCCACTTGGTTTCTTGTTTGAGAATTTTATTATCCCAATTCCCACCTCTAAGAGGGGGGGGCACTACATCAATGCCCTGGAAGCTGATTGCTTTGGCATCCCCTGCATGATGTTCCATGATGTGACGGGCCACTGGAGTATCATTGCCCAGGCGAATGTCCCGGATATGTTCCCCTATTCTCCTCCTAAATTCCCTTTTGGTCTTACCCACATACTCTTTGTGGCAGCTACAGGTGGCTTTATAAATAACGCCCCTAGTTCTGCAATTAATGAAGGAGCGGATGTCATATCGTTTTTCCAGAACATGGGAAAAGAAAAATTTTCCTGGCTTAAGGTAACTACATGCAATGCACCCGCTGCACTTGTAGCAGCCTTTGACTGGATTAGTTAGCCATGTCCCGGTATGACATGAGAAATGGCTGTGCACCAGTCTCTCTTTTATAGAGCGGGCCTTCCTGTAGGTCACTGCAGGGGCGTTGGGAATACATTTACCGATGTCATCGTCCATCTTGAGAATGGACCAATGTCTCTCAAGAATCCTTCTAACCTCCTCTGATCCATTATTAAAGGTGGTGATAAAGCGAATGAGTTCCTCATCTGATGTTGGTCTCCCTGATCCGTGTAGGAGATCATTCCTGGTTTTCTGCTGTGTCTCAGAAAAGGCTTTCTTAATCACATGGTCTGGATATCCTCTATGATGAAATCTGGAACTCAAATCAAGGGCCTGTTGGTGGAATCTCTGCTCATCCGAGCAGTTTCGTTTTAGTCTGTAAAATTGACCCTTCGGAATCCCTCTTTTCAGACCATTAGGATGGTTGCTCTCCCATCGTAGGAGCGAATTGGTAGCCGTCGGTTTTCTATATGTACTGGTATGAATGTTTCCATTAGAGTCTCTTTCAATCAGCACATCTAGAAAAGGCAAACTCCATCTATCAAACTCACAAGTGAAGAACAAGCCCAAAGAGTTATTGTTCAAAGCGGCAACCGTTCCGATTATTTCATCTTCAGTACCCCTCCATAGAACGAACACGTCGTCTATGAAGCGACACCATAGCAAAATGCTATCCTGGGGGACAGGGGATGAATCCCCAAAGACGCAGGTCTCCTCCCACCAACCGAGGAGGAGATTAGCATACGATGGGGCCACTGGACTCCCCATCGCGGTCCCCCTCAGCTGGTGGTAAACCTGTCCATTAAACAAGAAAGAATTATTCTTGAGACAAAACTCCACAAGACTCAAAAGAAAAGAATTATGGTCATCAAATTGCTGTCCCCTACTCTTCAAGAAAAAGTTCACCGCCTGCAGGCCTAGATCGTGTCTAATAGAAGAATAGAGGGATTCGA
Source organism: Anomaloglossus baeobatrachus (assembly GCF_048569485.1). NCBI lineage: Eukaryota > Metazoa > Chordata > Amphibia > Anura > Aromobatidae > Anomaloglossus > Anomaloglossus baeobatrachus. The sequence continues at coordinate 40,363,052 of NC_134358.1, forward strand.
CATCAATACTGACAAAAAAGACATCATCTTCAATCGTAATACCCTCCAATTTTTTAAGTAAATCCGTGGTGTCTTTGAGATAGGACCCCAAAGATGTAACAAAAGGTCTTAGTATTCTATCCGCATAGATGCCTATGTTTTGCGAAACACTGCCAATGCCCGACACTATTGGCCTACCCCGCAATGGAGATAGGCCCTTGTGTACTTTTGGCAAGCAATAGAAAGTGGGGGTCACCGGAAAAGGAGGGTATAGAAAATCGAATTCAGTATTGCTGATCAAGTCTCTGTCACGTGCACTCACCAATAACCCTCTCAATGTCAACAGGTAGTCTGATGTAGGATTACCATTCAATTTCTCATAATTAGATTTGTCCCCAAGGATGTCCATACACATTTTTTTGTAATCAGAGACATTCATGAGTACGATATTGCCTCCTTTATCAGATTCCTTCACAATGATGTTAGTGTCCCTCTCTAAATTACCCAAACATTCCATCTCCTGCCTGGTAAGATTAAATTTCCTGTTGTGCTTGTCAGTGATCATACCTAAGTCACGTGTAACCAGATTACAGAATACATCAATGGCCGATACTTCACTATTGGTCGGGGGCATCTTATTGCTTTTTAGTTTGAGATCAGTAAAGGGACCCCTACCCTCCAAATTTGGATTGATGTCACTCAAGTTGTAAAGAAATCTGACATCCTCCAAAAGATCATTGGCAATACCCATTTCTCTGCAAACTTTCTTATTCTCCATAGCAAAGTGTTTTTTCCATTTAAGTTTCCGTGTAAACAGATTGAGATCTTTTACTGCATCAAAGTGATTGAAATCAGATGTAGGGACGAAGGAGAGACCCTTACTCAGTACCGTCATTTCTAAATCAGAGAGGAGCCTGTCCGATAGATTGATTATTTGGGTTGAACCCCCTGTGGGTTGTACCCCCCCGGACCCTGTTTGCTCCTCAGAAAGTGGTTGGACTCTAAAAAAGGTCCCTTGTTGTAACCACCCCTATCGGAATTCCTACCTCTTCCCCTTTGTTTGGTCCTCCGCTGATTACTCCTCCCCTCTGTATCCGAATACTCTGTATCAGTCGAAGTGCCCTCTGTATCACTAGGTTTATTATACCTAATAACCGGAAAATTGTAAGCCTTGTTGTCTCTGAATTCCTGTACGTCTCTGATGTAAAACCTGTGTTTTTTCTCCTTGAGATGGTACTGATGTTTCTCAATGACACCCTGTAGGGTAGTTTCCTTCGTCCCAAACTCCGCCTCACTAGAAAATTTCTAAGTGACCTCAATCTGCTCCTTGAGTAAGCCGTCGAGTTTGGCCAAATTCTTTTTTTCCTCTTCTAAGAGGAGGATCATTAATTTCAATGAGCAGTTTGTGATCTCTTTACGCCATGCAGCAATTAGTTCTGGACTTTTATATCTGTAATTGGGAGTAAGAGAAATACGTAAATTACGTGGTACAATTTGATCTTTCAGATAGCATTCGAGGGATTGTATCTCCCACCAAGAAGTGACCCGATTCTTATATGTCTTAGTTAAATCCCTAAAAGCACCATTTAGTGAGGGTGTATACTTTTTCTGTGTGAACTCCCTCTCTGAAAACACCTCCCTCGCCTCTGTGGTCCATGTACTGGTATCAAAGCCCGTTGTTAGAAAGCCAGCCATACCCTTTACAATAAATATTGAAATAGCTACTGGGTATAAATTCACAATAATAGTCAAGAGATAGCTCAGTGAATAATAGAGAACCTAAAATATAACCTTTAATATAATTATAAATAAAAATCCATTTAGGACTGTAAAAGATATAAAACCGCCAATAAACTCAGCACCTGCAGAGGTAGAGATTGGCCAGTCAGATAATGTGGAATTTATCATTCATGTACCCAGTTATTGTACATAACCGGAAAATTAGATCCGCAGCATATTATTAGAGTATGTGCTGTATATCATACCGCCATATAGTCACCTGTCTCAGATGAATGGTAGTAACACAATTGGTAGAGAAAATCAGGAACGGTCTTACCCAATCTGCCGTGTATACATTTCCCTACTCATCAGGCACTGAATGCTGGATACTTTTGGTAACCACCAAAACGGAGAAAACACCTGGTCCTTTATCTGGATGACTCAGGATCCCCAATGGTTCCCAACATGCGTCCAGCCGTTGTGCATCAAATCTCCCAACGCGTTTCTTATATCATCAGGGGAGCATAAACATCCCAAATTTTGGTCAAAAAAGACCCACACAATATGGCATAAGTTACTGTTGAAAAATATATATAAACCACGTTAATCAAAAGATCCGAGTATGATAACCAAAGCATACGGTGCGTGCAACAAAGCGAGTATAACTTACATCCATCACCTCCAGGAAATACCTGGGCAGATCGCGTCTATCATGCAGCACCGCCTGGTTTAAATAAACCGCTCGTTCGGAATAGCGTGTGACGCCATACGAGCAACTGTAACACCTGCTACAGGTACCCAGATTGACATGTGGTTTATTTATAACATTTACAGATTTATTTTTTCTAGTGGCTCTGCCCTTTTTTGATAATTTCTCCTGGGAATCGTCCTGGTCTTTTTTCCCCTTCTTTCTAAATCATTTTTCTGTCCGTTTGTAATGTTTGTAGAGTCACCTACCTATCTGGGTACCTGTAGCAGGTGTTACAGTTGCTCGTATGGCCCATCTGCCATTTTTGATGGGCCACTGTTAATAGATTGGCCGTATCATTACCGCTTATTTGTGAGACCAATCGCGGCCATTTTGTTGTAGTCATACTGCCTTGAAGCATAGGAGCACATGACTAAATTGTACGCCCCCTTGTATGACGCGCAGACCGCGGTTGCGATCAGGTGACCCGGAAGTGAGCTCACCGCTACAAGCGGATGTGACGTCACACGCTATTCCGAACGAGCGGTTTATTTAAACCAGGCGGTGCTGCATGATAGACGCGATCTGCCCAGGTATTTCCTGGAGGTGATGGATGTAAGTTATACTCGCTTTGTTGCACGCACCGTATGCTTTGGTTATCATACTCGGATCTTTTGATTAACGTGGTTTATATATATTTTTCAACAGTAACTTATGCCATATTGTGTGGGTCTTTTTTGACCAAAATTTGGGATGTTTATGCTCCCCTGATGATATAAGAAACGCGTTGGGAGATTTGATGCACAACGGCTGGACGCATGTTGGGAACCATTGGGGATCCTGAGTCATCCAGATAAAGGACCAGGTGTTTTCTCCGTTTTGGTGGTTACCAAAAGTATCCAGCATTCAGTGCCTGATGAGTAGGGAAATGTATACACGGCAGATTGGGTAAGACCGTTCCTGATTTTCTCTACCAATTGTGTTACTACCATTCATCTGAGACAGGTGACTATATGGCGGTATGATATACAGCACATACTCTAATAATATGCTGCGGATCTAATTTTCCGGTTATGTACAATAACTGGGTACATGAATGATAAATTCCACATTATCTGACTGGCCAATCTCTACCTCTGCAGGTGCTGAGTTTATTGGCGGTTTTATATCTTTTACAGTCCTAAATGGATTTTTATTTATAATTATATTAAAGGTTATATTTTAGGTTCTCTATTATTCACTGAGCTATCTCTTGACTATTATTGTGAATTTATACCCAGTAGCTATTTCAATATTTATTGTAAAGGGTATGGCTGGCTTTCTAACAACGGGCTTTGATACCAGTACATGGACCACAGAGGCGAGGGAGGTGTTTTCAGAGAGGGAGTTCACACAGAAAAAGTATACACCCTCACTAAATGGTGCTTTTAGGGATTTAACTAAGACATATAAGAATCGGGTCACTTCTTGGTGGGAGATACAATCCCTCGAATGCTATCTGAAAGATCAAATTGTACCACGTAATTTACGTATTTCTCTTACTCCCAATTACAGATATAAAAGTCCAGAACTAATTGCTGCATGGCGTAAAGAGATCACAAACTGCTCATTGAAATTAATGATCCTCCTCTTAGAAGAGGAAAAAAAGAATTTGGCCAAACTCGACGGCTTACTCAAGGAGCAGATTGAGGTCACTTAGAAATTTTCTAGTGAGGCGGAGTTTGGGACGAAGGAAACTACCCTACAGGGTGTCATTGAGAAACATCAGTACCATCTCAAGGAGAAAAAACACAGGTTTTACATCAGAGACGTACAGGAATTCAGAGACAACAAGGCTTACAATTTTCCGGTTATTAGGTATAATAAACCTAGTGATACAGAGGGCACTTCGACTGATACAGAGTATTCGGATACAGAGGGGAGGAGTAATCAGCGGAGGACCAAACAAAGGGGAAGAGGTAGGAATTCCGATAGGGGTGGTTACAACAAGGGACCTTTTTTAGAGTCCAACCACTTTCTGAGGAGCAAACAGGGTCCGGGGGGGTACAACCCACAGGGGGTTCAACCCAAATAATCAATCTATCGGACAGGCTCCTCTCTGATTTAGAAATGACGGTACTGAGTAAGGGTCTCTCCTTCGTCCCTACATCTGATTTCAATCACTTTGATGCAGTAAAAGATCTCAATCTGTTTACACGGAAACTTAAATGGAAAAAACACTTTGCTATGGAGAATAAGAAAGTTTGCAGAGAAATGGGTATTGCCAATGATCTTTTGGAGGATGTCAGATTTCTTTACAACTTGAGTGACATCAATCCAAATTTGGAGGGTAGGGGTCCCTTTACTGATCTCAAACTAAAAAGCAATAAGATGCCCCCGACCAATAGTGAAGTATCGGCCATTGATGTATTCTGTAATCTGGTTACACGTGACTTAGGTATGATCACTGACAAGCACAACAGGAAATTTAATCTTACCAGGCAGGAGATGGAATGTTTGGGTAATTTAGAGAGGGACACTAACATCATTGTGAAGGAATCTGATAAAGGAGGCAATATCGTACTCATGAATGTCTCTGATTACAAAAAAATGTGTATGGACATCCTTGGGGACAAATCTAATTATGAGAAATTGAATGGTAATCCTACATCAGACTACCTGTTGACATTGAGAGGGTTATTGGTGAGTGCACGTGACAGAGACTTGATCAGCAATACTGAATTCGATTTTCTATACCCTCCTTTTCCGGTGACCCCCACTTTCTATTGCTTGCCAAAAGTACACAAGGGCCTATCTCCATTGCGGGGTAGGCCAATAGTGTCGGGCATTGGCAGTGTTTCGCAAAACATAGGCATCTATGCGGATAGAATACTAAGACCTTTTGTTACATCTTTGGGGTCCTATCTCAAAGACACCACGGATTTACTTAAAAAATTGGAGGGTATTACGATTGAAGATGATGTCTTTTTTGTCAGTATTGATGTCGAATCCCTCTATTCTTCTATTAGACACGATCTAGGCCTGCAGGCGGTGAACTTTTTCTTGAAGAGTAGGGGACAGCAATTTGATGACCATAATTCTTTTCTTTTGAGTCTTGTGGAGTTTTGTCTCAAGAATAATTCTTTCTTGTTTAATGGACAGGTTTACCACCAGCTGAGGGGGACCGCGATGGGGAGTCCAGTGGCCCCATCGTATGCTAATCTCCTCCTCGGTTGGTGGGAGGAGACCTGCGTCTTTGGGGATTCATCCCCTGTCCCCCAGGATAGCATTTTGCTATGGTGTCGCTTCATAGACGACGTGTTCGTTCTATGGAGGGGTACTGAAGATGAAATAATCGGAACGGTTGCCGCTTTGAACAATAACTCTTTGGGCTTGTTCTTCACTTGTGAGTTTGATAGATGGAGTTTGCCTTTTCTAGATGTGCTGATTGAAAGAGACTCTAATGGAAACATTCATACCAGTACATATAGAAAACCGACGGCTACCAATTCGCTCCTACGATGGGAGAGCAACCATCCTAATGGTCTGAAAAGAGGGATTCCGAAGGGTCAATTTTACAGACTAAAACGAAACTGCTCGGATGAGCAGAGATTCCACCAACAGGCCCTTGATTTGAGTTCCAGATTTCATCATAGAGGATATCCAGACCATGTGATTAAGAAAGCCTTTTCTGAGACACAGCAGAAAACCAGGAATGATCTCCTACACGGATCAGGGAGACCAACATCAGATGAGGAACTCATTCGCTTTATCACCACCTTTAATAATGGATCAGAGGAGGTTAGAAGGATTCTTGAGAGACATTGGTCCATTCTCAAGATGGACGATGACATCGGTAAATGTATTCCCAACGCCCCTGCAGTGACCTACAGGAAGGCCCGCTCTATAAAAGAGAGACTGGTGCACAGCCATTTCTCATGTCATACCGGGACATGGCTAACTAATCCAGTCAAAGGCTGCTACAAGTGCAGCGGGTGCATTGCATGTAGTTACCTTAAGCCAGGAAAATTTTTCTTTTCCCATGTTCTGGAAAAACGATATGACATCCGCTCCTTCATTAATTGCAGAACTAGGGGCGTTATTTATAAAGCCACCTGTAGCTGCCACAAAGAGTATGTGGGTAAGACCAAAAGGGAATTTAGGAGGAGAATAGGGGAACATATCCGGGACATTCGCCTGGGCAATGATACTCCAGTGGCCCGTCACATCATGGAACATCATGCAGGGGATGCCAAAGCAATCAGCTTCCAGGGCATTGATGTAGTGCCCCCCCCTCTTAGAGGTGGGAATTGGGATAATAAAATTCTCAAACAAGAAACCAAGTGGATTTTTTGGCTTAAAACTAGTAAACCATTGGGCCTCAATGAATCTCTCTCCTTTGCACCCTTTGTGGTAGACTAGATTGGAGATAATGTAGGAGGGACAGTCGCCGCCCGAGTGGGGGCACCAATCACCGGTCTTTTTAGGGTGCCGACCTCCACAAATAGGTAGGGTCATTCTTCACCTTAGGACCTTTAGGTTTTGGTCAGAATGGTGGTGGTTCTCTTCCCCCCTCCCCCTGCCCATAGTAATGAGGTTTTTTGGTAAAAAATTTTTACGTGATCTGATGTAGGTTGTGCTCTAATACTCCGGGTCAATTCTGGCCTTCTCTGATCCATTGACATGTGGTTTATTTATAACATTTACAGATTTATTTTTTCTAGTGGCTCTGCCCTTTTTTGATAATTTCTCCTGGGAATCGTCCTGGTCTTTTTTCCCCTTCTTTCTAAATCATTTTTCTGTCCGTTTGTAATGTTTGTAGAGTCACCTACCTATCTGGGTACCTGTAGCAGGTGTTACAGTTGCTCGTATGGCCCATCTGCCATTTTTGATGGGCCACTGTTAATAGATTGGCCGTATCATTACCGCTTATTTGTGAGACCAATCGCGGCCATTTTGTTGTAGTCATACTGCCTTGAAGCATAGGAGCACATGACTAAATTGTACGCCCCCTTGTATGACGCGCAGACCGCGGTTGCGATCAGGTGACCCGGAAGTGAGCTCACCGCTACAAGCGGATGTGACGTCACACGCTATTCCGAACGAGCGGTTTATTTAAACCAGGCGGTGCTGCATGATAGACGCGATCTGCCCAGGTATTTCCTGGAGGTGATGGATGTAAGTTATACTCGCTTTGTTGCACGCACCGTATGCTTTGGTTATCATACTCGGATCTTTTGATTAACGTGGTTTATATATATTTTTCAACAGTAACTTATGCCATATTGTGTGGGTCTTTTTTGACCAAAATTTGGGATGTTTATGCTCCCCTGATGATATAAGAAACGCGTTGGGAGATTTGATGCACAACGGCTGGACGCATGTTGGGAACCATTGGGGATCCTGAGTCATCCAGATAAAGGACCAGGTGTTTTCTCCGTTTTGGTGGTTACCAAAAGTATCCAGCATTCAGTGCCTGATGAGTAGGGAAATGTATACACGGCAGATTGGGTAAGACCGTTCCTGATTTTCTCTACCAATTGTGTTACTACCATTCATCTGAGACAGGTGACTATATGGCGGTATGATATACAGCACATACTCTAATAATATGCTGCGGATCTAATTTTCCGGTTATGTACAATAACTGGGTACATGAATGATAAATTCCACATTATCTGACTGGCCAATCTCTACCTCTGCAGGTGCTGAGTTTATTGGCGGTTTTATATCTTTTACAGTCCTAAATGGATTTTTATTTATAATTATATTAAAGGTTATATTTTAGGTTCTCTATTATTCACTGAGCTATCTCATGTGTACAAGGGAGCAACAAAAAGGGAAGAAAGTAATGCCAACAGGGCAAAGCTCACACCACTCAAAATCGCAAGATAGATCCCTATAAACAGGATAACCACCAAGACCGGGATCTCTGGAGCTTATGCTGAAGCTATCATCGGCGCATACTGGAAGAAAGCCGTGCTTTAAATAGGAAGCAGATAGCTGCATGTGACAATTAGAAACCTCAGTTCCTAGTTCCTGCTCGGCAATCTGCAGGAATTAACTCTTGCAGGGCTGAAGACCAATGAACCTGAATCAGCCGACGCCCAGCACTGGCTGAACAATTCAGAACTCTCAGGTTGCTTGTCAGAGTCTGTGGTGTGAACAGAGTCTTATGCTGCCGTGTCATCAGGTGCGTGCAGAGCCGAACATCACAGGACATTGACCAGTCGACACCAACTGCAATATGCTGCCCATATGACACAAGTCCACACACCCAGGCAGGACTATGTCTTGTATGTAGCATGCCAGGGTATCTGGATTCAAATCCTAGTCCACGACTGTCATATAGCAAGGAGAAAGCCATTTTTAAAAGCAAAACATAAGAACTACCATTTACAGTTTTCAAAAAAACATGTAGGGGACACAACAAGCATGTGGAAGAAGGTGCTCTGGTCAGATGAGACCAAAGTAGAATTTTTGAGTTCAATGCAAAACGCTATGTGGTAGAAAACTAACACTGCACATAACCCAGAAAACACCATCCTCACCGTCACACATGGTGGTAGCATCTTCATGCTGTGGGGAGGCTTTTCCTTAGCAGGGACAGTGAAGCTGTCAGAGGTGATGAGAAGATGGAAGGAGCTAAAAAGACTTAACATTGGGGCGTAGGTTCACCTTGTAGCAGAAAACAACTCTAATCATCTCGTCAGAGCTACAATGGATGGTGTAGATTAGAGCATAGTCATGTGTGTGAACGGCCCAGTCACAGCCCAGACCGAAATCACATTGAAAATTTGTGACAAGACTTGAAAGTTGCTGATCACAGACGTCTCCATCCAATCTCACAGAGCTTGAGTGAGTGTGCAAAGAAGAAGGGGCAAAAATGTCGCCTCTAGATGTGCAAAGCTGGTAGAGACACCCCCCAAAAGACTTGCAGCAGTAACTGCAGCCAAAGGTGATCCTACAAAGTATTGAATCCAGGGGGGCTGAATATTAACGCATCTCACATTTCAAATTTATATTTTTTAAATATTTAGGAATTTATTTGTGCTGGTATCCCACATAAAATCCCAATTGTATACATTTAAATGTGCAGGTGTATAGTGAAAAAATGTGGAGACGTTCATAGGATATCAATACTTTTTCAAGACACTGTATCTCTCATCTATCTTTCTATCTCTTTCCCTCTCTCTATACATTGATATGATGTAGATATTCATATTTCTACACTTCCTAATATCTTTTGTAGTCTTTTCCCTTTACGTTACCTTCTTTCATGGAGTCTGTAAACACATTAAATATTCCATCAAGATTAATTTGCTCAATTAATATGCAAAACTTGTGTATAATGACCTTTTATTTTGGGGCCCCCGATACATATTCTTCTTTTTTTTTGTTAATTTCCACTACAATAGCTCTGTGCATTAATAAATGATGCTTACAGAAGACATATGCGCCTAATTTTGAGCATTAACAGCGCCATAAATCCAGGTAACAGTCTTCTTGGAGGACCGCGGCGGTGTAATTTCCTCCTTTTCTCTTGTTATTCAACCATTTTAAATTAATAATGATACCAAATGGTCGTTAAACGTTAGCGGGAGGGAAAGGGCGAGCGATGGCGGCCGTAGTGAAAGTTCACGTGTTGTGTGCTGGATCGGGTCTCGAGGAGCTCATTGAAAAATGTGAAGGATAAATGTTAAAGTATATGATACAATTTATCAGAGGTTAGAGAATTTTGTGGCTTTCTATGATTAGGAACCACCCTAAAACATAAATGGATCGTAGCAAGTTGGTAAATTAACCCCTATACATTATCCAGGGGCGTAATGACTCCAGTGCAGAGTGGGGTCCGCTGACCACAGTGCCTACTTCAGCTGGATGGACGTCCGAGGGTACACATTCAGGTAAAGTGTATTGCGGAGGGTCCCTGCACCGCAATACACACTGCTGGCCAATCAGAGGGCTGCAGCTGACATCCATATGCTTGGCATTGGCATTGCATGGCAGTGACATCATGCGTCTCCATAGCAGGCATGCTGATGTGACGCCCTGGCAAAACCAGGTAGTCACAGTTAGGCCCCCGCATAACACCGTTCCCTCATTAGGAAACACACAGCCGACCAGAAACCCTAGTCACCCCCCCCTTAGGGACAGACACACCAGTGGGCGTGACCAGGCAGTTGGGACACGCCCACCCAGGGGTCTAGACAGACCGGGGCGGGAAAACAAGCAGTCTAAGTCAGTTCAGTCTGAAGTTCAGTTTGGAGAGGAGTGTGGGCTGGAGCTAAGGCGGGCTTTGCACGTTGCGACACCGCAAGCCGATGCTGCGATGTCGCACGCGATAGTCCCCGCCCCCGTCGCAGGTACGATATCTTGTGATAGCTGGCGTAGCGAAAATTATCACTACGCCAGCTTCACATGCATTCACCTGCCCTGCGACCGTCGCTCTGGCCGGCGACCCGCCTCCTTCCTAAGGGGGCGGGTCGTGCGGCGTCATAGCGATGTCACACGGCAGGCGGCCAATAGCGGCGGAGGGGCGGAGATGAGCAGGATGTAAACATCCTGGCCACCTCCTTCCCTCTGTAGAGCCGCCGGCGGCAGGTAAGGAGATGTTCCTCGCTCCTGCGGCGTTATACACAGCGATGTGTGCTGCCACAGGAACGAGGAACAGCATCGTACCTGTCGCGGTAGCGTAATTATGGAAAAGTCGGAGCCTGCAGCGATGATACGATAACGACGCTTTTGCGCTCGTTTATCGTATTATCTAGAATTTACACACAACGATGTCAAAAGTGACGCCGGATGTGCGTCACTTTCGATTTGACCCCACCGACATCGCACATGCGATGTTGCAACGTGCAAAGCCGCCCTAAGTTTAGCTTCAGCAGGAAAGTCCAAGTTGAACGGTACCAGGGTAGGAGCCCTGGTGCCACTGGCTAGGAGGCAGACAGTGGTCTCCGTCAGCAGGAGACGGGAAGACAGCTCGGCAGAACCGAGGTGGACCGGGACAGGGTTGTAGCCCGCCGGTACCGACACGGGGAACCGACCCGGAAACCGTAGCACCAAGGGCGGTACTCGGACCCTAAAGCCAGAAACCGGAACCAAGCGGAGTGGTTAATTCACTGATTGAGGCCAGGACTAGAGGTCTTGCCCCACCCAAAGTCCCTAAGAGAAGACAACAGCCCACCGATAGCATAGGAGGCCACCGCCAGGACCCATAGATCTCATAAGCCAGCGTCTGCGGGCACGGCTCCTTAGGCCACATCCAGCCGGGAGCGGACTCCTGAGTTTCACACTAGGAAAGTCCACCTTATACAAAGCAGTGCAAGAAAAGGATAGAGACCACCAGCCGGGTGGGGGACCCGAATGCAACCGGCCGCGGCACTGGCCACCATCACCTTGGTCTACCAGAGACTTGTGTGGTTTATTAACAGTGAGTACACCAGCATCCCCTGCGGTCGCTTTCCCCTGCACCGAGCCACCGGGTCCCAGGGCCACCATCCCTGCCCACGGAGGGGTTAACAACTTGCTGCACAATATCTCCCCCGGGTGCCCCATAACAGCAGCGGTGGTGTCCAACCTCACCACACACCGTGGGTGGCGTCACAAACTTACTACGGCCTAGCCCGTACATCTACGTCCCCCCATTTATTCGGCGTGTCCGCGAGACCCTCGAGCCACTACCACAGCAGGCCCGGATCCGAGCAGCGCCAGCTGCTGGCACGGGGGCGGCATACTAATATCAGCTGCAAGCCCCTGTGTCGGCTACTAAAGACGATGTCGTGTGTCGAGTGTATGGGGGAAGGTGAGTAGAATGTTTTTTGTTTCTTTTATGCATTAGAGGCAGAATGATGACATATAATACCATGATGAGTCCAGGATAGGGGACATATATACCAGGATGGGGGACATATACCAGGATGGGGGACATATAAACCATGATGGGTCCAGGATGGGGGACATATATACCAGGATGGGGAACATATATACCAGGATGGGTTAGATATATACAGTACCATGATGCGTCCAGGATTGAGAACATATATACCAGGATTGGGGGACTTATATACCAGGATGTGGTAGATATATCCATGATGGGTCCAGGATGTGGGACATATATACCAGGATGGGGTAGATACATATCATGATGGGTTGAGGATGGGGAACATATATACCAGGATGGGGGATATATATACTAGGATGGGGTAGATATATACCATGATGGTTCCAGGATGTGGGACATATATACCCGGATGGGGTAGATACATATCATGATGGGTTGAGGATGGGGAACATATATACCAGGATGGGAGATATATATATACCAGGATGGGGTGGATATATACCATGATGGGTCCAAGATTGGGGACATATACACCAGGATGGGAGACATATATACCATGATGGGTCCAGGATGGGGTACATATATACCAGGATGGGGTAGATATATACCATGATGGGTCCAGGATGGGGTACATATATACAAGGATGGGGGACATATATACCAGGATGGAGTAGATATATACCATGATGGGTCCAGGATGGGGTACATATTTACAAGGTTGGGGGACATATATACCAGAATGGGGTAGATATATAACATGATGGGTCCATGACGGGGACATATAAACCAGGATGGGTAGATACAGTTGAAAGCAGAATTTTCCCTCCATTCTCTATAAAGACACATCTGCAGGTTTTTCCTTTCTCTCTATAAAGACACATCTGCAGGTTTTTTCCTCTGCTCTCTATACAGACACATCTGCAGGTTTTTTCCTCTACTCTCTATAAAGACACATCTGCAGGTTTTTCTCACTATCTGACATGAAATCAGAATAAACCTTCAATGATTTAACCCTTTAGTGACGGAGCTAATTTTCACCTTAATGACCAGACCAAATTTTGCAATTCTGACCAGTGTCACTTCATGAGGTTATAACTCTGGAACGCTTCAACGGATCCCGGTGATTCTGAGATTGTTTTTTCGTCACATATTGGACTTCATGTTAGTACCAAATTTAGGACAATATTTTTTGCGTTTATTTATGAAAAAAAATGAATATTGGCAAAAATTTTGAAAATTTAGCAATTTTCAACTTTTGAATTTTTATATCGTTAAACCAGAGATTTCTGTGACACAAAATAGTTAATAAATAACATTTCCCACATGTCTACTTTACATCAGCACAATTTTGGAAACAAAATTTTTTTTTGTTAGGAAGTTAGAGGGGTTCAAAGTTTATCAGCGATTTCTCATTTTTACATCAAAATTTACAAAACCATTTTTTTAGGGACCACATCACATTTGAAGTGACTTCAATAGGCCTAGATGACAGAAAATACCCAAAAGTGACACCATTCTAAAAACTGCACCCCCCAAAGTACTCAAAACCACATTCAAGAAGTTTATTAACCCTTCAGGTGCTTCACATGAACAAAAGCAATGTGGAATGAAAAAAAGCAAAAATTAAATTTTACCTAAAAATGTTGCTCTAACCCAAATTTATTCACTTTTAGAAGAAATAGCACAACAAAATGGACCCCAAAACTTGTTCCCCACTTTCTTATGAGTGCGCCGATACCCCACATGTGGTCAGAAACCTCTGTTTGGACAAATGGGAGGGCTCGGAACAGAAGGAGCAATATTTGAATTTTGGAAAGCAAATTTGGCTGAAATAGATTGCGGGCACCATGTTGCATTTACAGGTCCGCTAAGGTACCTAAACAGAAGAAACCCCTCACAAGTGACACCATTTTAGAAAATAGACCCCTCAAGGCTTCTATCTAGGGGTATAGTGAGCATTTTGGATCCACAGGTACTTCACAGATTTTGTTAACGTTACGTTGTCATATTGAAAATTTTAATAATTTTCTCAAAAATGTTGCTTTAGCATCAATTTTCTCACTTTTTCAAGAGGTAATTCCAAAAATGTGACCTCAAATTTTGTTAACCACTTTTTTATGAGCGCGGTGATACCTCACATGTGGTCTGAAACCTTTGTTTGGACAAATGGGAGGGCTTGGAACGAAAGGAGCAATATTTGAATTTTGGAAAGGAAATTTGGCTGAAAAAGATTGCGGGCACCATGTCACATTTGGAGGACCCCTAAGGTACCTAAACAGCAGAAACCCCGCACAAGTGACCCCATTTTGGAAACTAGGCCCCTCAAGGAATTTATCTAGATGTTTGGTGAGTACCCTGAACCCCCAGGTGCTTCACAGAATTTTATAACGTTGAGCCATGAAAAAAAAAAAAAAAAAATTTACCACAAAATTGTTATTTCAACCAGGTAGCTTTTTTTTTTACAAGAGTAAAAGGAAAAAATTCAGCATAACATTTATTGTGCAATTTCTCCTGAGTTTGGCGATACCTTATATGTGGTGGAAATCAACTGTTTGGGCGCATGGCAGGGCTCGGAAGGGAAGGATTGCCATTTGACTGCAAAATTGGCTGGAATCAATAGCGGACGCCAGGTTGCATTTGGAGAGCCCCTGAGGTGCCTAAACAGTGGCGGTCCCCCACAAGTGACTCCATTCTGGAAACAAGACACCTCAAGGCTTTTATCTAGGTGTATAGTGAGCAGTTTGAATCCACGAATACTTCACAGAATTTGATAAGCTTAGGTTGCCATATTGAAAATTTTCATTTTTTTCACAAAAATGTTGCTTCAGCATCAAATTTCTCACTTTTTCAAGAGGCAACAACAAAACGTGGACCCCACAGGTTGTTATCCATTGTCTTATGAGCACAGGGATACCCCACATGTGGCCAAAAACCTCTGTTTGGATAAATGGGAGGGCTTGGAATGGAAGGAGCACCATTTGAATTCTGGAAAAGTTGAAATAAATTGCGGGCACCATGTCACATTTGCAGGGCCCCTTGGGTACCTATACATTAGAAACCCCCCACAAGTGACCCCATTTTGGAAACTGGATTTTATTCAGGAGTATAGTAAGCATTTTGAATCCACAGGTACTTCACAAAAATGTTGCTGTAGCAACAAATGTCTCACTTTTAGGCTATGTGGCCATGATCCAGCGACACGGCGTCTAGTACACAGTGTCAGCCTCCTGCAGAGATGTGAGTGTTGTCCACGGGAGAACGCAGCTGGCCATGCCCACGATTTGGGTTCAGGCCGCTGTGGAGCTCTATGCTACCTGCAGAGAACACTCATCTCCGCAGCATAAATTGACATGCTGAGGCTCGGGAAGCTGCGCCACAGGTCGGTTTATGCTGCGGAGAAAAGAAGCACATTGGGCAAGCACATTGGGCATGGGATTTCTAAAAATCCTTCCACTGTGCTTCTACTGCACAATGCAGCGCTATGGACACAGGGACACACTATGGACACACTCTGCGCCCAAAACGCTGCAAATCCCGATTATGGGCGCACAGCCTAAAATGCTACAATGGATGAATGGATACATGTCAAACATATATAACGTCCCACCCCCTGCATATTCTAAGCTGGCGCCCTTTAGTGCCTTTCATGTGGCACTAAAGGGTGCCTAGCCTTGTATTTAGCCCCCCAAAAAATTAATAATTAAAATAAACGACGTGGGGTCCCCCCTATTTTTGATAGCCAGCTAGGGTAAAGCAGACAGCTGCAGCCTGCAAACCACAGCTGACAGCTTCACCTTCTCTGGTGATCAATTTGGAGGGCTCCCCAGGCGTTTTTTTTAAAAAAAACAAAACGTGGGGTCCCCCCCAAATTAGATCACCAGCCAAGGTGAAGCGGACAGCTGGGGTCTGGTATTCTCAGGGTGGGAAGAGCCATGGTTATTGGACTCTTCCCAGCCTAAAAATAGCAGGCCGCAGCCGCCCCAGAAGTGGCGCATCCATTAGATGCGCCAATCCTGGCGCTTCGCCCCAGCTCATCCCGCGCCCTGGTGCGGTGGCAGACGGGGTAATATATGGGGTTGATACCAGCTGTAATGTCACCTGGCATCAAGCCCTGTGGTTAGTGATGTCACGGCATCTGAACAGATACCCGACATCACTAACCCAGTAAGTAATAGAAAAAAATAAAGACAAAAAAAAAATTTATTTGAAAAAACACTCCCCGAAACATTGCTCTTTCCCCAATTTATTGAAAATAAAGAAATTCCGGTCGCTGTAATCCATTTTGGAGGTCCCTCGGCGACTCTGGATCTTCTAGAATATGGAGGGCACGTTCAGGGAACGTATCCCCCATTTTCTGGAAGAGCAAGCTCTCCATGAGCAGTGTGGGTGCAGTAATCTGAGAATTACTGCACTCACACTGCCCCGGTCCAACTTAGGGCAGAGTGACCTGCAGTAACCTCATTCCAGAATATGAGGGGCACGCTCACAGAACGTACCCCCCATTTTCTGGAACAGCAGTCTCTCCATGTGAGGACCACACTCCTCACATGGAGAGACTGCTGATTACTGCACTCACTCTCCCCCGGTCCACAGTGGAGAGCCTGTGCAGCAGCGACGTCAGCGTCCCAGGGATCCAGCTGACAGCCGCTGTCTGCGCATGCGCCGCCAGCATTCAAGAAGGAGGCGGCGTGATCACGGGACGGATCACCAGACAGGTAACGTATGACCGGGGGCTGGGGCTGGGGGGGGTGACCTAGCGGGACCTGGGGACTTGGGGGCACCTTGGGACTTGGGGGCACCTTTCTGTCGCATGTGACGTGTCACATGCGGCAGAAAGAGCAGAATGAATGCGGCCGCGCGGCACCGCCATTTTCCACGCTCCGGAGGGGGGAGGGGGGAGGCGGCTCTGGAGACCGGAGGGGGCTCCAGGGACCAGAGATCTCCGGTGTACCGGAGGAGGGGTCAGGGGGAGGACATTTCCCTCCGATCTGAAATGTTTGATCATTTCAGATCGGAAAGAAATGACTGCAGAGCCTGGCGGCGGCTGCAGTTTTCTGTGCGCTTCGGCGCCATTTTGGATGTCCGGTGGGGGTAGGGGTGGGGGTGGGGGGACTCTCCGGTACCGGGGGCTTTGGGGGCACTAGGGGTTTAGATTTCTTTCTCATCTGACATGTTTGATCATGTCAGATGAAAAAGAAATCAGTTTTACCGGCCATTTCTTTTTTTTTCATGTGTTCGTCGGTATACGGTGTATACCGGCGATCACATGGTCGGGGTCCAAAAAAAACACCCCGATTCATAATCTGGGGGGTCTCAGCTACCCTCGGTAGCTGAAACCCCCGAGATTTTCGGTCGCTGGGGGGCGCTACAGGGCTTTTTCGGGCCGCCGCTTTAAAGCGGCGGAACAGAATAAGTACCCTGTTTTGCCGCCGCTTTAAGTCGTACGGCCGGTGTTATGAGGTTAAGGCTTCTTTATTTCTTTCTTAGTCCTATTTTTACGTTGACGTCTCAATCCATAATTGTGCGATCTCTGGAGTCTAATCACAGATCAGTGGTGCCCGGCACAGTAACGCATTTATCCATGCAGCGCTGGGGGTTTAACTCCATTCACTCAGTTCAAAACATAACTCCTCGCACATGGAGGTCCCTGTGCATCGATTACTGGGTATTTCACGACTAGGGTATTAGAGAGTTGGTTGAGCTCAGCCCATACCCACTTCTTAAAAGGGGCTGTCCCAAATGTGCTCAGCAATTTTCGGAATTCCCTTATAAATGACTGGAGAGAGCTGCTCAAGCAATGGCCGCCTCTACACATCTCTCTCCTCAATGTCTCTTTTATTTCCTGCCCATTGGCGGCAATACAACGTCAAACACCAAGTCCATGAACCCTCATTCGATTGATTGGCATTGAATATTGGAACAGTTGGGTCACCCAACTTGGGTGTGCAAGGTGTTTACAGCTCCAGAGAGCAGAGATGAGCGAACCCGAGGTTCAGTGTTGGTACCAAACACAGACTTTATTAAAAAACATAGTTTGGATTCGGGGTTCAGGTGCTTTATGCATGAACCCCACTCGTGTGAGCATCGCTCGGGTACGCTCAGTGCTCAGCCCACTGTGAGCCACTTGCAGTGTTTAATCGGCTCACACTGGGGGTAACAACAGCAGGATCAGATGTAGGGTGCACCAAACAAAAAAAAGAAAAACCTCACCCAACCTCTTCCGGTAGTGATCTGTTTATGGGCGGAGACCAGAACTGCCAATCAGTGACTTCTATTGGGGTTCAGGTCAAGTTCGGGTCCCAAACCGAACTCTATCTAAAGTCCGGATGAAGCCGACGAAGTGAACTTCTACCAAAGAGAACTCCTTCTAGTGCGGTTTAGCTCCAGCTCCATCTACCCAACCTACTCTACCAATCCTCAGCTCCCCCATCACCCTGGTCCCTTCTTTCACTACCTTCCCCTTTAAAACCAGCCTCTTCCATCACGCTGTACTCTGCTTTGTACCTCTCTTTCATTGACCCCCACCAATCGAAGTGGTCAGACCCTCACCAATCGAAGTGGTCAGACCCTCACCAATCGAAGTGGTCAGACCCTCACCAATCGAAGTGGTCAGACCCTCACCAATCGAAGTGGTCAGACCCTCACCAATCGAAGTGGTCAGACCCTCACCAATCGAAGTGGTCAGACCCTCACCAATCGAAGTGGTCAGACCCTCACCAATCGAAGTGGTCAGATCCCCACCAATCTAAGTTGTCAGACCCCACCACTCTAAGTGGTCAGATCCCCAGTTCCTCACCAATCTAAGTGGATAGTAGAAATGAATGAATTACTTCAATGCAAAACAACTTTGTCTGAAAATTCAAACAAAAAAATGGATTTTCCAAAATCCAATTTTTTGTGCAATTTGATCAGCCGCCATTTTGCTGGATTTAAACTGCCTGATAGGGGGATACAAAAAAATGAATATTCACCTTTCCATGGCGCTCACCTCGTACATGCAGCTCATCAGTTGGTCATTCCGGTCTGGTCTTTCTTCTCAGGCCTCTGGTCTTCACCCCTCCCCCCCGGAAAATCTGAATGCATTATTATTTGCATTGTGTTAACTAAACAAATCAGTATCTGGAATTAGGGGCTTATTCTGCAGTTTTACTTCCAAATCCTCTTCCTTATTCAGATTGCTGGAGCCAGCTGCTGGAAAGAAATGACATCAGTGACATATATCTGGAATCTGGAGCAGATTTCCTGCCAAAACGAGAACAAAGATTGTGCAGCCGTCCCCCCGGTGGATGCATGGTGTCTGATGGACAGACGCTGCTGGGATCTGATCTCAGTACTTCCCTATGGGGTCATACTAGTCGACAGCTTCTCTGCACATTAGCCGCTCCGCGCTCCTCTACTTTGTCTTACTTTTTGGCATCACATTTTTACTTTTTTTTTCATTTGATCTTATAGAGGGACAATCTCATGAAAATGCCTGTTGAGTTTGCAATGAACCTAGCGATCAGCTGATCAACGAGACTCAGGAGGCAAAATCATATAATCCAATTGTGACATAAAAAATATCTCCTGCGGCGCCCACTAAAGGGAAATGTCCAAGCATGGCTGAAATGACAACATAATGCATGAGCAGTTTGCTGCATATGCTGAATGTAGAATGCACTTTTAGCATAGGTCACGCTAGTTTGCATTGCTGTAACTTTATTATTTATTACATTGTAGCCAATGTGTGATGTCCGTCACTAGGTGGCACTAGACACACTTGCGTGCAGTGAATGGAGAGACAGTCAGACAAGCCGAGGTCACATGACACTGGGAGCAGACAGAAATGAGGTCAAGATACAAGCCGAGGGTCAGGAGTTAGGAGATAACGACATGACACTGAGAGCAGACAGAGATGAGGTCAAGATACAAGCCGAGGGTCAGGAGTCAGGAGTTAACGACATGACACTGGGAGCAGACAGACATGAGGTCAAGATACAAGCCGAGGGTCAGGAGTCAGGAGTTAACGACATGACACTGGGAGCAGACAGAGATGAGGTCAAGATACAAGCCGAGGGTCAGGAGTCAGGAGTTAACGACATGACACTGGGAGCAGACAGAGATGAGGTCAAGATACAAGCCGAGGTCAGAAGCCAGGAGGTAATGACAGAACACTGGGAGCAGACAGAGACGAAGTCAAGATACAAGCCGATGGTCAGGAGCCAGGAGGTAATGACAGAACACTGGGAGCAGACAGAGACGAAGTCAAGATACAAGCCGATGGTCAGGAGCCAGGAGGTAATGACAGAACACTGGGAGCAGACAGAGATGAAGTCAAGCCGATGATCAGGAGTCAGGAGGTATGTACAGAATACAAGGAGCAGGCGGGAATATGGTCAGGAGGAGGTCCGAGGTCAGAAGCCAAGATCAGATCACTAAACACTACGAGAGCTGAAAGCACTACATAATAACCAGGAAGTGCGACTGGCGACATTCCGGGTGAGTATTCTCCCTAATGAAGCAGAGCAATCACCAGGAATGGGGAGCATCTGTGTAGGCACTTCCCAAGACCAGCATAGAACCTAGAGTTGAGAGGCAACTCGTCCATAAGTGTTAAGGCAAACAGCAGAGCATCCAAACCTGCAAAACGTTCTGCGCGATGGAACAGCAAGCACCGGCTCTGCAGGAGAGCATGGCAGAACATAACCACACAAGATGCTCAGTGCATCAAAACCATGACATAATGATTACACAGTGGCATATGACAGAGGTATATATCCGGGAATAGCCCTGATAGTGTCATGGGGATTGGATGACAGGACCGGTACACCTAAGCTGACCCTCAGACTAGGGACCCTGCGCTGTCCCTCAGCTCAGAGGCATGCTAGATTGTAGTGAGGTCTGAGTGGCCTGTGTGTCCCTAATGCCTGTTCTAGCCCTGATGTAACTCCTCTCCCCCTCTTCCACCCAAGGGGTGAGCCAGGACTGTAAACACAAACCCACAACTAAACATGGACAGAGGAAAACCCCCCAAAAAAATCAAACACATGGCAATCACATACAAAGGAGCAACTAGACGTGCACAGGGAAAAACATAAAAGGGAAAGTAAACAGACAACTGGGAAACTTCCACACCGTACAATAAACACGCAGTCAGCACCAATGCTGCAGCCAACAGCAAGTAGCAGAAAGGGCTCCTTTCAGCTCCAGGCCAAGCTTCCAAATGAATGAAAATAACTGCCACCCTCTGTTGGGAGCAGAGGGTAGTTATAGGGACTTGGAGTGGTCCCAAACCAGAAACACCTGAGGAGGTGATAACCTGCTTACTGGAAAGGAATACAAACATTAACCCTCTCCTAGCCAAAGGAATATGAATACATTAAAGGTGCAGAGTCCCAAAGCAAAGAGACTCTGGCCCAGCACTGATCACTAGTCTCTACTGCAGAGAGACGACCGTGAAAGATGTATGGCATGGACTGACCAGAGCCTGAATATCCTGGTTGGCATCTGGGGGCCAACCTCAAGAATCAGCGGTAATTTCTGTTTGTTCATTTGTCAACTCCACCATATACATGAGCGCTCGGCTGAGAGTTCATGTGTTTTCAACAAAATTAGAGAATAAATTTGCCATGAGACGCCTGAAACCCGAAGGATTACACATTGAAATGCCAACAGCCCAATCCTATTTCCCCAACATCATCTGCCTGGGGAATGCCTGGAATGTGGAACACCGGTGATGAACCCCCTCCTTACCCGAGATGAATACTGCACCTTAAGTGAGGTGCAGTACCCTGTGGCAACTGAAGCCGCAGGGGCGCCACACTACCTTTTTCTGAATGGTTCAGACAGAGCCTCTGGGTGGGGGACAGTATTGATCTCAATACTCCATTGGCTCTGTTGTTTAATCCAGTCTATTGTTCCCTGTTATCAGCCAAGGCTAACTTTTTCTGAATGGTGCAGACAGTTTTGCACATATTTGTGACCGATCCAGTTATCGTAGGATATCTCACAGCAGGTTTATTGTCCTTTTAGCACTGCCTTTTTGCGTTTTACATTCTCTTACCTTATTTCTCATTAATTTTCTAACCAATATTACGGCTAATTGCTTTTCCGTGTTATTTTGCACCTACAGGCAATGTTTGCCTTGTGTAATTAGCAGAATGAATAATTTATGGACTGATCAGTCGAGGCTTTTAATTATTGGGCTTTGAGCAAAGTAAAACCGCTGTTACTTTTATCTCTGGGCTCTATTTTTGCGGCGTCCTCTGCAGGAGTTTAATATTGCCAATGACCTGCGGCTTTTTCTCTCCTCGTGCTTTTACGCTGCAGATCGACTTTTTCGGATTGGCTTCTGGCTACGAGCACAACCCAGCAAAAACTGGCACTTCTCATACTATTCACGCTGCGGGTATTGTGTATTTCTTGGTAATTCTTCTTCAATTGACCCCCAAAATAGCTAAAATTTGACGAATCGCATTATACGTCAATGATCTTTTCAACAATTAGCGTTTATGAGGCATTCTACTTTAATGGTGCCCAAAGAAAACAACACTTTTAAAGAGAAGGTATCGTATAATCACCTATTGTTTAACTAAGGGGTTATTTTGTGTTAAAACTATACATTTTGACATTTTTTTTTCTCTATATCAGAATCTGCATTAAAAATTAAAAATACTAATTTTGCAATTTTAATGCAGACCACTGGGGATTTTCTAGTTTCTAACTTCCTGCTTCTGAAAATGCACATGCACATTAGCAGCAATGCACAGACTGACCCATATTTTGTATTGAAGCATCTAATGAGTGTGTGCAAAGGTCACTGTGAAGGGAGGAGGAGGAGGTGAGCTGTGACATCACCTATTGTGAATAGCGATCCTGTTTTATCTACTGTATATAGAGGTGTTATCAGTCATTGTACAGGAGGAGGTGAGCTGTGACATCACCTATTGTGATTGGTGGATCATGTGCTATTTACTGTATATAGAAGTGAAATCATTCATTATACAGGAGGAGGAGGGGGTGAGCTGTGATATCACCTATTATGAATGATGGATCCTGTGTTATCTACTGTATATAGAAGTGATATCAGTCATTATACAGGAGGAGGTGAGCTGTGATATCACCTATTGTGAATGATGGATCCTGTGTTATCTACTGTATATAGAGGTGTTATCAGTAATTATACAGGAGGAGGTGAGCTGTGATATCACCTATTGTGAATGATGGATCCTGTGTTATCTACTGTATATAGAAGTGATATCAGTCATTATACAGGAGGAGGTGAGCTATGAAATCACCTATTGTGAATGATGGATCCTGTGTTATCTACTGTATAAAGAGGTGTTATCAGTCATTGTATAAGAGGAGGAGGTGAGCTATGAAATCACCTATTGTGAATGGTGGATCCTGTGTTATCTACTGTATATAGAGGTGTTATCAGTCATTATAGAGGAAGAGGAGGTGTGCTGTGATATCACCTATTATGATTGATGAATTTTGTGTTATCTACTGTATATAGAGGTGTTATCAGTCATTATACAGGAGGAGGTGAGCTGTGATATCACCTATTGTGAATGATGGATCCTGTGTTATCTACTGTATATAGAAGTGATATCAGTCATTATACAGGAGGAGGTGAGCTATGAAATCACCTATTGTGAATGATGGATCCTGTGTTATCTACTGTATAAAGAGGTGTTATCAGTCATTGTATAAGAGGAGGAGGTGAGCTGTGTCATCACCTATTGTGAATGGTGGATCCTGTGTTATCTACTGTATATAGAGGTGTTATCAGTCATTATAGAGGAAGAGGAGGTGTGCTGTGATATCACCTATTATGATTGATGAATTTTGTGTTATCTACTGTATATAGAGGTGTTATCATTTGTACAGAAGGGGGAAGAAGTGAGCTGTGACATCTATTGTGATTTGTGGATTCTGTGTTATCTTATCTACTGTATATAGAGCTGTTATCAGTCATTCTACAGGAGGAGGAGGAGGTGAGCTGTGATATCACCTATTGTGAATGGCGGATCCTGTGTTATCTACTGTATATAGAGGTGATATCAGTCATTATACATGAGGAGGAGGTGAGCTGTGACATCACCTATTGTGACTGAAGGATGCTTTGTTATCTACTGTATATAGAGGTGATATCAGTCATTATACATGAGGAGAAGGAGGTGAGCTGTGACATCACCTATTGTGACTGAAGGATGCTTTGTTATCTACTGTATATAGAGGTCTTATCAGTCATTGTAATCCTGTCTCTGATGATAAGGAAACTGCTGTAAAGTTTTATAAAAAAAACCCCAAACAAACAGGAAATAGCAATTCAAGTGTCAAAATTGGCAAGTTACTAATACTAATTTTCCATTAAGATCATAATATGCAAAAAAACCTGCTAATTTTTGAAAGAAATACATATAACACAAAAACCTGATTTAAACAATATGTGATTTTCTGATGACACATTGCCTTTAATATTAGCACATGGCAGGCGGGGGCCCTGGAGCCAGACATTAGGAATGAATATATGACTCCGCTGACTTCAGGGATTTACAGAGAATATTGTGATTGTGATTGTGATTAGTGCAGTCATTGGTGAAGCTTTTTGGGAACCCCCCCTCCCCACTGCTCATTTGCACGGTCCCTGCTCCCGCCATCCCCGGGCATTTGTTGGGATCCATCACGGCACCCGCCATGGGCCGCGGGAGATGCATAAGCCATTCATGGCGCTGGCACCCTCCCCGCGTGCACACAGGGCTCTGTTGTATCCCAATTTGCCCCGGCTCATTTCTGCCGTCGTCACAGCTGGTAGTGAGCGGCTGTTGCATTTCTGCATGCTGTCATCCAATACATTCCAGCCAAAGCCAAAGATGCCCATTGTGTTGGCTCCTGACGTCTGCTAAGTCACGCTGCCCCCCACCTGGGGTCTTTTCTGCGTCCCTCGGGGTACATCTGTTACACAGATCAGTTCATTTGCCCAAAAGCAAACAGATGATCGCTAGCATGAAGCCTCCTTGTGTGTAAAGGGGAACAGCGCCCTCTAAAAAAGCAGGAATAAAGCCCCCCGAGGGTGAAACGCTCCATCCCCATGTTACAGAACATCGGCGCCACTTAGTCTGATAATCCAGAACATTGGCCGATTCAGCACCGCCGTATCGTCTGGCATTATGCATCAGATTGTGCAATAAACAAATAAATAAATACAATTATCTAACACTGATAATATAACACATGATGATACAATATTATGGGAAGCTAAAGGACAAAACTGTTACTGCACTCAATATTGCTTCCTCCAAGATCCCTATAGACATGAGATAGTGGAGCAAATATATTCGGCGCTATTTGTTACTCGCATGAATATTAAGGTATTCAGGATATTCGTTGAGCATATTGGTATTTGCCTCATGAGTTTCGAGTTTGCTGCACACATTTTTGACACCTGATTTTCAGCCACTAAACATGCGCGAATTGCTTGCCAATCGCAGTAATCTCGTAGCCATCCATAAAAAAAATAATAACATGTGGTTCCCCATCTATTTGTGATAACCAGCGCAGATGAAGGAGAAAGCTGAGGGCTGGTATTTTCAGGCTAGGGAGACCCATGGTTATTGGGCCCTCCCAAGCCTAAAAATAGCAGCCTGCAGCTGCCCCACGATAGGCGCATCCATTAGAATAGTGTTTCTCAACTCCAGTCCTCAAGACCCATCAACAGATCATGTTTTCAGGTTTCCCTCAATATTAGACAAGGAATAATTCCATCACCTGTGCAACATTAATGAAAGCCTGAAAACCTGATTGAGGAAAAGCTGAAAAAATTATCTGTTGGTGGGTCTTGAGGACTGGAGTTGAGAAACACTGCATTAGATGCCCCAATTCTGGCACTTTACCTGGCTCATCCGATTACCCTGGTGCGATGGCAATCAGGGTAATATATGGGATTCATGTTAACTGTGATTTTGGCCCTCCCCAGCCTAAAACTAGCAGCCTGCAGCTGCCCCACAATTGGCACTTCCATTAGATGCTCCAATTCTGGCACTTTACCTGTCTCATCCGAATAACCTGGTGCGACGGCTCATGGTAATATATGGGATTCATGTTAGCTGTGCATTTGGCCCTCCCCAGCCTAAAACTAGCAGCCTGCAGCTGCCCCACAATAGGCACATCCATTTGATGCTCCAATTCTGTCACTTTACCTGGCTCATCTGATTACCCTGGTGCGATGGCAATCAGGGTAATATATGGGATTCATCTTAGCTGTGATTTTGGCCCTCCCCAGCCAAAAACTACCAGCTCGCAGGTGCCCCACAATTGATGCATCCATTAGATGCTTCAATTCTACCACTTTACCTGGCTCATCCGATTACCCTGGTGCGATGACAATCAGGGTAATATATAGGATTGATGTCAGATGTGATTGTGCCCTCCCCAGCCTAAAAATAGCAGCCCGCAGCCACCCTACAATTGGAACATCCATTAGATGCTCCAATTCTGGCACTTTACCCAGCTCATTTGATTACCCTGGTGCGATGACAATCAGGGTAATATATAGGATTGATGTCAGCTGTGATTTGGGCCCTCCCCTGCCTAAAACTAGCAGCCTGCAGCTGCCCCACAATAGGCACATCCATTTGATGCTCCAATTCTGGCACTTTACCCAGCTCATTTGATTACACTGGTGCGATGGTAATCAGGGTAATAAATGAGATTGATATCAGCTGTGATTTGGACCCTCCCAGCCTAAAAATAGCAGTCTACAGCCACCCCACAATTGGCACATGCATTAGATGTTTCAATTCTAGCACTTTAGGCAGCCCCACCCAATTGCCCTGGTGTGGTGGCAATCAGGGTAATATATGGGGTTGATGTCAACTGTGATTTGTCAAAAATCACAGTTGCCATCAAGCTCTGGGTTGGTAATGGAGAGGTTTCTATGACTACCATTACTAACCCTGTAAGTAAAAAGTAAAAAGAAAACAAACACACAAAAATTCTTTATTTTAAATTAAAAACACACATACCCTCTTTCACGAGAGTGGAGCGGACCCCTGTAAGTTCGGTTCGGCAGATTCAGCTGGACTGTAGATAAAGTTCAGTTTGGGACCCAGACTTGACCTGAACCCCAATGGAAGTCCCTAATTTGGCAGCTCGGGTCTCTGCCCACATGCAGGCAGCCATAAACAGATCACTTCCACAGGTGGGTGGAGGTTTTTTTTTCATTTTTAATTTGTTTGGTGCACACTACTTCTGATCACACTGTTGCTACACCCAGTGCGAGCCATTGAAACACTGCAAGCGGCTTCCACTGGGCTGAGCACAGAATGTACCTAAGAGCGAAGATGCTCGCTTGAGTGGTTTGTGCCCAATTTTAGAACCCTGTTTTTTTGTAAAGTCTTTGTTTTGTGCGAACACCAAACAACGAATGTCGAGTTCGCTTATCTCTATCTTTCACCAATTTTCTAACTCCCAAAACACCCCCGCAGGTCTGACATAATCCACATGACATTCCGCGATGGTCCCAGCTCTGCTACATGAGGAGGCTATGGTGGTTGGGGACATTAGAACACATAACCGGGCACTGCGACCTCCTGGACACACTGAGGGTAGCATGGAAACTGCCAGGAGTGACCTCAGGTGAACTCCGTGCTGGACTGCTGACTGCATTTCATGGCAGCAGCAAAGTCTGGTAGTCTGGGACTGATTTCACCTGAGGTCACTTATGCTAGTTCTCATTCTACCCTCTGTTTGAGCTGCCACCTGTGAACTCGGTGCTGGACTGTTGTGTGACATGGCAGCGCAGTCCAACAGTCTGGTAGCTGTGAGGCCCAAAAACCCTAAAGGCGACTCAGCCACCGGGTCTTGTGACAGCTGTCAACCCAGTAACTTTAAGTTTTTAAGGTTCCTGGAGTTTCCAGCTGTTGGGACATCTGAAGGCTGTGAACTCTTACCGGAGTTCACAGCCATCAGGTCTTACCAGAGAGCTCACAACCTCCAGGTGTCCCAACAGCTAGGAACTCCAGGAACCATAAAGGCTCCCTGAAAGTGACAAGATTGACAGTTGCCGAGAGACCCAGTGGGTGGGAATTCCAGTAACCTAAAGGTCTACCTTAATGGCTCCTTTA
Organism: Anomaloglossus baeobatrachus; assembly: GCF_048569485.1. Classification (NCBI taxonomy): domain Eukaryota; kingdom Metazoa; phylum Chordata; class Amphibia; order Anura; family Aromobatidae; genus Anomaloglossus; species Anomaloglossus baeobatrachus. The sequence continues at coordinate 40,391,373 of NC_134358.1, forward strand.
AAGATTCTGGGTCTTACAGCTACCGGACTTTCAGACTGCGCTGCCGCCATGTCACGCAGTCCGACACTGAGGTCACTTGAGCTCACTTTTGGCAGCTACCATGCTACCATTGTGAGGCAATGGTGAGTGGTCATGTGTTCTAATGTCACCGCTCACCATGGCCTCCAGATGTAACAGCCGGGATCACCGTGGTTAATTGTGTGGATTTTGCCGGACCTCAGAGGGTGTTTTGGGGTTAATAAATTGGTGAAAGAGGGTGTGTTGTTTTTTTTATATATTCAAAATAAAGGATTTTTGTGTGTTTGTGTTTTTTTCTTTTTAATTACGGGGTTGATAATGGGACATCCCATAGACATTTCTCCATTACCAACCCAGGGCTTGATGGTAGCTGTGATTTTTGACAAATCCCAGATTACATCAATCTTATATATTACCTCAATTGCCACTACACAAGGGCAATTGAGATCTAGTGGATTCGCTAATAATACTGCTGCTATGCATAAGAATACACCTACTATAATACTGCCCCTATGTACAAGAATATAACTACTATAATACTGCCTCCTATGTACAAGAATATAACTGCTATAATACTGCCCCCTATGTACAAGAATATAACCACTATAATACTTCCCCTATGTACAAGAATATAACTACTATAATACTGCCCCTATGCACAAGAATATAACTACTATAATACTGCCCTATGTACAAGACTATAAGTACTGTAATACTGCCCCTATGTACAAGAATATAACTACTATAATACTGCCCCTATGTACAAGAATATAACTACTATAATACTGCCCCTATGTACAAGAATATAACTACTATAATACTGCCCCCTATGTACAAGAATATAACTACTATAATATTGCTCCTATGTACAAGAACATAACTACGATAATACTGCCCCTATGTACAAGAATATAGCTACTATAATATTGCTCCTATGTACAAGAATATAACTGCTATAATACTGCCCCTATGTACAAGAATATAACTACTATAATACTGCCCTATGTACAAGGCTATAAGTACGACAATACTGCCCCTATGTACAAGAATATAACTACTATAATATTGCTCCTATGTACAAGAATATAACTGCTATAATACTGCCCCTATGTGCAAGAATATAACTACTATAATACTGCCCCCTATGTACAAGAATATAACTATTATAATACTGCCCTCTATGTACAAGAATATAACTACTATAATACTGCCGCCTCTATGTACAAGAATATAAATACTATAATACTGCCCCTATATACAAGAATATAACTACTATAATACTGCCCCCTATGTACAAGAATATAACTATTATAATACTGCCCCCTATGTACAAGAATATAACTGCTATAATACTGCCGCCTATGTACAAGAATATAACTACTATAATACTGCCTCTATGTACAAGAATGTAACTACTATAATACTGCCTCTATGTACAAGAATATAACTACTATAATACTGCCTCTATGTACAAGAATATAACAACTATAATATTGCCCCTGTGTACAAGAATATAACTACTATAATACTGCCCTCTATGTACAAGAATATAACAACTATAATATTGCCCCTGTGTACAAGAATATAACTACTATAATTCTGCCCCTATGTACAAGAATATAACAACTATAATATTGCCTCTATGTACAAGAATATAACTACTATAATATTGCCCCTGTGTACAAGAATATAACTACTATAATACTGCCTCTATGTACAAGAATATAACTACTATAATACTGCCCCCTATGTACAAGAATATAACTGCTATAATACTGCTCCTATTTACAAGAATATAACTACTATAATACTGCTCCTATTTACAAGAATATAACTACTATAATACTGCTCCTATGTACAAGAATATATCTACCATAATACTGCCTCTATGTACAAGAATATAACTACTATAATACTGCCCTATGTACAAGAATATAACTACTATAATACTGCTTCCTATGTACAAGAATATAACTACTATAATACTGCTCCTATGTACAAGACTATAACTACTATAATACTGCCTCTATGTACAAGAATATAACTACTATAATACTGCCCCTATATACAAGAATATAACTACTATAATACTGCTCCTATTTACAAGAATATAACTACTATAATACTGCTCCTATGTACAAGAATATAACTACTATAATACTGCCCCTATGTACAAGAATATATCTACTATAATACTGCCCCTATGTACAAGAATATATCTACTATAATACTGCCCCTATGTACAAGAATATAACTACTATAATACTGCCCTATGTACAAGAATATAACTACTATAATACGGCCCCTATGTACAAGAATATAACTACTATAATACTGCCCCCTGTGAAGAGTATAACCCGGTGTTAGTAGGAGAAGGATGTAGACATGTATTTGCTGTGTTCGGTGCTTCCATAACACCTAATAGCAGTAAAGCCATTGACCCTGTGGATGCTTTCGCCGTCTGCAGTTGAGGTTCCTGGCAGATCTTATGGAGTTTTGTAAGATGAAAGCTGCGCACCAATTACCGTGGAATGTGTAACCTGTAAAAAGAACCAAAACATGGACCGAAATAGTTACAGGAAATTTGAAATGACCCTTACACAATGCAGATCTCACACATGAAAGTGGCGGCCGGCGGTTCACCCGAGGGCGAGGATTGTTTTCAGATAAAAGTGAAATGCTATAGATGGAATGTCTATATTTATGGCATTGTTGCTGGAAGTGTGTGTTGGGTTTTATAGGGTTACACAATGGCGGTTATATTATCACAGGAAATCATGTTCTCTAGTTATCTTTATGGATGAAATGAAACCTTAGCTGTATCGGGTGTTTATGTGACCTTCCATATTGCATCTGTGGCAATATGAAGACTCACCTGGATCGCACTGGTACAGCGGGTATCACCAGGTGACAATAGTGGGAACATGCATAGAAAAAAGTGAATGCTGATTTGGGATGTAGTTCAGGATTTAAAGGTCAGAACAGCGCCGTTCTGCTATAATGTCACATGTGGGTCAGAGCCGAGGCCCCATAGTGGTCCTGTGATCTGTCAACCTACCGAGGATTGCACTTTCTATTGTATCGGCATCACAGATGCTGATATAATTGAAAAAAATGATGAGAGTGGGAGTGGCGCACTGCGTCTCCCATCATTCACCCGCTGTGTCTGCGCTCTGAGATGTACAGTGGATGCGAGGAGGAGACTGGAGCAGCAGGTGAACGAGGAGAAGTATGTATTTAATCACAGTGACTAAGTGGGTGCATCAAACTATATGGGGGTTGTATGCTACTACATGGGGGCTGCATAATGGTATATGGGTGCTGCATAATACTGTATGGGGGCTGCATGATACTATATGGGAGCTGCATGTGTGGCGCCCCTGACCTGGTCAGGCGCCACTGAGTACTGCACCTATGCTGGGTGAGTGCAAACAGGTAATCCTGAAGACTGGAATAGGATGTGTACGCACAAACACATAGTGACCAGGTCTCCCACACCTTTGAGGGGACCCCTGGGCAGATCCAGGAGGCGGCATGCATCCACATCTAATCAAAGGATGCGGTAGAGAGGCTGGAAGCTAGGTTGCGGTGGCGGTCAGAGAAGGAGCTGGAGGTAGCCAGTCTGAAGTGGAGACGCAGGAGAGCGGACACGCTATTCAGACCCCGCATGTGTAGTAGCCGTTAGCGGGGGAGAACGGTTACCAACAAGTTGGACAGAAAGACGCTGAGGAAGTCAGCTGGTCGTGTACATAGACTTCTGGTGACTAGGAATGCACGTGGAACAGGTCCCTAGAGTAGATGTCCATTTATTTGGTCTGCTAAACCTGCCGGTGAGGGGAAGAGCAAGTCCCACACCAACCAACTAGAGTCCGAGCATCAGCAGCAACGAGGGGGCCCATAAGGAGGATCGAGCCTGGAGCCATCTTCCTTGCTCCACGCTGCCAGTAAACGGGCCAAAAAGGGGAGAAAAGGCAGCAGCGACTTCCCTGGATGAACCTCACAGTACTTCAAGTAAGGGGTTATCCGAAACAAGAAGTGCTAGGAAGGCGAGCTAACGGTTACCCTTAGACCAGCCTGAAGGATACCTGGTTCTCTCTTGGTGTATCTCAGCATCGCCTGGGTACCACTTGAAGCATCTGAAAGTGAGTAAAAACCAGTTGCAAGACATTTCTGGACTGAGACTGAGTTATTCTGCGACCTATTGTTCTACACACACACCCGAGCCCCTGGGGCCAGCCTCACTCACGGGAGGCCACACCATCTAACTGCAGACTCCACCAGCCCCAGACGCTCGTTAAAACTGCAGTGGCGGTCACCAATATCCCTGACCGCAAACCGTGAGTGGCGTCACGAATCAGATGTAATCAACTTGACAGGCCTGTTGCCAGAAGATCCCAAAGAGCAGTCCCTGCGGCGTCCCTGGAGGAGGAGCGGTGTCCCTGAGGCGACCGCTGCAGGTGGGCGACTCACATGATACTACCGGTATATAGTGGCTACATCATACTATATGGGGGCTACATAATACTATCTGGAGGACTATGGGGGTGCATGAAACTATATGCAGGACTATGGGGAGTGCATTAAAATACATGGAGGACTATGGGGAGTGTATAATATATGGACGACTATAAAATATGGAGGACAATTTTCATCGGACCCCATTGAACTATACGTATGCCTCTGGATACCAGTCTTGATGAAGAATGTTCTGGAATATGATTCTCCAAATCCACTTCATGCCACTTCATGAATTTATTGAATTTTTAGTTGTCGTTACAACTGAAATAAATGTGCCCCATCTAATGGCTGGCAAACATTTCTGGAGTCATTTATATCTAATTTTTTGCATAAATTAAAATATGTTATTGCTCCTCTCTTGGCTATACGCCTCCTGCTTTCTAAAAAGTTAATAAAAATGGCGAGAACTGGTGAAAAATTGCCAAAATGCGCAAAATGACCAAATATGAATTGCGCAAACATGCTGCAACATTTCAAGCAGTTTTATGCAAGAAAACTAGCAAAAACATCTCGGTGAACCACGAGGGCCTAACTTGAAAACCTCTTTGCTTCCCCCATGTTCAGTCTTTCGAATATTTTCTTCAGTTTCTGAAAACTGCCTGGTGGGAGAAAAGAAAGTGCTTGAGACTTCTAAGAAGCTTGAGACTTCCTGATGGAATCCACTCCAAACTAGGCTGCAACACATATACTCCTGGAAAAAAAATACTTTTCCAAAAAGCTTAAAAAATTTCAGATTCGGGAAATAAAAAAGTCCTTCCAAAAAGTCCGCTAAGAAGGAAAAGTTTCCTAAAGCTGTTTCATTTGAAAACTTGACCTCCCAGTAAAAACTCTGCGTGTCCGTAACATTAAGCGGGCTTTACACGCTACGATTTTGCTACAGCGATCTCGTTGGGGTCACGGATTTTGTGACGCACATCTGGCCGCTGTAGCGATCTCGTTGCGTGTGACTCCTAGGAGCGATTTTGGATCGTTGCAAAAACGTCCAAAATTGCTCCTCGTTGACATGGGGGTCCTCTCCCAATTATCGCTGATGTCGCTTGGGCGAAGTTGATCCTCGTCCCTGTGGCAGCACACATCGCTACGTGTGACGCCGCAGGAACGAGGAACCTCTCCTTACCTGCCACACGCCAGCAATGAGGAAGGAAGGAGGTGGGCGGGATGTTCGTCCCGCTCATCTCCACCCCTCCTGTTCGTCCCGCTCATCTCCGCCCCTCCTGTTCGTCCCGCTCATCTCCACCCCTCCGCTTTGATTGGGCGGCCACTTAGTGACGTTGCTGTGACGCCGAGCGAACCGCCCCCTTAGAAAGGAGGCGGTTCGCTGGTCACAGCGACGTTGCCGAGCAGGTAAGTACGTGTGACGCTGCCGTAGCGATAATGTTCGCTACGACAGCGATCTTCACATATCGGCATAACGATAGGGGCGGGTGCTATCACGCTCGCCATCACTAGCATCGGCTAGCGATGCCACAGCGTGTAAAGCCACCCTAAGGGTTCTTTAAGATACTGGCGGAGTCGCTAAGGTTTTTACATTGCTGTCTATGTTACCTTTGCCCAGTGGTTTTGCAGCACCATTCAGGTAAGATCCAAGCGGAATTGACCTAAAAGATGTAATGCTAGGTACATGGAAGTACCAAGTGCATAGCGAAAGGGATGGGAAACCCTGTGTCTAGTGAAAGGGCAGATGGTGACCCCTGACCAAGCCTACGGCTGGTCCCTGGTTTCTTTCACCACCCTAGATAGGTTCCGCACCTATGCGCCACAGGTAGCATAATGACAAAATTCACAAGAGGCGTTTGATTCATGAATCGCCCAATAAATTTCATGGTTAGAATTGGAATTAAACTATTCTCCTCATGGTGCTGTTCACATTTTGACATCATGAGAGCAAGACGACACCTAACAATTCATCAACAACACTGCACCATTGTGGGGTTGCAAGCAGAGGATGTTCTTAGACTGAAGTAACCACTGAGCTTAGAGTGTCACCAGCAGGTTGTACAGAGATACAGAGAGACTGGAAGTGTCACAGAAAGGCAGAGAAGTGGACGTCCTTTGGCCACATCCCACACTGAAAACAGCTTAATTGTGAACAATGCCCTTCAGAATCGGATGATGAATGCTACACAACTCCAGGCACATTTAAGAAAGGTGAGAGGCACCAAGTGTCACAACAGACCATGTGCTAGATGACCTGCAAGGTATCTGACCACACCACCAGGCACAGGCATCATCTACGCTGGATGAGGGACCAGTGGCCTCAGTGCCGGTCACTGATGAAAGTCGATTCACTCTGAGCAGAAATTATGGCCGCCAACTATGTTGGAGATGTCAAAGGGAGAGCTCTGTACATCAGTCATTGTGGTCACCAGATGAGCCTTTGGTGGTGTTCAGTGTGGGCTGGTGTGTCTAGTCAGTACAGAACGGCTCTACACTGTGTGAATGGTGCAGTGACCGCCTCTACTACCATAATAAAATCATTAATCCAGTCATTGTGCCTCTGCATGAACAGCACCGGCCTAATGCCACCTTCATGGAGGACAATGCTCCAGCTCATCAAGGCCACATCATTGGGGACCGGCTGCTGGAGACTGGGGGGGTCTAAAATGGAGCGGCTGCACTTTCTCCAGACCTGAATCCCATAGAAAACCTATGGAATCAGGCTGAGTAGCCGTGTAGAGGCCGTAACTCTGTACCCCAGAACCTCAATGACCTGAGAGCCGCACTTCAAGAAGAGTGGGATGCCGCCTCTGCATACAATAACTCCACTTGTGACCAGCAGGAGGTGTCGTTGTGAGCTGTAATTGATGCTCAAAACCACACTGACATTTTGGAGGGTGTGGGGGGTATACCCACCACTTTTATTTCAATAAATGGTTTGAGATGAGGAAATCCTCATTGCATGTTCTACTTTAATGCCCGACTGTCACGATAAAATATCACTGTAATGAGAACTTTTTAAGTTTTACATAAATTTCACCTGAAAGCCAAATACCCCGAACTTTTGTGAGTCGTGCATATTAGGAATCAGCATATAATAGTGAAACCATTTAGTTAAAACAATTATTATAGAAAGATTGACATTCATATAGAAATCTTTATTCTGCCCATGGGCTGTGAACTGCAATGAGCCACAAGCCGCTGCGCTTTAATTGCCACTTACGCCTCCGGCAAAGATCTCCTTTATTACAGGTAGTAAAGGACGACAAGTCAAAGTGACTCCTTATAAACCGTCTTTTACAATTGTGTAAACTGTGAATATAAAATATTTAATGCTCCGTTTAATTCACAGCGTTCAGCAGCTCCTGCTTCTCGGAAGGACTGTACACTCTCCAAGGTGCTGACAGCGACAAGCTGGACAAGGTCCTACAAAGGGTTTCACCGCAGCTGGGAACCTCTCTCCAGTTGATGGATTTCGACTTCTGTTTTTGAGCAGAAGGAAACAAATAAGTCTTCATGGACCGGGTTTACCCTAGAGGGGCGTGACTAAGTACCTATTGAGATTTCACCAGAGCTTCTGCTGGTGAGGATAGACTTGGCCGCCGGTAAACACCAAGTACCACTCCAGGGTAGTTCCCGGTACTGCAGCAGCGGACCCAATATTCTATGACGCAGGTACAGGACTCAGGGTCACAGGCAAAGTCAATGCTGAGTCACAGGATGGTTTCAGGATCACAGGGCAGGTTCTGAGTCACAGAATGGGTTTAGGTATGCAGGACAGGTTCAGATACACAGGACAGGTTCAGATACAAGGTCACAGGACGGGTTCAGTAACAAGGACCTGACAACATATTAACTGGTAAGGAACTGACTACGTAGTAAAGTTGCTCATGCACCTCCTTTAAGGAGTGAGTGTCTTAAATATCTAGTACCTCCCAGCCACAGACTGGGGGCACTGATGGAGTGCACATGCATGGCCTAAGCTCGTTGCCAGGAGACCTGCGTGACATGTGCAGGCCAAGGGCCCTGGGAGCCGGATCAGAAGAAACACATGGACGGTCGTGGTGGTGAGTGTAACAGTGTCCCTGCCAGAAGGGAGCAGCGGGGCAGTGCAAGGAAACCAGCATTACAGTGCCCCCCTCCTTACGCCTTCTCTTCTCCAGGCCTGAAAAGAGTCTCTTCAGGAGAAGTGGGGCATGAATATTCTCTCTTGTCTCCTGCAATCTCTCTTCAGGGCCAGATCTTTTCCAGTAAACTAGGAATAATGTCTTAGGGGTGCTTCACACACAGCGAGATCGCTGCTGAGATCGCTGCTGAGTCACGGTTTTTGTGACGCAGCAGTGACCTCATTAGCGATCTCGCTGTGTGTGACACTGAGCAGCGATCTGGCCCCTGCTGTGAGATCGCTGCTCGTTACACACAGCCCTGGTTCGTTTTCTTATTGTTGCTCTCCCGCTGATAAGCACACATCGCTGTGTGTGACAGCGAGAGAGCAACAATCCTGAATGTGCAGGGAGCAGGAGCCAGGGTCTGACAGCCTGCGGTAAGCTGTAACCAAGGTAAACATCGGGTAACCAAGGTGTTTACCCGATATTTACCTTGGTTACCAGCATCTGCAGCTCTCACGCTGCCAGTGCCGGCTCCCTGCACACGAGCCGGCAGGACACATCGGGTAAATAAGCAAAGGTTTGCTTATTAACCCGATGTGTGCTGTGGCTACGAGTGCAGGGAGCCAGCGCTAAGCGGTGTGCACTGGTAACTAAGGTAAACATCGGGTAACCATACCCGGTGTTTACCTTAGTTACCAGTGTCCGCAGCTTCCAGACGCCGGCTCCGTGCAAGCGCAGCGTCGCTTCCACATCGCTGCTGGCTGGGGGCTGGTCACTGGTCGCTGGTGAGATCTGCCTGTTTGACAGCTCACCAGCGACCATGTAGCGATTCAGCAGTGATCCTGACCAGGTCAGATCGCTGGTGGGATCGCTGCTGCATCGCTAAAGTGTAACGGTACCCTTACCCTTCAATTCCTTCATGACCAAGATACCGTTCACTTCAAAGTTGTCTTCTGAGCCAACAAGCACAGGCGAGGAACAACGGTTCTTGAAGAAGTGACTCAAGATGACTGGTTCAAGTAGAGATACATGAAAGGCGTTGGCCACACGTAACGAGGTGGGAAGATACAACTTGAAGGACATGGCATTGATATGCGTGATGACCACAAAGTGGTTTATAAAGAGAGGACCCAACTTATAAGTTGGAGCCTTGAGACGGATGTATTTTGAGGAGATCGACACCTTACCTCCTGGATGAAAATATGGTGGATCCATGCGTCTCTTGTCAGCATGCCTTTTCATCAGCTTGGACAGTTTCTCAAGCGTGGCTTTGGTGTCCCCCCCAGATCTTGGTGAAATCCTTAATGACTGGAAGAGGGACATTGGAAGGTTGATCATAGACAACAAAAAACAGCGACACACAGAGGCCTCACTGTTGTCGACTTTGGGTTTTCGGATGGATCCAGAAGAGATCCGTACTGTACTTGACTGGAATCATCCAGAAAGCATTACTGCACTTTCTAGGGTTTACCAATTTTTACTGGAAATGTATTCAGAATTATTAGGTAATTGTGAGACTTCTTAGTAACATGACAAAGAAGTAATCGGATTTCTAAAAATGGTTGGACTCCACCCAGCAAGCCATTTTTTTTGTAAAGAGATGTTTTTCTGCAGCACATATACTCATACAGCCAGATGTTTCACAGTCATTTAGTGTAGCAGTTGATGTACTGGAGGTGGGGGGTAGGGCTGTGTTGTCACAGGGTTCGTCACCTGGTAAGTAGTGTCCATGTACTTGTTTTCTATGATATTGGCAAAAAGGAACTGTTGGCAATTAACTTAGCTTTTGAGCAATAGTGTCACTGGCTGGAGAGGACAGTTCATCCCATTAATGTGATCACAGACCATAGAAACCTATTGTATCTGGAATCTGCCAAATGTCTCAATTCTAGGCAGGCTAGATGGTCTTTATTTTTTACTAAGTTTAATTTTACTGTTATCTTTCGTCCAGGGGCTAAAAACATCAAAGTAAATGCATTATCCTGGAGTTTCCCTGGTTGATGTGATCATAAGAACCCTGTCCCCATTTTACAAAATTTAGTGGTCATCTCGACTTTGTGCCCAGAGTTGGAAGGGGAGGTATTGGAGGCTCAGGGGGAAGCCCCAGCCACCTGCACTTTACGTGGATTGTTTGTACCACCTAATTTACACTGTAAAATATTTGGGGAACATCATATGCCATTTTTACTTTTCATTCGAGTGGTAAAGATACCTTGGACCTATTTTCTCGTTGTTCTTGGTGGCTGAGATTGCATCAAGAGATGGATGACTATCTGACTGCTTGCAGTACTTATGCACGTTTCAAGGCCTTCTGGGTCTCTCCTACTGTTAGTTATCCCTAGCGGGTGTGTCACGCTTGACAGACAACCTTGTAGTGTCTGGCTGTGATTGGCTGCAAAGACTGCTCCATGATATTCAGCTGAAGGTCCTTAGCTCTGTATTCCCCCTGGTTTTTTGCCAATGATAGAGTTACTTCTAAGCTGTCCAGATTGCAAGCAGTCGGCTTGAATTCTCCTGTGGAAACTCATTGTTGTGTGTTGCTGTATTTCTGACTTGTGCTCCTCTCACCCAGTCACTCCTTAAGGCTTATTTCAGGGCCAGCTCGGGCCTAGGTATCCCGATTGGCGCATAGGTGTGGAACCTATCTAGGGATGTCAGAGGAGCCAGGGTTCAATGGTAGGCAGGCTTTCTCCAGGGGTCTCCATCTTCCTCTTCCCTAGTGCCAGAGTTTCCCTTCTGCTCCCTCCTTTCATCGTTTGTTCGGTGTTCCTCCATACCAAGCATGACAGCGGTTTGGTGCAGGTGGAGACTACAGACCGAAGCAATAGCAGCAGATCACATCCAGGATGGAGAGATGAGCAGTTCCTCCTCCTATCCGCTCAGTGTAGTTTGACTCTTGGTCATTCTTTGTATGATTGTTCACCAGGCAGTTCTATCCTGCGTTGCTTCTTTCAGTTCACCACTGGTCATTTCCATGGCGCTCTTGATGGTGTTAATCCAGTTTTCTTCGGGCCCAAAAAAGCAAATTTTTGTTTGGTTACAATAGGTTTCAGTGACAGTTTTAGCTTGACTTGGTCCAAGATGTACCTGTTGGTGATCCTCACCATCCATGGAAACTCTTATACTGTCCCTCATGCTAGGGAATCTTAGGCCGGCTTTGCACACTACGACATTGCAGGTGCGATGTCGGTGGGGTCAAATCGAAAGTGACGCACATCCGGCGTCACTTGCGATGTCGTAGTGTGTAAAACCTTTTTGATACGATGAACGAGCGCAAAAGCGTCGTTATCGTATCATCGGTGTAGTCTCCGACATTTCCATAATGCCGGTGCAGCGACAGGTACGATGTTGTTCCTCATTTCTGCAGCAGCACACATCGCTGTGTGTAAAGCCGTAGGAGCGAGGAACATCACCTTACCTGCGTCCCGCCTGCTATGAGAAGGAAGGAGGTGGGGCGGGATGTTTACATCCTGCTCATCTCCGCCCCTCCGTTGCTATTGGCCGCCTGCCTTGTGACGTCGCTGTGACGCTGCACGACCCGCCCCCTTAGGAAGGAGGTGGGTCGCCAGCCAGAGCGACGTCACAGGACAGGTGAGTGCATGTGAAGCTGCCATAGCGATAATGTTCGCTACGGCAGCTATCACAGGATATCGCACGTACGACAGGGGCGGGGACTATCGCACTCGACATCGCAGCATCGGCATGCAATGACGTAATGTGCAAAGCCGGCCTTAGGCTATCCCTAACCTCCGGATTACCCCTGATGGTGGAGATGTCACAGACCTATTCCTTACTATTCTCCTGACTAGCACTAAACTGTTCCCCCCTCAGGGAAGCAAATGCAGGATTGTAATAGCAACACAGATAAAAACAGACAAGGAATGGTAAAAGACTAAAGGCCCTGTCACACACACAGATAAATCTGCGGCAGATCTGTGGTTGCAGTCAAATTGTGGACAATCAGTGCCAGGTTTGTGGCTGTGTACAAATGGAACAATATGTCCATGATTTCACTGCAACCACAGATCTGCCAAAGATTTATCTCTGTGTGTGACAGGGCCTTAAGGAGAAAAGCAAGAGAAGGAAGGCAGAAACAAAAGGACATCAAGGGAAAACAACACAACCACTCACAGCAATAAAATACTACAACCACCAGTAAAGCTGGATCACAACACCTCACCAGACCAGTTTAGAGAAGCTATAGCTGGCATTAAGCCAGCATATATAGGAGGGGAGCGAATGTAACTGGCTACGCCACAGCATGTGATCTAAGGAGACTAACAAGCAGACCAGCGGAGATTAACTCTTGCTAGCCTATCTATGAGTTACAGAACTGTAAGTCTCCCGGCACTGGTCACAGACATCAGAGAAGATAGAAGGCAGAGTGACAGAATCTGTAGTCTCCACAGATCCTGATGCCACCATGACAGTCCGCGATGTTTGTAAAAATCTCCTTGTGACAACTAGCTTATCAATAAGAAGACATGTCAGAGATCCCGGCAGGTAGGACAAGATTTGCAGGGTTCTTGTTCAGCGGCAGCGGGCTACCAACATGACTGCAAATCTTTTTGCTCTACTAAAGTCAATTGCCTTAAAATTCAGTGACGTCCGTGCAAATTCCCCCTAGTGTTCATAGCTCAGTAATGAAGTATCGGAGCTGTCAAAGAGGCCAAACCTTTTATCATCTCCTTTAAATAGCAGCTTCATTAATCCACGACCTCATATTTCCCCTTCAGTTGTGGTCAAGGCCATGACCTGGTGTAGAGACTCTGCTTATCGGAACTCTGCTTCCATCCTGTCCTTTGTTACAGCCCGGAGTAAACAGTGGGAGGCTGGAGCTCAGGAAAGTGATCCTGGCCTTGTTATAGACGCTGGACGGAAGGGATCAGCTGAGCGCTCAGCAGTGGAGGAAATGACCAACATCAGCGAGAACGATGGAAACAATCCCTGACCGGCAGAATGTATTCTGCTCAATTAAATATAGTACTTGTCCTTGGTTGGTGCATGCTGAGGTTTGTAGTTCTGTAGGCAAATGTAGGCATTTTGCATTAGGGTCTCATTAAACATTGGCTTCTGCAGCCTCTATATATCATTGTACATAGCAGAGTGCAGAATGAGCTGCTGGAGAAGCTGTCATTGGGCTTGTTCTGGCCATAGGTTTAGTATATATTGTATCTCTCATCCTAAACTTTTTTTAACTGATATATGATCAAATGAAAGTTGCACTTTAATGTGGTCATAAATCATTTCAGAAGATATCAGGAAAACAAGCCATAATGTACCCCATTGATTCACAGGTAAGTCATTCTGCAGACAGTGATACTTAGAGGCTGTAAGAGACTAAGCTCAAAATATTTTATAAAATTCTATTTTAAAAAATGCTTTTTGGCCCCAAAATAGATGTATTTAAGAAAAAGAAAATAATGCCACCAATGTTATCTATATCTTTTAAAGCCTGCGATATTTAAAGGGTTCTCAATTCTCACCACAAAGCCTTGTCTTTTCTGGTTACTTCTCAAGTGCATCCAGTTTGTGATCACACTCAAGACCTTTAATTAGTCACATGATCCATCATATGGCGCTGGTTATACAGAATCCACATTTGTATTCTTGCCACTGAGGAGGAAGGTGGCTCTTGTAGCCTCTAGAGCAGGGGTCCTCAACTCCAGTCCTCAAGGGCCACCAACAGTCCATGTTTTCAGGATTTCTTTCAGAATTTCTTTGGATTGCACAAGTGATAATTCCAACACCTGTGCGATACTAAAGAAATCCTGAAAACATGCACTGTTGGTGACCATTGAGGATGGGAGTTGGGGACCCCTGCTCTAGAGCTTTGCTGTAGCCCTTATGTTAGTGAATCCCTACTGGTAGAAGGAATGTAGCCTGCATTCCTGGTGTCTGACTGCAGCCAAGAAGTCGGTGTTTATCCTTTTGTCTATTCCCCTGTTGGTTGACCTTTTCTCGTGTTTATTGTTGCAGAGGTGGAACTAGCACTCTCACCACCATCTCACTAGTCATGGTGAGGATAGGACTAGTGAGGGACTAGGTATCCTTCTCAAAAGTGCCCCACAGAAAATGATGTCTAAGCACACAGTATGATGCCCCTACAGAATTATGCCCCCATCTCCAGTTATTTTCACCACAGTGCCCAACATACATTTTGACGCCTCCAGCACCCTCCACAAACACAATGATGCCCCCCACACACTATGATGCCCCCATAGTCCTCCTGCCTACACAATATAGTGCCCTCAACTTCTCCAGCAAATATGTGAGAATACAAAATATTTTTGTATATGCGTTTTACTGTGAGAATATATATATATATATATATATATATATTATTTTTTTCTATATGCTTTTCTATAACCAAATTTTCTTTTTTTTTATATGCGTAAGAAGAGAGAGCCTGTTTTCTGGTTATTGCTACATATCAGGAAAGCAAGTATGTGTATGTGGCACCCCTGAGGTTCAGGTTACCACAGGGTACTGCACCTCATTTAAGGTGGGTATCTATTTCAGGTAAGGAGGGGGGTTAACCACCGGTGTTCCACATTCACACACTACATACAGTTTAGGAGCCTTCATATAGGGTGTGTTGGCTCAGGGTAGGCAGGGGGGTGGTCATAACAGTCATGGGACTTCCTGGTCACTGAAGCTAGCCACCTGGGGGGCGGGTTCTACTTGGGGGTAGAGGAAGGCACAACACTCTCACACACTCAGTTATATCGGGACCATAGTTCTGACCAGACACCTTTGGATCTCTTGGACTTTTCGCTCAGCTCGGGTACCTAACTGCTGAGGAGGACACCCTAGAAATAGGACACTCTCTCTCCTTCTCTCTCCAAAACATAAGTGGTGGCCCCTTCCCGAATCTGGGATTGACCTGAGCCCACCACGGCAGTGACCAGTGTCACCAGGCTGGCAGCTGAAGTTGTGAGTAGACTACACCCTGAATCCGCAGAGACTGTGTTGGCTCCTCCTTATCGCCGCCGCCGCCCAGCGCTTAGGCGCCAACAGCCATTGCTACCCTCATCATCTACCCAGGGCCCGCTCTGCCTGTGGGGAGCGACACCATCCCGGCTGCCATAACGCTTGCCCCAGTGAGGAATTCTGCAGCGGCGGCTACTACTGGCCGCATATCACAGGTGGCGTCATGACAAACTCTCCCCATTACCCCGCTTCCCCCACCATTCAGTGTACGCCTTGGGGCAACGGAACTGGGCAAGGCCACCCCGTGACAATGCCTGACCTGACCCGAAACGGCCCGGCGACGAGTAGGTTAACCGCCTGCCCCGTGGGGCGCTACATGTATACCAAGGTCAGCAGCTGGCGTCATGAGACAATGGTCCCTGGAGCTATGGTGGATTCAAGATAAGGCACCCCAGAGCTACGTCACAATGGCGCCACAAACAATGGAAAGGATGGAGAGCGGAAATTCCAAAAATGGATAAACGGCACAGACATTTTGCATAGTTTTTAATATAGCCAATGGCATACTTAGGAATTTTACTAAAAGATTAAGCGATTACTGCTCTATAAAAGGCTTGTAAAAAAATAAAGCATTGCACATGGGCACCTTCACTGAGAAGGAATTCATACCAGAGCTAATCTGTGTGGTCTGGATTTCTCTGCCGGCATTCAGTGACTATTAATTTGAGATTTCCGCAGACATTCGCTGTTAAGAAGGAGATATCTTTTCCAAAACTATAGAATTTCTCCTTGACAAATACATACATTGAATAAACAAATAGTCACCTAGCCCTGTTCCCACAATAAATGGTGCAGACCTCCGCCGAGCCCCGGACGGCACATATTTATGGTGCATTGGGGAGCTGACGATCGAACATTATCATCAAGTGTATATATATGGAAATCAGGACATGCCACTGACCTCCTGGGGCAACAGGACAGCCCCCAAATCTGGGACTGTCCCACTGGATCCAGGACAGGTGTAAGACATTTAAGGGTCTAACAGAATCCACTACCAATATGTCATGTCCTTCACAAACCAAGAGTAAACCATGGCCATGGGCAGACGGTAAACATTGTGGAACTACAAGTCTCAGGAACCTGAAAAGCCAAGGAAATGGGCTGAAATATGACTTAGACTTTGCAGGAAAAAGGAGGTGACCGGTTTCCAGAGCAAATGAGAGCAGAACAATTGAGATGTAATTTCCTCGAATATCTTTCTCCTGCGCGGAGGACAATGGCCGTCATGTAATCGATTCTTGAGCTTTATCAGAACGTCTGTATCTTTGTCTCGGGGTAATTAGACGGGTCTGTATTTTACTGACTCACCTCCTGATTTGCACTTTCTTTACTTGAGTCAATAGATGCTGACAGAATAGGAAATGTAGGAGCTAATTGTGGATGCCGAGCGGCAATGTGCTTTATCCGTGTGGTTTGACCCCGTACGGGAGGACACGACACACAGATCCCTCCAATTTAACTGCCAAAAATCAAACGTTTTCAAAACTTTTGGGGCATTTTCTGAAAATTTCTCCACAATTTTTATCAAACCCCTCACAAAATAAACATCGGAGTAGAAGAAATATTAATATCTTTAGTTGGTCCTTCTCTTCAACTATGAGATCTGGAGTAAGTGCTGTGGAATACCAGGATGGCGCATGCGCAGCGCTCCTTCTGCCTTCTGCACTGGTAGGTATAGAGCATGCACAGCGCTCATCCTGTCTTGTGCACTGCAAGATATGTTCCCCATCCTGGTATACCCTGTGTGCAGAATTATTAGGCAAATGAGTATTTTGATCACATGATACTTTTTATACATGTCGTCCTACTCCAAGCTGTATATTCTTGAGAGCCAACTACCAATTAAGTAAATCCGGTGATGTACATCTCTGTAATGCGGAGGGGTATGGTGTAATGACATCAACACCCTATATAAGGTGTGCTTAATTATTAGGCAACTTCCTTTCCTTTGGCAAAATGTGTCAGAAGAGAGATTTGACAGGCTCTGAAAAGTCCAAAATTGTGAGATGTCTTGCAGAGGGATGCAGCAGTCTTGAAATTGCCAAACTTTTGAAGCATGATCACCGAACAATCAAGCGTTCCATGGCAAATAGCCAACAGGGTCGCAAGAAGCGTGTTGTGCAAAAAAGGCGCAAAACAACTGCCCATGAATTGAGAGAAATCAAGCATGAAGCTGCCATTTGCCACTAGTTTGTCCATATTTCAGAGCTGTAACGTTACTGGAGTATCAAAAAGCACAAGGCATGCCATACTCAGGGACATGGCCAAGGTAAGGAAGGATGAAAAACCACCACCTCTGAACAAGAAACATAAGATACAACGTCAAGACTGGGCCAAGAAATATCTTAAGACTGATTTTTCAAAGGTTTTATAGACTGAGGAAATGAGAGTGACTCTTGATGGGCCAGATGGATGGGCCAGAGGCTGAATCAGTAAAGGGCAGAGAGCTCCACTCCGACTCAGACGCCAGCGAGGTGGAGGTGGGCACTGGAATGGGCTGGTATCATCAAAGATGAACTTGTGGGACCTTTTCAGGTTGAGGATAGAGTGAAGCTCAATTCCCAGACCTACTGCCAGTTTCTGGAAGACAACTTCTTCAAGCAGTGGTACAGGAAGAAGTCGGTATCGTTCAAGAAAAACATGATTTTCATGCAGGACAATGCTCCATCACATGCATCCAACTACTCCACAGCGTGGCTGGCCAGTAAAGGTCTAGAAGAGGAAAAAATAATGACATGGCCCCCTTGTTCACCTGATCTGAACCCCATAGAGAACCTGTGGTCCCTCATAAAATGTGAGATCTACAGGGAGGGAAAACGGTCAACCTCTCGGAGCAGTGTCTGGAGGCTGTGGTGGCTGCTGCACACAATGTTGATCGTAAACAGATCAAGCAATGACAGAATCTATGGATGGGCGGCTGCTGAGTGTCATCAGAAAGAAAGGTGGCTATATTGGGCACTAATTTTTTTGGGTTTTGTTTTTGCATGTCAGAAATGTTTATTTCTAAATTTTGTGCAGTTATATTGGTTTACCTGGGGAAAATAAACAAGTGAGATGGGAATATATTTGTTTTTATTAAATTGCCTAATAATTCTGCACAGTAACAGTTACCTGCACAAACAGATATCCTCCTAAGATAGCCAAATCTAAAAAAAACCCACTCCAACTGCCAAAAATATTAAGCTTTGATATTTATGAGTCTTTTGGGTTGATTGAGAACATAGTTGTTGATCAGTAATAAAAAAAAATCCTCTAAAATACAACTTGCCTAATAATTCTGCCACACAGTGTATATGTCTCCTTTCTGGTATATATGTCCCTATCCTGGTATATATGTTCCCCATCCTGGTATATATGTCCCCATCCTGGTATATATGTCCCCCATCCTGGTATATATGTTCCCCATCCTGGTATATATGTCCCCCACCCTGGTATATATGTCCCCATCCTGGTATATACTGTATGTCTCCTTTCTGGTATATATTTTACCATCCTGGTATATACTGTATGTTCCCCATCTTGTTATATATGTCTCCTTTCTGGTATATATGTCGCCATCCTATTATATATGTTCCCCATCCTGGTATATATGTCCCCATCCTGGTATATATGTCCACATGCTCGGATGCACATCCAGCTGAAGTAGGCTCTGGGGTTAGCTGGCCCCCTCCAACCCTGGAGAGATTGCAACCACGATCGTTGCATTCCTGGGTCTAATTAAAGATGTTGCACTCTTTGTCTTTTTATAGGATCTTTGATTCTCTGCACATTGAACATTGATGTGATGTGTGGTGATACATCAGCCGAAAAGAGCTCAGAAAAAGACATAGAAGGTGAACAAATGCACCCTCAAAACTGTTAGAATGAGCTCACTGATGGATTCTCAGTTAACTCATTCTGCAGTTAGCAATATACAGTACAATACAGAAGTTATAGAGGACAAGTGCCGCAACATTTTAACTGAAATTCAATTGCAAATACCTGCATTTAAGTAAAAAAAAAGTCCCAAAAAGTGGACAACCCCTTCCAGAAATAACGAATTTCCATTTTTGCCTTTTTGTTTTTTTCCTCCTCTTCTTCCAATAGCCAAATGTGTTTAGTTTTCTGTGCACATAGACATATCAGGACTTGATTTTTGCAGGACGAGTTTTACTTTTGAATGACACCTTTCATTTCATCACAAAGAGCACTGGAAAACGGTAAATGCGGTGATATTATGAAAATAACGCAATTCGGGAATAATTTTTCGGGAATTATTTTCATGGCGTACATTGTGTGGTAAAAATGCCGATGGATTTTTCTTCCTACTTTGATCATGTATTGAACCTTTTTGGGAATCAGACAAGTACAGAATATCCCGTCCTCTACATCCCGGCCATTGACATCATTAATTTTGGGCGCTGGCAAGTGCTAGTTAAAGATGAGCGATGTCTGAGAAGTCCCATCTGGCTCGGCCGACGACTCCGTCCCATATGGCTCGTTCCTGGAGACTCAGCACATTGTAAAACAATAGTCATCCTCCTGCCGAGGTGGAAATGTATTAGCACCCCACTGTGATAATTGACCACAAAATCAGTTAGATTGCTAACAGGACAGTGATGAAAAGAACGACTGTGCGGGGATTATTGGTGACCGCAAAGACAAAAAGTCAATGACGGTATTGTTTCTTGAAGGGACCTTTCTGCTTTTTATGCATTTTACATTTATATGCTGTTTTTCCTTTTCTTTTTGATATTGACTAGGGATGAGCGAACCCAAACTGTAAAGTTCGAGGTTCGTACCAGACACTGGGTGTCGGGGTTTTGACCCAAATACGGACTTTTAAAAAAAAGTCTGCGTTCAGTGTTCAAATACTGTTAGTATGTGAATAAAGTTTGTTGAAAGGCTTGAGAGCAGCCAACCAGCAAGCATTATTGCATATGGAAAATGACTGTATGCTGTTATGAATAATAAAGTTTAAAAAAAAATAAAAATGACATGGGATACTCCTATTTCATTAAACAGTCATGGTAAAGCAGATAGCTGGGGGCTGGTATTACCAGTCTGGGAAGGCCCATGGTTATTGGGCCCTTTCCAGCCTAAAAATAGCAGCCCACAACCTCCCCAGAAATGGCACATCGCATAAGATGCTGAAATTCTGGAGCTTTGTCTGGCTCTTCAAAATTGCCCTAGTTGTGCTGTCTGATAGATGCCGCTTAATTACGCACCCCTAAAGGCCGCTTTACACACTGCGATATCGGTACCGATATCGCCAGCGTGCATACCCATCCCCATCAGTTATGCGACATGGGCCAATCGCTGCCCGTGTCGCACAACATTGCCCGGACCTGTCACACGGACTTACCTTCCCTGCGACGTCGCTGTGACCGGCGAACCGCCTCCTTTCTAAGGGGGCGGTTCGATCAGCGTCACAGCGACGTCACAGCAGCGTCACTGAACCGCCGCCCAATAGAAGCGGAGGGGCGGAGATGAGCGGGACGTAACATCCTGCCCACTTCCTTCCTTCCGCATTGTGGCCGGGACGCAGGTAAGGAGAGGTTCCTCGTTCCTGCGGTGTCACACGAAGCGATGTGTGCTGCCGCAGGAACGAGCAACAACTTCGTTACTGCTGCAGTAACGATATTTGAGAATGGACCCCCATGTCACCGATGAGCGATTTTTCACGTTTTTGCGACGATGAAAAATCGCTCATAGGTGTCACACGCAACGGCATCGCTATAGCGACCGGATGTGCGTCACAAATTCCGTGACCCCAACGAGATCACTTGAGCGATGTCGTAGCGTGTAAAGCCCGCTTTAGTCCCAGTGCTGGTGCGATGACCTGATGAATTCTTTCCCCTGCACCTGTCTCTGGTTGGTGGGTCCCCGTGGCTTAGAGCATCTGGGGGTCCCCTCCTGGTAGTCTCTCAGTCACAGTCTATATGACAGGTAGCTTGAACCCTGTGGGATCGGTTTCTCTGTTCCGGTCCCCGGTTCTCCCGTTGCTACTGCATCCCGAACTTCAAGGTCAGTGAGGTCCTGGATGGTCCCCTCACTGTGCAAATTTTATCAGGTCTGCCTGGAGCGTTTGCCTGACCTAAGATTCTGTACCCTGTTGGTGCTATGGTTTCGGGAGTACTCCACTGTACTCCACCGGCAACCACATGCCTGGGCCCTCAGGTCACTATTACACTCTCCTGTCAGTGCAGACGTCCAACTCCTCTCACTTCCACTCACTCTCACGGTCTCTGATGGCTTTAGGGGCGCTACATTCCCCTTGGTTAATTCCAGCACGTCCTCGGGCTGCAAAAGTGACTCAGGTTAACACTTTTATTGTACATTTTAAACATTAATGTTCTTCCCAAACAGGGGAGGCATTTTCTTAAACGTTGCAAACCCAAAGGTCCTGGTCCCAAACCCCCTAGGAGGTTTGTCACCGGTTTCCATGATGACTGGGTCTCGGCCGCCTCTGACGCAGACCATTCCTGCGACCATTTCTTCTCCTTGCTGGTGGTGATGTCAATGAGGGTCCTTTTTATAAGGCTGTACTCTGGTAGTAGGCACAACTGTTGCAACTATTTACAGGCAAAAGTTTTTTACTGCTGCCAGTCCTGCAGTATTGGTCCATATTTATCAAACATTATTTATATCTGGTTAATTGAACATTTTTACTGAAACAAGAAAAACAACAAACATCTGGTAGCTTAGCAGGTGACAGCTACCCGGGATTTGGGAAGGGACCATCTGGGTCGACTGACGTCCTGGGATCAACACTCACGGTTTAGGTGCACTAGTCCCGCACCCCTGGCTGACCATCCATTGGGCCCAACCCTAGTCTGTCACCAGTCTTTGGGAATGGGGAAAAACAGGGATTAAAAAGTGTTTTGCTGTTACCGGCACTGGTCTTCTGGGTCCCTGGGGGTAGGTCCTGCATCATTTACAAGATGCAGTACCTTTTATCTCCCTGATGGCTTCACGGGCGCTACATTAACAGTTTGGGTTCGCTTTTCCCTAGTCAATATTTTTGCTTATCAAAAATAGAGGTGACCCCACAACATTTTATAACATTATTTGTTTAACTAATTTAAAAAAATGATGTGGGAGCCCCTGTCTTTGATAACCAGCCAAGGTAAAGCAGACTGCTGAGGGTTGCAGCCCGTAATTGTCTGTTTTACCTGCGCAGGTTTCATTTGGACCTCACATGATTTTTTTTAAAAAAGCATGTTTTCCATTTCCAAATGTTTGCGGGGCAACTGCCCCCATTTTGCTTCCTTTTGCAGCCCCCTAACCCTTACTACGACCATTGTGCTGCCATTTTACAGCACTGAAGTTTGGGTCTCCATTGGGTCTGGAGTCAAGTTCAGGTCAAGTCTGTGTCCAGATCTGAACTTTTAACTAAACCCGGTGAACCCGAACTTCCACGAGTCCACTCATCCCTATTATTGACTAGAGATGAGCAGACCCATGAATGTTTGGTTCCACGGACTCATCCAGACTTTAGGTAAAGTTCAGTTTGAGACCCACGCGTGACCTGAACCCCAATGGAAGTCACTAATTGGAAGTCACCTCTCCATTGGACATGCTGTATTACGTCTTTAACCTAAGACCCTCATAAACATTACACAGATGATTGCGGCAGGACCAGCTGACAATCTGATGTACATGGGGGGTCTCCTGACTCTCTCCTGATGGATGATGTTGAGGAAGAGAAGGATCGGACATTTGGAATTTCAGTGCTATATCCTTTTGTTTTCAGGGGAGAGATGACTGGCAACGGCTTTCTCCTCTCTCCCCATTGAAAACACAGGAACGCTCGGCTGTATGGAGTGATAGCTCTTTGGCCGACGCCAATCCCATGCGTATGGTCATCTATAGGTCTACTTTCTTGCATATATCGGTTGAGATGTCTATGGCTGCGTAACAAAATCGAATCCGACATAGACCATCCAAGCGACATCCAATTTTTATGCATATATTTCTATTATTAATCTAGGAAACTATTTGATCATGTACATTTTTTAACTGCTGGCAAATGTCTATTTCAAGCAACATCAATTTTCTCCTCTCCACATTAAACAGGCAGATTTATCTTAACCAAACATGCATGTTTAATTCTATAGGGATAGAGGAATCTCCTGCAGGAGCAAACGATCAGACATGCTAAGATACAACATGTCCCATCTTTTTCTTCTATGACATGACCCATCGTGGAAGAGACGGAATCAGTAGGTTTGGGAAACCTTTTTCTTATGTGTATGTGTAACACCTGCCTGGAACCACAGACTAATACTGGCTGACAGAGACCGGCTAGAGGAAAGCCGCTCACAAAGCAGGACTCCGAGAACCCCGAATCCCTTTAACCCCTATACAGGGATTTGGAATTACTGAAGGGCCCCGGAGATCCCTACCTGGGGAAGGCTCCAGTCCAGAGGAGAGCAGTAATCAGGCAGGGTCAAACCAGGAGATGCAGAACAGGGACAAAATCGGCAGAGGGACGTAGTCAGGAAACCATGCAGAGGTCAAATCCGGATCTGGCAGCCAAGTACATAAACAGCAGGCAAGAGGGTAGTCAGAGAACAGGCAGAGGTCAAAGCAGAGGGATTATTATTCGGAACAGAGCGGGAACCAGAAAGCAGGAATACAAAACTATCTCTGGCAGTGACCAGCAGACAGGAGGGGGAATTAGAAGGTTGTGATGTCTTCCTATTGGCTGTAACTGAATGGTGGTAACTTCAGCTGGAAGACACATGCCACCTACAGTCAGCCAGTGGTACTGCAGGTTCTAGGGAAACCCAGTTCAGTGGATGAGCAGAGCCTGCGCCCACCAAAGCCATTGGCAACGACTCCTCTCCTATCACCACCACAGTCCATTTCGGGAATACGGCGTTGCCTGGTGATCGAAGCACACGTCGCAATAGCGGACTCTGTTGGGGACGTGACAGTATGTCCAGGTTGGATAAAGCTCAGTACGTGAGCTCTGCATTTAGAATGTGCCCCTGTTGTTAAACACCAAACATATCCATAGGGTTCCATTCTTCAGTCGGTGGCTGTGAGGAATATTGTGAGGAATATGGCATTCATACCTGCTATTCACTGCTACTTTTCATATTTACACACATCCTGCTCTGCAGCAAGAAAAAGTCACCATGATCTAGGAGCCAAATAACAGGTGACAAAGTTAATTTACATTAAGCAGCACTGGCCCCAGCAAACCCCCTGCTGACAAAGTATTTCAGCTAGGGAAGTGGGCGGGCATCTGCAAGATTCAGGAAAACTTCAAATGTATTTTGCAGTCACTCTGACTCTGGGGGAAGAGATACAATATTGAGGAGTGCATAACTCCCACAAATAGAGCAGGCATATTTTCGGCCTCAGGGCAGCAGGATGCATGTCACACACATTTTTCCTTAATAGTGGGACGTGTGTATCAAATCATAATTAATAATAAGCCGAAAAAGGACAATAGGCACGTCATGTTTCCTATCTATGGATACTTAAAATCGTGATGGGAAATATGATGTTCGGGAGCTCGGTTTAATATTACACACTACCTGGACTGGTTTCTGGTCTGATGTAGCCCTGTTAATATACCAGGCTTATCTCTAATGAGGAACTGGTGGCAGACTACTGGACTGGCTGAGAGAGTCCTGTTTCAAGGGTCTGTCAGCCTGTCGGGGTTATGGAAGAGCTGGGTGCCCACCGGAGTTTGCGCGGCCTGCTCTGTCTCCCTCTTTGTGCCTCCTTGTGACTGCGTGGACAGGAGTTGTCAGGGTTACATTGTGCCAAGCAGACCTTATGTACCCCTTGGGGGTGCGAAACGTCATGTGTTGGCGGAAGTGATGAAGTCATATCACGTGGTTCCGACATATTAGAAACGTCAGGGTGGGGCTACGAGGTGCGGTGTCGTCACAGATCGACAGGTCAATGAACGGTCAATGAATGAGTGGAGTTCAACACTAATGAACATAACCTAGAAGTGATGCCTCTAGTGATATCTTAGAGAAAGTCTTCAGGTGTCCATTCACCTTCAGCTAAAAGTGATGCACACTTTTCTTGGCTAACAATGCACGGGTTTTTTTTATGAGAGGAGAATGCGGGATCATCACCCGCCATCTACACATTTCATAGTTGTCCGATAACTCCAAAATCAGTGGTTTCTGCCACCTAATGTGCCAGGAGACATTGCATGCTTGTGACGGAGCCGTTCTGCCAGTTTACTGGGTGGATAAGATCCAGTAATGATTTATGGTCACATCCTGGGAAAATCATGTACTGTACGACTTGGATAGAAATATTTACAGACATGATGTGACTAGTAGGTACTCGGGACTTGGGGTGGTTCCCATGCTAGAATAATTAATCTGGATTAAGTCACCAGATCCGGACTAATTACTCAGGATTGTACGGATGGTACTCTATGTACATTGTAAAGCCTATAACAAATCCAGTAGATTTCGGATGCCAATTCAAGAAGGTGGGAAGCGACATTACGACAGATCCTGGGATATTTACACAGCACCAGCTGCTCCGTGAGGTTTCTGACATAAGTTAAGATAAGGGCACTTTTTGAAGAACCTCTTTGGAAAGTAATTATTTTCCTATCTAATTAGATTACCTTATTTTTCCTATGTAACACTTTGCAACCGTTTCAAGCGGTATATATAACTGTACCCCCAATAACATTTCTCCATCCTCTGAAATCCAATCCCTGTGCTTCCTGTAAAGTTTCTCTGATGAACACCCCTCCAGACTGTTTGGGACATGTAGAAGAATGATGGTCTGGAGAAGAAAAGTTGGGCACTGAAATGAGTCTTATATCTGACGTGCCCACAGGGTCTTGGGGGGAGGGCTACTCGTCACCGGGCCGGTTTTCGGATGTCACAGCGGCCAGGCTCGGTTCTGTGATTCCGCTGTGTCAATCAAATGAAGGGGGAAGATGATGATGGGAGTAGTAACTAGCTATTCTTGACGCCAGCTGTTTTGTGCAGCCAGGTATTCCGCCGCTGCGGGAGGCCTTCTCCGGGATGGATGATAACGCAGCTCGCATGGTATAGCTCTCCACAGGCAGAGCTTAGGCCCCGGGGAGGATGTGGGGAGTAGTAGCCCACTCTAATGAAGGAGTGCGGGGCGCAGGAAGGATCAGACGACACAGCGGATGCAGTTTAAGTTCTTTACTCACTGAGATGTCACCGCCTTTGGACTGCCGGACTCCGTTGTCATGGGCTCTAGCCAATCCCGGATAGTTCAGAGGTCAGAACCGGTGTTTCATTCACTGAGTTCTTCCTCCCTATGCCGTGTTGTGTGAGTCTTTGCGGCTTGAAGTTATGTGGGGACCCGAGTCCTTGGGATTGTTCAGTCCCCCATCCCGTATAGCAGGCAGCATGAGTCTGTAGATAAAGCCGCCCTATGGTCACGACTCCTGGCTCTATATGCTGCTTTGCCCTGGGCGCTGTGCATGGTCCAAAAGACTTGAAATCCTCTGCCTGGCGGATTCTGCTGGTGGGCCTTGCAGTGCCCACCAGCCTAGGGCTCAGCACCCTGAGGTGGACGCCGGCTCTGAGGGAGCTATGAGCTCTCCCCTCAGCGACCGTGTCCTCCTGCATCTCACTTGTTTCCTGTCCTGGACCAGACAGCTTGTAAGTGTGTGTATGTCGCCTTTCTCCCTGGTGTCTAATTCCTCCCCTCCGGGTTCCTGAACTAGTGAGCAGAGGGTCCACTACATTAGTGATGGCCACCCTCCAATGACTCTACCCTAGCCCAGTCCCGGTGAGAGGGCATCTAACTGTGTGTTTTGCTGGATTGCGGTGGTTTTACCTGCAATGACCTCCTCCGTATCCAAGATAAATACTGCACCTCTAGTGAGGTGCAGTACCCTGTGGCGACTGAAGCCTCAGTGGCGCCACATATCTCCCAACACTAAAGACCCCTGAGACCTTTCATGTGTGGGGGCTTTTCATCCATGGAGGATGTCACTCACAATTATATCTAAGAACATGGCCAAGAATAAATAATGTGATCTAATCATCCTCCAAGACCAACTTTTCCCAACGATACAGGAGCAATGTGGTGATGATGCTTTTTCCACAGTGATGGAGACCAGAACACAAGGCAAAAGTGATAACTAAGTAGCTCAGTAAGCAAAACATTCAAATGTTGGCCCGATTGATGAGAAACTATCACGGGGTGTCATGAGATAACTGGGGACCGGGGCTCCCAAACTGGACCTCAGGCTAGGTGGGCCCTAGCTGTCCCTGATCCCAGAGATACATCCTCTGGTGACAGAGTGTGGGCCACCTTCCTTTCCCTACTCCTGTAGAGCCCTGATCTAATACCCCCTAACACGCTCTCTCCCTCACCCTAGGGGAGGGCCAGGATAGGAGTGGGTGAACCCCAAAAACTTTTCTCTGTCCTCTGAAGTCCAATCCCTGTGACTCCTGTAAAGACCCTGCCAGACTGTTTAGACCATGTAGAAGAATCATGGTCTGGAGAATAAAAGTTGAGCACTGCCATGAGTCTTATGTCTCCCAACACTAAAGCCTCCTGAGACCACTCATGTGTGGGGGTTTCTCATCCATGGAAGGGGCTCACTCACAATTATACCTAAGAAAATGGCCAAGAATAAAGAATGGGCTCTCAACATCCTCCAAAGGCAACTTCTCCCAACGATACTGGAGAAATGGGGTGCTGATGCTTTTTCCAGAATGATGGAGACCAGAACACAAGGCAAAAGTGATAACTAAGTGGCTCAGTAAGCAAAACATTGAACTGTTTGGCCAATTGCCGAGAAACTATCATGGGGTGTGATGGGATAACTGAAGACTGGGGCTCCTAAACTGGCCCTAGCTCTCCCTGACCCCAGAGATAAAGTACGTCTGATGGTGATGATGTCTGCGCCGCCTTCCTTGGCCTGTTCCTGTACAGCCCTGATCTAATACCCCCTCTCCCTTCTCCCTGTCACGGGCTGTGATAGGAGTGGTACAACCCACAGATAGACAAACGAGGGAAACCAAAACTCAATCGCACAGCATGCTCACACAGAGGTATTAGACAAGTGATAACGAGAAAAATAAGAGCAGGGAGGAAACAATGAGACGATGAGAGAACTCCACAACAACTCAACACACAAAAAACTACAATCCTCAGCAGGACTGAGATACAACAGCACACAGATTGGTGAGGCTAATGCTGTAGCCGGCATGGGAAGACAGACTCCTCCATCTTAAAAAAGGGAGGAGTAACTTTGATAGGTCTCCTGCAACATGTGATCCCAGAGGTAACCAGCAGGCTAGCAGAAATTAACTCCTGCAAGCCCGATCACTAATGAGCACACAGCTGGTCGACGCCTGAGCCAGAAGCACCAAAGGAGGCATAGTGAGGAGTGTCAGACTCTGCAGTGTGAACAGCGTCTGATGCCGCCATGACACTCGGTGAGTTTAGACCCAAACACAGAAACTTCATACAGAGATCTGTATGAAAACTAAAGTTTGTGTTAATTTTAAAACTTTTGGCCATGACTGTACATATTGTGTCATCTCCACTTTCTTCAGTTTGGATAGTTATGCCTCATCGACGATGATTCAGCAGCTCAGGGAAAATCTATGAATGCTGTCGGTATGAGTATTATCTGTCCATTAAAACTAAAAAAGAAACTCTCAAGAAGCTGAATATTCCATTTATAAGAAATATCAAATGTCAAAATACACATCTGAGAAATGAATTCCTCCTCTCCTACTTTCCCCTAATCCAGTGTCTTATTTATCAGCCCTCCGTGTGACGCCACCGCTCCTCGCATTCCCACGCCTGCTGTGTTAGTTTTGTATTACACAAATCTCATTCCTCAATCAAACTTTCTTGTCCAATCTTGCAGAATCTTCCCTCTCCGGAACGCCAGCATTTTCTTTTTTTATTAATAAATTCTAAAATGTTTCCTGCAATGGCCACCAGTGCTGTACAGGAACATGCAGAGAAGCGATCGTCATTGTATACAATGAGTGACAACCGGGGGGGATTATTGACACGTGTCAGTGACATCATGAGCAGCTACGTTGTAAACAAAGGGCGCGTGGCGTACTGAAGTTTTCTCTAATTTTCAGTCTAAATATTGAAGACAAACTGCACTTGGAGCCAATGGAAAGTTGCAGAACCCTCAGTTTGTAGCCTTCTGCTAAAAGTTGACATACAGTGGGGATTGACATACAGTGGGGATTGACATACAGTGGGGATTGCATACAGTTGGGATTTGACATAAAGTGGGGTGGGGATTGACATACAGTGGGGATTGCATACAGTGGGGATTGACATAAAGTGAAGATTGCATACAGTTGGGAATTGACATATAGTGGAAATTGACATAAAGTGGGGATTGACATATAGTGGATATTGCATACAGTGGAGATTGACAAAGTGGGGATTGCATACAGTGGGGATTGACATAAAGTGGGGATTGACATACAGTGGGGATTGACAGAGTGGAGATTGCATACAGTGGGGATTGACATACAGTGGATATTGCATACAGTGGAGATTGAATATAGTGGGGATTGACATACAGTGGGGGATTGACATACAGTGGAGATTGCATACAGTGGGGATTGACATACAGTGGATATTGCATACAGTGGAGATTGAATACAGTGGGGATTGACATACAGTGGGGATTGACATACAGTGGAGATTGCATACAGTGGGGATTGACATACAGTGGAGATTGCATACAGTGGATATTGCATACAGTGGAGATTGAATACAGTGGGGATTGACATACAGTGGGGATTGACATACAGTGGAGATTGAATACAGTGGGGATTGACATAAAGTGGGGATTGTATACAGTGGATATTGCATACAGTGGAGATTGTATACAGTGGATATTGCATACAGTGGGGATTGACATACAGTGGAGATTGCACACAATGGGGATTGCATACAGTGAAGATTGTATACAGTGAGGATTGACATACAGTAGGGATTGACATACAGTGGGGATTGACATACAGTGGGGATTGCATAGTGGGGATTGACATAAAGTGGGGATTGCATACAGTGGGTTTGCAGGCTGCAAATAGATGAAGGTGATTACCCAAGTAAGGTAGGGGTGTATCAGAAAAGGTGGCTAAAAGGGCACCAGAAGACACCAGTTGTTGGGAGTCCTGTTTACAGATTTTGCCCTAGAGTTTTAGATTCTGCATATGATATACGGTAGCTTATAGTCAAATTCGTAGGGTGCTTAAAGAGGGTGCACACAGTGGAGAACATGTTTACAAAAGCACTAGAAGTGGGAGGAGTCATATTTATAGAGTGCTTGTAATGGGAGGAGTCACATTTATAAAGTGCTTTTAGTGGGAGGAGTCATATTTGAATACTGCTTTCAGTGGAGGAGTCATATTTATAAAGTTTTTTTTCAGTAGGAGGAGTTATGTTTATTGAGTGTTAACGGTAAGCAGTCATATTTATAGAGTGGCTTTTAGTAGGCGGAGTGAAATTTAGAAAGTGCTTGTGTGGCGCCCTGGACAAGCTGCAATGTATCTTACAATGTGTCGGCGGGGTCACGTTGTGGCGCCCTGGACAAGCCAGGTCGTCACAGGTACTGCAACAACACACCCCACACCCCGGCTAGGCACATCGAAGTCAAACAAAAATCCTTGTTGCCTCCCTCCAGGGGCTGATGTCCACACCAGGGGGTGGAGCCAGGCGGTTGGCCCCACCCACCGAGGAGTTCACAGTCCTGGAGGCGGGAAAAGGAGAGTAGAGGGCAGTTGAGTTTTGAAGTTGAGGAGTGAAGTTGTAGTGGAGCAGACTGACCGTGTCTGGGTGCGTGGCCCGGGCACATACAGCAAGGTTGGCAGACGGTGGTGACCATCTGCAGGAGGGGCTGATTGACGTGAGCCATAAGGACCGGGGACGGGCGGTGGCCCGCCGGTACCGGATCGGGGAGCGAAGAGAAGCCAGCACCATTCGGCAGGGCCTACGGACCCCGACCAGGCTTGGAGTCGCCGTAAAACCGGTCAAATCCGTTAGCGAAGGGAACCTCCGGGGTTTCCCAGCAGTCAAGACCCGATTGAAGGCAACAGCTCAAACCGTGAAGGGAAATACAGTCACCGCCAAGACTACAGTTCCCAGAGCCAGAGCCTGCGGGCAAAAGGGGCTCCCTCAGCATCCATCCAAGCTGGGGAGCGGGTTACCGGTGGGAAGCCACCAGAACCGAGAACATAACACAGGTGCAGGGAAAGGCAGTCACCGCCAACCTACCGGGATAAGAGCCACCGCAGCCGTCTGTGGGACCCGTCCATCCAGCCGTTTGTTTTACCGGAGACTTTGCATTCATCATTGGCTGAGTGAGTACCACCGTGCCGTGCGGCACCGCGCTGCCCCCGCGACCCTGCACCTCACCAGGTCCCGTAACCCGCCTGCCATTCCTCCCTCACCGGGCCCAGGGCCAACCAACCCCCCTACCCACGGAGAGGAAAAACAACATCCAAGCTGCTCCCTGTCATCGCTCCCGGGATCCCCGTCAAGAGCAGCGGTGTTGTCACAACCTCACCACAACCGTGGGTAGTGTCACGGACAATAAATCTCCAAAACCATTCCCCTTTTCACTCACAGGCGAGGAGCGCCGCTCGAGTCCCCGGATCCGGCCCACCGCTCGAGCCACCGAGCAGCAAGCGAAGCAGCAGCAGCGCTGGACCCGAGCGTGGTGAGCGCAGCGTCCCCTCCCCGCCCGCGACACTTGTAGTGGGAGGAGTCACATTTTTATAGTGCTTTTAGTGGGAGGAATCAACTTTATAAAGTACTTTTTAGTGGGAGAAGTCATGTCTGAATACTTCTTTCCGTGAAGGAGCCCTTAACTGACTCTAATTCCTGAATGTCCTTTTTGAAATGTTGAGCCCAAAACTGAATGCCATATTCTAGATGTGGCCTTACAAGTGATTTATAGAGGGGTAACGTTGGGATCACGAGATCTCATCTCTCTTTTTATACACCCTGAAATCTTGTTTGCCTTTGCAGCTGCTGCCTGACATTGAGTGCTGCTGCTCAGCTTACTTGTAACCAGAATACCAGTTTTCGTTTACCCTTGTCTGTGACTATTTGTGGGGTTTTCATTACTGGGTTTCTGACCCACTCCCTAGGTGAGGAGGGAGTAGTATCAGGGCTTGGACAGGAGACAGGGTCATGCTGGGGGCTCGATCCTGGCTACCATCAAGCCTACCTTCGAAATAAGGAACAGCGCGGGGGCCCCAGTTTTACGGTCAGCATAGGAGCCCCTGTTCAATCGGTACATACCTCGTGACAGGAGCACAGCAAAGGGCATCAGCTCTACTGAAGGGAGTGAAGCCCAACAATGGAGTTAAAACATTACCACTTCAAGGAGGTCTAAAGAAATATGCTAACATGTATTTTACATGTGCTATCGCATGCATAACATCATGTTGACGCAAGCAGGATTCAGAACCACAAATTTATTTTTGCAGGGCACCAAACTGTCTAAATTCGTCCCAATGGTATTGCTACATTATATTTCATCAAAAAATGGTTGTGCTAGTTTTACTTGGTATATGAGAAGTTAAAGCACCATTGACTATTACACAGTTTGGCCAGTGGTCAAGGAAGACTTCGCAACCCCCCCATCCAAGAACAATGGACCTTCTGCTGAATTGTCATCGGAGTGCCATAACTAATTACCAGATATGAAATTCTGGAAGACCTTGGGTTCTTGTCTGAGGATAAAGCCGATGCAGTAGAGGGATGACAGATGTCCTCTTCTTTTGTAGGAGTCCTCAGATACCCTCAAAATTGAAGAAATCCAACAATGAACATCAGATCCATTTGTCATCGCCTTTTTTATTTCCATCTTCCTACTTAATAGTCAAAGTCTTAGTAATGATCAAATATGCAGAATGTCATGATTTTAGCACGGGAACTCAATCTGACGTGTGCAAATAAACATCTTTCGTTAAGCGGCACGTTTGCAAGTTGTTTCCATGTCGTGATGTATTCCCATCATTAAGTGAAACCCAAGCTCTTCTGGCCCTTTTGTGCGGTTCTCGAGATGGATTATTAGAGGACGGTAACATGAAATTTCACGATGAGTACTTAGCGAGAAGCTGATCTATTTTGCTGTAAAATTGTAGATTCTTGACATAAGGCACAAAAGTGAAGCGAGCAATCTGTCAGCGCAGGAACAGGCAGCCTAATTTGCCCTAACTGCCAACATTCTTCCTTTTCAAAGATCTGACAACTTCTGTCAAGTGTTAAGCTCGGAGCGTAAACACGAAATACAATGGGCAACATTTGGTTTTATCAAGTTCTCGGCAATAACACTTAGCTGCGTTATAAGGGAGACGGGTCACTCACCTCAAAGGAGGGCTAAGGATCTTGCACCATGGGAGGTCATTGAATTTCATGCAAAAGTTTATCCCGTGCAAGACCCTGATACAAATTTTGCATTAGGGCTTGGGTGTCACGATGTGACTGCAGGTGTCACGCCAGGTACGAGACAAATCTCAAACGGAGCACCGGGGTAGCAATATAACAGAAGGCCCTAGAGCAATGGAGAGGGGAGCTTTGGGCTAATCCTTGCACTCCCTAACGTCCTTAGACGGGTCCTTTCCCCATGCACCGTCACATGCCTAGGCCCTCACTGGCCCTGAACTAACCCTAAAAGAACTAGGATGTTTAGTTTGCAAAAGAGTTTAGACTAGACTTTTGAAAAACTTTCTGACAGTGAGGGCAGTCGGAATGGAACAGGCGACCACGGGAGGCAGTGGGGGCAGTCAGAGCTTGGAACAGGCGACCATGGGAGGTAGTGAGGGCAGTCATACTCTCTAACAGGCTACCACGGGAGGCAGTGAGGGCAATCAGAGAGTATAACAGGCTACCACAGGAGGCTGTGAGGGCAGTCAGAGAATGGAACAGGCTACCCCGGGAGGCTATGAGAGTAGTCAGAGAGTGGAACAGGCTACCACGGGAGGCTGTGAGAGTAGTCAGAGAGTGGAACAGGCTACCACGGGAGGCTGTGAGAACAGTCAGAGAGTGGAACAGGCTACCACAGGAGGCAGTGAGGGTAGGCAGAGAGTGGAACAGGCTACCACGGGAGGTAGTGAGGGCAGTCAGGGAGTGGAACAGGCGACCACGGGAGGCTGTGAGGGTAGTCAGAGAGTAGAACAGGCTACCACGGGAGGCAGTGAGGGAAGTCAAAAGGTAGAACAGGCTACCACGAGAGGCAGTGAGTGTAGTCAGAGAGTGGAATAGGCTACCACGGGAAGCAGTGAGGGCAATCAGAGAGTATAACAGGCTACCACAGGAGGCTGTGAGGGCAGTCAGAGAATGGAACAGGCTACCCCGGGAGGCTATGAGAGTAGTCAGAGAGTGGAACAGGCTACCACGGGAGGCTGTGAGAGTAGTCAGAGAGTGGAACAGGCTACCACGGGAGGCTGTGAGAACAGTCAGAGAGTGGAACAGGCTACCACAGGAGGCAGTGAGGGTAGGCAGAGAGTGGAACAGGCTACCACGGGAGTTAGTGAGGGCAGTCAGGGAGTGGAACAGGCGACCACGGGAGGCTGTGAGGGTAGTCAGAGAGTAGAACAGGCTACCACGGGAGGCAGTGAGGGAAGTCAAAAGGTAGAACAGGCTACCACGAGAGGCAGTGAGTGTAGTCAGAGAGTGGAATAGGCTACCACGGGAAGCAGTGAGGGCAGTCATACTCTCTAACAGGCTACCACGGGAGGCAGTGAGGGCAATCAGAGAGTATAACAGGCTACCACAGGAGGCTGTGAGGGCAGTCAGAGAATGGAACAGGCTACCCCGGGAGGCTGTGAGGGTAGTCAGAGAGTGGAACAGGCTACCATGGGAGGCTATGAGAGTAGTCAGAGAGTGGAACAGGCTACCACGGGAGGTAGTGAGAACAGTCAGAGAGTGGAACAGGCTACCACAGGAGGCAGCGAGGGTAGGCAGAGAGTGGAACAGGCTACCACAGGAGGCAGTGAGGGTAGTCAGAGTGTGCCGCCCCCACATCAGCAGCCAGGCTGCTCGGATCAGGAGCCGCAGTGGCTTTAGGGGTCTCCGGATCCAGGGGTCATGCGGACACTCAAATAAAAAGGGGTTGTAATATGTACAGGGGATTGTTGTAGATAGTTCGTGACGCCACCCACGGTGTGTGGTAAGGTGGAGTACCACCGCTGCTGTTAGGGAGCACCCGGGACGATGGAGTGGCAGCTGGATGTTAACCCCTCCGTGGGTAGAGGTGGATGCCCCAGGGCTCAGTGTCCAGAACACAGGAGGTGATGGCTGCTGGTGAGGGTGCACCAGGCCAGACTGAAGGGTGTTGGTGTACTCACGATTAAATGATTGCACGCAAGTCTGCTGGTAAACCAAGGTGTCAGTGGCCGGCTGCCGCTTCAGGGTGTATACAGTCCCCACACCCGGCTGGTGTACAAATGTCCCTTCCTCCGGCACTTTGTACTTTCCTCCTGTTTTCGACAACCTCGTATAGAACGGGGAAGTCCACTCCTGGTCTGGTTTTGGTTGGGAGATGTGCCTGCGAAAACTGAACCTTGGGATCTCAGTGGGTTGTTGCGGATACCCTATCCCCCGCGGTGGGCTGCCGTTTTGCTCTATCTGGGCTAACACACTGGAACAACGTCTGGAACCTTGCTCCCGGCCTACTTAATTAGAGAAGGGGCTTGCAACCGTTTTCTAACTAGGGTCCAGGTACCCCGCCTGTGCATGGTTTCCGGACTAGATCTCCGCTGTCGGTACCGGCGGGCTCCAACCCTGTCCCGGTCCACTTTGGGATTTTTCGCGACCGGACTCCCGTCGCCCTTGGACACGGTCAACTACATGCCACCTAGCCAGTAGACCAGGGCCACTACCCTGGCTACCCTTCACTGGGCTCAAAGTTGACTTCTCTCCTACCTGGACTCTGACTTCCACTCACTTCAACTTGAACTCTGAACTAACTGGTTCCCTCCCCCAGATCCTCAAGACCCCTAGGTGGGCGCTCCCAATCCACCTGGTCCCGCCCACTGGTGTGTCCTTCCTACCCTGAGGGGGGTGGCTAGGGTTTTGAGGCAGATGGTACCTGATGTGGGGTGGTGTTGTGTGGGATGTAGTGTCTCTCTGTGACCACCTGGCAGCGCCAGGGCATCAGAAAAGAGTGGAACAGGCAACCGCAGCAGGCATTAAGAGCAGTCAGAGAGTGGAACAAGCTACCACGGGAGGCAGTGAGGGTAGTCAGAGAGTGGAACAGGCTACCACGGGAGGCTGTGAGGGTAGTCAGAGAGTGGAACAGGCTACCATGGGAGGCTGTGAGAGTAGTCAAAGAGGGGAACAGGCTACCACGGGAAGCTGTGAGGGTAGTCAGAATGCAACAGGCTACCACAGGAGGCAGTGAGGGCAGTCAGAGAGTGGAACAGGTGATCACGGTGAGGTAGTGGGGGCAGTCAGAGAGTGGAATAGGCGACCACGGGTTGTAGTGAGCTCTTCATCAATGAAAATCTTCAAGTGGAAACTGGAAACATATAGCTGGGATGATTTAAGAAAACCTGCACTCGCAGGGGGTTGGACTCAATGGCCCTTGAGGTCACTTCCGACTCTACCATTCTATGATTCTAAAAAGCACTCATTGCTTTCTTCAGCAGGAAACTGACCAGCTGGAACAGAAATAACACCACAGCTATGCAGCACTGAACTCCTTCAACATGGACAGCATGGGTATGAGCTGTAGCCGGCATAGGGAGTATTGAGGAACAGATATTTACTGTATAGCAGAAGGGAGTGGCTGCAGCTGAGGCTACAACTATCTGTTAGATCACTGCTGGATAGAAATGAACCTTAACCTCTTCAGTACCAGATGGCATTAAATATGGTCCAACTCAGAGGAAATGATGAGTGGGCATTAAAGTGGATCTGCGATCTACAATACGCTGTGACCATCTGATCCCCGAGATCACATCAGACTGTGACACAATTGTGAAATTGGGATCTTCAAGTGACATCTTTGTTACCCTTTATGTTCGGTGGACTGGTTAAGACACCACTCTCCAAAATTGGTCAGGTGATCCTTGGGAAATTATCCACCATAATCTAAAAGTAGTTCCCCACTCGATCTCTATTTCATCCCCCTATATAAAAGTGATATTCTATAACAGTTTTTCATCTCATCACAGTGTCACCAGCAAAGCCCCCCCACACCATCACACCTCCTCCTCCATGCTTCACGGTGGGAACCAGCCATGTAGAGTCCATCTGTTCACCTTTTCTGTGTCGCACAAAGACACGGTAAGATCTCAAATTTGGCCTCATCAGACCAAAGCACAGATTTCCACTGGTCTAATGTCCATTCCTTGTGTTCTTTAGCCCAAACAAGTCTCTTCTGCTTGTTGCCTGTCCTTAGCAGTGGTTTCCCAGCAGCTATTTTACCATGAAGGCTGCTGCACAAAGTCTCCTCTTAACAGTTGTTCTAGAGATGTGTCTGCTGCTAGAACTCTGTGTGGCTTTGACCTGGTCTCTAATCTGAGCTGCTGTTAACCTGCGATTTCTGAGGCTGGTGACTCAGATAAACTTATCCTCCTCCGCAGAGGTGACTTTTGATCTTCCTTTCCTGGGGCGGTCCTCATGTGAGCCAGTTTCTTTGTAGCATTTAATGGTTTTGCCACTGCACTTGGGGACACTTTCAAAGTTTTCCAAATTTTTCGGACTGACTGACTTTTATTTCTTAAAGTAATGATGGCCACTCGTTTTTCTTTACTTAGAATTTGTATTATGGCAAGAAAAAAGCAGCTAACAGTCTATTCAGTAGGACTATCAGCTGTGTATCCACCAGACTTCTGCACAACACAACTGATGGCCCTAACCCCATTTATAAGGCAAGAAATCCCACTTATTAAACCTGACAGGGCGCACCTGTGAAGTGAAGACCATTTCCGGTGACTACCTCTTGAAGCTCATGAAGAGAATGCCAAGAGTGTGCAAAGCAGAAATCAAAGCAAAAGGTGGCTACTTTGAAGAACCTAGAATATAAGACATATTTTCAGTTGTTTCACACTTTTTTGTTAAGTATTTCATTCTACATGTGTAAATTCATAGTTTTGATGCCTTCAATGTGAATCTACAATTTTCAGAGTCATGAAAATAAAGAAAAATCTTTGAATGAGAAGGTGTGTCCAAACCTTTGGTCTGCACTGTATGTATATATATATATATATATATATATATATATATATATATATATATATATACATATATATACAATATATATATATATATATATACAGTATATATATATATATACATTATATATATATATATATATATATATATATATATATATATATATATATATATATATATATATATATATATATACACAGTTAGGTCCAGAAATATTTGGACAGTGACACAAGTTTTGTTATTTTAGCTGTTTACAAAAACATGTTCAGAAATACAATTCTATATATAATATGGGCTGAAAGTGCACACTCCCAGCTGCAATATGAGAGTTTTCACATCCAAATCGGAGAAAGGGTTTAGGAATCATAGCTCGGTAATGCATAGCCTCCTCTTTTTCAAGGGACCAAAAGTAATTGGACAAGGGACTCTAAGGGCTGCAATTAACTCTGAAGGCGTCTCCCTCATTAACCTGTAATCAATGAAGTAGTTAAAAGGTCTGGGGTTGATTACAGGTGTGTGGTTTTGCATTTGGAAGCTGTTGCTGTGACCAGACAACATGCGGTCTAAGGAACTCTCAATTGAGGTGAAGCAGAACATCCTGAGGCTGAAAAAAAAGAAAAAATCCATCAGAGAGATAGCAGACATGCTTGGAGTAGCAAAATCAACAGTCGGGTACATTCTGAGAAAAAAGGAATTGACTAGTGAGCTTGGGAACTCAAAAAGGCCTGGGTGTCCACGGATGACAACAGTGGTGGATGATCACCGCATACTTTCTTTGGTGAAGAAGAACCCATTCACAACATCAACTGAAGTCCAGAACACTCTCAGTGAAGTAGGTGTATCTGTCTCTAAGTCAACAGTAAAGAGAAGACTCCATGAAAGTAAATACAAAGGGTTCACATCTAGATGCAAACCATTCATCAATTCCAAAAATAGACAGGCCAGAGTTAAATTTGCTGAAAAACACCTCATGAAGCCAGCTCAGTTCTGGAAAAGTATTCTATGGACAGATGAGACAAAGATCAACCTGTACCAGAATGATGGGAAGAAAAAAGTTTGGAGAAGAAAGGGAACGGCACATGATCCAAGGCACACCACATCCTCTGTAAAACATGGTGGAGGCAACGTGATGGCATGGGCATGCATGGCTTTCAATGGCACTGGGTCACTTGTGTTTATTGATGACATAACAGCAGACAAGAGTAGCCGGATGAATTCTGAAGTGTACCGGGATATACTTTCAGCCCAGATTCAGCCAAATGCCGCAAAGTTGATCGGACGGCGCTTCATAGTACAGATGGACAATGACCCCAAGCATACAACCAAAGCTACCCAGGAGTTCATGAGTGCAAAAAAGTGGAACATTCTGCAATGGCCAAGTCAATCACCAGATCTTAACCCAATTGAGCATGCATTTCACTTGCTCAAATCCAGACTTAAGACGGAAAGACCCACAAACAAGCAAGACCTGAAGGCTGCAGCTGTAAAGGCCTGGCAAAGCATTAAGAAGGAGGAAACCCAGCGTTTGGTGATGTCCATGGGTTCCAGACTTAAGGCAGTGATTGCCTCCAAAGGATTCGCAACAAAATATTGAAAATAAAATTTTTTTTTTGGGGTTTGGTTTATTTGTCCAATTACTTTTGACCTCCTAAAATGTGGAGTGTTTGTAAAGAAATGTGACAATTCCTACAATTTCTATCAGATATTTTTGTTCAAACCTTCAAATTAAACGTTACAATCTGCACTTGAATTCTGTTGTAGAGGTTTCATTTCAAATCCAATGTGGTGGCATGCAGAGTCCAACTCGCGAAAATTGTGTCACTGTCCAAATATTTCTGGACCTAACTGTATATATATATATATATATTAGCTGTAGTACCCGGGTGTTGCCCGGGATAGTAACATAGTAACTGTCTCTCTCCCAGTCTCTGTCTGTCTCTGTTTGTCTTTCCCAGTCTCTGTTTGTCTCTCCCAGTCTCTGTCTCCCCATCTGTCTCTATGTGAATGTCTCTTTCTGTGTCTGTCTGTATGTCTGTCTCTATCTCTCTGTCTCTGCATCTATCTCTCGGTCTGTCTCTTTCTCTCTCTCTGTCTGTCTCTCTCTCTGTGTCGGTCAGTCTCTTTCCCTGTCTCTTTCCCCATCTGTCTCTGTCTGTCTGTGTCTGTCTGCCTCTGTCTGTCTCTTTGACTGTCTGTCTCTCTCTCTCTCTTTCCCTGTCTGCCTCTTACTCTGTCTGTGTCTATGTCTATCTCTTCCTACCCGTCTCCCAACCGATATCATATTACTTCACACATAAGCTTCTTATACTAACAATTTATTTTGATCCTATAGCAACCAACCACAGCTCCTATTAATAACCTGTAGCTCGCAGCTCCATTGACTTTAATGGAGGCAGGTTTTTTGGAGAGTAACTGTAAAGCTCGGGGTTAAATTTTCCTGTCAAAACATACCGTAGCCTATGACGTTCCCTGGGTCACATGAGGTGTCTGTGCAAAATTTTGTGATTGTAAATGCAATGGTGCGGATTCCTTTAGTGGACATTCACACACATACACATCTATCTATCTATCTATATATATATATATATATATATATATATATATATATATATATATATATATATATATATATATATAAAATCCCTGGTGGGCTTGAGCAATGAGTGAATTGTTTATAAAGCCCCTTGTGGCCTTAAGCAGAGGGGTCATTATTTGTAATTTATAAATTCCTAAGTGGTCATGATCAGTGAGGACATTATTTATAAATTCCCTGGTGGTCTTGTGTAGTGAGGGGATTATTCATAAATTCCCTTGGTCTACAAAAGGGTTCCCCAAGTACTCCAGTCATCATGGCCACCACCAGTGCATGTTTTCAGGATTCAGAGGTGATGGAAACATCACCTGTGCAGATGATTACATACTGGTGGTGGCTTTTGAGGACACTGGTCCAAAACAATGGGGGATTTATTTATACAGTCTCTCATGGCTGTATTGTCACACTAGGTATGGGGAAATACTGAGAGAATGACAAAAAAGGAGGGAGGAGAAGAGGGAAACCCTGTATCTAGGAGATGGGGAGATGATGACCCCTGATAAAACCTTCTGTTGGCCCCTGGCTCCCCTGCCATCCCTAGATAGGGATTTCACACCTATGCAGGTGCAGAGCAGGAAATGCGATGAAGCAGAGTGAACATAGTGAGGAGGTTATGAGGAGGTGATGGGGCGTTGATCCAGAGAACTAGTCTGATAGCTGAATATGTAGTCAGAATATGGAGCTATTATTGTGTGTCCCATGGGGTTTTTGCCTTCGTCAGGATAAACATGTTAGGCTATAGGTTGCTCTTGATGGACTTACCTTCAACCTCTAAAACTATGAAACTATGAAAGATGAACCAGTATAGCAGAGCTGAGTTTTCATTGTAGGCTTAATGTAGCAGAGCAGGAAATGCGATGTAGCAGAGTTGAATCAGGGAAAAGGAGCCAGCACAGCACAACTGAGTTTACAAGGGTGGATCAATCTAGCAGAACTGGCACAGCGATGTAGCAGATTTAGCTCAGATGAGACTGAAATATCAGTAATCGAACTGTGACACCCTGGCCAGCCAGGTAGTCACAGAAAGAGTTAAACCTCCTTGGTTCCACCTGATCCCACACTGGTACAGTGAGGCAGCCGCCCCCTCCCCCCAGTGTAACAAAAAGAGCAGGAGGGGAGGAGTTGAGTCAGTCAGTGGAAGGAGGAGGAGAGGAGAGCAGTCAGGGGTTGTGGCCCTTGTGCTGCTGGGGAAGTGGAGAAAGGAGAAAGCCGAGTCTTGGAGCTGAAGTAGAGAGTAGGCTCAGGGGCACCTGTAGTGGACCGGGGCAGGGTAGTGGCCCGCCGGTAGTGTGCACGGGACCCCGGACTTGTGCAAAGAGAGGACTTCCACCATCTTAAAAAGAGAAGGTGACTCTTAGCTGGAGTGCAGAGGAGAGAGGGCCCTGCTTCGTGTACCGGGTGTGGGATCTGAACACCCCCGTACCAAAGGCCTACGGACACCGGCAATTTCTGGTTAAGTACTGGACTCTCTGCTTCCTGACCCTACACATGAAAACAGCCTCATCCAACACAGGACAACCGAACTGTGAGTTTCCTGCTCCCTGCAATCCCTGCCACCACCACAACCCCCAATTGGGCCCCGGGACTACAACTCCCCTACCCGTGGAGGGGATCCCACCTTGCTGCCCCACACCATCAGTCCCGGGCACGGTCCCCAGAGGCAGCGGTGGTGCCACCATCTCATCACTGCAACCCACGGGTGGCGTCACAGATAATCTCCCCTGTACATATTCCCCTTTTTCTTTGTTGTGGAGCCTGGGATCACAGACCGGGTCACGCTACCGCGATACCTCTAGAAGCGACCCCATTGGCCCGGCTCTGAGTACCCCCTATCCCTGGGCGACACAATTTGGCGTCACGAACAGGATTCTTACCCCATCCGTGACCTGGATGATGTGCGCCTTGTAATCCGTGAACAGTTTGAAAATTTTGACCTGTCGCCATCTTGCCCGTCATTTTTGGCGCCAAAACAACGGCACCATCTTCATCTTCCCCGAAAATGGCGCAAAGTTGAAGCCCCGCCCCCTGGGAACACGTCCGGAAGGAGTGCTCGCAAATGACTAAGGGCAGGCGGGCAGAGATGCGGTGGCATGTAACTTGAACTGTAAAGTGCAGGGACGCCAGGACTGTGCAAAATTCCGTTCCTGGACACAAGAGCGGCAAGATGTCACAGCAGGCTGCAACCCTGATGACATCTCACCCGGCCCCGAGCATGGCTGCAACGGTGATGACGTCGGCTCCGGCAGTCCGCCCGGCCGCAACGGTAATGAAGTCGGCTCCGGCAGTCCGCCCGGCCGCAACGGAGGTGGCCCCCATCCTGAAATCTCCCCAAGCTGCAGCATCAGCCGCTCCCAAATATCCCGTCCCGGCTGTGGAACAGCGGGAGTGCACCTGCCGAGAGGAGGAGCAGGCCACGGAGCGTTGGGGCTCTCGGCAGTTAGCGAGGCCGGTTGTAGCCAGCGCCGAGGGCACCAGAGTGGGCCTGGCTCCTGAGCAGGAGTCGGAGCACGGAGCCCGTGCCCCATACTGGGAGCGGCAGTAGTTGTAAAAATGTTGTTTTATGGACTGGCGGGAAGGACAGTTTAGCAACGTTTAAAGTGATGTGCCTCCCCTTAGGGGGATGAGAAGTTTTATGTTTTATATGCATTACATGTTTATTCTTTTTGCAGTTTTCCTGGAAAATAAAAACCCATCGGTGGCCGAACAGCCCGCGGACAGTCTATGTTTTACCAAGGGGGAATGTGACGCCCTGGCCAGGTCCCCTCCCCCCAGTGTAACAAAAGAGCAGGAGGGGAGGAGTTGAGTCAGTCAGTGGAAGGAGAGGAGAGCAGTCAGAGATTGTGGCTCCTGGGCTGCTGGGGAAGTGGAGAAAGGAGAAAGCCGCGTCTTGGAGCTGAAGTAGAGCGTAGGCTCAGGGGCACCTGTAGTGGACCGGGGCAGGGTAGTGGCCCGCCGGTAGTGTGCACGGGACCCCGGACTTGTACAAAGGGAGGACTTCCCCTGTCCGAAACAGAGAAGGTGACTCTTAGCTGGAGTGCAGAGGAGAGAGGGCCTGGCTTCGTGTACCGGGTGTGGGATCCGCACACCACCGTACCAAAGGCCTACGGACACCGGAAATTTCTGGTTAAGTACTGGACTCTCTGCTTCCTGACC
The DNA here is from genome assembly GCF_048569485.1 of Anomaloglossus baeobatrachus. Lineage (NCBI taxonomy): Eukaryota > Metazoa > Chordata > Amphibia > Anura > Aromobatidae > Anomaloglossus > Anomaloglossus baeobatrachus. The sequence goes on from NC_134358.1 coordinate 40,435,839, forward strand.
CTACACATGAAAGCAGCCTCATCCAAATCCAGGACAACCGAACTGTGAGTTTCCTGCTCCATGCAATCCCTGCCACCACCACAACTCCCAATTGGGCCCCGGGACTACAACTCCCCTACCCGTGGAGGGGATCCCACCTTGCTGCCCCCACACCATCAGTCCCGGGCACGGTCCCCAGAGGCAGCGGTGGTGCCACCATCCATCACTGCAACCCACGGGTGGCGTCACAGACAATCTCCCCTGTACATATTCCCCTTTTTCTTTGTTGTGGAGCCTGGGATCACAGACCAGGTCACGCCACCGTGATACCTCTAGAAGCGACCCCATTGGCCCAGCTCTGAGTACCTCCTATCCCTGGGAGACACAGAACCATGATGTAGCAGAGCTGAAGCAGTGAGAAGCTTACCAGTACTGTGTACCAGCAGCATGTCTGTGCTGGGCTGCAAAACTCTGGAGGGGATGTTGGCACAGAAGCGTGTCAGCAACTCTACACGCAAAGGGGCCAGCAGGAGAAAATGTAGAGAGGAGCGAACGCACTCCTTCTCCAGACAAAACCTGTGTTTGTGATCTGCCTCGGATGGGGGGTACAACACTTACTTCAATTTTGAGGGAAGAGTCCAACTCCCTGCAGCCGGTCACCATTGCAGACATGGAAGGGCAGCACGTCACACAGAATGTCTCCTTACAACGCAACATGTAACAACTTATTTGTTCTGCAACTGTGTAGACAGATATGACCATCACTACCCCGTTCAGCTGCCGCTGTTCTTTGGGGTACTTCTTCTTGCTTAGCCCACTGCCTGGGAATTAGCCTTCCAGCTGCTGACCCTAAGCCCCTTAATTAACCCTGTTCTTGTCTGCGCTGTTTCACGTGTCCATACACTGCCTCGGACAGCTTCACTAGGCCTGTCCTGGGGTAGGCCGTAGGCTATGGACACATACAAATATTTAAATAGTAGTCGTCATTTTTTAATTTTACAAATCAATAGTAATCATGAATATCAGCAATTTTGTGGTATATCTTAGCAGAGAAATCTGTTCGGACATAGCCCGTTTGGGGATGAGCCATAGGCTCCGGACACATACTAATATTTAAATAGTAGTCGTCATTTTAATTTTACAAATCAATAGTAATCATGAGCATCAGAAACTTTGTAGTATATCTTAGCAGAGAAATCTGTTTTGACATAGCCCGCCCCAGAGTGAGCCATAAGCGCCGGACACATACTAATATTTAAATAGTAGCCGTCATTTTAATTTTAATTTTACAAATCAATATTAATCATGAATATCAGCAACTTTGTAGTATATCTTATCAGAGAAATCTGTTCAGACATAGCCCGTCGCGGGATGAGCCGTAGGCTCCGGACACATACTAATATTTAAATAGTAGTCCTCATTTTAATTTTTATTTTACAAATCAATAGTAATCATGAACATCAGAAACTCTGTAGTATATCTTATCAGAGAAATCTGTTTGGACATAGCCCGTCCTGGGGTGAGCCGTAGGCTCCGGACACATACTAATATTTAAATAGTAGGCGTCATTTTAATTTTACAAATCAATAGTTATCATGAACATCAGAAACTTTATAGTATATTTTATCAGAGAAGTCTGTTCAGACATAGCCCATCCCGGGATGAGCCGTAAGCTCTGGACACATACTAATATTTAAATAGTAGCTGTCATTTTAGTTTTTATTTTACAAATCAATATTAATCATGAATATCAACAAATTTGTGGTATATCTTATCAGAGAAATCTGTTCCAACATAGCCCGTCCTGGGGTGAGCCGTAGGCTCTGGACACATACTAATATTTAAATAGTAGTCATAATTTTAATTTTACAAATCAATAGTTATCATGAACATCAGAAACTTTATAGTATATTTTATCAGAGAAGTCTGTTCAGACATAGCCCGTCCCGGGATGAGCCGTAAGCTCCGAACACATACTAATATTTAAATAGTAGCCGTCATTTTAATTTTACAAATCAATAGTAATCATGAACATCAGCAACTTTGTAGTATATCTTATCAGAGAAATCTGTTTGGACATAGCCCGTCCTGGGGTGAGCCGTAGGCTCCGGACACACACTAATATTTAAATAGTAGCCGTCATTTTAATTTTACAAATCAATAGTTATCATGAACATCAGAAACTTTATAGTATATTTTATCAGAGAAGTCTGTTCAGACATAGCCCATCCCGGGATGAGCCGTAAGCTCCGGACACATACTAATATTTAAATAGTAGCCGTCATTTTAATTTTTATTTTACAAATCAATATTAATCATGAATATCAGCAAATTTGTGGTATATCTTATCAGAGAAATCTGTTCCAACATAGCCCGTCCTGGGGTGAGCCGTAGGCTCTGGACACATACTAATATTTAAATAGTAGTCATAATTTTAATTTTACAAATCAATAGTTATCATGAACATCAGAAACTTTATAGTATATTTTATCAGAGAAGTCTGTTCAGACATAGCCCGTCCCGGGATGAGCCGTAAGCTCCGAACACATACTAATATTTAAATAGTAGCCGTCATTTTAATTTTACAAATCAATAGTAATCATGAACATCAGCAACTTTGTAGTATATCTTATCAGAGAAATCTGTTTGGACATAGCCCGTCCTGGGGTGAGCCGTAGGCTCCGGACACACACTAATATTTAAATAGTAGCCGTCATTTTAATTTTACAAATCAATAGTTATCATGAACATCAGAAACTTTATAGTATATTTTATCAGAGAAGTCTGTTCGGACATAGCCCATCCCGGGATGAGCCGTAAGCTCCGGACACATACTAATATTTAAATAGTAGCTGTCATTTTAATTTTTATTTTACAAATCAATATTAAATCATGAATATCAGCAAATTTGTGGTATATCTTATCAGAGAAATCTGTTCGGATATAGCCCGTTGCAGGATGAGCCATAGGCTCCGAACACATACTAATATTTAAATAGTAGCCGTCATTTTAATTTTACAAATCAATAGTAATCATGAACATAAGCAACTTTGTAGTATATCTTATTAGAGAAATCTGTTCGGACATAGCCCGTCCCGGGATGAGCTGTAGGCTCCGGACACATACTAATATTTAAATAGTAGTCGTCATTTTAATTTTTATTTTACAAATCAACAGTAATCATGAACATCAGCAACTTTGTAGTATATCTTATCAGAGAAATCTGTTCCAACATAGCCCGTCCTGGGGTGAGCCGTAGGCTCCGGACACATACTAATATTTAAATAGTAGTCATAATTTTAATTTTACAAATCAATAGTAATCATGAACATCAGAAACTTTGTAGTATATCTTATCAGAGAAATCTGTTCAGACATAGCCCATCCCGGGGTGAGCCGTAGGCTCCGGACACATACTAATATTTAAATAGTAGTCGTCATTTTAATTTTTATTTTACAAATCAACAGTAATCATGAACATCAGAAACTTTATAGTATATTTTATCAGAGAAGTCTGTTCAGACATAGCCCATCCCGGGATGAGCCGTAAGCTCCGGACACATACTAATATTTAAATAGTAGCTGTCATTTTAATTTTTATTTTACAAATCAATATTAATCATGAATATCAGCAAATTTGTGGTATATCTTATCAGAGAAATCTGTTCGGACATAGCCCGTTGCAGGATGAGCCATAGGCTCCGAACACATACTAATATTTAAATAGTAGCCGTCATTTTAATTTTACAAATCAATAGTAATCATGAACATCAGCAACTTTGTAGTATATCTTATTAGAGAAATCTGTTCGGACATAGCCCGTCGCGGGATGAGCCGTAGGCTCCGGACACATACTAATATTTAAATAGTAATCATTTTAATTTTACAAATCAATAGTAATCATGAACATCAGCAACTTTGTAGTATATCTTATTAGAGAAATCTGTTCGGACATAGCCCCTCCCGGGGTGAGCCGTAAGCTCCGGACACATACTAATATTTAAATAGTAGCTGTCATTTTAATTTTTATTTTACAAATCAATATTAATCATGAATATCAGCAAATTTGTGGTATATCTTATCAGAGAAATCTGTTCGGACATAGCCCGTTGCAGGATGAGCCATAGGCTCCGAACACATACTAATATTTAAATAGTAGTTCTCATTTTAATTTTTATTTTACAAATCAATAGTAATCATGAACATCAGAAACTCTGTAGTATATCTTATCAGAGAAATCTGTTTGGACATAGCCCGTCGCGGGATGAGCCGTAGGCTCCGGATACACACTAATATTTAAATAGTAGGCGTTATTTTAATTTTTATTTTACAATTCAAAAGTAATCATGAACATCAGAAACTTTGTAGTATATCTTATCAGAGAATTCTGTTTGGACATAGCCCGTCGCGGGATGAGCCGTAGGCTCTGGACACAATTACTAATATTTAAATAGTAGTCATTTTAATTTTACAAATCAATAGTAATCATGAACATCAGCAACTTTGTAGTATATCTTATTAGAGAACTCTGTTCGGACATAGCCCGTCGCGGGGTGAGTCGTAGGCTCCGGACACATACTAATATTTAAATAGTAGCTGTCATTTTAATTTTTATTTTACTAATCAATAGTAATCATGAACATCAGCAACTTTGTAGTATATCTTATCAGAGAAATCTGTTTCTTTCTCATTTACTCTCGATTCAGGGGTAAAATCCGTAAGATCTGTATTTAGTGAAGAAAGAAATTTCCATTACTGAGATAGAAGATGATAGGTAATCGGCAGCCTCCATTGGAGTCCAGTATAATATGACACCCGTCCCATTATATACCCAGTGTGGCCCAGTTATATCTAATCCTGTAGAATAAGCCGTCGAATTAGTTAATTTGCAGAGAAGGGAACGAGCTGCGACACTTGAACCCAGGCGCCGACTAATTGGAAGAAAAATTTGCCGAAAGAAGAATGTTCCTGTCCTGAGATCTCAGAAGAAGATTCCTTATTTTTTTTTCTTTCTAACAGTCGGATTAAAATAAAAAATCTTCAATTGGTTTAATTTTCTTGAAAATCAAAAGCGAGAGAAATAAGAAATGTGCGAAATGCTGAGTCTGACAGATTTATGTCTTTTTCCACCTCAGTAACTGTGTAACTATGTAATTAAAGCCGAGGATCTGGTAATATAGAGTTTCGTGTGGAGTCAGCAGTGTGATGTAAGGACAGCTCCAGGCTGAGACTGCACAGGATGAAGGAGGCCGATAAGGAGGATTAATGGTTGGCCGAGGAGCTGAAGACGGCGGCGATCAGGCCAAAACACCGCCGTCCTTTTAAATGGTAATATTTGGCTTCGCTAATATTAGGACTGTCACACCGAGTGCTAAAATAGCGGTGAAAATGTTATCAGACGTGTACCAGAGTCAGAGTAATGGTGCACGGAGGCAATTACTGACAAAATAATCAGTCAATAAAGGAAATGTACATTTTTACAAACCATTATCTCAAATAAAAAAAACCCCAAAGAATATGTTGACCACCGTTTTTTGTATGCAGCTCCTATGCTGATTTATGTATTTTCATGGTAGGGGTTGTCCAGGACTGTACAGTAAGCTCCTTAGCTCCCCCTAGTGGTGGCTGCAGACATACACAGTTTTTTCCTTTGACTAAGGCTGCTTTCACACTTCCATTTTTTTCCTTCAGTTGCAATCCGTCGCCTTCAGGAAATACAGTATCCTGAAAAATATTTTTAAGAAATCCGTTTTTTCCCCCATAGATTTGCGACGGATTGTGACTGATGGCATTGAGTTGCATCCACCGCGTGAAGGATCAGTCGTTTAGTGACTGACCGTGGGGCGGTAGCAATGTGAAATGTAGCGTTTTTTGTTCAACGGCAAAAAAACGGATGCCGACGGATGCGTTGTTTTATAATGGAAGCCTAGGGACGCCGGAATCTGTCGGTATCCATCTTATGATGCAATTGGGCGACGTATCTGTCTTTTTATTCTCTCTCTGTGTCTTTCTCTCTATCTCTGTCTCTCTCTATCTCCCTATCTCTCTCCCTCTGTCTCTGTCTTTCCCTATCTCTGTCTCTATCTCTCTCTGTCTCGCTCACCCTACCTCTCGCTCTGTCTCTCTATCTTTTACTCTCTCTTTCTGTGTCTGTCTCTCTCTCTGTTTTTCTCTGCCTCTGTTTCTATCTCTATCTCTCTCTGTCTCTCTCTGTGTCAGTCTCTCTCTCAGTCTGTCTCTCTTTCTCTCTCTTTGTCTCTATCTTTCTCTCTCTCTGTCCCTCTCTCTATGTTTCTCTGTCTCTCTGTCTCTCATTCTCTCTCTTTGTCTCTCTATCTTTCTCTCTCTCTGTCTGTCTGTTTCTTTCTCTATCTCTCTGTCTGTCTCTATCTCTGTCTCTCTCTGTGTCTCTCTGTCTCTCCCTCTCTCTGTCTCTCTTTGTCTCTCTATCTTTCTCTCTCTGTCTGTCTCTGTCTCTCTATCTCTGTCTCTCTCTGTCTCTGTTTCTCTTTCTCTATCTCTCTGTCTGTCTCTATCTCTGTCTCTGTCTCTCTCTCGCTCTCTCTCTCCCTGTCTCTCTCTCTCTCTCTCTCTGTCTCTGTCTGTCTCTCTTTGTCTCTCTATCTTTCTCTCTCTGTCTGTCTGTTTCTCTCTCTATCTCACTGTCTCCGTTTCTCTTTCTCTATCTCTCTCTTTCCCTGTCTCTGTCTCTCTCTCTGTTTATCTCTCTCTCTGTTTCTCTCTGTCTCTCTCTATCTCTCTGTCTCTGTTTCTTTCTCTATCTCTCTGTCTCTCTCTGTCTCTCTCTATCCCTGTCTGTCTCTCTGTCTGTCTCTATCTCTCTGTCTCTCTGTCTCTCTTTCTCTGTCGCTCTCTGTTTCTTTCTCTCTCTGTCTGTCTCTCTCTCTCTTTCTCTCTCTCTGTCTGTCTCTGTTTCTCTCTCTGTCTGTCACAAAACGGAATGTGACTGATGGAAAAAAACGGAAGTGTGAAAGTAGCCTAAGCAGGGAAAAAAATATTTGATGCAAGATATTTAAAAAAAAATGATGTTTCAGAGTGAAAATTCCTTTTAAAGCATAACATCCCCTGCGCTGACTAACCCCTTGAAGCAGAGGTCACTGTATACAGCTGGCTCTGCAGCAGGGAATAAGTGAATGATGTAGAAGTATTCACACTGCTCCAGGGTAAAACCATAAATGACAAGGTGAAAATATGCAGGAATGAAAAGGATTTTCCGTAAGAAGCTGATTTTTATTTTTTTATGTATTTTTTTTAACATTTTTTAATGATATACAAAATAATCATGAAATATTCCCATTTTTCACACTGGCCATTAAAGCAGACTGAGGTTTTGTGGCCGCGTTGTGTCCTATGTTCGGGGCGTACAGTATACAAGGAGAGAAGCTGCCGTCGTGTTTATCAAATGTTTCCAGTTTGCTCCATTGACCCAACCTACATCCTTGTTGTCTCCGTTTCTTCCTTTCTGCTGTAAGGAAAAGGGCAGTAACTTTAGCGCAGTTACTGGGAGGCAGAGGGGGTGGCATGGACTCGAGTGGGTGTATGGTACAAATCAGGAGTGGGTGTATGAGGCTGAGCGCACACTATACTCGGCAAATAACTCACTTTGTGACTGCCAGTTTCTGAATCCTCACCAAGTGCATCACATGCTGTGAGGATGCTCCTGTGCTGGTGGTGAAAACGATCTATCATGTGATCGCAAGTATGAGATTTCCATGCTTCTGGCCACATTACCACTAGACGTCTATTGAGTGAGGCCGCATAAGTCTAGTCAGAATGTGACTGGAAATATGGAAATCCTCAACTTGCTGACCCCTTCTCAAAACACTGTGTGCCTCCAATACAGAGTTGACTACTCTAAAGCCTGCTTTACAAGCTGCAATGTATCTTACAATGTGTCGGCGGGGTCATGTTGTGGCGCCCTGGACAAGCCAGGTCGTCACAGGTACTGCAACAACACACCCCACACCCCGGCTAGGCACACCAAAGTCAGACAAAAATCCTTGTTGCCTCCCTCCAGGGGCTGATGTCCACACCAGGGGGTGGAGCCAGGCGGTTGGCCCCACCCACCGAGGAGTACACAGTCCTGGAGGCGGGAAAAGGAAGGGAGACAGAGAGAGAGAGAGGAGTTTTGGAGTGAAGGAGGGAAGTGGTAGTAGAGGAGACTGACCGTGTCCGGGTGCATGGCCCGGGCACATACAGCAAGGGTGGCAGACGGTGGTGACCGTCTGCAGGCGAGGCAGATTGACGTGAACCGTAAGGACCAGGGACGGGCGGTGGCCCACCGGTACCGGATCGGGGAGTGAAGAGAAGCCAGCACCATTCGGCAGGGCCTACGGACCCCGACCAGGCTTGGAGTCGCCGTAAAACCGGTCAAATCCGTTAGCGAAGGGAACCTCCGGGGTTTCCCAGCAGTCAAGACCCGATTGAAGGCAACAGCTCAAACCGTGAAGGGAAATACAGTCACCGCCAAGGCTACAGTTCCCAGGGCCAGAGCCTGCGGGCAAAAGGGGCTCCCTCAGCATCCATCCAAGCTGGGGAGCGGGTTACCAGTGGGAAGCCATCAGAACCGATAACACAACACAGGTGCAGGGAAAGGCAGTCACCACCAACCTACTGGGAGAAGAACCACCGCAGCCGTCTGTGGGACCCGTCCATCCAGCCGTTTGTTTTACCGGAGACTTTGTATTCATCATTGGCTGAGTGAGTACCACTGTGCCGTGCGGCACCGCGCTGCCCCTGCGACCCTGCACCTCACCAGGCCCCGTTACCCACCTGCCATCCTCCCTTCACCGGGCCCCGGGACACCCAACCCCCCTACCCGTGGAGGGGAAATACAACATCTAAGCTGCTACCTGTCATCGCTCCCGGGATCCCCGTCCAGAGCAGCGGTGGTGTCACAACCTCACCACAACCGTGGGTGGCGTCATGGACAATAAACCCCCAAAACCATCACCCTTTTCACTCACGGGCGAAGAGCGCCGCTCGAGTCCCCGAGATCCGGCCCACCGCTCGAGCCACCACCAAGCAGCAGCAGCAGCGGCCGGACCCGAGCAGTGGGTGAGCGCAGCGTCCCCCTCCCCGCCCGCGACAACGTCGTAAGTGATGCACATCTGGCATCGTAAGTTACATTGCAGTGTGTGACAGGTACGTGCGATCGCGATTGAAGGGTAAAACGTTCATCACATACACATGATACCTTTCTCTAGAATTGCACGTCAGATTGTTCATCGTACCCGGGGTATCACACATTGCAGTGTGTAACACCCCGGGAACGATGAACAGATCTTACCTACGTCCTGCGGCTCCCAGCCCACAATGCAGAAGGAAGGAGGTGGGCGGGATGATTACGTCCCGCTCAGCTCCGCCCCTCCGCTTCTATTGGCCGGCTGCCATGTGACGTCGATGTGATGCGGAACATCCCTCCCAGTCCAGGAAGTGGACGTTCGCCGCCCACATCGAGGTCGTATGGAAGGGTAAGTACGTGTGACGGGCGTTAATCGTTTGTGCGGCACATTCAATAAATTGAACGTGCCACACATACGATGGGGGCGTTGCAAATCGCATACGATATCGTATGCGAAATTGCAACGTGTAAAGCAGGCATAACTGAACAGTCAAGAGATTCCAAAAGTGCTGGTGAAACTTCACGGGGAAGTACTCAGTGAACGACCAAAGGTAAGGGAAGACCCTGTGTCTAGGGTGGAGATGATGACCTCTGACCAAGCCTATCGCTGGGCCCTGGCTTCCCTCACCACTCTAGGTAGGTTCCGCACCTATGCGCCAAGCAGCATACTTGGCCTAAGGCTAACCCTGATCTGGGCCCTAGGTAGGGTATGGATGGGATGACCTCTTTGTCAACCTCGCTAGGAGCTAAAGGGATAACAAACAAGGGAAAATGACAAACAACTTATCTTCAAGAAGATTCAGAGAGAGGGACTGCAAAATGGAACAAAGTGACTCCAGATGATTGCAGGCAGACATTTTGCACTCAGGATCTGTAGGATCACCAGCACACACCAGGAGAGAATAAGGGAATTTAAAGACACAATTGGAAGAGCTGATGAAAACAGCTGAAAGGATGAAGAATTCCGTGGGGTCTTAAAGGGAAAGGGATGAATCCCCAAGCAGAGGAGATATAGAAGCTAAATGCTGCGACCTTCTATAGCCGGACACCACAGGATTGTTTATCACTCGTGACAGTGTGATTCGCAACCCTCTCGCAGAGCAGGATGTGGCTCACGACCCTCAGAGCTATATTTGGCTTGCGACTCTCTGTCAGAGATGAAGGTGGGTCATGACCCTCTTTCACAACTGAATATGGCTCATGACCCTCTTTCAGAGAGGGATGTGTTTCACGACTCTCAGAACTGGATGTGGCTTGAGACCCTCTCTCAGAACTGGATGTGGCTTAAACCCTCTCTCAGAGCTGGATGTCATTTGTGACCCTCTCTCAGAGCTGGATGTAACTTGCGGCCCTCTCTCAGAGCAGAATGTGGCTCGCGACCCTTTTTCAAAGCTGAATGTGGCTCATGACCCTCTGTCAGAGCTGAATGTGGCTCATGACCCTCTGTCAGAGCTGAATGGGACTCACCACTCTATGCCAGAGCTGAATGTGGCTTGCGAGCCTCCCTCAGAGGTTAATGGGGTCGTGGCCATCTCATCGCTCAGAGCTGAATGTACAGTTAGGTCCAGAAATATTTGGACAGTGACACAATTTTCGCGAGTTGGGCTCTGCATGCCACAACATTGGATTTGAAATGAAACCTCTACAACAGAATTCAAGTGCAGATTGTAACGTTTAATTTGAAGGTTTGAATAAAAATATCTGATAGAAATTGAAGGAATTGTACACATTTCTTTACAAACACTCCACATTTTAGGAGGTCAAAAGTAATTGGACAAATAAACCAAACCCAAAAAAAAAAATTTTATTTTCAATATTTTGTTGCGAATCCTTTGGAGGCAATCACTGCCTTAAGTCTGGAACCCATGGACATCACCAAACGCTGGGTTTCCTCCTTCTTAATGCTTTGCCAGGCCTTTACAGCCGCAGCCTTCAGGTCTTGCTTGTTTGTGGGTCTTTCCGTCTTAAGTCTGGATTTGAGCAAGTGAAATGCATGCTCAATTGGGTTAAGATCTGGTGATTGACTTGGCCATTGCAGAATGTTCCACTTTTTTGCACTCATGAACTCCTGGGTAGCTTTGGCTGTATGCTTGGGGTCATTGTCCATCTGTACTATGAAGCGCCGTCAGATCAACTTTGCGGCATTTGGCTGAATCTGGGCTGAAAGTATATCCCGGTACACTTCAGAATTCATCCGGCTACTCTTGTCTGCTGTTATGTCATCAATAAACACAAGTGACCCAGTGCCATTGAAAGCCATGCATGCCCATGCCATCACGTTGCCTCCACCATGTTTTACAGAGGATGTGGTGTGCCTTGGATCATGTGCCGTTCCCTTTCTTCTCCAAACTTTTTTCTTCCCATCATTCTGGTACAGGAGACATCTTTGTCTCATCTGTCCATAGAATACTTTTCCAGAACTGAGCTGGCTTCATGAGGTGTTTTTCAGCAAATTTAACTCTGGCCTGTCTATTTTTGGAATTGATGAATGGTTTGCATCTAGATGTGAACCCTTTGTATTTACTTTCATGGAGTCTTCTCTTTACTGTTGACTTAGAGACAGATACACCTACTTCACTGAGAGTGTTCTGGACTTCAATTGATGTTGTGAACGGGTTCTTCTTCACCAAAGAAAGTATGCGGCGATCATCCACCACTGTTGTCATCCGTGGACGCCCAGGCCTTTTTGAGTTCCCAAGCTCACCAGTCAATTCCTTTTTTCTCAGAATGTACCCGACTGTTGATTTTGCTACTCCAAGCATGTCTGCTATCTCTATGATGGATTTTTTTCTTTTTTTTCAGCCTCAGGATGTTCTGCTTCACCTCAATTGAGAGTTTCTTAGACCGCATGTTGTCTGGTCATAGCAACAGCTTCCAAATGCAAAACCACACACCTGTAATCAACCCCAGACCTTTTAACTACTTCATTGATTACAGGTTAACGAGGGAGACGCCTTCAGAGTTAATTGCAGCCCTTAGAGTCCCTTGTCCAATTACTTTTGGTCCCTTTAAAAAGAGGAGGCTATGCATTACAGAGCTATGATTCCTAAACCCTTTCTCCAATTTGGATGTGAAAACTCTCATATTGCAGCTGGGAGTGTGCACTTTCAGCCCATATTATATATATAATTGTATTTCTGAACATGTTTTTGTAAACAGCTAAAATAACAAAACTTGTGTCACTGTCCAAATATTTCTGGACCTAACTGTAGCTCACGACCCTCTCTCAAAGCTGAATGTGACTCGTAACTCTCAGAGCTGAATGCGGCTAATTACCCTCTCTCAGAGCTGGATGTGACTCTCAAGGTCAGAAAGGATGGGGTCCATTGGTCTAGAGTATAGAGTATAGAGGAATTTGAAAAAAGAGGCAAAACTAGCTGCAATCCTTCCGAGAGCACATGCAAGAAAGTTGACGCGTTTGCACCAATATGTACCGAGAAAGTTTTTAGAAATAAAGAAGAATAAAATATGAATGATAAATTTATTCCCTATAAAAAAAACTAAATTATTCTGATATTTTGAGCATTATGGTTTGTACAGAGAATTCAAATTGAAAAAGGCCCTGTCATGTCACCACCATTCAGGAGCTCCAAGATATGTAGAAAAGAGTTAAGGCCCCGTTACATGCTACGATTTGTGACGTGACACCCCCAGATCGTAGTTATGATTTGCCGAGATCGCACATAGGTCGTTTAGTAGCGGTCACACGTAACGATCTCACAAGCGACGCAAAATCCTTCAGCGATATATTGTTTGCCCAAGGCGGTCGTGTGGATGTTGTTCGTCGTTGGCAGGGTGTCAAACGTACCAATATGTCTGCTGCGTTCCAAATGGTGAGCAATATTTTGAAAGTGAACGACGTGTCAACGATCAACGATTTTCAACCTATTTGCGATCGTTTGGTGTCACACGTAGGTGTCACACGCAACAACGTCGCTAACGATGACGGAAGTGCGTCACGGAATCAGTGACCCCGACGACATATCGTCAGATAAATCGTAGCATGTAACGCCGCCTTTAGATACGCTCAATGGTTCTAAGCGTTTGTGAAGGAAAATGAAGGAATATTGGACATCACCATGTTCTTGGATATGTGGTTCCATTGGTCAGGTTATGTTAATTTGCAAAATATCTGTACAAGGGGCTGCTGATAAGTCTTTGGCTTTGTGATCTTTTTTTGTTTCTATTGTAACGAATGTTACATCACATGAAAGCCTTATGTGTCTAATATGTGTTTTCATAATTCTGTGTTTGTTGCTTATGGAAAACAAAAATGGCAGAATCTAATGTGATATTCACAGCAACTGAGGGCAGAGAAGTGATAAAATTCTTGTTTCTGCAAGGAAAGTTCGCAAAGGATATTCATAGTGATATGTCACAGACATTGGGGGATCAATGCCCTTCATATTCCACAGATAAGAACTGGGTTGCCAAATTTAAAACGGGCGACTTCAGCCTCAATGATGAGAAACGTCCTGAACGATCGAGAGTGGTTGTTGTTCCGGAGATCGTTGATGCTGCGCACAACCTCATACTGGAGAAACCAGGAATTTCAGCTAAAGCAATAGCAGACATCATGGGGATTTACCGAGAACGTGTTTGTGCCATTATCCATGAACATTTCGACATGAGGATGCGATCTGCAAAGTGGATCCCAAAATGTCTGACAACAGGTCAGAGAAGCATGCGAGTGACAACTTCCCGATCCATTTGTCAGCGTTTCCGGACTGAACTTCCTGGATTGACTGGTCATTATGGATGAGACCTGGATTTATTTGTATGACCCTGAAAACAAGGAGCAGTCAAAAGAGTGGAGGCACAGTGGTTCACCTCGTCCAAAAAAGTTCAGGGTGAAAAAATCAGCCACTTAGGTGATGGCGTCTGTGTTCTGGGATAAGGAGGGTGTGCTGCTAGTGGACTACCTTCAAAAGGCTTCCACTATCAATGCAAGGTATTACATTGAACTTTTGAACCAATTGAAGGCAGCTCTGAAGGCCAAAAGGCACGGCAAGCTATCCAAGGGAATCTTGTTCCTGCAAGACAATGCCTCCGCTCACGCTGCACAAGCGACCACAGCAAAACTGGCAGAACTGGGCTACCAGCTGGTTGACCACCCCCCTTAGTCACCAGATCTAGCTCCCTCCAACTATCATCTCTTTCCAAACCTGAAGAAACACCTCAAGGGTACCAAATTTCACACCATTTCTGATGCCATGGCTGCTATGGATGCCTGGCTTGAGGCACAACTGAAATCCTTCTTTTTGCTAGGCTTACAGAACTCGGAATACCAATGTAAGAAGTGTGTGGTCATCAGTGGAGAGTATGTGGAATACATGGAAAGCTTCATCATCCTATCTCGTTTCTTTCTAAGTAAAGCCAAAGACTTATCAGCAGCCCCTCGTGTATGGGCCACTGAAAATCCTTTGCCACTGATCAAAAACCACTTCATGATCAAAACGTCAGTGTATGGTGCACAATCTCTCGAATGTGTTTCATAAGCCTTAATTTACAGCAAGATGGAGTGATGTGTAGGACATCGAGAGGAATCATGGCAGTATTTTTTCGGCAAAAGAGTAATTTCAAATGAGCTTTGGTCATCACAGGTGCCGGAATTATCACCACCAGACTTTTTCCTTTGGGGTCAATGACACATTAGTTGGATTTTTCATATTTAATCCTAACGGGAGAATATTGGTCTGAATCTCCCTGTATATTACATTCCGTACAGTAATGAAACGTTGGATCAGACGGAGAATAACAAAGTGTCTGATCACATCTCGATGGCGGGGACCACAGACATTTTCTGTTATTGAATTGCAAATTTCAGATTTTTAACAACATTGATTTTTCTGGTAGAGTTATATGAGGTGAAGTGGTGGGAGCGGCGCGTGCTCCGGCGAGCGAGGAGCGTGATTGCAGATTAATGACTATTGAGCCTGGAAGAGGGGGATTCCGGAATGTAACGTAAACGGTATAATGACATCCATCCGAGGAAGACACTGAATTTTCATGAGCAACATATTGACGTTATTGATATTCTCTGCATCTGCTGACAATACCGAGGGACCGTGTCTGCATCAGGGGGTGCTGTCTGTAGGAGCTCTTT
Organism: Anomaloglossus baeobatrachus; assembly: GCF_048569485.1. NCBI lineage: Eukaryota > Metazoa > Chordata > Amphibia > Anura > Aromobatidae > Anomaloglossus > Anomaloglossus baeobatrachus. The sequence continues at coordinate 40,451,068 of NC_134358.1, forward strand.
GAGGGCATCACTTTCAGCCAAATTGACTTGGCCTCAATTTGGACCCAAAATATGGACTTTCCTGACTCCAATTTTTTAAGTAAATTCAGTAAAACGTTGATCATTCATCCATGACTTGACACAGGACGGAAAAGGGTTGAAAAAAAAAAAACAACTCACCACCACCCGCGCAAGCGCTTTGTCTGGTCCTACATTGCGCTACCTTGGAATCTCCTTCATGGTTCCTCTTACTGCATATTCCCTCTTCTAGTGACGAGTAGGCCTCTGACAACATGATATTACAATGGTCATCACCCCAGGAGCTGACTAGGCATGTCGTGACATCCCAACGTGCGTCTTGACATTAGAGGCCAACTCAGTATTGGCAGTTATCATCTGTACATAGAGTTGTTATCAGTCATTTTACAGGAGGAGGAGGAGGTGAGCTGTGACATCACCTATTGTGAATGGTGGATCCGGTGTTATCTACTGTATATCGTTATTATCAGTCATTGTACAGGAGGAGTAGGTGAGCTGTGATATTACCTATTGTGAATGGTGGAGCCTGTGTTATCTACTGTATATCGTTATGATCAGTCACTGTACAGGAGGAGGTGAGCTGTGATAACACAGAATCCACCATTCACAATAGGTGATATCTATTGTATATCGTTATGAACAGTCATTGTACAGGAGTAGGTGAGCTGTGATATCACCTATTGTGAATGATAGATCTAGTGTTATCTACTGTATATTGTTATGATCAGTCATTGTACAGGAGGAGTAGGTGAGCTGTGATATCACCTATTGTGAATGATAGATCTAGTGTTATCTACTGTATATTGTTATTATCAGTCATTGTACAGGAGGAGTAGGTGAGCTGTGATATCACCTATTGTGAATGATAGATCTAGTGTTATCTACTGTATATCGTTATGATCAGTCACTGTACAGGAGGAGGTGAGCTGTGATAACACAGAATCCACCATTCACAATAGGTGATATCTATTGTATATCGTTATGAACAGTCATTGTACAGGAGTAGGTGAGCTGTGATATCACCTATTGTGAATGATAGATCTAGTGTTATCTACTGTATATTGTTATGATCAGTCATTGTACAGGAGGAGTAGGTGAGCTGTGATATCACCTATTGTGAATGATAGATCTAGTGTTATCTACTGTATATTGTTATTATCAGTCATTGTACAGGAGGAGTAGGTGAGCTGTGATATCACCTATTGTGAATGATAGATCTAGTGTTATCTACTGTATATAGAGGTTATCAGTAATTGTACAGGAGGAGGAAGAGGTGAGCTGTGACATCACCTACTGTGAATGATGGATCTAGTGTTATCTACTGTATATAGAGGTGTTATCAGTAATTTGTACAAAAGGGGGAGGTGAACTGTGACATCACCTATTGTGAATGATGTATTCTGTGTTATCTTCTGTATACAGAGGTGTTATCCGTCATTATACAGGAAGAGGAGGTGTACAGGAGGAGGAGGAATTGTACAGGAGGAGGAGGAGGTGAGCTGTGACATCACCTATTGTGAATGATGGATTCTGTGTAGTCTGGGGAAACTAATGCCCCATAGACTAGGCAAGGCCCTAATTAGCACAGGAACAGCACAGTTTATAAATCTTTTTTTAAAACATTGTTTTTAATTATTAAAATCATACAGGGCTGGTTCGGCTGGAGATATTGACATACAGATATGAATGCTGCTGGTTTGGAGCGCAGAGGAGACCTGACTGGTTCCCTTTAAGGTTTACATCAACATTGTTTGCGTGTTAGAGTACCTGACAACTCTCCTTAGAGCCACTGGCTCCAGCGAGACCCAGCAATGCTGATTAGAGTTGTCGTCACAACCCAGCACCTGTGAATAGTTGTACTTTATGCAGGGGCAGAAAGATCGCAGTCACAGGGGTCGCCATTGTGACCGGGCCCGTGGTTCAGTGGGCCTGTGGCCCTCAGCCAGTGGTGCACCGTCAATGGTGGCAGGCAACACGGCTGGTATTTGGTCCGGTGCCAGGGCTGGTACCGGCCCCCAGCCCACCGAGGATCATACTTTGAATTATATCAGCCCTGGTCCGAATTTTGCACCGGGGCCCATCGAACTCTAGTTATGCCACTGACTTTACTGCTATTCACAGTCTTCAAAGCTGTATTCGGGCATCATGGGCTACAATGGAGGAGCTTTTTGGGAATATTTTTTATAATAAATTGGTGAACGAGGGATAGTGTGGAGGAGTCTTTATTCAAATAAACTATTCTTTACTGTATATATGTTTTGTTTTTTTTCACTTACAGAGTTAGTAATTGGAATGTCTGACAGACGCTTTTCCATTGGGCTTGATGCCAGCTGACATTACACAGCTGTCAACCCCCAAAAAATATTACACCTATTGCCACAGCACCAGAGAAATCAGGAAGAGCCAGGCAAAGTGCCAGAATTGGAGCATCTATTATAATGCGCCACTTTTGGGGTGGCTGTGGGCTGCTATTTTTAGGCTGGGAATAGGCCAATAACCATGGACCTTCCCAACCTGATAATACCAGCCCCCAGCTGTCTGTTTTACCTTGGCTGGTTATCAAAAATAGGGGAAAAGCAACACAGTTTTTTTTTTTTATTACTTATTTGGTTATTAGGTTAAACAAGGCTGAAAACACCCCTTAGTGCCACATTAAAAGCCCTAAATGGTGCAAGTGCACAATGCATGTAATGGAATAGCAATTAAACACACTGCATATATGCCTGCTCTAATTTAAGCTCTCCCTCCTACAAAAACTATATGAACTGCTTCCAGAGAACAGTGTGCCGAGCATTGCACCGCTGGATCTTAAATAGCACCCTATGATGTGATGCGGCCAATCACAGTAATGCCAGTAGCCAACATGGCTGCCGCATTACCGTGTATGGGAGGCAATCCCTGCATGTTTGTACCCTCTCCAGCAGCCGCAAAACATGCAGGGCGGGGACTTGAGCACCTGCGATACTTGGCCGAGTAAGGAACATACCTGACCACCCTGATGCTTGATAGAGTATTGAGTAGTGCAGAGCATGCTCACTCACCACTGTTTAAATTTAGATATTTTGCTTCTTATGCAGCGCCCCACGGGGCAGGTGGTCAACCTATTCGTTGCCGGGCCGTTGAGGGTCGGGTCAGGCGATGTCATGGGTGGCCTTGCCCGGTTCCGTTGCCCCGAGGCGTGCAGTTAATGAAGGGAAAGTGGGGTGATTAGGGAAACTTTGTCGTGACACCATCTGTGGTATGAGGCCAGGGAGTAGCCACCTCTGCAGAATTCCTCACCGGGGAGGTGTTATGGCAGCCGGCATGGTGTCGCTCCCCACAGGCGGAGCGGGCCTCGGGTGGATGACAAGGGCAATAGTCCACGGGAGCACCATGGGAGGGATGACACAATGGGCTGCAGTTCAAAGTTCTCTTTTCTCAGTTTGTAAGATGCCACGGAGGTGCCGCTCTCCGCCACGATGGGCCTCAGCCGGTCCCGGGTAAATCAGAGGCAAACACAGATGTCTGTGGAGTGTGAGACCTCCCTTCCTTGTGCTTGGTTGTGGATCCCCGTGGCTTGAAGTGGCTTGGGGACCCCAGTGTCTCTGTTCAGTGTTCCATCCCGTATGCAGGTGGCGTGGATCCTCGCCGTGGGACCTGGCTGCAATCCCAACCCCGGATCCTATGTGTCACTGTGCTATGGGAAAATGGGTGGTGGGCGATGGGACTTGGAATCCCCTTCCCCTGCAGATTCTGGCAGACAACATAAAGTATGATCTGCCCTAGGACTTTTGCACTCTGTCAGCGTTGGCACTGTGGGAACGGCTAGGCTCGACCACCAGCTACCATGTTCTCCTCTGTCTCACTATCTTCACCGGTTGCCTCTCACCCTCTTCCAGTCTGCCCAGTTCTAGCAGGAGAAGCTCTTAAGCACGCTCTCTGCGACCGTGTTTTTCAAAGTCTCAGACTATTCTGAACTTCAACTGTTTGTGTGTATCCACTCCTCCAGCCAGCCCCCACCTTCTTGACGACTCATCCTGCCCGAGAATTTCCCAGCTTGGGAGCTTCGCTTCCTGAGTAATATAAGTGCTGGCTCACTAACTGGGTGTTTATGTAAGTGTATTGTGTAAGTGAAGCAAGCACCAGCAATTAACCTCCTCTAACCCAGAATGAATACTACATCTTAAAAGAGATGCAGTACCCTGTGGTGACTGAAGCCCCGGGGGCGCCACACTTACATTTGGAGGAATAGGTGTGAAACAATCTACATTCCCTAGCAGTATGACTTTGGAGTGTCTCCTTTGGAATCCAGCAATCATTGTGAGATCAGCCTCTTACTGCTTCCTATTCTCTGCATTTCACTTGTCAGCTTTACTGTATAGAATAGGACAGAATAAGCAGTCATACAGTTATCACTGCAGTGTGGTGAATTGTTGAGAATTGCTATACTTTATTACCTAAAGTGTGCAAGCAGTCCTCTCACATTCTGGCTCCTGGGAGCTGGACTGTTCTCCGTTACTATCTGGAAGACAATATTGGTCTATGAGATTCCTCCGTCAATTGTCTCCCATTCATTTTCAGTCTTATAAAAGCACCAAACTGCCATAATGTGTATAAAAGAGAAAAGCAAAGTTGAAAAACAAAATATTTGCCTCCAAAACTCCACCCCCCCAAAAATGTTTTCAAAGCGAAAAAATAAATAGTACGTGTATGCCCGAGCAATGATTCATGAGACGACTTTCCTCACCTGTCGGAGAACATAAGGTCGGGTTCACCAGGGAGCTGATAAGATGACCTGCCAATATCACACATTAATGGAGCGGCGCTTTTGTGGCGCCCCTGACCTAGTCAGGCACCACTGAGTACTGCACCCATGCTGGGGACAGTACAATACAGGTAATCCAGAAGGCTGACCGAGGTGTGACTACACAGGCGCATAGTGATCAGGTCTCACACATGTACCTATGAGAGGACCCCTGGGGATCCCAGGAGGGGGAAAAGCCTTCACCTCCACTGGAATAGTGGAGGGGGCCAAAAGCCTCCATCTCCTCTCAAGGGGTGTGGTAAGAGAGCCTGGTTGCTAGGTGGCGTAGGCAAGAACAGGAGAGGAGGAGCAGTGAGCCGGTTCAGTGCAGAGTCCAGGGAGCTCCGAGGAGAGCAGACCCCTGGGGCTGTTGCAGTCTGACAGCGTCCGCGCAGTGGCTACCGACGGGGGAGAACGGTCACCTAGGAGTGCTACCCGAAACCCGTCTCCAGCTAAAGAGAGAGCACAGAGTGGGAAGTAAGGAGACTGCTAGGGAGAACCAGGCCCAAACGGGCGGCAGATCCCGGAGCGGGGATAGATCCACCTTTCCCTGCTAAACCTGCCGGTGTGGGGCCCTCAAAGCCCACACCACAACACCACAAAAGCCGCAGCCACGTAGCCACAGTTAGGGCCCATAGTTCACAGGAGGCAAGCAGCTGGAGTGATCTGGCCCAGGCAACAAGCAAACGGCAAACGAAGGGGAGAGAGGCTTCAGCAACTTCCCTGGGTGACCCCCATAGGGACTAAAAGTCGGGGTTACCCCAAACCACCAAGGGCTAAGGAAGGCGAGTTGGTAGTCACCATCAGAAGTCCGCCTGAAGGATACCTGGTTCCCGCCTGGTTCATCCCAGCTACGCCCGGGTTACTCACCCTGCCACCTGAAGTGAGTAAAACCCCTGAAAGACATCCTGCGTGTGTGGAGTTATTCTGCGCCTTGTGGTACTACGCACCTACACAGGGCCCTGGGGCTTGCCTCACTCTCAGGAGGCTATTCCAACTAACTGCACTCACCATCAGCCCCAGGCGACCCTCAACCTGCAGTGGCGGTCCCCACTGACCGCAATACTGAGAGTGGCGTCACGACAAATAGAAGATTCCCTACCTGTGACGAGATCCAGCCGAGTGGAGTCCCTGAAGGTAATGCACCGACACAACACCTGTGGGGCTTCACATCTGGCGTCACGAACAGGATAAGGACTAGACCTGTTCAGACAGGTGACCATGTGCCTGGGCGGTCCGCTTGAAAAATTGGAAGCGCCGCCATATTGCCACCATGAAAAGCGCGCTGAAAAACAACAGCAGCCCGCGCTGGGAGAAGTTACCGCCCACGAAGAGGTGTGGCTACCCAGAGATCCCCTGCAGAGTTCTGACCTCGCTTGTGAAGAGAGCGGAAGCGTCCAGAGACGGCGGAACGGAAAAGAAGCCAGCAGCTTGTTGCTAGAGAAAATGGCGTCTGAATGCAGAGACCCAGAGCCGGGCTCCGCTGCCTGGTGGTGCCGGGAGCTCGCCGAGTTCTGCGATCAACTGGAGGCCAGGGTCGGAAGGCTGATCAGAGAGGGACGGACGGAGTTTCTGTGGATGACCGCGGCGGTTCAGGCCTATGAGGGGAGAGCCGCGCGCCGAGTGCCAGACCGGGCGGTGACGACTCAGACCCCGATGCTGCCACCGATGGGTGAGTCCAGTGATGCCCCTGCCAGCGCGAGTGCCCCGACCCCTGCTGCCACGTCCGCGGTCCCTGAAGAGGCGTCCGGCGCGGCGACGCTGAAGCAGGCCGCAGCCACGCCAGGTGCAGCCCGCCAAGCTCAGGCCGCCGCAGCGATGCCCTGCTCGGCCCACCAAGACCCGGTCCCTGCAGCAACGCCCAGTCCGGCCCGCAAAGAACCGGCTGCCACCGCGACCCTCATCCACGCCGCAGGTGTGACGCTGACCCAGGCCGCCGCCTTGCTAGGCCCGGCCCGCCGAGACCCCACCGCAGCAGCAACGCTCGTCCGCGCCGCAAGTGAGGTGCTGAACCATGCCGCAGCCACGCCGGGTGCGGCCCGCCAAGCTCCGATCGCTGCAGCGACGCCCAGCCCAGCCTGCACCGATCCCATCGCGACAGCGACGCCGATCCAGGCCGCCGCCATGCAGGGCGCGGCCCGCCAAGATAAGATTGCATCACCATTTTCCCCGGCCTGCAAGGCCAGAGCAGACACCGCTCCCCAGTCCAAGGAGGTCCCTGCTAGGAAGCCCACGCTGGGGGAGGACCCTGCATACTGGCAGCTGAAGGCTGACATGGAGGCCAAGTTCCCACAGGAGATGGTGGATCAGTACATGCTCCCTCCGCACACCCCCAAGAGGATTCCGACAACTCCTGCAGCAACCACGCCAAAGAGTCCCCCGCCTGGGCCTGCTGAAGAAAGTCCATCCCCAGCACTGCCACCAAAGGAGTGCTCAGAAGAACTAAGGGGGAGAGGAGGACAGGAGGCTGAGGAGCTGACTCAGGAGCCACCAGCAGTGGATCCATACCCCGAGCCAGAGATGCTGCCGTATTCCCGCTGGGAGGAAGAAGACCTGACACCGTCTGCTGAAGAAGATTTGCCTAAGAGCCTCACCTGGGAGCTGGTAAGCTGTACCTCGCAGAATCCAGTCCGCAAGACACGGCGCCGTAGCAGAACCCAGTCTTTCCCTGCACCGCCATCCCCAGAGCAGAGAGAAGTCACGGCCCGAGACCTAGAAGAAAAACGGTTCCTGAGGAGAGCCAAAGCACAGGTCAGAGGACCCCTTTGTAGAGGAGTTGTGGAAGACTTTAACTTGAAGAGCGGATATGGCTTTATAGTGGCACCAGGTATGAAAGAGGGCATTTTTGTCAATAGAAGAGACGTCAGAGCCCATTTGCCCAGAGGACATCCAGGAAGAAACCTGAGGATGGGAGACTCCGTACAATTTACCATGCATCAAGGAGAAAGGGGCTGGTATGCGCTAGATGTAGCACCATGTCCTAAAGAAGAAGAAAGGAAAGACAGCGATAAAGAAAGGAAAGACAAAGGACCTACTGACGAGACTACCACAGATGAAGAAAAAGGTCAAGGAAGCAACAGGTGCCGCAGCCCTACAGGCGCAAGCCCTGGTGAGGAGGAATCCACATAAAGTACAGAAAGAAGCATAGAAGTTACCAGTTTGGAAAAAGTTTGTTTTGCAACGTTTTACAAGTTTAAGAATGTGCCCACATAAACTCATGTGAGAAATGAACCTTAAGGCTATGAACTGGCAATAGCCACAAACTCTCGCAGTGTAAATAGTTACACCAGAGGGCACCACCACCACCAGAGTCAGCCTGTTTAGGGGCTTGGCTCGTCTGCAACCAGGGAGCACGTCCGTATATAGGGCCTTGGCTTACCTGCGACCAGAGAGCATGCCTGTTTATGGGGCCTGGCTCTCCACCACAAAGAGGGTACCTGGTCAGCACCAACTGTGGAGGCCGCCTCTACATCCTGCCAGAAGAGGCTGAAGGCGCGGCTCCACCAGGCCAGGTATACCCTGAAGACCACCAGACCATGAAAGCCGCCTCTACATCCTGCCAGAAGTGGCTGAAGGCGCGGCCAACGTGAGAGGGTTTTGGGTGGGTTAACGGACTTGTGGGTGGAGGGTGGTGATGTATGGTACCTGGTGCTTTTAAAAATGTTTTAATGTTTTATGCCTTTTAAAATGTTGTCTTGCAGCCCGAGGACGTGCTGGTGATAACTAAGGGGGAATGTGGCGCCCCTGACCTAGTCAGGCACCACTGAGTACTGCACCCATGCTGGGGACAGTACAATACAGGTAATCCAGAAGGCTGACCGAGGTGTGACTACACAGGCGCATAGTGATCAGGTCTCACACATGTACCTATGAGAGGACCCCTGGGGATCCCAGGAGGGGGAAAAGCCTTCACCTCCACTGGAATAGTGGAGGGGGCCAAAAGCCTCCATCTCCTCTCAAGGGGTGTGGTAAGAGAGCCTGGTTGCTAGGTGGCGTAGGCAAGAACAGGAGAGGAGGAGCAGTGAGCCGGTTCAGTGCCGAGTCCAGGGAGCTCCGAGGAGAGCTGACCCCTACCCCTGGGGCTGTTGCAGTCTGACAGCGTCCGCGCAGTGGCTACCGACGGGGGAGAACGATCACCTAGGAGTGCTACCCGAAACCCGTCTCCAGCTAAAGAGAGAGCACAGAGTGGGAAGTAAGGAGACTGCTAGGGAGAACCAGGCCCAAACGGGCGGCAGATCCCGGAGCGGGGATAGATCCACCTTTCCCTGCTAAACCTGCCGGTGTGGGGCCCTCAAAGCCCACACCACAACACCACAAAAGCCGCAGCCACGTAGCCACAGTTAGGGCCCATAGTTCACAGGAGGCAAGCAGCTGGAGTGATCTGGCCCAGGCAACAAGCAAACGGCAAACGAAGGGGAGAGAGGCTTCAGCAACTTCCCTGGGTGACCCCCATAGGGACTAAAAGTCGGGGTTACCCCAAACCACCAAGGGCTAAGGAAGGCGAGTTGGTAGTCACCATCAGAAGTCAGCCTGAAGGATACCTGGTTCCCGCCTGGTTCATCCCAGCTACGCCCGGGTTACTCACCCTGCCACCTGAAGTGAGTAAAACCCCTGAAAGACATCCTGCGTGTGTGGAGTTATTCTGCGCCTTGTGGTACTACGCACCTACACAGGGCCCTGGGGCTTGCCTCACTCTCAGGAGGCTATTCCAACTAACTGCACTCACCATCAGCCCCAGGCGTCCCTCAACCTGCAGTGGCGGTCCCCACTGACCGCAATACTGAGAGTGGCGTCACGACAAATAGAAGATTCCCTACCTGTGACGAGATCCAGCCGAGTGGAGTCCCTGAAGGTAATGCACCGACACAACACCTGTGGGGCTTCACACTTTCATGTCACCTAAAACACAATATCCACCTATGTAAGTTATACCGATAAGAATAACAGCCGCTGCTCCAATGCGGGAAATGCCCTTATGGCCACCAAACAACATTTTGTCAGCAGAAGACACATTTTGGTGTCATTAAAAAATAGTCTGATGCACGGTCTGTGATTTTAATAAACTGTTAATATATTACAGATATAATTGATGGTAATCATATATTATTTTCCTGCAATTACACTCCACTTTTTTCTGTATCCTTCCACAACTTTCTCAGGACAGAGCTTCCTGGTTCATGAACAGAATTCCATAAGTGCAGTGAACACTGACACACAGGAGCGAGGAAGAAGAAGACTGGTGCAAAAATCCAAAGCCAGCCAGGGACATGAGAAAACTGTCAGCCGAACATTCATTCAGTGCTCAGCTTATCCGAACATTCATTCAGTGCTCGGCTTATCCGAACATTCATTCAGTGTTCGGCTTATCCGAACATTCATTCAGTGCTCGGCTTATCTGAACATTCATTCAGTGCTCAGCTTATCTGAACATTCATTCAGTGCTCGACTTATCCGAACATTCATTCAGTGCTCAGCTTATCTGAACATTCATTCAGTGCTCAGCTTATCTGAACATTCATTCAGTGCTCGACTTATCCGAACATTCATTCAGTGCTCAGCTTATCTGAACATTCATTCAGTGCTCGACTTATCCGAACATTCATTCAGTGCTCGACTTATCCGAACATTCATTCAGTGCTCGGCTTATCCGAACATTCATTCAGTGCTCAGCTTATCCTAACATTCATTCAGTGCTCGGCTTATCCGAACATTCATTCAGTGCTCAGTGATGTGTGTTGCACAGCGGGAGAGCAACGTCCAAAAAATGAACCAGCACTGTGTGTAACGAGCAGCGATTTCACAGCAGGGGCCAGATCGCTGCTCAGTGTCACACACAGCGAGATCGCTAATGAGGTCACTGCTGCGTCACAAAAACCGTGACTCAGCAGCGATCTCGCTAGCGATCTCTCTATGTGAGAAGTACCCCTTATCCGAACATTCATTCAGTGCTCAGCTTATCTAAACATTCATTCAGTGCTCAGCTTATCCAAACATTCATTCAGTGCTCAGCTTATCCAAACATTCATTCAGTGCTCGGCTTATCTGAACATTCATTCAGTGCTCAGCTTATCCAAACATTCTTTCAGTGCTCAGCTTATCCAAACATTCATTCAGTGCTCAGCTTATCCAAACATTCATTCAGTGCTCAGCTTATCCAAACATTCATTCAGTGCTCAGCTTATCCAAACATTCATTCAGTGCTCAGCTTATCCGAACATTCATTCAGTGCTCAGCTTATCCGAACATTCATTCAGTGCTCAGCTTATCTAAACATTCATTCAGTGTTCAGCTTATCCAAACATTCATTCAGTGCTCAGCTTATCCAAACATTCATTCAGTGCTCGGCTTATCTGAACATTCATTCAGTGCTCAGCTTATCCAAACATTCTTTCAGTGCTCAGCTTATCCAAACATTCATTCAGTGCTCAGCTTATCCAAACATTCATTCAGTGCTCAGCTTATCCAAACATTCATTCAGTGCTCAGCTTATCCAAACATTCATTCAGTGCTCAGCTTATCCGAACATTCATTCAGTGCTCAGCTTATCTGAACATTCATTCAGTGCTCAGCTTATCTGAACATTCATTCAGTGCTCAGCTTATCCGAACATTCATTCAGTGCTCGGCTTATCCAAACATTTATTCAGTGCTCAGCTTATCCGAACATTCATTCAGTGCTGAGCTTATCCGAACATTCATTCAGTGCTCAGCTTATCCAAACATTTATTCAGTGCTCCGCTTATCCGAACATTCATTCAGTGCTCAGCTCATCCGAACAGTCATTCAGTGCTCGGCTTATCTGAACATTCATTCAGTGCTCGGCTTATCCGAACATTCATTCAGTGCTCAGCTTATCCTAACATTCATTCAGTTCTCGGCTTATCCTAACATTCATTCAGTGCTCGGCTTATCCGAACATTCATTCAGTTCTCGGCTTATCCTAACATTCATTCAGTGCTCGGCTTATCCGAACATTCATTCAGTGCTCAGTGATGTGTGTTGCACAGCGGGAGAGCAACGTCCAAAAAATGAACCAGCACTGTGTGTAACGAGCAGCGATTTCACAGCAGGGGCCAGATCGCTGCTCAGTGTCACACACAGCGAGATCGCTAATGAGGTCACTGCTGCGTCACAAAAAACGTGACTCAGCAGCGATCTCGCTAGCGATCTCTCTATGTGAGAAGTACCCCTTATCCGAACATTCATTCAGTGCTCAGCTTATCTAAACATTCATTCAGTGCTCAGCTTATCCAAACATTCATTCAGTGCTCAGCTTATCCAAACATTCATTCAGTGCTCAGCTTATCCAAACATTCATTCAGTGCTCAGCTTATCCAAACATTCATTCAGTGCTCGGCTTATCCGAACATTCATTCAGTGCTCAGTGATGTGTGTTGCACAGCGGGAGAGCAACGTCCAAAAAATGAACCAGCACTGTGTGTAACGAGCAGCGATTTCACAGCAGGGGCCAGATCGCTGCTCAGTGTCACACACAGCGAGATCGCTAATGAGGTCACTGCTGCGTCACAAAAACCGTGACTCAGCAGCGATCTCGCTAGCGATCTCTCTATGTGAGAAGTACCCCTTATCCGAACATTCATTCAGTGCTCAGCTTATCTAAACATTCATTCAGTGCTCAGCTTATCCAAACATTCATTCAGTGCTCAGCTTATCCAAACATTCATTCAGTGCTCAGCTTATCCAAACATTCATTCAGTGCTCAGCTTATCCAAACATTCATTCAGTGCTCGGCTTATCCGAACATTCATTCAGTGCTCAGCTTATCTGAACATTCATTCAGTGCTCAGCTTATCTGAACATTCATTGAGTGCTCAGCTTATCCGAACATTCATTCAGTGCTCGGCTTATCCAAACATTTATTCAGTGCTCAGCTTATCCGAACATTCATTCAGTGCTGAGCTTATCCGAACATTCATTCAGTGCTCAGCTTATCCAAACATTTATTCAGTGCTCCGCTTATCCGAACATTCATTCAGTGCTCAGCTCATCCGAATAGTCATTCAGTGCTCGGCTTATCTGAACATTCATTCAGTGCTCGGCTTATCCGAACATTCATTCAGTGCTCAGCTTATCCTAACATTCATTCAGTTCTCGGCTTATCCTAACATTCATTCAGTGCTCGGCTTATCCGAACATTCATTCAGTGCTCGGCTTATCCTAACATTCATTCAGTGCTCGGCTTATCCGAACATTCATTCAGTGCTCAGTGATGTGTGTTGCACAGCGGGAGAGCAACGTCCAAAAAATGAACCAGCACTGTGTGTAACGAGCAGCGATTTCACAGCAGGGGCCAGATCGCTGCTCAGTGTCACACACAGCGAGATCGCTAATGAGGTCACTGCTGCGTCACAAAAACCGTGACTCAGCAGCGATCTCGCTAGCGATCTCTCTATGTGAGAAGTACCCCTTATCCGAACATTCATTCAGTGCTCAGCTTATCTAAACATTCATTCAGTGCTCAGCTTATCCAAACATTCATTCAGTGCTCAGCTTATCCAAACATTCATTCAGTGCTCAGCTTATCCAAACATTCATTCAGTGCTCAGCTTATCCAAACATTCATTCAGTGCTCAGCTTATCCAAACATTCATTCAGTGCTCAGCTTATCCAAACATTCTTTCAGTGCTCAGCTTATCCAAACATTCATTCAGTGCTCAGCTTATCCAAACATTCATTCAGTGCTCAGCTTATCCAAACATTCATTCAGTGCTCGGCTTATCCGAACATTCATTCAGTGCTCAGCTTATTTGAACATTCATTCAGTGCTCAGCTTATCCGAACATTCATTCAGTGCTCGGCTTATGCAAACATTCATTCAGTGCTCAGCTTATCCAAACATTTATTCAGTGCTCCGCTTATCCGAACATTCATTCAGTGCTCAACTTATCCGAACATTCATTCAGTGCTCGGCTTATCTGAATATTGATTCAGTGCTCGGCTTATCTGAATATTCATTCAGTGCTCGGCTTATCTGAATATTCATTCAGTGCTCGGCTAATCCAAACATTCATTCAGTGCTCAGCTTATCTGATCACTTATTTTGAGCTCAGCTTATCCGAACATTCATTCAGTGCTCAGCTTATCCGAACATTCATTCAGTGCTCAGCTTATCCGAACATTCATTCGGTGCTCGGCTTATCCAAACATTCATCTGATTTCAATGGAAAGAGGGAAGAAAGCGGTTTAAAATGTTTTGTCATAAAAATGACAACATGCCGAGTCTTCTCTTCTAACTTCAGGAACCTTTGGGAATTAGCTGCTATTGACAGGGCCATGTTAATTTGTATGTATACTGTGAAGATTTATCTGAACATTCATTCATTGCTCAGCTCATCCGAACAGTCATTCAGTGCTCGGCTTATCTGAACATTCATTCAGTGCTCGGCTTATCCGAACATTCATTCAGTGCTCGACTTATCCGAACATTCATTCAGTGCTCGGCTTATCCGAACATTCATTCAGTGCTCGGCTTATCCGAACATTCATTCAGTGCTCAGCTTATCCGAACATTAACTCAGTGCTCGGCTTATCCGAACATTCATTCAGTGCTCGGCTTATCTGAACATTCATTCAGTGCTCCGCTTATCCGAACATTCATTCAGTGCTCAGTGTTGTGTGTTGCACAGCGGGAGAGCAACGTCCAAAAAATGAACCAGCACTGTGTGTAACGAGCAGCGATTTCACAGCAGGGGCCGCATCGCTGCTCAGTGTCACACACAGCGAGATCGCTAATGAGGTCACTGGTGCGCTACAAAACCTGTGAATCAGCAGCGATCTCGCTATGTGAGAAGTACCCCTTATCCGAACATTCATTCAGTGCTCAGGTTATCTAAACATTCATTCAGTGCTCAGCTTATCTGAACATTCATTCAGTGCTCAGCTTATCCAAACATTCATTCAGTGCTCAGCTTATCCGAACATTCATTCAGTGCTCAGCTTATCCGAACATTCATTCAGTGCTCAGCTTATCCGAACATTCATTCAGTTCTCAGCTTATCCGAACACTCATTCAGTGCTCAGCTTATGCAAACATTCATTCAGTGCTCAGCTTATCCAAACATTCATTCAGTGCTCAATTTATCGGAACATTCATTCAGTGCTCAGCTTATCCGAACATTCATTCAGTGCTCAGCTTATCCGAACATTCATTCAGTGCTCAGCTTATGCAAACATTCATTCAGTGCTCGGCTTATCTAAACATTCATTCAGTGCTCAGCTTATCCTAACATTCATTCAGTGCTCAGCTTATCTGAACACTTATTTTGTGCTCAGCTTATCCGAACATTCATTCAGTGCTCAGCTTATCCTAACATTCATTCAGTGCTCAGCTTATCTAAACATTCATTCAGTGTTCAGCTTATCTGAACATTCATTCAGTGCTCGGCTTATCTGAACATTCATTCAGTTCTCAGCTTATCTGAACATTCATTCAGTGCTCGGCTTAACTAAACACTCATTCAGTGCTCGGCTTATCCAAACATTCATTCAGTGCTCAGCTTATCTAAACATTCATTCAGTGCTCGGCTTATCTAAACATTCATTCAGTGCTCAGCTTATCTGAAGATGCATTCAGTGCTCGGCTTATCCAAACATTCATTCAGTGCTCGGCTTATCCGAACATTCATTCAGTGCTCAGCTTATCCAAACATTCATTCAGTGCTCAGCTTATCCAAAGATTCATTCAGTGCTCAGCTTATCCAAACATTCATTCAGTACTCAGCTTATCTGAAGATTCATTTAGTGCTCGGCTTATCCAAACATTCATTCAGTGCTCAGCTTATCCGAACATTCATTCAGTGCTCAGCTTATCCGAACATTCATTCAGTGCTCAGCTTATCCGAACATTCATTCGGTGCTCGGCTTATCCAAACATTCATCTGATTTCAATGGAAAGAGGGAAGAAAGCGGTTTAAAATGTTTTGTCATAAAAATGACAACATGCCGAGTCTTCTCTTCTAACTTCAGGAACCTTTGGGAATTAGCTGCTATTGACAGGGCCATGTTAATTTGTATGTATACTGTGAAGATTTCAGGTTGTGGGTTGTATTAATTACCTAGGTAGGTTAACAATTAAATTATTTTTATTGTTCTTGCACGGTCTCACAGTAACTCTGGTTAGATGGCCAAAACGAGATACCCCCAGCTCATGAGATCCCAATTAGTACCGGTAGTTCCACTGTCCCCATACGAGGAAGTTGGGAGGATGAAAACCAGTTCAAATCAGCTGAGGAAGATGGGAATAATCCATGAATGTTTCTGATTTAGATTCTAAATTCCCCAAATAGCCATACTGTACTGTAAAAGGATTACATTTTGGCTTTCTGGGGGTTACCACTAGAGGGCGCTCAGGAGTTAATGCAGACTATGTTATTATTGGTTCTATTACTGGTACTATTGTGTAGTTAGCTCCCCCTGGTGGTGGCTGCACAAAGACAGAAATTATTTAATACTATATCTATGGGGGGGATTTGAAGCTCAATTTGATTTGAATCAGCAAAAAGTAGAAAAAATGGTAGTTGACTGCAGACTAAAGACTATTGGACCAATGGATGTGGAGCGGAGTACACACGTCTAAGGAATGGGCACTTTACCCAGCACGGAGTCTCATTGTAGAGTTCTCACTATTGTGTTTTATTAAATATTTTCTTGCTTGTTAGTTTAAAGTACACAGAAGGCCAGGCATGAGATTGGTAATTATAGTAAAGCAATTATTCCATTACTCTCATTAGTGTCACAAGGTACTCAACTAAGCCATTGTTCTTCCAACCACTAGACCCATTATATGGATGGCGATGGTAGACCTAGCAGAGCCCTCAGCACAGGGGGTCTCACATGCAGTACCCGGTAAAGGAAAATACCTCTATTAATGCACAGTTAGTTTTGGGGGATGTTTCCTGAGGGCCGGGCTCGAACCCAGGGTTTGGCTGGGGGTACTTAGGGCATTACCTAGGGGAAGGGAGGTTATTGTCGGCTGGAGCTGGATACACACTATACGGTCATGGTATCCATCACCTGAAGGAGTATTGGTTGTGACTGCAGATCATACCGGTGATAGATACAAAAGCTGTGGGCCAATCAAACGTTGGGAGACAGTGGGTATCACCTGGTATGGGGGCAGTGGAAATACCGGTACCAATTGGGATCTCACGGACTGGGGGCATCTCGTTTTGGCCACCTACCCCGAGTTGCTGTAACATAATTAAATTGTTAACCTGCCTAGGTGATTAATACAACTCAAAGTCTCAGATCCTCACAGTAGACATACAATTTAACATGCCCCTGTCAATAGCAGCTAATTCCAGAAGGTTCCTAAAGTGAGACTTCTCAACATTTCTGATATGCCAGAAGATAGCATTATTGAAGGTCCACACGACAGGACCCCCACAGTAACCCAATAATGAATAATTAAAGGGAACCTGTCACCAGATTTGGGGCCTATAAGCTGCGGCCACCACCAGTGGGCTCTTATATACAGCATTCTAACATGCTGTATATAAGAGCCCAGGCAACTGTGTAGAACGTAAAAATCACTTTATAATTCTCACCTAACGGTCGGTGTAGGTGCAGACTGGTCGGATGGGTTTCTCCGCTCTTCGGTATCGGCACCTCCTCTTTTGGCCATCGTTGTCCTCCTTCTTCTGAAGCCTGAGTGCATGACACGTCCTACGTCATACACATGCGCCGGCATTGAGGTTCTGCGCAGGAGCACTACAATACTTTGATCTGCTCTGCTTAGGCAGATCAAAGTGGGCCTGAGCAGGACCTCAATGCCGACTAATGTGGATGACTATTTTTTTCAATCCATTAATTTCCAACCCCCTTAAACACATCGCCTACTTTTCATCCAGGACGATCCCCCAATATTCTGTATATCACAGTACTGGTCTCTTAAGTTTTGGATGAGGCTTTAGATACCTAAACATTTCAATTCCTTAACCTCTGTATCTGCTGGTTCTTGCTCCTCTGGTTCATGAATGACCGATTCTCAGCTGTTAGTTGAAAGACGAAGGTGAGACATTTGCACTTTTCAGTTCTCACAATATACGGAACGTGACGAGGGTTCTGTCTATACGAGGCTGTGACAACAATGCGGCTGAAGGTCTGAAGGTCGTCTCCTCGGCTTTACAGCTCATAATAAACTCACTTTCATGTGATATATGGTCTTGACGTTGCCGCTCATGTTTACATCATATGTATTCACAAACAGTAATATCACTGCTAGTCACTGTACGTAACAATGCGTTGTTGAATGGACAATGTGACAGGTGAATGGACATCACACCGTATCTGCCTTATGGCCTACATTCGATATATCGTAAACCTGACAACAAGCCTTTGTTTGACCAAAAAATCTCCTCCATCCGTTCCGGCCGGGTGGAATTATAGTATAACATGCAATTCTTGGAATGTGCAACCTTGAGGACTTTTATAGTCTCAGCTGTGTGATCTTTGCCGACGGGCGTTAAGACATTGGCAACTACGACTTTTCTCATCGCCAGGTCTATTATACCGTGTAACAGGTGGAAGATAAAACAATTCTGCTAATCCAAGGAAGTTCGGAGAAACCTGTATTGATAGATCACAGAGGAAATGTCGATTAGTGATAAAGTGCGGTTATTTATTAATACTACCTGGAATCACAAATCGAACCACGCCATTGCTAGAACTACGGTATACAACGGAAGCTTCACCCCAATACTTATCTTGTGGGATGAAAAAGGATGAAAGGGGTGGATCTAAAACTAGATAGGAATACAGAGCACCCGAGCATGGTACTGCCCGCTCATCACTAGTTACGAGTAATGAGCACCCGAGCATGGTAGTGCCCGCTCATCACTAGTTACGAGTACTGAGCACCCGAGCATGGTAGTGTCCACTCATCACTAGTTACCAGTACTGAGCACCCGAGCATGGTAGTGTCCACTCATCACTAGTTACGAGTACTGAGCACCCGAGCATGGTAGTGTCCACTCATCACTAGTTACGAGTACTGCGCAAACGAGCATGGTAGTTGTGGCGCCCCAGGACCTGGTCGCCACAACGCATTGCCCCTCCAAAGGGTTGATGCTGAGCCTGGAGGTAATTGGGAGGTCTATTGGCCAGTAAGTTTAACATCCAATGCAGTTCTCCCTCAGACCAGCAGGGGGAGCTCTGAACCTGGAGTTCCAGGGAGCATTCCTTAAGTCTGGCCTGAGGGAGGAGTTAGTGGTCAGTCTGTAGAGAGAAGTCATAGCAAGCAGACGCAGAGTAGTGCTGTCCTGTGGAACTGGGGCCTAGAGCTGGAGCAGCTTGGCCCAGTGAGGCAGGAGGAGCAGAGAGGCAAAGAAGAGACTCGGACATCGGAGTCTGTGGCCACCAGGGCCTAAAATACTCCCTGGTAGCCGAATCCGAAGGGCAGGAGAGCTGCAAGCACCTGGCCCATAAACAGCCCGAAGGTACAGCTGCATCATCAGGGCCCGGTGTGGACTCCAGCAGAGAAGCACCAGAGAGGGCCTGTGCAGCCTACCACAGAGGGAAAGGGACGTACCACCGGTCCCAGCAGCAAGAGGGCCATTGCTAAATCCAGAGAGCAGGGTCCTATTACAGCAAGGAAAAGAACAGGAGTAGGCCTCATACTCATCTGGCCAAAACGACAGCTCAGTTACTTCCAGGCCGGCCGGAGCCCTCTACCACCTGTAATGGTCTCCCAGGACTAATCGTTTGTGAAGTAAAAGAGGAGAAGGTAAAGAGACTGTTGTTTGTGCCTGTTTCTTTCATGCCTGTCGACCCTGCACCGTGTTTTCCACACAACACCATAGACTCTCACGAGCACCAACAGTGTCCCCGGGGCACCGCTCCACCTGTGGGGAGCAGTACCACCATTGCTGCCATATCATAACCCCGGAGGCCCTACACAGCAGCGGCGGCTTAATAGCCGCATACCACAGGTGGCGTCACGAACACAAACCCCAAGTCACCAGTCATATTTAACTGACACCCACCAGGGCCACGGAGTCGGGCCCCGCCACCACTGACGACCCCCGGACTAGTCCGGCCCGGCACCAGGTGTCCCATAGCCCTGGGGTGGGTGAGTCAATTTTGGCGTCACGAACAGGATTTCGTGCCCAGTCCCACCGGGTACTGTGCGCCTGCAGAAACTGTGCCTAAAAGACTGTGTTGCTGTTTGAAAACTGCCGCCGCCATTAGCCTCGCTGAGCGCAGGAAGAAGGGGGGCGTGCCCGAAAAAGAGCGCGAAGGGAGCGCGCCATCAGAGCGGAGGGTCGTTAACCTCGCGTTACCCGGAAGAAATTTTGAAAAGTGAACGGAGCCTGGTGAGGTTCACTAAGGGGGAGGAAGATGTCCGACACAGAGGGAGAGCAGGTGGCTGTGGTAGCTCAAGACGCAGCAGCACCGGCCGATGTAATCCCAGTCGCCGTCGCCCCAGCCCCCGCTGTAGTGCCGGTAATGCCGATCACAATGCCGTACATCCCGGGAGCAGAATGGCTGCTGCAGTACTCCGGGGAGTCACATACCCTGAGTGACTTCAGAGAAAGGCTGCATAGCTTGTTCCGGGTGTATCCGCTGACTGAGAGCCAGAAGGTGGGCATATTAATGGGGCAGCTAGCCGGCGCGGCCCAGCGTGAAGTGAAGTCCTGACCTGATACAGATAAAGGGACAGTAACCCAGATATTGGCCAAGCTAAAGAGTACTTTTGACACCCGCACCGCAGCAGAGATAAAGATGAGATTCTTTGGGTGCAAGCAGCGGGCCACAGACAGCATAAGGGACTATGCCTTAAACTTGCAGGAGGCCCTGAAAGCAGTTAAACAGGTGGACCCAGAGAGTGTACGTGAAGAAGACAAACTCCTAACTGAGCAGTTCATAGAGGGGCTCCTGTCAGATGCCCACAGGACCCAGCTGCGTATCATGGTCCTGCAGAACCCTGCTCTGGACTTTGCAAAGTTTAAGGACAAGGCCATCCGGGTACTGAGAGAATCTACACCGAATGACCCAGTACCCCTCCGGCCTCTTGCTATCACGTACCCAGGGGTGGTGCCTGCAACACGAGCCGCTGCAGGGGCTGAGGCGCAGTCCCTGGATAAGGATCCCGCTGCAGAGCTCAGACAGCAGGTCCAGGAGCTGACCAAGACTGTAGCTGCCCTTGCCAAGACCGTGCAGTCTCTACAAGTGACCCCATCGCCTGCAAGAATCGAGTTGGCCTCCAGCCCAGATGACGTCCCATGGATGCGAGAGAGGAGGATTTCGCCGACCCGAGGAAAAGACACAGACCGGTATGATTCAACTGGACAACCGATCTGCCGCCGCTGCAGTCAGGCGGGCCATATTGCAAGACACTGTCCTTTAAATGGGCCGAGCCTGGGGCCAGGAGCCAACCCCCAGGTGTAAGGAAGCCCGGCTCAACCCCCAGTCGCAGCAAGTATGTGGGAGGACGACC
The DNA here is from genome assembly GCF_048569485.1 of Anomaloglossus baeobatrachus. NCBI lineage: Eukaryota > Metazoa > Chordata > Amphibia > Anura > Aromobatidae > Anomaloglossus > Anomaloglossus baeobatrachus. The sequence goes on from NC_134358.1 coordinate 40,472,324, forward strand.
GATCCTTCCTATTGTGCTGGATGGGATCCCTTTGAATGCCCTCCTGGATACGGGGTCCCAGGTAACAACCATCCCCTACAAACTGTACAAAAGATATTGGGCTGATTCAGACATTGACCATGGCCCAGATGATGATTTAACAATTGTGGCCAGTAATGGTCAGCCCTTACCTCAAATTGGGTACAAAGAAGTAACCATTAAAGTGGGGCGGGTAGAATTGCCATGTCAGGGGATGATAATTGTAGATATTGATCGCAAAGAATCTGACCCACTGCTAACCATTGGTACAAATGTGATGGAAAATTGTCTTGCCGAAGTGATAATTTTGTTGCAGCAGGCGGCTGAAGGTGCCAGCTCCGGGCAGCAGCGTGCCCTACAGAGGGAGATCCGAGCCCTGATGAGGAGGCAGCAGGTAGAGCTGGCTGGAGGAGAAATTGGCAGTGTAAGGGTAAGTGACCCTCTCCCCATTGCAATCCCCCCAAAAAGTGAAATGTTGATATGGTGTCGGGCAGCAATAGGCCTCAAGGGTCAAGATTACCAGGCCTTGGTAGAACCGGTGTATTCAGACAGCAGGCCTGGAGTCCTGATAGCCAGAGGGGTAGCAGACGTCCGCAAGGGAAGAGTGCCCGTCCGTGTCCTGAATTGTGGGGAGGAGGAAGCCAAATTGCCCCGGTACGCCACTGTAGCAAAACTGTACACTGTCAGTAACAATACCATCAAAGCAGTGGAACCCTTGATCCCGTCTGACCAGGCGGAAGACAATGGCTCCAAGGGGCAGCTGGAAGACTGGTGCCAAAAATTACATGTGGGCACCGACTCCACCCCCTCACACCAAAAGCATGGGGTTTACCGGGTGGTACAGGAGTACGAGCGGGTCTTCAGCAAACACCCCCTAGATTTTGGGCAGGTAAAAGGGGTTAAACATCAAATCCCCACGGGTGATCATCATCCCATTAAAGAGAGATACCGCCCTGTACCCCCAGCACAGTATCAGCGTGCCAAAGAAATGTTACGGGAAATGAAGGAGGCTGGAGTTATCAGAGATAGTTGTAGCCCCTGGGCAGCTCCACTAGTGCTCGTAAAGAAAAAAGATGGTACGATGAGAATGTGTGTAGATTAAAGACAAATTAACCGCATTACACATAAAGATGCTTATCCACTGCCCAGAATAGAGGAGTCACTAACAGCCTTAAAGTCAGCTAACTATTTCTCCACCTTGGATCTCACCAGTGGGTATTGGCGGGTTCCCGTGGCAGAGACGGACAAGGAGAAGACTGCATTCACGACACCAATGGGCCTCTGCGAGTTCAACTGTATGCCATTCGGGCTCTGCAACGCCCCAGGGACATTCCAAAGGTTGATGGAGTGCTGCTTGGGCCATCACAACTTTGAAACCGTGCTGTTGTACCTGGATGCCGTTATAGTCTACTCCAAGACTTATGAAGATCACCTGAGGCACTTAGCAGAAGTGTTCGAGTCCCTGTCGGAGTATGGCCTGAAGATAAAACCGTCCAAATGTCACCTCTTGAAGCCAAAAGGTACAGTACTTGGGTCATGTGGTCAGCGCAGAAGGTGTAGCACCTGATCCAGAGAAAGTCACAGTAATCAAGGACTGGCCGAGACCCACCACGATAAAGGATGTGCGGCAGTTCCTTGGGCTGGTGGGCTACTACCGAAGGTTCATTGATGATTTCACCAAGATAGCAGCGCCTCTTCAAGATCTCCTGGTGGGCCAGCCAAAGAAGGCTAGGAAGCAAAGCCCTCCATTTGAATGGAACAGCCAAATAGAAACGTCTTTTGTCCGGCTGAAAGGGGCTCTCACAGGAGAAGAAATTCTGGCCTACCCTGACTACAGCCAGCCGTTTGTACTGTACACAGACGCCAGCAACGTGGGCCTGGGAGCAGTTCTGTCCCAGGTGCAGGGAGGCAGAGAGAAGGTGATAGCTTACGCCAGCAGGAAGCTTCGTCCCACAGAAAGGAATCCAGAAAACTACAGTTCCTTCAAGCTGGAGTTCCTCGCTATTGTTTGGGCAGTGACTGAACGCTTCAAGCACTATCTGGCGTCGGCCAAGTTCACCATCTTCACGGACAACAATCCGTTGACACATCTGGCAACAGCCAAGTTAGGTGCGTTGGAACAGCGATGGATGACCCGGCTGTCTAACTTTGACTTTACCATCAAGTACCGGGCTGGCAAGAAGAATAACAATGCTGATGCGCTGTCCAGAATGCCTCACTTACCCGAGTCTGGAGAAGACCTGGATGAACTCGAAGAGATAGAGTTACCGGCTTTCCATCACCAAGGTGTTTCCCAGTGTGAGCATGCTGTAGGAGAGAAGCGCTCGAGAAAGCACGAGGTCTCGGTCAACCCATTACTCCACCATAATTGGGAAGAGACACAGAACGGTGACCCGGCCATGCGATTGGTCAAAGAAAAGCTAGCACAAGCTGAGACCCATCTTGGCCCAGATGCTCCAGAAGAAGCCCAGCAGCTGTGGAAGGAGAGGGGACGACTGTTCACCTACCAAGGCAAGCTATGCAAGAGATATGTCAACTGGCGAACGAATGAACTCGTCTGGCAGATAGTGGTCCCACAGAGGGATGCTCCAATGGTCCTAGCAGCTTACCATGATAAAGCAGGACACTTCGGGTGGAAGAAGTTGGAGACCCTACTCCGTGATCGGTTCTACTGGGTGCACATGAGAAAGACAGTCGAGAAGTGGTGCCGAGACTGTGGTCCGTGTAACCTGAGGCGGAAAGATGGTGCCAGCCAGAGGTCTCCCCTACAGCCAATTGTCACGAAGCAGCCCCTAGAGTTGGTGGCCCTGGACCACGTGAAGTTAACACCGAGCCGGTCAGGCTATGTTTACGCCCTCACCATTGTGGACCATTACTCTCGTTTCCTGGTAGTAGTGCCTGTGAAAGACCAGACAGCCAGAACAGCAGCTAGAGCATTTCAGGCATACTTTTGTCGACCTCACGGTTACCCTGAAAGGGTACTTACTGATCAAGGTCCTGCATTCGAGGCAGAAGTGTTCCAAGAGTTCTGTAACATGTATGGTTGTAAGAAAATCAGAACAACACCGTACCACCCCCAAACCAATGGATTGTGCGAGAAGATGAACCATGTGGTTATTGATATGCTCAAGACTCTACCGCTGGAAGAAAGAAACCAATGGCCAGAGAAGTTACCAGATCTGGTAGACCTGTATAACCGTATCCCAGTAAATTCGACCAACTGCAGCCCTGCTTACCTGATGCGAGCAAGACCTGGCAAGTTACCTGTAGACTTGGAGATGGGAACTGTGTCACCTGAAGCAGTTCAAGAGATAAAAGATTGGGATACAGAGCGACAACAGCAGTACCGCAGAGTTCAGGAATGCGTAGAAAAGAGCCTGTCCCAAGCAAGAACAAGACAAGAACAGAACTACAATCAAACGGCCCCAGCAACTCCCTTAGCACCTGGAGAACAGGTCCTCAAGAAAAAGCGGAGGGCGCATAAATTAGATGATCAGTGGGAGAATGAACCCTACACCATTATTCCCTCCAACTTTGATAATAGTAAGGTATGCCTCATAAGCAAGGATGAAGGCAAGACCTATCAAACAGTTTCTAGAGACCTGTGCTAATTAAGTTAGCTAAGTTTGAGACAGAGAGACTCATTGCGAGAGAAAGTAAAAATAATCCTAAAATATTCTTTAACTACATAAACAGTAAAAAACTGAAAAGCGATAGTGTTGGCCCCCTTAAAAATAGTCTTGGTGAAATGGTGGAAGGGGATGAGGGTAAAGCAAACCTGCTGAATGACTTTTTTTCTACGGTTTTTATACAAGAAAATGCCATGGCAGATGACATGACCAGTCATACCATAAATTCACCCCTGAATATCACCTGCTTAACCCAGCAGGATGTACGCCGCCGCCTCGAAATCACTAAGGTTGACAAATCTCCGGGCCCGGATGGCTACACCCCAGAGTACTACAGGAATTGAGTTCTGTGATAGATAGACCATTATTTTTAATCTTCTCAGATTCCTTAATAACAGGGTCGGTACCGCAGGACTGGCGCATAGCAAATGTGGTGCCAATATTCAAAAAGGGGACAAAAACTGAGCCGGGAAATTATAGGCCGGTAAGTTTAACCTCTACGGTTGGTAAAATCCTTGAGGGTTTCTTGAGAGATGCTATACTGGAGTATCTCAAGAAAAATAACCTTATGACAGAATATCAACATGGGTTTATGAGGGATCGATCCTGTCAAACTAATAGATCAGCTTCTATGAAGAGGTAAGTTCAAGCCTGGACCAGGGAAATGCAGTGGATGTTGTGTATATGGACTTTTCAAAAGCTTTTGATACGGTGCCACACAAAAGGTTGGTACATAAAATGAGAATAATGGGGATAGGGGAAAATATGTGTAACTGGGTTAAAAACTGGCTCAGTGATAGGAAACAAAGGGTGGTTATTAATGGTACGTACTCGGACTGGGTCTCAGTTCATAGTGGGGTACCACAGGGGTCAGTATTGGGCCCGCTTCTTTTCAACATATTTATAAATGACCTTGTTGGGGGCATGCGGAGTAGAATTTCAATATTTGCAGATGATACTAAACTCTGCAGGGTAATCAATACAGAGGAGGATAATTTTATATTACAGGGAGATTTATGTAAATTGGAGGATTGGGCTGAGAAGTGGCAATTGAAGTTTAATGTAGATAAATGTAAGGTCATGCACTTGGGTAGAGGAAATAAAATGTATGATTATGTGCTTAATTGTAGAACACTGGGTAAAACAGACACAGAAAAAGACTTGGGTGTATGGGTGGATGGTAAACTTCATTTTAGTGGACAGTGTCAGGCAGCTGCTGCCAGGGCTAATAAAATAATGGGATGTATTAAAAGAGGTATAAGTGTTCATGAAAAAAATATAGTTCTACCTCTGTACAAGTCACTAGTGCGACCGCACTTATATACTGTGTACAATTCTGCTCACCGATATATAAGAAGGACATAGCTGAACTGGAAAGGGTGCAGAGAAGAGCCACCAAGATTATTAGAGGAATGGGTGGGCTGCAATACCAAGACAGGTTATTAAACTTGGGGTTATTTAGTTTGGAAAAACGAAGGCTTAGGGGGGATCTAATCACAATGTATAAATATATGAGGGGACAGTACAGAGACCTTTCCAAAGATCTTTTTACACCTAGGCCTGCGACTGGAACACGGGGGCATCCGCTACGTCTTGAGGAAAGAAGGTTTAATCATAATCACAGACGAGGATTCTTTACTGTACGAGCAGTGAGACTATGGAACTCTCTGCCGCATGATGTTGTAATGAGTGATTCACTACTAACATTTAAGCAGAGCCTGGACGCCTTTCTTGAAAAATTTAATATTACCAGTTATGTATATTAGATTTTATGACAGGGTGTTGATCCAGGGAACTAGTCTGATTGCCGGATGTGGAGTCAGGAAGGAAATTTTTTCCCCATTGGAACTTGTTTGCCACATTGGGTTTTTTTTGCCTTCCTCTGGATCAACATGTTAGGCTACGGGTTGAACTAGATGGACTTAGAGTCTCCCTTCAACCTTAAAAACTATGATACTATGATACTATGATACTATGACCGCCTGAAAGCGTGCCCTGAGCGGTGCAAAATCCAAAAAGAAGTAGAAGAAACAGAAGAAAGTCCCCAAATTCAAGAAAAGGAGGAAGAGATGATCCAAACAATCCTCGGAAAATTCCCCAAAACTTGGACCCGAATCAATAACGCCGTAGTGGTACCAGTCTTGACGTTCCCGCAGTTGGTCGAGCCGGAGATAGAAGAGGTTCCAGATCCACCTAAGGAACTGTCCGTCCCAACACCAGATGACACGCCAGCAGAAGAACAGGAGAATCAACCCCCTGCCAGTGAACCTGTCGTACCCTTGGCGAATCTGAGACCCCGTAGGCAATCATCACGCATACCTGTCAGGGTTAGGCCTACCAGTAACACGGAGGGGGCAGACACTCCAAGTAGTCAGGGACAAACCCCAGAGCTACGCCGGTCCCAACGTAGCACTCGGGGACAGCCCCCTCCAAGGTATAGAACATAGAAAGTAAAATACCTAACAGAGTGTAAATAGTTATGTGAAAATGTCTTGTATATAATGTTTTGTTTTAGGTGATTAAGTAAATGGACAATTGGGCCACTGGACTATGGGTGGCCAACACTCTAGCTGTACATAGTTAGCACCAGTGTGCTCAGCACCCCTGAAGAAAAACCCGTCCGGCGTTCATAGAGTATGGTCATCAATGCTCTGACGCACGCCCAGAGCCTACGTTGGGGGTTTTATCGCGGCGGGTCCCCCATGGAGCAGTGTAATGCACACCCGGCAGGGAGGCACACTGGACTCTTATCGTTGTTTAAGGTTGTAACATGTTATGTCTTGTTTTGTTTTCTTCAGTCCGGGAGTACTGAGTTTAACTAAGGGGGAGTGTGGCGCCCCAGGACCTGGTCGCCACAACAGCATTGCCCCTCCAAAGGGTTAATGCTGAGTCTGGAGGTAATTGGGAGGTCTATTGGCCAGTAATTTTAACATCCAACGCAGTTCTCCCTCAGACCAGCAGGGGGAGCTCTGAACCTGGAGTTCCAGGGAGCATTCCTTAAGTCTGGCCTGAGGGAGGAGTTAGTGGTCAGTCTGTAGAGAGAAGTCATAGCAAGCAGATGCAGACTAGTGCTGTCCTGTGGAACTGGGGCCTAGAGCTGGAGCAGCTTGGCCCAGTGAGGCAGGAGCAGAGAGGCAAAGAAGAGACTCGGACATCGGAGTCTGTGGCCACCAGGGCCTAAAATACTCCCTGGTAGCCGAATCCGAAGGGCAGGAGAGCTGCAAGCACCTGGCCCATAAACAGCCCGAAGGTACAGCTGCATCATCAGGGCCCGGTGTGGACTCCAGCAGAGAAGCACCAGAGAGGGCCTGTGCAGCCTACCACAGAGGGAAAGGGACGTACCACCGGTCCCAGCAGCAAGAGGGCCATTGCTAAATCCAGAGAGCAGGGTCCTATCACAGCAAGGAAAAGAACAGGAGTAGGCCTCATACTCATCTGGCCAAAACAACAGCTCAGTTACTTCCAGGCCGGCCGGAGCCCTCTACCACCTGTAACGGTCTCCCAGGACTAACCGTTTGTGAAGTAAAAGAGGAGAAGGTAAAGAGACTGTTGTTTGTGCCTGTTTCTTTCATGCCTGTCGGCCCTGCACCGTGTTTTCCACACACCATAGACTCTCACGAGCACCAACAGTGTCTCCGGGGCACCGCTCCACCTGTGGGGAGCAGTACCACCATTGCTGCCATATCATCACCACGGAGGCCCTACACAGCAGCGGCGGCTTAATAGCCGCATACCACAGGTGGCGTCACGAACACAAACCCCAAGTCACCAGCCATATTTAACTGACACCCACCAGGGCCACGGAGTCGGGCCCCGCCACCACTGACGACCCCTGGACTAGTCCGGCCCGGCACCGGGTGTCCCATAGCCCTGGGGTGGGCGAGTCAGTAGTGCCTGCTCATCACTAGTTACGAGTACAGAGCACCCGAGCATGGTAGTGCTCGCTCATCACTAGTTACCAGTACTGAGTATCCGAGCATGATAGTGCTCATGTGGCGCCCTGGACAAGCCAGGACGTCACAGGTACTACAACAACACACCCCACACCCCGGTTAGGCACATCAGTCACACACACAAGTCCTTGTTGCCTCCCTCCAAGGGCTGATGTCCACACCAGGTGGGGTGGAGCCAGGCAGCTGGCCCCACCCACCGAGGAGTTCACAGTCCTGGAGGCGGGAAAGGACAGTAGTGGAGAAGAGAACAGTTTGACTAGTGGTTGGAGAGTGAGGAAGTGGTAGTGGAGCAGACTGGCCGTGTCCGGGTACGTGGCCCGGGCACAGAAACAGCAAGGTTGGCAGACGGTGGTGACCGTCTGCAGGCAAGGCCGACTGACGCACAACCGTAAGGACCGGGAACGGGCGGTGGCCCGCCGGTACCGGACCGGGGAGCGAAGAGAAGCCAACACAACTCGGCAGGGCCTACGGACCTCGACCAGGCTTGGAGTTGCCGTTAAACCGGTCAAATCCGTCAGCAACGGGAATCTCCGGGGTTTCCCAGCAGCAAAGACCCGACTGAAGGCAACCGCCCAACCGTGAAGGGAAATACAGCTACCGCCACAGGTAGAGTTCCCAGGGCCAGAGCCTGCGGGCAAAAAGGGGCTCCTCTGGCAAATACACCGCTGGGGAGCGGGCTACAGGTCGGAAGCCATTGGAGCCGACAACACAACACAGGTGCAGGGAGAGACAGTCACCGCCAACCTACCGGGAGTGACCATCGCAGCCGGCTGCGGGACCCGTCCATCCAGCCGTTGGTTTTACCAGAGACTCAGTCTACAGCATTGGCTGAGTGAGTACCATCGTGCCGTCTGGCACCGCGCTGCCCTCCCGCGACCCTGCACCTCACCAAACCCCGCCATCCACCTTCCAGTCACCATCATCGGGCCCCGGGACCACCGAATCCCCCTACCCACGGAGGGGAGAGAAAAACATCTCGGCTGCTCCCTGTCATCGCTCCCGGGATCCCCGTCTAGAGCAGCGGTGGTGTCCCAACCTCACCACAACCGTGGGTGGCGTCACGGACAACATCCCCAAACCAAACCATCCCCTTTTCACTCACGGGCGAGGAGCGCCGCTCGAGTCCCCAGATCCGGCCCACCGCTCGAGCCACCGAGCAGCAGCAGCGCCGGACCCGAGCGTTAGAGAGCACAGCGCCCTGCCGCCCGCGACACTCACTCATCACTAGTTATGAGTACTGAGTGCCCGGGCATGGTAGTGCCCGCTCATCACTAGTTACGAGTACTGAGTACCCGAGCATGGTAGTGCCCGCTCATCACTAGTTACAAGTACCGAGCACCCGAGCATGGTAGTGCCCGCTCATCACTAGTTACGAGTGTACCGCCCTGAGAGGGGCTCGGCCGCTCTCCGCAGCTCGGGCCGAGCCGCTCGAGGTCCGGGCTCGGGTTGTCGGTGGCACGAGCGCCTCCGGAGCGGGGGCCACGTCGCTCTGTTAAGGGGAGGCAGTGGGACAAAGTTCGCAGACCGGGGTGGAAGGGGCGGCTGCGTTGTCACCGGACGGGTCGTGACGCCACCCACGGGTCGTGGTGACGGGATGCACCACCGCTGCGGCTGGAGTGAAGGGGGCTCGTCCGCGATCGGTGTTGAAGGCGCAGCCTAGATGTTAGCCCCTCCGTGGGTAGGGGTGGTGTGTCCCGGGGCCCGGTGGGGACTGACGACGGTGTTGTTGTCGGGGTGCAGGGTGCCATGCTGCGGTGCAGTGTCGTGCCCGGATGGCACTGGTGTACTCACGATTAATTCACACTCAGAGTCACTGGTAAACCAAAGTTCGGGTCTGGTCGGGTCCCGCAGCCGGCTGCTTGTGCCCCTTGTGAGGCTGATGGTGGCCCCCTTTCCCTTGCACCTCTTGTTTTACTGTTGGCTCCCCTGCCTGGACAGTGGTAGCCCGTGTGGCGCCCTGGACTAGCCAAGTCGTGACAGGTAACACACAAACACCCCCACCCCCATTAGACAGTAACATTAGCCAAACTCAAAACCCTTGTTGCCTCCCTCCAGGGTCTGATGTTCACACCAGGTGGGGCGGAGCCAAGCGGTTGGCCCCACCCACCGAGGAGTTCACAGGCCTGGAGGCGGAAAAAGTGACAGAGTAGTCCTGGAGGTTGAAGTGAGAGGAGTGAAGTGGAGAGTGTCTGGGTTTGTGGCCCAGGCATTGACAACAAGGTTGGCAGACGGTGGTGGCCGTCTGCAGGAGTGGTGAATCGACGCGGAACCGTAGAACCGGGGTCGGGCGTTTGCCCGCCGGTACCGACCGGGGAGCGAAGTGAAGCCAGCACACACAGGCAGGGTCATCGGACCCCGACTAGGCTTGGAGTCACCGTCAACAGTCAAATCCGAGTGTGACAGGAACCCCAGGGTTTTCCTAGACCCGTCAGAAGGCAACCGCCCACACCGTGAGGGTATACAGCTACCGCCTAAGGCTAGAGACCCAAGGGCCAGCGCCAGCGCCTGCGGGCAAACGGGCTCCTCTGGCATCCATACACCGGGGAGCGGACTACCGTTGGGGATCCACCGTAGTCAAACAAGTACACAAAGGTGCAGGGAAAGACAGCCGCCATCACCTGTCCGGGGAGAGACACTGCAGCCGGCTGCGGGACCCGTCCATCCAGCCATTTGGTTTACCGAGGACTTTGTGCATCTCTTGTTAAGTGAATACACCCGTGTCATCTGGCACCGCACCGCGCTGTCCCTGCAACCCTGCACCTCACCAACCCTGCCTCCCCGTCACACCACCGGGCCCTGGTACCACCGACCCCTACCCACGGAGGGGGAAAACAACATCCCAGCTGCTCCCTACCATCACTCCCGGGATCCCTGTCACCAGCAGCGGTGGTGCCTACCTTCACCACAACCCGTGGGTGGCGTCACGGACTAAATCCCCCAAACCAACCACCCCTTTCACTCACGGGCGAGGAGCGCCGCTCGAGTCCCCGGATCCGGCCCACCGCTCGAGACACCGAGCAGCAGCAGCGGCGGCGTCCTCCCCGCCCGCGACACCCGCTCCCCGGCGTTTAGCCGCCGGAGGAGCCCTCGGTTACCCGCAGGCGCTGGCCTGTCGGATGTTTGGCCCTTGGCGGTGGCTCTCACCCGGTATCGGTGGGCTTTTGCCTTCTTTTGGGACTTTGGGTGGGGATGAACCCGTGAGGTCCAGACTGCAATCAGTGAATTTGCCTAAACTCAGTGGCTTCTAAGCTAGGACGGGGTCTGAGTACCCGGTTTCTGGTGCTCCGGTCAACAGTTGACTCCCCGGTTCAGGGCCGGCGGACTCCAACCCTGGCCTGGTCCCTACGGTTCCGCCGGTTGCTATACCGGTACTCCTGCAGGTGGCCACCACCGTCTGCCTGCCTGACGTTATGGGGATCCCAGGCTCCAACCCGGGTCCCTGACAGCTCTGCTCCTCCACACCTCATGTCAACTCTCTCTCCAAAATTAGACTGTTTGTATTTCCTGCCTCAGGACAGTAGTCTCCTCGGTGGGCATGTCTTTCCGCCTGACTCCGCCCACCTGGTGTGCTCTACTGGCCCTGAGGGAGGCATCAGGTCTCCCTTTTGGGTGACGGGTGTGTGACCTCACAGGGGGTGGGGGTGTGTGTGTAATGTGGTAGGTGTTGTTACCTGTGACCCCTGGGGTCCAGGGCGTCACACGAGTACTGAGCACCCGAGCATGGTAGTGCCCGCTCATCACTAGTTTCAAGTACTGAGCACCCGAGCATGGTAGTGCCCGCTCATCACTAGTTACAAGTACAGAGCACCCGAGCATGGTAGTGCCCGCTCAACACTAGTTACAAATACCGAGCACCCGAGCATGGTAGTGCTCACTTATCACTAGTTACAAGTACTGCGCACCCGAGCATGGTAGTGCCCGCTCATCACTAGTTAAGAGTACTGAGCACCCAAGCATGGTAGTGCCCGCTCATCACTAGTTACCAGTACTGAGCACCCGAGCATGGTAGTGCCCACTCATCACTAGTTACAAGTACTGAGCACCCGAGCATGGTAGTGCCCGCTCATCACTAGTTACGAGTACTGAGCACCTGAGCATGGTAGTGTCCACTCATCACTAGTTACCAGTACTGAGCACCCGAGCATGGTAGTGCCCGCTCATCACTAATTACGAGTACTGAGCACCTGAGCATGGTAGTGTCCACTCATCACTAGTTACCAGTACTGAGCACCCGAGCATGGTAGTGTCCACTCATCACTAGTTACGAGTACTGAGCACCCGAGCATAGTGGTGCCCGCTCATCACTAGTTACGAGTACTGAGCACCTGAGCATGGTAGTGCCCGCTCATCACTAGTTACCAGTACTGAGCACCCGAGCATGGTAGTGCCCGCTCATCACTAGTTACGAGTACTGAGCACCCGAGCATGGTAGTGCCCGCTCATCACTAGTTACGAGTACTGAGCACCTGAGCATGGTAGTGCTCGCTCATCACTAGTTACGAGTACTGAGCACCCGAGCATGGTAGTGCTCGCTCATCACTAGTTACGAGTACTGAGCACCCGAGCATGGTAGTGCCCACTCATCACTAGTTACCAGTACTGAGCACCCGAGCATGGTAGTGTCCGCTCATCACTAGTTACGAGTACTGAGCACCTGAGCATGGTAGTGCCCGCTCATCACTAGTTACGAGTACTGAGCACCCGAGCATGGTAGTGCTCGCTCATCACTAGTTACCAGTACTGAGCACCCGAGCATGGTAGTGCTCACTCATCACTAGTTACCAGTACTGAGCACCCGAGCATGGTAGTGCTCGCTCATCACTAGTTACCAGTACTGAGCACCCGAGCATGGTAGTGCCCGCTCATCACTAGTTACCAGTACTGAGCACCCGAGCATGGTAGTGCCCTCTCATCACTAGTTACGAGTACTGAGCACCCGAGCATGGTAGTGCCTGCTCATCACTAGTTATGACACATGAAGCCAAAATGTTTATCCAGAACCATGGTCTTTTTAGAGGTCAGGTCACTCCATACTCAAATTTTACCCCCTCCACCCCTATATACATCATTGGGTGCCATATTGCACGAAAAAAGTTTCAGTATCTCTGATTTTGGGGAATTCCAACAAAATTTGGAAACTCCAACCAAAATGGTAGAAGGTCTCCCATGCTAGTAAAGTTGTCAATCATAAACTTTAATGCAACCCTCCCCCCTGGCACTGAATAGTGACAATACATTTCTGGTGCCTAAATTTGCCTCCCCAGCTCGTCTCTTTCCTCCTGCTGCCAAGATAGTGGCACGGGGAGCACAGTAATGAGTTTTAAGTCTGAAGTTACCTTCCATGATTTCCCTTTTGTAGGAGATAGAAAAAGCAGCACAGGCATAGGTGAAATTGTCAACTTTTGAGGACAATTTTTATTTTTACTTAAATACATCTAATTGCGGCTATAAATAATTTTTGCAATTGGGTCACATTATAAAGTTTGCCTTCTATACTCTGTGATGCACTATATTGCTGGTTACAGAATGAGTTAAATGAGCATCCGTCAGTGAGCTCGCTCTGATGGTCTGACAGGAGGCTTCATGGCTGATATATGACCGCAGACCACATCAAAGTTTGAAAGTGTCGGAAACAAAAATCCTAAAAAGGGACAAAAAAATTAAAATTGTTCATGAAACCCAATTGTTTTTCCCCAAATGCAAGCAACAATGCAAAAAAAAAACAAAACTGTGCGACGTTGGTGCTTTTTTCCTCTATCAACTCTAGAGAGCGTAACCAACAGTTTAACATATTTTATTATTAGTAATAATAATAATAATAATAATGTTTTAGGATTTATTTTAGAAACCTGAAGATATAAATGTTCTTACTTTGATAATCGAAGGGTAAATTCTCTTCCATACGGTTGTTAAAAATTCTAAACTTTTCACATGTTCTCCTCCTAGTGGTCAGTTTGCAGTACTGCATCATTAGTCACCGGCCAGACTATTATATTTCGCACTTGAGATTGATGCTACCAAACATGAATTATGGGCAGAACACATGATAGTGATCATTAACACTTTCCAATTGACTCTGAATCTAATATATAAAGCTGAATGTGTGTGAGTGTGTGTGTGTGTGTGTGTGTGTGTGTGTGTGTGTGTGTGTGTGTGTGTGTGTGTGTGTGTGTGTGTGTGTCCGGGATTGGCATCTGCACCGTCGCAGCTACAGCCACAAAATTTTGCACACTCACACTTCTGGACCCCGAGAGCGTCATAGGCTATGTTTTGAGGGGAAATTTTAACCCCGCACTTTACAGTTATTCACCAAGAAACCTGCCTCCATTAAAGCGAATGAAGCTGGGAGCCACAGTGCAGCCAGAACTTCAGAAGAATGTGCAGCCACGCCCTTAAATGGAATGTTGGCGTGTCACAATGCAGCCAGGGAAAGAGACAGACACAGACAGGGTAAGAAACAGACATAGACAGGGTAAGAGACAGACACAAAGAGACAGACACAGACAAAGAGACCGACTGACAGGGAAAGAGACAGACAGGGAAAGACAGGGAAAGAGAAAGACAGGTTAAGAGACAGACACAGACAGGTAAAGAGACAGACACAGACAAAGAGACAGAGACAGACACAGGGAAACAGACAGACAGGGTAAGAGACAGACAAAGACAGGTAAAGAGACAGACAAAGAGACAGACACAGGGAAAGAGACAGAGGGAAAGAGACAGACAGGGAAAGAAACAGCGAAAGTGACAGAGATAGATAGACAGACCGGGAAAGAGATAGATAGACAGACAGGGAAAGAGATTGAGACAAACGGAGAAAGAGACAGAGACAGTCAGAGACAGACAGGGAAAGAGACAGAGAGAGACAGAGAGATATATACAGAGGGGGAGACAGACAGAGAATGGGAGAGAAACAGAGAGACAGTTACTTTCCCAAGCAGCGGATATTGTGTGCAGAATAAGTTTTTGTTAATACATTCTATTTTGTTAACAACAGTTATTAACCCGGGCGAAGCCGGGTAGTACAGCTAGTACTCATATAAAAGGGGAGAGGGTGTGAGCCGCTCCCAGACAGCAAAAAATAACACCATAAAACAATTATGTAAAACTGTCCACAGAATACACAGTGTAAGGACTACATAAATACACCAGGTACCCCACAAAAATGTCCGGCTCCGTCCTCTACGCTACTAACAGGAAGTTACATGTAAGCAGCCAATCAGCAGTCAGTAGAATGTAACTGTCACTTCCTGTTTGTAGAATTCGTGCCTGGAGAGGTTGTAGGGCGCGAGCAATCCAGTGTATGACGGAGGACTTGATCAGGGTGGACATATGGATTCCAGACAAGGCCGCCATCAGATTTAGAATCAGGTTCATAAACTGTTTGTGCCCACCACGTTCCACCCTATACCCCCTCTTTCTTACACTTTTGAGGTTCAGAGAAAAGGCTTTTATTATTTTTTGTAATGCAGTGCCCCCCTTTTTTTGGGAAATCTTGTACAGGTCCTTATGAGAGGGAGGCAAAATAACAACTGGGGCATATAAATAAAGAGGGCTCCAGTGTTGAACACCATTAACAATTACATGGGTGTAATGGCATTGTCACACAGTGACTAGTGGGTTTCCCCGACAGGTACATGGGAACCCCCGGCAAGCGCTGCAACACACAGGGTACATGATACAATGGTGGGCATTTGTGCTATGGAAAGGGGAGCAGGGTCATGTCCTAAACTCACCCGAGACTGATCCCTGCACTCCCTCATGTCCCTATACGGGTTCTTTCCCACTGTCGCCGATCATGTGCCTATACCTGTCTTTCCATGGACTAAGCCCTGTATAGTGGGCAGGGCAGCGGGAACGTTAGTCCTGCTCTAGATTAAAGACACAGAGAGGATAAGACAGACAGGCGAAAAATAAACAGCAAGCATACAAAGCACTCCAAACGACAAGAGGTAATAATGAGGAACGGACCAGAGAAGCAAAACCAAAAAAGGACTAAGGAAGGGAAAAACAACACTACTGTCACACAGCAAGTGTTCTCTTAAAGGCTTCCTTGTCCACAGCTCACAGGTTCCCTCTAGAGGCAAGCTAAGCAGAAACTATCACCAGCGATTACATGAGCTAGGAGAGAAGCCTTTATAGCAGAGGTGATTACCAATAGAGAACAGCTGACAATAACTTTCATTCAGAGTTCAGAAGATCAGAGGATCTACTTAACCCTAGCAGTGCTGGAAAAAGGGGAATCTGCACAGTCAGCAGTATTAACCTGAACAAGTGTTTATGAAGCCTAGCGCTGTGATCTACTGACACAGAAAAAGGAGGGACCACTTTCTGTCGTGGAACCCTCGTGACAGGTGGCACCTGCTTCATTGATATCCTCTATGCTATGCACATGAGATATACATGATATACATGAGTCATACAAGAGAATGGAGAAGTGGCTGGGGAATAGAGTCTGAGTGATGGAGGCTTGGGAAGAGCTTCTGAAAGCACTTAAGCCTCATTTGCATATCAATTCAAATGTTGATATCTCATTAATGGAGGGATGGACTGGCCATATAAAAGTACTATACTAATACTGCTATATATTAATAGTTAAAGAGGGTGAAATCCTACTGAAAGATTCAGTTCTGAGGCCTGTTGTCACATTCGTCTCCTAGTCTTTGAACTGGAATCTGGCTCTCTACATTTAAATGGATTTCGTTTCTCTTAGTATTGAAATGGTTAAATGTCAGGTTTTTTTCTTGCAGCTTTTCCAAGCAGTTCCTTGCTGAGTGTTTTAGCTGCACTCACTTTTGTAGTTATGCCCTTCCAGTTTAAATAGTGGAGTTACCCAGCAATCCCTGCAGAAGATACAAATCCATTTGGTCTCTGGCCGCCTTGGAGGAAGGTTCTGCTCAGGAAGTTTCCGGCTCTTAGGCTTTATCCTTTTTGTTGCTTTTCCTCCCTGTTTGGCTTACCTTACCTTGTGTCTGGTTAGTGCAGCGGTGGGGTCTAGTGAACCTCACCTGCCCTTCACTAGCCAGAGCACCTATAGGGTCTTCTCAGGGTCCCAGTTTCCTGTTTGACGACAGTTTTGGAGACTATATAGGGACTGTCTAGGAGAGAAGGTACAGCCGCAGGGGAGGATAGGAGGTGTCCAACTGTCCCCTCTCAGTTACAGGGCCCCACGCTGTTTTTGTGTTCCCTGGTGTCCCTTTTGTTTGCAATCTGGAAGTGACAACCCCTTTAAAATGTTATTCCCTTTTTCAAAGATAGATAATTTTGGATACTGCTTGTAAAAAAAACATTTTTCCAATTTACTGCTAGTTAAAATTTTCTGCCGTGTTTGAGATATTAACACTTTTCTTTTGCTTACAGCTGGTTGCCTTGGAGACAGACCACTGTTACTGTCTGGAATGTAAGTGTGACGCCCCTGGACTATCAGGTCGTCACAGGGTATTGCACACTCTGCCCTCCCGTGTAATATCCACATCCTCCTTGGTTACGGGTCCCCAACTACATGGTGTTGCCTACAACAGCTAATAAAATCCTAGATACACTCTGCATCACACCCACCAGACACACCAGTGGACGGCCTGAGTGGAATAGGGTCGCCCACTTGGGGGGTTGGTAAGGGGAGGTCAGGAGTAGGTCAGTGAAGTGTTAGAAGTGAAGGAGAGAGGAGGTCAGGAGCTGGGCTCCTTGGAAACATCTAGGTAGCAGACGGTGGTCTGGGCCTAGTAGGAGCTGGACCCCCGGTCGCAGGGGATCGTGACAAGGGGCACGGAACTGTCGAGGAGGACAGCCGGTGGCCTTGTACCATCACTGAGCTGGGACCAGGGCACGACGGGGTACGTGGACCCTAGGTCAGGGAGTAGCTTCAGGCAACCTGACAATTTACCCGACGAGAACGGAGCCTTCAAGATCCACTCTCCACCTGCTCCAAAATCGGGGTAATATAGTCAGGGTAGTTCTATACTACCAGGACCAACAGAGAAGTAAACTTAGTGCCAGGAGGAAGGTCACGGATCACCAGGCAGCACCATTGGGGATGGGACCTGAACTATCTCCCCTCAGCGGCAGCAGTGTCCAGAACTTTGGTTTATCCAGTTGTCGGTGTCAGCTTTTTGGACTGAGTGAGTACGCAAGTGACCCCTTCACTCCCCACGGCACTCCCCGAACACCATCACCGAGTCATGGACCATCCCCCCTACCCGTGTAGGGTCACAACACCTGGCTGCCCACTCAATCGCCCCCGGGTACTCCCAACTGCAGCGGTGGTACTCCACATTACCACACACCACGGGTAGCGTCACGAACTTTACAATCCCCTGTAAATACCCCTTCATTTGAGTGGCCGCACGACCCTTGGGTCCGATTCCCCTCGAGCCACCGCGGATCCGGATCCGAGCAGCCCGGCTGCTGACACGGGGGCGGCACATAAGCACTGCTGTAAAGCTGGTTGGGATTAAAAAGTAAATACACGTCTTTCCAGATATCCAGCATCAAAACAGTATCTACAAACTCAACATTAACAAGATTATAAGCCCTGCGCATCTTCTGCTTTCTAGCAGCGGTGGTCGGTTTCTAAGGCAATGATCTGTAAACAAAATAAAAGTGTTAATATCTCAAGAACGGCTTAAAATTTTAACAAGCGGTAAAATGCAAAATTGTTTATAGTTATGAGTACTACCAGACAGTACTATCAGACAATACTTATATATGAAGATGGGAATGACCCTTTAAAGTTGGTATATAAAGAGGGGGTCAGAACCTTTTACTACCAGAAAGAGAATTGGCAGCTTTCAAGGCAATCAGGACCAGGTGTGTCAATGCATTTGTGACGCCCTGGCCGGGCCAGGTAGTCACAGATAGGGCCCCGCACTACACCAGTCCCCTAACAAGGTGACAGCAGCCAAACATTTAAAACCCTAGTCACCCCCCTCAGTGCTTGATGGTCACACCAGGGAGCGGAACCAGGCGGTTGGAAGACGCCCACCTAGGAGTCTCAGACAGCCTGGGGCGGGAAAGTAACAGTTCACTGTGGAAGTTCAAGTGTAGAGGTCAAGAGGAGAGTTGTGGGCTGGAGCTGTGTGCAGCTACAGCAAAGGAAAGACCCAAACTGAATCGGTGCCAGGGTAGGAGCCCTGGTACTGCTGGCTAGGAGGCAGACGGAGGCCTCTGCCTGCAGGAGCCGGGAAGACGGCTCGGTGGAACCGAGGTGGACCGGAACAGGGTAGTGGCCCGCCGGTACCGACCCAGGGAACCGACTCGGAACCCAGAGCACAAAGAGGGGTACTCAGACCCTGAAGCTAGGTCCAGAAGCTACTGGGGGCTAGCTAATTAACTGATTACGGCCAGGACTAGAGGTCCTGTCCCACCCAAAGGCCCGACTGAAGACAACAGCCCAACGAGGGGGATAGAAAGCCACTGCCACGGCAGAGAGATCCCACGGGCCAGCGTCTGCGGGCAAAAGGGCTCCTAAGGCAACCACAAGCCGGGAGCGGACTCCTGAAGTTGCAACCGCAGGTAGTCCACCATCAGAAACAGGTGCGGGAGAAAGACAGAGACCACCAGCCAGGTGGGGAACCAGACTGCAGCCGGCTGCGGGCACCGACCACCATCAATTTGGTTTACCAAAGACTCGTGTGTGTTTACTAATCGTGAGTACAACAGTGCCCTCCGGCTGCCCTTCTGCCTGCACCGCCAACTACCCCCCAACGGGTCCCAAGGCCACCATCCCTGCCCACGGAGGGGTTAACAACTTGCTGCGCAACATCTCCCCCGGGTGCCCCGTAACTGCAGCGGTGGTGTCCACCTTCACCACATCCCGTGGGTGGCGTCACAAACTCAAACACGGCTCCGGCCGTACACCTACGTTCCCAAACCACCAGTCCCCCTTTTTGATCGACGTGACCGCAGGACCCCTGGGTCCGGAGACCCTCGAGCCACCCACTGAAGGTCCGTATCCGAGCGGCTCGTCTGCCGAGCCCAGGGCGTCACACATTGAACAGTGATGCTGA
This sequence comes from Anomaloglossus baeobatrachus, assembly GCF_048569485.1. Lineage (NCBI taxonomy): Eukaryota > Metazoa > Chordata > Amphibia > Anura > Aromobatidae > Anomaloglossus > Anomaloglossus baeobatrachus. The sequence continues at coordinate 40,491,929 of NC_134358.1, forward strand.
TTTACACTTATTGCAAAGTTCTTCTACTGATTATACAGTTGGGAAAAAAAAACTCCCACAGTTGATTTCATCACACCAAGCTGCTTGCCTATTGTAGATTCAGTCTTCGTAGCCTGGTGCAGGGCTACAATTTTGTTTCTGGTGTCCATCGACAGCTGTTTCGTCTTAACGAGAGTGGAGTTTGGAGTGTGACTGTTTGAGGTTGTGGACAGGTGTCTTTTATACTGATAAGTTAAATCAGGAGCCATTACTACAGGTAATGAGTGGAGGACAGAGGAGCCTCTTGAAGAAGTTACAGATCTGTGAGAGCCAGAAATCTTGCATGTTTTTAGGTGACTAAATACTTATTTTATACCATAATTTGCAAAAAAAATCTTGCTAAATCAGACATGATTTGAGATGAAAGGGAAGGTCATCGTGGTGACATTTCTGCAATCCCAATAACCATCTTGGAATTATATTATAGTAATAAGACATTGCTGAGGATTATTGTAAGGAGCATCTCGGCTCTGCTACATCCGACAAACTACTGCTCTAACTTTACTAACATGAAACGTTGGGGGAAATCTATGAAACGTGTATTATCTGGATATTTACCGTCCTTCATTCATACTCTGTAAAGCCATTCTGAACATGATATTTGAAGTGCTACCTTTGATTGCACTAAATCCTCTTACCATTGTCAGGCATGTGACCTCAGGTCTAATATGTGGGTGGAGGACTGGAATCTGCTTATTACGCCTCGGGTTATTGTTTTACGCGTTCAAATGCTGATATTATTATTTAATAAGGATAGTAATAATAATAGTAATAATAAAAAAGACAATTAGAAAGGAAAGTTGTGTAACTTATCCTCAGTTAGCGATAGGACATGTCATATACGACATCAAAATTCTAGGATCCCAACTGAACATAGGAGCAGTATTATAGTAGTTATATTCTTGTACATAGGAGCAGTATTATAGTAGTTATATTCTTGTACATAGGGGCAGTATTATAGTAGTTATATTCTTGTACGTAGGAGGCAGTATTATAGTAGTTATATTCTTGTACATAGGGGCAGTATTATAGTAGTTATATATTTGTACATAGAGGCAGTATTATAGTAGTTATATTCTTGTACATAGGAGCAGTATTATAGTAGTTATATTCCTGTACATAGGAGCAGTATTATAGTAGTTATATTCTTGTATATAGGGGCAGTATTATAGTAGTTATATTCTTGTACATGGGAGCAGTATTATAGTAGTTATATTACTGTACATAGGAGCAGTATTATAGTAGTTATATTCTTGTACATAGGAGCAGTATTATAGTAGTTATACTCTTGTACATAGGAGCAGTATTATAGTAGTTATATTCTTGTACATAGGAAGTAGTATTATAGTAGTTATATTCTTGTACATAGGGGGCAGTATTATAGTAGTTATACTCTTGTACATAGGAGCAGTATTATAGTAGTTATATTCTTGTACATAGGGGCAGTATTATAGTAGTTATATTCTTGTACGTAGGGGGCAGTATTATAGTAGTTATATTCTTGTACATAGGGGCAGTATTATAGTAGTTATATTCTTGTACATAGGGGCAGTATTATAGTAGTAATATTCTTGCACATAGAGGGCAGTATTATAGTAGTTATATACTTGTACATAGGAGCAGTATTATAGCAGTTATATTCTTGTACATAGGAGCAGTATTATAGTAGTTATATTCTTGTACATAGGGAACAGTATTATAGTAGTTATACTCTTGTACATAGGAGCAGTATTATAGTAGTTATATTCTTGTACAGAGGGGCAGTATTATAGTAGTTATATTCCTGTACATAGGAGCAGTATTATAGTAGTTATATTCTTGTATATAGGGGCAGTATTATATTAGTTATATACTTGTACATAGGAGCAGTATTATAGCAGTTATATTCTTGAACATAGGAGCAGTATTATAGTAGTTATATTCTTGTAGATAGGGGCAGTATTATAGTAGTTATACTCTTGTACATAGGAGCAGTATTATAGCAGTTATATTCTTGTAGATAGGGGCAGTATTATAGTAGTTATATTCTTGTACATAGGAGCAGTATTATAGCAGTTATATTCTTGAACATAGGAGCAGTATTATAGTAGTTATATTCTTGTACATAGGAGCAGTATTATAGTAGTTATATTCTTGTACGTAGGGGGCAGTATTATAGTAGTATAATTCTTGCACATAGGGGCAGTATTATAGTAGTTATATTCTTGTGCATAGGAGCTGTATTATAGTAGTTATATTCTTGTACATAGGGGCAGTATTATAGTAGTAATATTCTTGCACATAGAGGGCAGTATTATAGTAGTTATATACTTGTACATAGGAGCAGTATTATAGCAGTTATATTCTTGTACATAGGAGCAGTATTATAGTAGTTATATTCTTGTACATAGAGGGCAGTATTATAGTAGTTATATTCTTTTACATAGGGAACAGTATTATAGTAGTTATACTCTTGTACATAGGAGCAGTATTATAGTAGTTATATTCTTGTACAGAGGGGCAGTATTATAGTAGTTATATTCCTGTACATAAAAGCAGTATTATAGTAGTTATATTCTTGTACATAGGGGCAGTATTATAGTAGTTATATACTTGTACATAGGAGCAGTATTATAGCAGTTATATTCTTGAACATAGAGGGCAGTATTATAGTAGTTATATTCTTTTACATAGGGAACAGTATTATAGTAGTTATACTCTTGTACATAGGAGCAGTATTATAGTAGTTATATTCTTGTACAGAGGGGCAGTATTATAGTAGTTATATTCCTGTACATAGGAGCAGTATTATAGTAGTTATATTCTTGTATATAGGGGCAGTATTATAGTAGTTATATACTTGTACATAGGAGCAGTATTATAGCAGTTATATTCTTGAACATAGGAGCAGTATTATAGTAGTTATATTCTTGTACATAGGAGCAGTATTATAGTAGTTATATTCTTGTGCATAGGGAACAGTATTATAGTAGTTATACTCTTGTACATAGGAGCAGTATTATAGCAGTTATATTCTTGAACATAGGAGCAGTATTATAGTAGTTATATTCTTGTAGATAGGGGCAGTATTATAGTAGTTATATTCTTGTACGTAGGGGGCAGTATTATAGTAGTTATATTCTTGTGCATAGGAGCTGTATTATAGTAGTTATATTCTTGTAGATCGGGGCAGTATTATAGTAGTTATATTCTTGTACATAGGGGCAGTATTATAGTAGTTATATTCTTGTACATAGGGGCAGTATTATAGTAGTAATATTCTTGCACATAGAGGGCAGTATTATAGTAGTTATATTCTTGTACATAGGAGCAGTATTATAGTAGTTATATTCTTTTACATAGGGAACAGTATTATAGTAGTTATACTCTTGTGCATAGGAGCTGTATTATAGTAGTTATATTCTTGAATATAGGGGCAGTATTATAGTAGTTATATTCTTGTACATAGGGGCAGTATTATAGTAGTAATATTCTTGCACATAGAGGGCAGTATTATAGTAGTTATATTCTTGTACATAGGGGCAGTATTATAGTAGTTATATTCTTGTACATAGGGGCAGTATTATAGTAGTTATATTCTTGTACATAGGGGGCAGTATTATAGTAGTTATATTCTTGCACATAGGAGCATTATTATAGTAGTTATATTCTTGCACCTAGGGGGCAGTATTATAGTAGTTATATTCTTGTACATAGGAGCATTATTATAGTAGTTATATTCTTGTACATAGGGGGCAGTATTATTGTAGTTATATTCTTGTACATAGGGGCAGTATTATAGTAGTTATATTCTTGTACATAGGGGGCAGTATTATAGTAGTTATATTCTTGCACATAGGAGCATTATTATAGTAGTTATATTCTTGCACCTAGGGGGCAGTATTATAGTAGTTATATTCTTGCACATAGGAGCATTATTATAGTAGTTATATTCTTGTACATAGGGGCAGTATTATAGTAGTTATATTCTTGTACGTAGGGGGCAGTATTATAGTAGTTATATTCTTGTGCATAGGAGCTGTATTATAGTAGTTATATTCTTGTAGATCGGGGCAGTATTATAGTAGTTATATTCTTGTACATAGGGGCAGTATTATAGTAGTTATATTCTTGTACATAGGGGCAGTATTATAGTAGTAATATTCTTGCACATAGAGGGCAGTATTATAGTAGTTATATTCTTGTACATAGGAGCAGTATTATAGTAGTTATATTCTTTTACATAGGGAACAGTATTATAGTAGTTATACTCTTGTGCATAGGAGCTGTATTATAGTAGTTATATTCTTGAATATAGGGGCAGTATTATAGTAGTTATATTCTTGTACATAGGGGCAGTATTATAGTAGTAATATTCTTGCACATAGAGGGCAGTATTATAGTAGTTATATTCTTGTACATAGGGGCAGTATTATAGTAGTTATATTCTTGTACATAGGGGCAGTATTATAGTAGTTATATTCTTGTACATAGGGGGCAGTATTATAGTAGTTATATTCTTGCACATAGGAGCATTATTATAGTAGTTATATTCTTGCACCTAGGGGGCAGTATTATAGTAGTTATATTCTTGTACATAGGAGCATTATTATAGTAGTTATATTCTTGTACATAGGGGGCAGTATTATTGTAGTTATATTCTTGTACATAGGGGCAGTATTATAGTAGTTATATTCTTGTACATAGGGGGCAGTATTATAGTAGTTATATTCTTGCACATAGGAGCATTATTATCGTAGTTATATTCTTGCACCTAGGGGGCAGTATTATAGTAGTTATATTCTTGCACATAGGAGCATTATTATAGTAGTTATATTCTTGTACATAGGGGCAGTATTATAGTAGTTATATTCTTGTACATAGGGGCAGTATTATAGTAGTTATATTCTTGTACGTAGGGGGCAGTATTATAGTAGTTATATTCTTGTGCACAGGAGCTGTATTATAGTAGTTATATTCTTGTAGATCGGGGCAGTATTATAGTAGTTATATTCTTGTACATAGGGGCAGTATTATAGTAGTTATATTCTTGTACATAGGGGCAGTATTATAGTAGTAATATTCTTGCACATACAGGGCAGTATTATAGTAGTTATATTCTTGTACATAGGAGCAGTATTATAGTAGTTATATTCTTTTACATAGGGAACAGTATTATAGTAGTTATACTCTTGTGCATAGGAGCTGTATTATAGTAGTTATATTCTTGAATATAGGGGCAGTATTATAGTAGTTATATTCTTGTACATAGGGGCAGTATTATAGTAGTAATATTCTTGCACATAGAGGGCAGTATTATAGTAGTTATATTCTTGTACATAGGGGCAGTATTATAGTAGTTATATTCTTGTACATAGGGGCAGTATTATAGTAGTTATATTCTTGTACATAGGGGGCAGTATTATAGTAGTTATATTCTTGCACATAGGAGCATTATTATAGTAGTTATATTCTTGCACCTAGGGGGCAGTATTATAGTAGTTATATTCTTGTACATAGGAGCATTATTATAGTAGTTATATTCTTGTACATAGGGGGCAGTATTATTGTAGTTATATTCTTGTACATAGGGGCAGTATTATAGTAGTTATATTCTTGTACATAGGGGGCAGTATTATAGTAGTTATATTCTTGCACATAGGAGCATTATTATAGTAGTTATATTCTTGCACCTAGGGGGCAGTATTATAGTAGTTATATTCTTGCACATAGGAGCATTATTATAGTAGTTATATTCTTGTACATAGGGGCAGTATTATAGTAGTTATATTCTTGTACATAGGGGCAGTATTATAGTAGTTATATTCTTGTACATAGGGGCAGTATTATAGTAGTTATATTCTTGTACATAGGGGCAGTATTATAGTAGTTATATTCTTGTACATAGGGGGCAGTATTATAGTAGTTATATTCCCTGGATCGGCCTGACGTGTGCTCACTAGTATGGGGGATAATGGCAGAATACACAGTCTGATCTGAGATGTTCTTTAATGATTTGAATCACACATTATCGTCAAGAACAGTTCATCCTTGAGACAATATTACTCCTGTAAAGCAGCCAAGTCGGTGTCATTGGTGAGATAGCGGCTGACAGATCTACTTAAAGACTCTATTTTCTCCTGCTCAGAGCAGCATTTTTTGCTATCACAGAAAACTAACTTTTAATCTCTGTATTTGAAAAAAAAAAAAAAAAAGGTTTGTGATGAACAGAAACACTCAGCGCCGGAGTCGTAAGTGATCAGCCATTATTTTAGGTGATACCAAATACTGAGGCCAAACTTTACTTTGGATTTGTGCGGTCGCCCCATTCACCTGCATTGTGCTGTGAAATAACAGTGACATGGAGGGATTTTTGGCCTAGTTTTTTGTATTTTAATTTCTTCTCTTAATTTAAGGGAATGGGTTAAAAAATATTTTTTATCTCTCCTTCTCCCGGCCCTCTTCATGCCTTCCCCCCATTAGTCCTCTGATCGACTCCTCTTTATTGTTTCTTCTGTCTTCTATCTCCTTCCATTCTCCATTCTTACAAGCGTCATGACCACTCGAGCCTTAAAGCGGTATTCCCATCTACAAGATCCTATCCCAATATGTAGTAGGAATAATAATAATAATAATAATAATATCAGCAAATATCTTCAATTAGAAATCTAGTACGATAGTTCTCCTGAATCACTATGTCACTTACCTCATGTGCAGGGCATTGCAGGACCTTAGATATCCATGGTTACGGCAACTAATATAGACACAGTTAGTTCGTTTGCTCGTGGTCGTACATACCCAACTGTCACTATATGAGTGGTCGTAATGTCGCGGGCGGAGGAGGGGACGCTGCGCTCACCCACTGCTCAGGTCCGGCGGCTGCTGCTGCTGCTGCTCGGTGGCTCGAGCGGTGGGCTGAATCCCGGTGACTCGAGCGGCGCTCCTCACCCGTGAGTGAAAGGGGGTGGTTTGGTTTAGGGATATTGTCCGTGACGCCACCCACGGTTGTGGTGAGGTTGTGACACCACCGCTGCTCTGGACGGGGATCCCGGGAGCGGTGACTGGGAGCAGCTTGGATGTTGGTTCTCCCCTCTGTGGGTAGGGGGGTTGGTTGTCCCAGGGCCCGGTGAGGGGTAGGGATGGATGGCAGGTGGGTTACGGGGCCTGGTGAGGTGCAGGGTCGCGGGGGCAGCGCTGTGCCGCACGGCACGGTGGTACTCACTCAGCCAATAATGAATGCAAAGTCTCTGGTAAAACAAACGGCTGGATGGACGGGTCCCACAGATGGCTGCGGTGTTTCTCCTCCCGGCAGGTTGATGGTGACTGCCTTTCCCTTAACCTGTGTTGTGTTTACGGTTCCAATGGCTTCCCACCGGTAACCCGCTCCCCAGCTTGGATGGATGCTGAGGGAGCCCCTTTTGCCCGCAGGCTCTGGCCCTGGGAACTGTAGCCTTGGCGGTGACTGTGTTTCCCTTTACGGTGTGAGCTGTTGCCTTCAATCGGGTCTTGACTGCTGGGAAAGGAGGTTCCCTTCGATAACGGATTTGACCAGTTTTACGGCGACTCCTAGCCTGGTCGGGGTCCGTAAGCCCTGCCGAATGGTGCTGGCTTCTCTTTGCTCCCCGATCTGGTACCGTTGGGCCACCGCCCGTCCCCGGTCCTTACGGTTCACTCCAATCAGCCTCTCCTGCAGACGGTCACCACCGTCTGCCAACCTTGCTGTTCCGTCCGGGCCACACACCCGGACGCCTTCAGTCTCCTCTACTACCACTTCACTCCTCACTTCACTCCTCTCAAAACTGATCTGACTTCCTTTTCCCGCCTCCAGGACTGTGAACTCCTCGGTGGGCGGGGCCAACCGCCTGGTCCACCCCCTGGTGTGGACATCAGCCCCTGGAGGGAGGCAACAAGGATTTGTGTTTGACTTCGGTGTGCCTAGCCGGGGTGTGGGGTGTGTTGTTGTAGTACCTGTGACATCCTGGCTTGTCCAGGGCGCCACAGTAACCATGGATACCTAAACTGTAATGCCCTGCATATCAACATAGTGAATGAGAAGAACTATACTACATTCCTAATTGGAGAGATTTGCTATTATTATTACACCTACTACATATTAGGATAGGATCTTGGAGATAGGAATACCCCTTTAAAGGGGGCTTTACACGCAGCAATATCATTAGCGATATCGCTAGCGAGCGTATTCGCCCCCATCGTTTGTGCGTCACCGGCAAATCGCTGCCCGTGGCGCACAATATCGCCAACACCAGTCACACGTACTGACCTTCCTAGCAACGTCGCTGTGGCCGGCGAACAACCTCTTTGTTAAGGGGGAGGTTCGTGCACCATCACAGCGACATCACACAGCGGCTGACCAATAGAAGTAGAGGGGCGGAGAATAGCCGCATTAACGACACGTCCACCTCGTTGCCGGAGGACGCAGGTAAGCTGTCGTCGTTCCCAGGGTGTCACATGTAGCGATGTGTGCTGCCTCAGGAACGACGAACAACCTACGTCCACCACGAGCAATGAGATTTTGAAAATGAACGACGTGTCAACGATCAACGATAAGGTGAGTATTTTTGATCGTTAACAGATGCTTGGAGCTGTTACACGCAACGACGTCGCTAACGACGCCGGATGTGCATCACGAATTCCATGACCCCGACGACATATCGTTAGATATGTCGTTGCGTGTAACGGGGCCTTAAGGCCCCATTAACACGTTGAATATTTGGGGTGTTATTTACCTCAGTATATGTAGCCCAAACCAGGAGTGGGTAAAATATTCAGTGTTTCTATTATACTTTTCCTATGATTGTTTCACTCCTGGTTTTGTCTACAAATACTGAGGTAAAAACCTCACCAAACACTCAACGTGTGCACGTGGCCAATTCGAGCATCTGCCCAAAACAAATTTAGGGAATTTGCTAATCTCTTGATCATACCCTGGCCCTGGGGTTTAAGAGGATCCAAAGGTTTCTCCTTCATGATGAGTCCAGTACCAGTTGGGGTTCAGACCTGGGAACAGATTTTGGATCAATGGCTAGGAGTCTCCAGTTACCCCTCTGTCCACTGGCATCAGATGCTCACTGCCCGGGCCGGTCTTATTTGAATAGTACTTTGTATGGTATACTTGAAGGAAGCCATGGATTCCGGGTCATACGGGGTCCACGCTCTTTCGCCAAAGAGCCCCCATGTGTGTGTATAACATTGGATGGGGGGAGTGACACTTACTGGTTTCTTTAGTCCAGTGTCCATCTTCCCGCTGCCGGTTCCCATCGTAGACAAGGTAGTAAAACATGTGACACCAGAGCTCTCTTTGGAAACCAAGCATAGACAGTTTATTCTTCGCGCCACTATGACAGACATGGCCTCACTTCTCACTGTTCTACACTTTCTATTATTGTTGGGTACTCTCTCACTACCTACCCCTGCTATCTTGAATCTTGTCGACAAGCTGCCAAGCCCTTGTCTCCATTCCCTCTCTTCCTCACACCATCACCCGCTTCTGGTCCCGACAGCTGTCTAGTTGTATGTGTAGTGCCCCTGAGACCATCAGGGTGCTACAAGGTTCTGCATCTCCACCAGGATGCAGGGCCTACCCCCTTAGGGAACCAGAACCCCAGTGCCGGTAACACCAAGATCCCAGGTAATCACAGTTACCCCAACAATTCCCCCATAGAATGGTACCCAGCTAGGGTGGGACCTATGGATGGCCGCCTAGAGGTGGAGCCACTCCAGTCCAGTAGTTGATCAGGTGAGAGGCGCAGACTGTGGAGAGTAGTCAGTTGAAGTCAGTCTAAGTCTGGTGAAGGTGGAGGGTGTGACTGAGGAGCATCCTGACTCGGGTTAACGGTGACCTGGTACCCAGGAGTGGTGGTTGCCAGTAAAGTATGGTGGAGTACTACCGGAACGACATACCGACCGGAAAGAGCTTCAAGCAGACCTGTTAACATCTGCACAGCAAGGGGGACCATCAAGGACCTTGCTGACCATAAAGAATCCGAAGACTCAGTAGCAAAGGGAGAACCGGGGACAGCACCAGAGACTCCAACCCCACAGGGTTCCCGCTACAGTCAGGGGGACAGAGGTGGACAAACCAGAGACCGGGAACCCCCAGTGTTCCATACCACAGGGACCCACTTTCTGGACACTGGTGCAGGGGAAGAAGGTACCAGAGAACCAGACTGGCACTGGGACAACGGGGACCTGGAGGCAAAACCAGCTGGCCTTGGGTAACCAGTTAACATCTAAAGTAAGTAATCCAGTTGCACTGAATACCTGTCTGGACTCCTTCTTCCGACGTCCACCGCATCATACACCTGCTGGGGTAAATCCCTACTCGCGGAGGGCCTAAGTCATCAGAGCTACACATTCTATCAGCCCCCAGCAAAACCTGCAGCGTCGGCTCCTTACACTTAGCCGCAACACCACAAGTGGTGTCACGAATAACTTTATTCACAAATCCCCTGTAAATATTCCCTATTACAAAAAGGACCCAGGGCACGGTAGCGGGTAATGACCACCATCGTGACATTCCCCGTAGACAATTCTGTAACCACGTCTCTTCTCCTCATAGAGAAGGTGGGTAAAGAGTAACCAGTAGTGCCTGAGAAGAACCTTATGTGGTGCCCTGGACAAGCCAGGTCGCCACAGGTACTACACCAACACACCCTACACCCCGGATAGGCACACCTAAGTCAAACACAAATCCTTGTTGCCTTCCTCCAGGGGCTGATGTCCACACCAGGGGGTGGGCCAGGCGGTTGGTCCCGCCCACCGAGGAGTTCACAGTCCTGGAGGCGGGAAGAGTGTCAGATAAGTTTTGGAGTGAGGTTGTAGAGGAGCAGCCTGACGGTGTCCGGGTGTGTGGCCCGGACATACAGCAAGGTTGGCAGACGGTGGTGACCGTCTGCAGGAGAAGCTGATTGGAGTAAACCGTACGGACCGGGGACGGGCGGTGGCCCGCCGGTACCGAATTAGGGAGTGAAGAGAAGGCAGCACCATTCGGCAGGGCCTACGGACCCCAACCAGGCTAGGAGTCGCCGTAAAACCGGTCAAATCCGTTAGCGAAAGGAACCTCCGGGGTTTCCCAGCAGCGAAGACCCGATTGAAGGCAACAGCTCACACCGTGAGGGGAAACACAGTCACCGCCAAGGCTACAGTTCCCAGGGCCAGAGCCAGCGGGCAAAAGGGGCTCCCTCAGCATCCATCCAAGCTGGGGAGCGGGTTACCGGTGGGAAGCCATTGGAACCGTAAACACAACACAGGTGCAGGGAAAGGCAGTCACCATCAACCTACCGGGAGGAGAACTACCGCAGCCGCCTGTGGGACCCGTCCATCCAGCCGTTTGTTTGACCAGAGACTCTGTGTGAATTACTGGCTGAGTGAGTACCACCGTGCCGTGCGGCACAGCGCTGCCCCTGTGACCCTGCACCTCACCAGGCCCCGTAACCCGCCTGTCATCCCTACCCCCCCTCACCGGGCCCCGGGACAACCAATCCCCCTACCCATGGAGGGGAGAACCAACATCCAAGCTGCTCCCTGTCATCGCTCCCGGGATCCCCGTCCAGAGCAGCGGTGGTGTCACAACTTCACCACAACCGTGGGTGGCGTCACGGACAATATCCCCCAAACCACACACCAATTCCCCCTTTCACTCACGGGCGAGGAATGCCGCTCGAGACCCCGGGATCCGGCCCACCACTCGAGCCACCACTGAGCAGTAGCTGCAGCAGCAGCCGGACCTGAGCAGTGGGTGAGCGCAGCGTCCCCTCCTCCGCCCACGACAACTTGGCGTCACGAACAGGATCGTACCGCTCTGCCGTCTGGTAGAGGTGCGCCTTGTGACCGCCGGAGGTGTCCGGCTGAAAATTTGGAGAGGCCGCCATTTTGGGCGCGAGGAGTCCCCGCGCGAGAGCTGAAACCCCGCCCCGATAGAGGAGGAGCCGGAAAAAGACTAAGGGGGACGGATGGCGTCTGGCCGCATGTAGCCCGAGGCTATAAAATCAGGGACGCCAGGACTCTGCAGCGATACTGGGTTCCTGGAAGGCACCATGGCCAAGATGTACAGTCCGACCAACAACCCCATAGTCCTCGCGCCAGGCACCACGGCGTGGGTGAAAGCCCCGCTGAGTAACCATCTGCAGACCCGCATGCAGCTCCACCTGGAGGAGTGGGAGGCCGACATGGCGGACGTGGTGGCTGCTATGCGGAGACGCGAGTTGGAGGAAGATCTGGAGGAGCGGGTAAGAGACCCACGCCCCTGTATTCCCGAGGGATCGGCCACTGCGGCTGAGGGGCCCGGCCTGTACCCGCTCACCCTGTCGCCTCCCCCGCTACCCGCGTTAGTCGCTGCCACCCCGCCACTAGGCCCGCTACTCACCCAACCGGTAGCGGTACCCTGCCCGTCCGCCCGAGCGGACCGACCGGCTGCAGACGCTCAGGGCCGCCCTGAACCGCCCCTGTGGGAGCCGCCGAGACTGCGGTCCCTTAACGAAAGTATATCAGAGGCCCCGGCAAGGATAACACCAGGCGCTGTGCCCGAACCAGCGACCGTGGCATGGATGAAGACCAGAGTAATTGAATTCAACCAACGCCAGCAGAATCAGATATACCTCATGATGGAGCAGTGGACCAATGAGGTAGAAATGCTGGTTGCGACTGCCCCGATGTATGGGATGGGAGCAGATGTGATGGAGCCGATGGGTGACCCACGCCCCCATGTCCTACCAGGACCGGCCACTGCGGCTGGGGGGCCCGTCCCAGTCTCGGCCCTCGTATTGTCCCTGCCATTACCTATGGGATGCCTCAGCATTGACCAACCTGACCTGCTGCCCCGGGCTACCGCAGTAGAGCCTGACGTGCTGAATGCCGGAAACATGGAGACTGCGGCAGCTGGCGGCCACCCGCCAGGTGCCGGGATAGTTGATGATGATCCCGGCCCCTTGCCGGGCCCACCTCTGAGTTCGAGGAGGCGGGTGAGCGCCTCCGCCAAGAAGGAGAGCCGGTGGTTTTCTATAGTCCGCGCACCGGTGGGAATGGATACCGGGCACCACTCTTCCAGCAGGCCTGCCACTGCATGTTCGAAATGTTGGTGGCAGAGGATGAGGCCACCTCAGGGGAAGAGTCAGAGTGATGGCAGCGGCGCCCCGCTGCAAGTTGTCCCCGTTGGGACCACCTGTACCCAGTTCGAAAGTTTTGAATGATAAGTAAAGATGATCAACCGAAGAAGTTCACCTGATTGTACCGTGATTGAACCGGCCGTTGCCAGCAACTGTTGTCCCCAAAGGGACTGTTTGCAAACCGTTGCGTAAGGAACTGCTTACGGACAAGCCCGAGAACTTGCAGGGCAACCACAAACTTAGTGGAATGTAAATAAAAATGTGTTTTGGCTTGACACCGTTGCCACCTCCGGAGAGGCTGATTTGGGAGGATGGGCCTGGAGGAAAGGGATGACCCAGGCCCGCCACTACCGTAACCGGTGGCAATCCTCCAGGGGTTCAGGGGTCCCCTTGGACGCGGGTCCCCTGAAAGAGACAGAACTCGCTCGGGCAACTTGGTGCTGGACTGGGGTCAAGGGGTGCTGCCCGCTTCTTAGGGGCATCATCAGGGCCAGGTTGTTTGGGTGGGAGAAGAGCGGAAGCCGTACTGTTGAAACTGTTTATGATGTTTTTATATGTGCTTTTACTGTTTTACTCTTTTTCAGTTGTGAAAATAAAACCGGTGATGGACGGGCAGCCCGCGGACGGTCTGCATTTTACTAAGGGGGAATGTGGCGCCGTGGACAAGCCAGGTCATCACAGGTACTACACCAACACACCCTACACCCCGGATAGGCACACCTAAGTCAAACACAAATCCTTGTTGCCTTCTTCCGGGGGCTGATGTCCACACCAGGGGGTGGGCCAGGCGGTTGGTCCCGCCCACCGAGGAGTTCACAGTCCTGGAGGTGGGAAGAGTGTCAGATAAGTTTTGGAGTGAGGTTGTAGAGGAGCAGCCTGACTGTGTCCGGGTGTGTGGCCCGGACATACAGCAAGGTTGGCAGACGGTGGTGACCGTCTGCAGGAGAAGCTGATTGGAGTGAACTGTACGAACCGGGGACGGGCGGTGGCCCGCCGGTACCGGATTGGGGAGTGAAGAGAAGCCAGCACCATTCGGCAGGGCCTACGGACCCCGACCAGGCTAGGAGTCGCCGTAAAACCGGTCAAATCCGTTAGCGAAGGGAACCTCCAGGGTTTCCCAGCAGTCAAGACCCGATTGAAGGCAACAGCTCACACTGTGAGGGGAAACACAGTCACCGCCAAGGCTACAGTTCCCAGGGCCAGAGCCTGCGGGCAAAAGGGGCTCCCTCAGCATCCATCCAAGCTGGGGAGCGAGTTACCGGTGGGAAGCCATTGGAACCGTAAACACAACACAGGTGCAGGGAAAGGCAGTCACCATCAACCTACCGGGAGGAGAACTACCGCAGCCGCCTGTGGGACCTGTCCATCCAGCCGTTTGTTTGACCAGAGACTCTGTGTGAATTACTGGCTGAGTGAGTACCACCGTGCCGTGCGGCACAGCGCTGCCCCCACGACCCTGCACCTAATTAGGCCCCGTAACCTGCCTGTCATCCCTACCCAACCTCACCGGGCCCCGGGACAACCAATCCCCCTACCCACGGAGGGGAGAACCAACATCCAAGCTGCTCCCTGTCATCGCTCCCGGGATCCCCGTCCAGAGCAGCGGTGGTGTCACAACTTCACCACAACCGTGGGTGGCGTCACGGACAATATCCCCCAAACCACACACCAATTCCCCCTTTCACTCACGGGCGAGGAACGCCACTCGAGACCCCGGGATCTGACCCACCGCTCGAGCCACCATCGAGCAGTAGCAGCAGCCGGACCCGAGCAGTGGGTGAGCGCAGCGTCCCCTCCTCCGCCCGCGACACTTACACTCTCCGACGTTTGGTGAGACTCTGCCCGGGAAACCAAACTCTGCTAACATCTTACTCCGTTACGACCCATTACCTCTTAGGCTCAGGGCCTAGTCACTAAAGGCACTTTCTCTGGACTCATACCTAGGGACACTCCATATGGAGGCCGGTTTCTAGTCTCAGCGTTTTTTAGCATATAGTGTCAGCAGTTAAGGCTCACACTATCTCAACTCCAGTCTCCTTTCTGTCTCTTATCTTATCAGCTAACTCTTCCCATTGTGGGCTAATCCCAACACTTAACTGTCTCTTACCCTATCTGCTAACTCCTCCTATTGTGGGCTAGTCCCAACACTTAACTATCTCTTACCCTATGGTATGGTGACTACATCTACAAGTGCTTTACATTATACATCTCACATATTACATTATTTTTTAAATACAGGACACAATACACATTACATGACAATACAACAACGCGATTGATGTCTTAAAGGGAAGGAACGCAACAGCGCACAGTCTACCACCTTACATTTTCAAAGGGGGACAGACCCCAATGATTTGCCATTTTACAAAAAGAAAGGAAACGACAAATGAGTCAAATCGATTTGTCAGATTTCCTTTGATTTTGTGATTTACCTGCCTCTAACCCCGATAATTACCGGCATAATCTCCGCGTATACCAGCACATCACACGCTTTGCCAATTTTACTTCCCAGGGCGATGTTTTTACTTGTATTCTGATTATTATTTATTTTATTTTCTTCTTTATTTCGAAACACAGCTGAAATTCCTTAGTGTGGGGGCGAGAAAATTATAGGAACACTCCACCAGCAATAATAATACTAATAATACTTGGGAGTGACTCTTTTTCATAGTTTTGGGAGATTAACAAACCCCCGGAGGTGGCAGGAAAGCCTCGCTGTAGACACATGTATGGATCATGGGGCTTAAAGAGCGGTGGGGAAAGTCATTATTTGACAGGAATGTGTGTCAGGGGTTACTGAGCCGAATAATGACCATGAAATAGCTGATTAGGAGGGACGATGAGCTCTGTGTTCTCTGTGTTCCCTTTAATTCACTTTCTACAGGTTGTCATTTACGGTATTAAATGTTGGGCTGATGCCCGCGCCGGGTTGATCTGGGCATGTGCCAAAATCCTCTGGGTTTGGAGGGTCCGTGGAGATCTGCGCATGTGTGCGGTGAACATGGCAGGTCATGGTTGTTCCTCCTACCCCAATTTCCTAATGACAAACACACACGGACCCCTTTCTGTTTATATTTTCCTTACATTTACTGACATTTTCTCATATTTCAAGCAAAAACTGTCAGACTGGTAATATCCCTGGTGGTCTAGGGTAGAGCAGAGATACATAATTGTGTCTCTGGTGGTCTAGGGAAGTGATGAGGTTAATGGTAATATACGTGGTAGTATAAGATTTTTTTTCTCAATAACATCCCTGGTTGTCTAGAGTAGTCAAGGGATTAATTATTGCAACCCTGATGGCTTGTGGCAGTTTACTAGCATTATCCTTGGCGTTTTGGGCCAGTAAAGAACATAACATTTTACAAATACACTATTTAATTGTCTATGATAGTGAATGGGATTAATGGCACCATCCCTGATGGGCTAGTGCAGTGATGGTGACTGTTACTGGGTGTATTGCAGGTGGTTTTGGTCGGTAAAGAGATCTTACAAATACCGTAGGGTAGTGAATGGGGGTCAGTGATGACTACATCCCTGGTGGGCTGTGACAGCTATGCGGTAATGATAAAATCCATTGTGGTCTAGAGCAGTGAAAGGGGTTAATGAACACATACTTAAAGGGATTGTCCACATTTCTTAGACGGTAAGCTGCTTGGACTGCAGTGATCAATCCTTATCTATTTTCCTTCATATCAGAACAGCTCACTGACAGATTCTCCGTTAACTCATTCTGCACCCAGCACAACATGGAGGCAATATACAGTAAACGGTGCAAAATACTTCATGAAAACCAATTGCAAATATAATTCTTAGCCCAAAATGCATGCACTTAATAATAGAAAAATTGTCTTGAAGGGTGGAGAACTCATTAAAAGCCTCGATTGATCAATAATAGTCTCGCAGTATACAGTATATATAGGTGTCGCGGTGTACTGTACATTGTATGCTGACTACATATCTCTATGTCCACAGTTTCCAGAACACAGACAAGTACAGTACATCTTATTTCTGTACCAAGATCCTAAGTTACTCATTTACTTTTTGCACTTTCTTGACCTGAAGGTGCACAACAACCAATTACTGCGGCGCTGCCGGCTGTTCCCTATTGTTCCGTGTCCTGTGCTGCCCCCGCTGGTCAGCTGCGGTACTACTGACTGTTAGTAATGAAGGTTAGAGAACTGCTCATCCAGATCTATCTGCTGCAGGATTACAGGGGCAGAAGTAACAAATACAACAGCCACTGAGCCACATACACTGACAGATCATCAGGAACAGGGGGAGAGCGGGGAAGTCCAAGAAAGACAAAAAGGTTTTTTTTTTACTTTTGAAAATGTCCTTTTCTTAGCAGGGTCTCACCTGTAGAGAAACATTTTGGTTTGGTACACTCCCTCAAATAAAATTTGTTGCAAATTGAATTTTGTCCTGAAAAGACATTTTAGGTTCCGAGGTCTAACAAGACCCCAAAGCAAAATACTCATAGAGGGAGGGAAAAGGTTTAAAGCACTGCAAAAAAGCCCAGCAAAAAAAAAAAAACACTGAGTAAAGCACAGCAAAAAAAACACTGAATAAAACACAGCAAAAAAACACTGAATAAAAAGATAGCAAAAGAACACTGAATAAAGCACAAAAAAACACTGCAAAAAGCCCAGCAAAAAAACCCCCAAAAAAACAAAAAAAAAACACTGCAAAAAGCACAGGAAAAAAAGACAATGCAAAAAGTAAAGCAATACAAAAAAAACAATACTGCAAAAAAGTGCACCAGAAAATGTCTAAACCCACAGCAAAACCTGCTTTTTTAATGCAGATTATACACACGTAAAAGATCAGGTTGGACTGCCGAGTATAATCTTTTATTTTTTTGCTGTGCTTTCAGTGTTTTTTTGCTGTGCTTTATTCAGTGTTTTTTTCCTGTGCTTTATTCAGTGTTTTTTTCTGGGCTTAATTCAGTGTTTTTTTTGCTGTGCTTTTATTCAGTGTTTTTTTTTGCTGTGCTTTATTCAGTGTTTTTTTGCTGTGCTTTATTCAGTGTTTTTTGGCTGTGCTTTCAGTGTTTTTTTTTGCTGTGCTTTATTCAGTGTTTTTTTTGCTGTGCTTTATTCGGTGTTTTTTTTTACTGTGCTTTATTCAGTGTTATTTTGCTGTGCTTTATTCAGTGTTATTTTGCTGTGCTTTATTTAGTGTTATTTTGCTGTGCTTTATTTAGTGTTTTTTTGCTGTGCTTTATTCAGTGGGGTTTTTTGCTGTGCTTTATTCAGTGTTTTGTTTTGCTGTGTTTTATTGTGCTTTTTTTGCTGTGCTTTCAGTGGTTTTTTTTGCTGTGCTTTCAGTGGTTTTTTTTGCTGTGCTTTCAGTGGTTTTTTTTGCTGGTGCTTTATTCAGTGTTTTTTTGCTGTGCTTTATTCAGTGTTTTTTGGCTGTGCTTTCAGTATTTTTTTTCCTGTGCTTTATTCAGTGTTTTCTTGCTGTGCTTTATTCAGTGTTTTTTTGCTGTGCTTTCAGTGGTTTTTTTTTTGCTGTGCTTTATTCAGTGGTTTTTTTTGCTGTGCTTTCAGTGTTTTTTTTGCTGTGCTTTCAGTGTTTTTTTGCTGTGCTTTCAGTGTTTTTTTTGCTGGTGCTTTATTCAGTGTTTCTTTTGCTGTGCTTTATTCAGTGTTTTTTTGCTGTGCTTTCAGTGTTTTTTTTGCTGGTGCTTTATTCAGTGTTTTTTTTGCTGTGCTTTCAGTATTTTTTTTGCTGTGCTTTATTCAGTGTTTTCTTGCTGTGCTTTATTCAGTGGTTTTTTTTGCTGTGCTTTCAGTGTTATTTTTGCTGGTGCTTTATTCAGTGTTTCTTTTGCTGTGCTTTATTCAGTGTTTTTTTGCTGTGCTTTATTCAGTGTTTTTTGGCTGTGCTTTCAGTATTTTTTTTGCTGTGCTTTATTCAGTGTTTTTTTTTTTTTGCTGTGCTTTATTCAGTGTTTTGTTTTGCTGTGTTTTATTGTGCTTTTTTTGCTGTGCTTTCAGTGGTTTTTTTTGCTGTGCTTTCAGTGGGTTTTTTTTGCTGTGCTTTTAGTGTTTTTTTTTGCTGGTGCTTTATTCAGTGTTTCTTTTGCTGTGCTTTATTCAGTGTTTTTTTGCTGTGCTTTATTCAGTGTTTTTTGGCTGTGCTTTATTCAGTGTTTTTTTTGCTGTGCTTTATTCAGTGTTTTTTGCATTGCTTTCAGTGGGGTTTTTTTTGCTGTGCTTTATTCAGTGGTTTTTTTTGCTGTGCTTTCAGTGTTTTTTTTGCTGGTGCTTTATTCAGTGTTTTTTTTTGCTGTGCTTTATTCAGTGTTTTTTGGCTGTGCTTTCAGTATTTTTTTTGCTGTGCTTTATTCAGTGTTTTCTTGCTGTGCTTTATTCAGTGGTTTTTTTTGCTGTGCTTTCAGTGTTATTTTTGCTGGTGCTTTATTCAGTGTTTTTCTTGCTGTGCTTTATTCAGTGTTTTTTTTGCTGTGCTTTATTCAGTGTTTTTTTGCTGTGCTTTCAGTGTTATTTTTGCTGGTGCTTTATTCAGTGTTTCTTTTGCTGTGCTTTATTCAGTGTTTTTTTGCTGTGCTTTATTCAGTGTTTTTTTGCTGTGCTTTCAGTGTTATTTTTGCTGGTGATTCAGTGTTTTTTTTTGCTGGTGCTTTATTCAGTGGTTTTAAGAACGGATTCACTTTAAAGGGAACCTGTCACCTACTCACCTGTGGGTTGGTCTGATCTGGTCCGGTCTGATGGGCGTCACTGATCTTGACTCGGCGCTTCCTCTATCCTTACGATGGCCGTCCTCCTTCCTGCTTCATGTGGATGACACGTCCGGCATCATCCACACAGTGTCCTCCTGCGCATACGCACTTCTCTGTCATGCTAAGGGCAGAGCAAAATATTGTAATACACAGGCGCAGGGAGAAATCAAAGAATCCTGTGCATGTGTAGGAATATGGGCACAACGATCCGTGCAGCCTTGTGAGATTACTGATTTAACACTGCCATCTGCTGGCCAAAGAAATGATAGCCGCTGAAAGGCAGGAAGTAACCTAGGAATTAAACACTGGAGAATTGGTTCCTAGGGGAAGGTTTTAGATAGAAGGACCAGTTCAGCAGGAAACAAGGGATGAGGAAGAGAAGTGAAGAAACCAAGGAGGGACCGGAAGAGGTTCTGTGGCGTGGAAAAGCAGCGATGCCAGGACATGCAGGCTGAGGGTTAGAAGGAAGCCTCCCCCCACAGGAGATTCATGCGGCAGAAAAACAGCTCCGAAGCAGGTAGTCCACAGAACACAGCCCCCCCCCCCCCATCCAGCAAGCCCCTGAAGATAGGTTACCTGAAGATAGGTTAACCTCTAAATCCCAGAGGCCAGAGGGATCTCTGCTGACGTCATGCCCATGTGATCAGAAATGGGCGGGGCCTCCACCGACATTGCTCATACCAGGAAGATACATTATTCTCCTAACTCCTTGTCGGCATAGAGTTGATTATTATAGAAGCGGGGGTCTGGGCTTAAGGCCCCCATATGGGGAGGAGTGCAGGGGGGGAATAATTATAGTGGACAGAAGGAAACAACGCCACACCCACCAAACAAGCCGTCACACCCACAGGTCCTTCTACCCACTGGGATTTAGCCACAACCCTGAAGCAAGCACTCATGACCCTCAAGACCCTCACACCGTCCAGCAAGCCCCTGAAGACAGCCCTCAAGACCCCCGCAACATTCAGCAAGCCCCTAAAAACAGCCCACATGACCCCCAAAACCCCCGCAACATCCAGCAAGCCCCTGAAGACCAGCCTCACAACCCCCAAGACCTTCACACTGTCCAGAAAGCCCCTGAAGACAGCCCACATGACCCCCGCAACATCCATAAAGCCCCTGAAGACAGCCCACATGACCCCCAAGACCCCTGCAACATCCAGCAAGCCCCTGAAGACAGCCCTCATGACCCCCATGACCCCCACAACATCCAGCAAGCCCCTGAAGACAGCCCACATGACCCCCAAGACCCCCCGCAACATCCAGCAAGCCCCTGAAGACCAGCCTCACAACCCCCAAGACCTACGCAACATCCAGCAAGCCCCTGAAGACAGCCCACATGACCCCCAAGACCCTCACACTGTCCAGCAAGCCCCTGAAGACCAGCCTCACAACCCCCAAGACCCTCACACTGTCCAGCAAGCCCCTGAAGACAGCCCACATGACCCCCGCAACATCCATAAAGCTCCTGAAGACAGCCCACATGACCCCCAAGACCCCCGCAACATCCATAAAGCTCCTGAAGACAGCCCACATGACCCCCAAGACCCCCGCAACATCCAGCAAGCCCCTGAAGACAGCCCACATGACCCCCAAGACCCCCGCAACATCCAGCAAGCCCCTGAAGACAGCCCATTGACCCCCAAGACCTACGTAACATCCAGCAAGCCCCTGAAGACAGCCCATATGACCCCCGCAACATCCAGCAAGCCCCTGAAGACAGCCCTCATGAGCCCTGCACCGTCCAGCAAGCCCATGAAGATGGCTCGCAAGACCCCCCCACTACACCTGTCAAGACCCCTGCTATGCCATTCAAAACCCTGACTGTGCCAGTCAAGACACCCAGGACCCCCGCTATGCTGGTCAAAACTTTGATTTTGCCTGTCAAGACCCCTGGACAGGACTATGTGGTCAAGCTGCAGAGATTGCCAGTTAAGATAGCCATCCTTGGGTGACCTGAATCCGCTGTGCTGTTGATTGCCATGGGGTACCTGATGTGGGGGACTGTGTTGATAGTGGTTTAAGCTTAGAGTATTGAGCAATGCAGTGACCTTAACCCATAGAGATGGAGGGTATAAGGTCCGGGGACTACGGTCGGAAGCCCTGACATATCTCTACCTTTTTCCTACAAGAATTAACGTGTTTGTCTCCTGCCTCTGTTAGTCTGAGTTTTTATGAGCTGCATAACCAGAAGCTGAACTATTTTTCGCTTGTGATAACCTTCCCCTGCCTTTTGTTTCCCAGCCCCTGTTAGTATATTAGTAAATAGAGTTGAGTAACCACTGTGTCATCCTCCTTTGTGTGCTGTGTAGCGCCCCTGAGCTACTCAGGGCACTACTAGGAACTGCATCCTCACGGGGATGCAGGGCCTACCCCCTGGGAACCGGAACACCAGTGCCAGCAACAACCACACACACCAAAATCCTAGATACCATTCCACACCAGGGGCAATTGGCTAGTCGGACACAAGGGGATGGCCACCTAGAGGGCGCAGCCAGACCAGAGGACTATACAACCTGGTGGGAGGGGACATCAGACAGTCTGAGTAGGGAGTGAAAGTGGAACAGACTTACCTAGAGCTGGGTCATGTAACAGTGACCCGGGGGCACAGGAGAGTGATCACTAGGGCAGGTACACCCGAGTACCGCTGGGACCAAAGCACGCACAGGGCACAGGGCCCTAGGTCAGGTGACAGTTTCAGACGGCCTGGCAAATACCTACACAGTGAGGGGACCTTCACGGACCTCACTGGCCCACAGATCCGGGGGCACAAGCAGTAAAGCAAGGATCAGGGTTTGGGACACAGACCAGCCCTACAGGGTCCAAACTGCCTGCCGTACGGACAAGCAGGCTGCCACCAAAAAGGGACAGTCGGGCTCCATGCTACGGGGACCCAACCACACTGAGATTGCCGAGGACAGAGCAACCGAATCATCAACTGGCGCTGGAGATACAGGGACCTGAACCAGCCGCCCGAGGGTCAAGAGTGAATAGAGACTGTAAAGTACAACCCACGGTGTGGCATCCCTTATTACTCCATCATACATCTCCCAGGCTCAGCCCTACCTGCGGAAGGCCTACCACCACAGCTGCCATTACCACCAGCCCTGGGGGATAATCAACTCAGCAGCGGCGGTTCCACCATCTTAACCGCAACCCGCAGGTGGTGTCACACTAATGACTTTAATTTCCCTTGTAAATACTCCTCATTAAAAAGCACCCAGGGCACGGGACCGGGCAACTGACACCAAAGTGACAATCCCCAGTTATATACTGCCCGGGACCGAGTACCCCATTCCCTGGGCGACACAGCTGCATCTTGACCCTGCTCTTACACATGGTCACTACAATAGTTTGCTCAGCCCTCAGCATAGCAGAGAGAATTGCGCATGCGCAGGAGTGCAATGGAGGACACTGTGTGGATGACATCATCCACACGAAGCAGGGAAGGAGGACGGCGATCACATGGTTAGAGGAATCGCTGGACCCAAGATCACCGACGGCCATTGGATCGGACCGCAGGTGAGTAGGTGACAGGTTCCCTTTAAAGAAAATAAAAGTCTTCATGCCAAATAAATTGCATTCTGATATTTGAATCTTCTTTGTAGCCGAACGGAGGAGACGTCTCTACATAAAACAAGGCGGACGATGATTGAGCTCCGCTGATAAAACATTCCATGATTTGAATTCATTTTCCTAAGTGTATTGACGTCTGTACTTTCTTTTAACGATATGAATGGGCAATATTTACTTATTCTGCACCAGATACAAGACTGAACTCGCGGGGCCGGTGACTCACGCGCTCACATCCCGAGACCGTGTTTGAACACAGAAGAATTTATAGCCACGAGCTCTCGGTAAAATCAATGAAAGTTGGAGAATTTGTTTTCCCCGGCAGATGCTGCTCGATTAGCACAAAGAAATCGGATGTTTACAAATGATAACAACGCAGTTCAGGATAAATGTACAGAACGTCATTCATTGTCAAGACACAAGTTCTTTGTTTTAAAAGAGAATCCACGAAACTCCTCCGACCATGTCCTTATGGGCCTTGTGCATCAGGCACAGTCATCGGGAACAGAGAAAGGGTCTCCACCAAACTGTTACCACCAAGCTGGAAGATATAATTGTCCACAATGTCTTTTGCTGAAGAATTAAGGTTTCCCCTCACTGGAACTAAGAGGCCGACTCCTGATAACAGCCCCGAGCATTATCCTCCTCCACTAAACTGTATAGCGGGCACAATGCAGTCAGGGGGTAATGTTCTCTCAGAATCACCAAACCCAGACTCCTCCATCACCAGATAGAGCAGTGTGATCTGTCCCTGCACAGAACATGTCTCCTCCAGAGTCCACTGGTGGCTTTACACCATTCCATCCGATGCTCAGCATTGTGCTTGGTGATGTATGGCTCGGCATTGTGCTTGGTGATGTACGGCTCGGCATTGTGCTTGGTGATGTACAGCTCGGCATTGTTCTTGGTCATGTACGGCTCAGCATTGTGCTTGGTGATGTATGGTTCAGCATTGTGCTTTGTGATATACAGCTCGGAATTGTGCTTGGTTATGTATGGCTCCTCATTGTTTGGTGAAGTATGGCATGACATTGAGCTTGGTGATGTACGGCTCGGCATTGAGCTTAGTGATGTATGGCTCAGCATTGTACTTGGTGTTGTACGGCTCGGCATTGTACTTGGTGATGTACGACTCGGCATTGTGCTTGGTGATGCACGGCTCGGCATTGCGCTTGGTGATGCACGGCTCGGCATTGTGCTTGGTGATGCACGGCTCGGCATTGTGCTTGGTGATGCACGGCTCGGCATTGTGCTTGGTGATGCACGGCTCGGCATTGTGCTTGCTGATGCACGGCTCGGCATTGTGCTTGCTGATGCACGGCTCGGCATTGTGCTTGCTGATGCACGGCTCGGCATTGTGCTTGGTGATGCTCGGCATTGTGCTTGGTGATGTACGGCTCGGCATTGTGCTTGTGTCGCGGGCGGAGGAGGGGACGCTGCGCTCTCCCACTGCTCGGGTCCGGCCGCTGCTGCTGCTGCTCGGTGGTGGCTCGAGCGGTGGGCCAGATCCCGGGGACTCGAGCGGCGTTCCTTGCCCCGTGAGTGAAAAGGGGGATTTGATTGTGGGGATTTGATATTGTCCGTGACGCCACCCACGGTTGTGGTGAGATTGGTGACACCATCGCTGCTCTGGACGGGGATCCTGGGAGCAATGACAGGGAGCAGCCTGGATGTTAGTTCTCCCCTCCGTGGGTAGGGGGTTGGTTGTCCCGGGGCCTGGTGAGGGGGGGTAGGAATGGATTGCAGGCGGGTTACGGGGCCTGGCGAGGTGCAGGGTCGCGGGGGCAGAGCTGTGCCGCACGGCACGGTGGTACTCACTCAGCCAATGATGTACACAGAGTCTCCGGTAAAACAAACGGCTGGATGGACGGGTCCCACAGACGGCTGCGGTGTTTTTCCTCCCGGCAGGTTGATGGTGACTGCCTTTCCCTGCACCTGTGTAGTGTGTACGGTTCCAATGGGTTCCCACCGGTAACCCGCTCCCCAGCTTGGATGGGTGCTGAAGGAGCCCCTTTTGCCCGCAGGCTCTGGCCCTGGGAACTTTAGCCTTGGTGGTGACTGTGTTTCCCTCTCTCGGTTGGACTGTTGCCTTCTGTCGGGACTTGGCTGCTGGGAAACCCAGGAGGTTCCCTTCGCTAACGGATTTGACAAATTCACGGCGACTCCTAGCCTTGTCGGGGTCTGTAAGCCCCTGCCGGATGGTTCTGGCTTCTCTTTGCGTACCGGTCCGGTACCGCCGGGCCACCGCCCGTCCACGGTCCTTACGGTTAGCTCCAATAGGCCACTCCTGCAGACGGTCACCACCATCTGCCAACCTTGCTGATCCGTCCGGGCCACACACCCGGACCAACTTCAGGCTCCTCTACTACTACTTCCCTCCTTCCACTTTCACTTCCCAAACTGATCTGCCTGCTATTCCCACCTCCAGGACTGTGAACTCCTCGGTGGGCGGGACCAACCGCCTGGCCCACCCCCTGGTGTGAACATCAGCCCCTGGAGGAAGGCAACAAGGGTTTTTGTCTGGCTTAGGTGTGCCTGACCGGGAGTGTGGGGTGTGTTGGTGTAGTGCTTGTGACGTCCTGGCTTGCCCAGGGCGCCACATTTGGTGATGTACAGCTGCTGTAACTTTGTGCTGATGTTACCAGAATAGGTCTGGACTCTGCAGTTATGGGGTCAGCAGAGCGTTGGTGACTTTCCGTCCCTCTGCTCCTCAGCACTCAACTCATTGCTTTGTAACGTTACAGGGTCTCCACTTCATGGCTGAGTTGCTGCGGCTCTTTCTACTTCTCAATAATATCCCTCACAGGTGATGGGGAAGGATCAGGAGGAAGAAATGTCATGAACGGACTTGTTTCCCCGGTGGCTCCAACTACATGACACACTGGTATCGATGAGATCTGCACCAGCGGCCATAGTCACATGTTAGTAACCAGCAAAATCTCACAGAGCAGCCATAAAAGTTTCCCAAAAAAAGAGAAAAAGCATCATCCAGCTCATCGATTGCTGTCTCTCGACCAAGAAAATTTTCAAACTGCATGAAATCAGTGCCATGACAGTTGGAAGAATATGAAAATAAACTCTGTCCATCCATTGGAAAGCCAAGAGTTGACGTCCAGGTAAAACATCATAGTCAACAAGTTGGCTCATCGTGTCGCGATCAGTTCTGGAGCGACAAACCGGGCAGTGGAGGCAACTCGTCTGCTTCATAATAGTAAGATCAGACGTCCATGCAAGCACCGAGCGACGCACGTTACACAAGTCTGGAATGGTGGCCCGAAAAAAGGTGAAGAAGCCTCAATTCCAATATCATCATAAGAAGCGTCGGCTCGGGTTTGACAAAAAGTACAAAAAGTGGAAAGGAGAAGATTGGAACTGGGGGGATTTGGAGCGATGAGACGAAAGTCAATAGACGGCTCTGATGGGGCAAATGGGCCTGGAAGAAAAAAGGGAAAAAAGGGCTAACGGATCGAGAAATTGAAAGAACTCTCAAGTTCGGTGGAGGAAGCCTGATGATATTGGGGGGTTTACAGCCAAAGGTGTTGGATACTTGACCAGGATGGATGGTGGTCGCAATGCTGAGATATATGTGAGTGTCCTACAAGACGAGTTACTTCATACACACGAGTACTATGGGTATGAAAAGAACGACATTGTGTTCCAGCAGGACAACGACCCGAAGCATACGGCGAGATTGGAGAAGAAATGGTTCAATGACCATAAAGTGGAGGACCTGGATTGTCCCCACAGTCCCCAGACCTTAACCCAATCCAACACTTGTGGGTAGATTTGAGGAAGAAGCCTTATACATACCCAAGTGAGCCGACCAGTATACACCAAGATTGGGAACGTGTAGAAGAGACCTGGGGTCAGATTTCAGTAGAGACATACTTGAATCTGAGGGAGAGCCCAGAAGGAATCAGGCAGATGTGAAAGACAAAGAGGGATTTACAAAATACTAACAAAATAATAAAATTGAAATTTAGATTTTAATGAGCAAAACGGTAACAATGCAGTGACCTGGCAAGAATCTGCACAACTAATCCTATGCTAAATACAGTGCCTACAAGTATTATTCAGCCCCCTGCAGATTTAGCAGGTTTACACATTCGGAATTAACTTGGCATTGTGACATTTGGACTGTAGATCAGCCTGGAAGTGTGAAATGCACTGCAGCAAAAAAGAATGTTATTTCTTTTTTTTGTTTGTTTTTTAAATTGTGAAAAGTTTATTCAGAGGGTCATTTATTATTCAACCCCTCAAACCACAAGAATTCTGTTTGGTTCCCCTAAAGTATTAAGAAGTATTTCAGGCACAAAGAACAATGAGCTTCACATGTTTGGATTAATTATCTCTTTTTCCAGCCTTTTCTGACTAATTAAGACCCTCCCCAAACTTGTGAACAGCACTCATACATGGTCAACATGGGAAAGACAAAGGAGCATTCCAAGGCCATCAGAGACAAGATCGTGGAGGGTCACAAGGCTGGCAAGGGGTACAAAACCCTTTCCAAGGAGTTGGGCCTACCTGTCTCCACTGTTGGGAGCATCATCCGGAAGTGGAAGGCTTATGGAACTACTGTTAGCCTTCCACAGCCTGGACAGCTTTTGAAAGTTTCCTCCCGTGCCGAGGCCAGGCTTGTCCGAAGAGTCAAGGCTAACCCAAGGACAACAAGGAAGGAGCTCCAGGAAGATCTCATGGCAGTGGGGACATTGGTTTCAGTCAATACCATAAGTAACGTACTCCACCGCAATGGTCTCCGTTCCAGACGAGCCCGTAAGGTACCTTTTACTTTCAACGCGTCATGTCAAGGCTCGTCTACAGTTTGCTCATGATCACTTGGAGGACTCTGAGACAGACTGGTTCAAGGTTCTCTGGTCTGATGAGACCAAGATCGAGATCTTTGGTGCCAACCACACACGTGACGTTTGGAGACTGGATGGCACTGCATACGACCCCAAGAATACCATCCCTACAGTCAAGCATGGTGGTGGCTGCAGCATGCTGTGGGGCTGTTTCTCAGCCAAGGGGCCTGGCCATCTGGTCCGCATCCTTGGGAAGATGGATAGCACGGCCTACCTGGAGATTTTGGCCAAGAACCTCCGCTCCTCCATCAAGGTTCTTAAGATGGGTCGTCATTTCATCTTCCAACAAGACAATGACCCAAAGCACACAGCCAAGAAAACCAAGGCCTGGTTCAAGAGGGAAAAAATCAAGGTGTTGCAGTGGCCTAGTCAGTCTCCTGACCTTAACCCAATTGAAAACTTGTGGAAGGAGCTCAAGATTAAAGTCCACATGAGACACCCAAAGAACCTAGATAACTTGGAGAAGATCTGCATGGAGGAGTGGGCCAAGATAACTCCAGAGACCTGTGCCAGCCTGATCAGGTCTTATAAAAGACGATTATTAGCTGTAATTGCAAACAAGGGTTATTCCACAAAATATTAAACCTAGGGGTTGAATAATAATTGACCCACACTTTTATGTTTAAAATTTATTAAAATTTAACTGAGCAACATAACTTGTTGGTTTGTAAGATTTATGCATCTGTTAATAAATCCTGCTCTTGTTTGAAGTTTGCAGGCTCTAACTTATTTGCATCTTATCAAACCTGCTAAATCTGCAGGGGGTTGAAGACTACTTGTAGGCACTGTAGCTGCAAGTCCCATTTATGTATGAGATAGCCAAGATGATTGTCTATAAGATGAAGGTCGTCTCATGATGGAGTCTGAAAGTTACAGTTCAAAGCCTTGTTACCCTTTTGCTCATCTTCTTTTTCCCTTTGATCTATCGCTCACACTCAAGCAATCTTCTTCCTGAAGGTTGCTTTCTACCACAGTAGTAACTTATCTTACCTTAGCCATGATGTCAGTAATGTATTCCTCACTAGCTGTGGTAGTGACATGTTGGTCAATGGCAAAATAAAGAATGGCCTTGTAGAGTGGCGCGAACGGTAGTTGTGTGATTGGCTCCGGGAGCCCCGGCACGCTACATGAAATGATTGGTCCTTCCTGGGTGTGTGGACTAGAGTCGGCTGGGTTGGAAACCTATGCAGATTGGATACTGCTGGCTGGCTAGAACCAGATGAAGACTTGTACTCACAAGGAGACCAACAGTTCCTATCAAACATGACTTTACTCATTCTCGGCAGCAACGTTACACTCCGGATAGACGGCAAATATCTACCAAAAAATTACAGTTTTGCCCAACTTTATCAGACACAGTTCAAGTTCCTTGCTTAAAATCTTACTGGTCCTGTGAGTCCCAGCACAACCTAGCTCAGCGTTACAACACAGTTTGTTATGGTCATCTTCCTTTCCCGTAGTCCTATGTCCAGTCTGCTTAGGAGTCCCATCATAACCGGAGTAAAGCTTAGCACTCCCGGACATCTGTATGGAAACTGCTTGGGTCATCTACTACATTCACATGCCATTTGAGATTAACCTGGTACCTTGATGATTAAGGGGCCTGGTCACTAGAGTCCTGTCCTCTAGCTCAAACTGTCGGGGGCCACTCTGTTTGAGGATCAGTCTCTCCTTCCAACGCTGTCCATGCTCAATGTCTCTGTTAACACTCAAGGTTCACGCTATCTCTCCTTCCATCTCCATCTCCTTTGTTGCCACAAACCACCCACTGTATGCAACCTTCACACCTGACAACTATATGTCTGTCACTTTCACTCACTAATGATGCAAGTTCTTACATCATGACTTCAAAATGTGCACCAACCTAGTCGGCAGCAGAAGCCTTGGCAAAGGTGAAGAGAAGATTGGTGGTACCAAAATTAAGTAGGTGCCTTACGAAATCAGGGACAGATGAGGGACTAGGTGAGTTTGATAATTTAGTGTTTTAACTCCTTCCTGGCCCATATAAATCCAGAATAAATGGCATCCTTTTGCATTGGATTTTCCAAAATTTCAATTTTTTAGAATCCGCAAATTTGGAGAAAGTTTAAATAAATTTGATCAATTTAGAATCAATGTAGCGCGGGTGTCTCTGCAGAGACGCCAACTTACTCACCGCTCCGGCTGGGTTGAGTCTTCCCCCGCACTGGCCTGGTCATCCATATGTGCTGCTGCCCCCTTCCCCTCATGAGCCCTGTACATGCCACACAGGGTTCCTAGTAGTGCACCTAAGACGCGCGTGCGCAGACTGGCCCTCCTCTTAAAGGGCCGACATGCTATTTCCAGGAAATTCAGCACCGGAGTCTGTTTCAAAAAAGTTTTTTTAAAAACTCCATTTTATTAAAGATCGTTAAATCTATCTATAATTAAGTACCCTACTGGCACAGCCAATCCTGGATTCCGTGCACTGGACTTGAAATATGGCTTGGTACGATAGGCTGAAAAAAACTTTTTTCTATTTTCAGGACATGCCTCTCAGTCTATGGCTGAAAGGCACAGTGTATTTAAGGCACCCTCCCATTAAGGGAGGGGTCTGCGCAATGCTTCTAGTTAGTCAATCGGTGTTCCAGTCTGCCAACTAGCCAGCTGTCAGGGATTGAGCTTCTGTCCTGTTATCCCTGTGTCCTGCATCCATCTGACTTCCCATACCTGTCTGTCCCTGCCGTGC
This sequence comes from Anomaloglossus baeobatrachus, assembly GCF_048569485.1. NCBI lineage: Eukaryota > Metazoa > Chordata > Amphibia > Anura > Aromobatidae > Anomaloglossus > Anomaloglossus baeobatrachus. The sequence continues at coordinate 40,522,961 of NC_134358.1, forward strand.
CCACCATTTCTGTCCGTACCCACCTGTCTAGTTTGCCTCAATCACTCCACCTCTACCCGTCTATTCCTGTGTCCGTCACCTGTTCAGAGGGTCAGCTGTCACAGTCCCAGTCACTGCCCTGGGAGTTGTACCTGGCATCTGCCTTGTGATGGGCACTTAGTTAAGCCCCTGTTTTGGTCCAGTGGGTCCACTAATCCTGCCCACTACCAAGACACAGGCCGCAAGTGGTACAACAAGTTGCTCATTTTGTTCTTTTAGATCATTTACAGCTGTTTCCATTTTTTAATATTCCAGTAACCAGCACCATGGCGGGAGCCCTCATTAACCATTTTTGATTCCCTTTTATATACTCCTAGGCTTCACCACAACAAGTCTACCCTTAAAACAACACTGCGGTCTATGACCGTGCCACGAAGGAACTAAAGATAAGCTTCAAAGGTCCCCATCACATGTGCGCAAAAACACTGAGCAAACAAAGCCGAATGTCACTGTTCCAGACTGTTGCTCCTATTGTCATGGGCTCCTTTCATGGTAAATGTAGCAGCAGGGCGGCCCTATTGGCAGATCTCGTTACCTTTCTGCCAGCGATGTGACGGATGTGCTTACTTTATGACTAAGAATTGACCTGGAGTTTATTGTTTGATGAGAGAGCAAGAAAAAAAAAAAAAGCGGATGTTTGACTTTCCTTTCGACTCATCCAGCGGCGCTGATAGAAACCGCGCTGATATCACACTTGGAACTAAATAAACAGCGTGACCTTGCTGTAAAATTAGACATGGCGTATATATTTATCTGGAGAGAGTGCATCTGGGTGATACATTAGCGGGCGCCAGGAGTTACGCAGGGACATCCTGGATCATTTATCCGCTCTGACACAATATTACTTCCACACTGAGAGTTGAGCAGTTGAAGGACGGGCAGGACCCTTACTTTACACTATTTACTATATGTCTTTTTATTGTATCTTTCGTAGTGAATGAGTGAATTTTTAAAAATTTTAATTTCCCAATTTACGGAATTTTTCTCCAAACCGAATCTAAAGTCCTCCAGTTGCCCTGAAAAGATGAGTGTAACACTCTGAGGTCTCCTAGGACTGTGACCGATCCCTTATTCTGAGGTCTCCTAGGACTGTGACCGATCCCTTATTCTGAGGTCTCCTAGGACTGTGACCGATCCTTTACTCTGAGGTCTCCTAGGACTGTGACCAATCCCTTACTCTGAGGTCTCCTAGGACTGTGACCGATCCCTTATTCTGAGGTCTCCTAGGACTGTGACCGATCCCTTATTCTGAGGTCTCCTAGGACTGTGACCGATCCTTTACTCTGAGGTCTCCTAGGACTGTGACCAATCCCTTACTCTGAGGTCTCCTAGGACTGTGAATGATCCCTTATTCTGAGGTCTCCTAGGACTGTGACTGATCCCTTATTCTGAGGTCTCCTAGGACTGTGATTGATCCCTTATTCTGAGGTCTCCTAGGACTGTGATTGATCCCTTATTCTGAGGTCTCCTAGGACTGTGACCGATCCCTTATTCTGAGGTCTCCTAGAACTGTGACCGATCCTGTATTCTGAGGTCTCCTAGGACTGTGACCAATCCTGTATTCTGAGGTCTCCTAGGACTGTGACTGATCCCTTGTTCTGAGGTCTCCTGGGACTGTGACTGACCCCTTATTCTGAGGTCTCCTAGGACTATGACTGACCCCTTATTCTGAGGTCTCCTAGGACTGTGACTGATCCCTTATTCTGAGGTCTCCTAGAACTGTGACTAATCCCTTATTCTGAGGTCTCCTAGGACTGTGACTGATCCCTTGTTCTGAGGTCTCCTAGGACTGTGACCGATCCCTTATTCTGAGGTCTCCTAGGACTGTGACTGACCCCTTATTCTGAGGTCTCCTAGAACTGTGACTAATCCCTTATTCTGAGGTCTCCTAGGACTGTGACCGATCCCTTATTCTGAGGTCTCCTAGGACTGTGACTGATCCCTTATTCTGAGGTCTCCTAGAACTGTGACTAATCCCTTATTCTGAGGTCTCCTAGGACTGTGACTGATCCCTTGTTCTGAGGTCTCCTAGGACTGTGACCGATCCCTTATTCTGAGGTCTCCTAGGACTGTGACCGATCCCTTATTCTGAGGTCTCCTAGGACTGTGATTGATCTATTATTCTGAGGTCTCCTAGGACTGTGACTAATCCCTTATTCTGAGGTCTCCTAGGACTGTGACCGATCCCTTATTCTGAAGTCTCCTAGGACTGTGACCGATCCCTTTATTCTGAGGTCTCCTAGAACTGTGACTAATCCCTAATTCTGAGGTCTCCTAGGACTGTGACTGATCCCTTGTTCTGAGGTCTCCTAGGACTGTGACCGATCCCTTATTCTGAGGTCTCCTAGGACTGTGACTGATCCCTTATTCTGAGGTCTCCTAGGACTGTGATTGATCCCTTATTCTGAGGTCTCCTAGGACTGTGATTGATCCCTTATTCTGAGGTCTCCTAGGACTGTAACAGATCCTGTATTCTGAGGTCTCTTAGGACTGTGACCGATCCTGTATTCTGAGGTCTCCTAGGACTGTGACCGATCCTGTATTCTGAGGTCTCTTAGGACTGTGACTGATCCCTTATTCTGAGGTCTCCTAGTACTGTGACTGTTCCCTTATTCTGAGGTCTCCTAGGACTGTGATTGATCTATTATTCTGAGGTCTCCTAGGACTGTAACAGATCCTTTATTCTGAGGTCTCCTAGGACTATGACAGATCCTTTATTCTGAGGCATCCTAGGACTGTGACCGATTCCTTATGACCTCAACATATATTTCTATGGGTAAATAAATAGTAATTGTCCTTCATTGCATGGCCGTCATACACTGTCAGTATTTTTTGGCTGAGCTGTGAAATGTGGCACCATTTCACTACATAGATTCACCATAAAGCGGCTGCTGCATTCCCTGCCTCAGCTTTTATAGAGTCTATGATAGTCCTTCTTTATTGATTGTGCTCCACTATGTGCTGTGATTGTTTCAAGGCATTATGGGGAAGCCTGTCCTGCCCAAACCCCGCTCTTCTTCCCCCATCTTTGCAGATTTCTCTGGCTGATTGTCACTCTAGGTCCTGGGAGGGAAGGGAAACCTATGTCTAGGGAAAGGGAAGATGGTGACCCCCTGACTGAACCTACTGTTGGTCCCTGGGGTCCCTCACCACCCTAGATAGGTTCCGCACCTATGCGCCAAGCCGGATAACTGACCCTAGGTATCCCTCATGCTGGGCTTTAAATAGGGAACGGCTGAGATGAGCTCTTCGTCAACCCCACTAAACATTATAGAAGACACAAGGAGGACACAGAAGGGGAAAAGCATGAGCTACTTATCTACAGATGACTCAGGTAGACATGCAGCAGACTTTACAGCAACGATACCACAGAGGAATACAAGCCACCTGCTTACAGCCAGAGCTTGAAGGAACTGAAAATATCCACCAGCATCAGTTAAAAGAAGAAAGGAGTGTTTAAGCACCAAGGAAATACTGATGATCAGCAGGTGCATGGAAGATGAGCTAATGCTGTGTCCAAAAGGGGGAAGAGATTAAAACCCAGCAGGAAATCTACCTATACCAATGAATAGCGACAGTAGGAACAATGGAAAGTCAGGGAGCATTCTGCGCAGCCACATTTGTATTACTTTATCAGATGGTATATTATGCTAAATGCGTCTAAATAAAGTTGTCAGGAGGAATCGGAATACTAATTTTAAGCCAAAGGTTTATCTATTAATCTTGTGTGAAGAGAAGGGAATTGTGAGAAATCAATGGAACCTTCTCTTCCAATAAGGATATATTCATTTTTCGTTGCAGATTCCCTCTCTGGACTCTCAGGAAACCCTCACACTCATTCACAGGAACTTTGTGAGTCACACAATAGAGTATTTTGAGAATTCATTAACTATCTAAAGAGGCTTCATCTGCAAGTCCTCACATTTTATTGTGCCCCCTCCTCTATGTCAATAACGACAAATAATTCTGCAGAATATGAGCGATAAACAGATAGAACATAACATTGACCCAGCAACTCACTGACAATTCTCCGTTATCACAGAGATAAGGCAAAAGATATCATATTGTCTATTATAGCAGTTATATTCTTGTACATAGGAGCAGTATTATAGTATTTTCTTGTACATAGGAGTCAGTATTATAGTAGTTATATTCTTGTACATAGGGGGCAGTATTATAGTAGTTACATTCTTGTACATAGGGGCAATATTATAGTAGTTATATTCTTGTACATAGGGGCAGTATTATAGTAGTTATATTCTTGTACATAGAGGCAGTATTATAGTAGTTATATTCTTGTACATACGAGCAGTATTATAGTAGTTATATTCTTGTACATAGGGGCAGTATTATAGTAGTTATATTCTTGTACATAGGGGCAATATTATAGTAGTTATATACTTGTACATAGGAGCAATATTATAGTAGTTATATTCTTGTACATAGGGGCAATATTATAGTAGTTATATTCTTGTACATAGGGGCAATATTATAGTAGTTATATTCTTGTACATAGGGGCAGTATTATATTAGTTATATTCTTGTACATAGGGGCAATATTATAGTAGTTATATTCTTGTACATAGGGGCAATATTATAGTAGTTATATTCTTGTACATAGGAGCAGTATTATAGTAGTTATATTCTTGTACATAGGAGCAATATTATAGTAGTTATATTCTTGTACATAGGGGCAATATTATAGTAGTTATATTCTTGTACATAGGGGCAATATTATAGTAGTTATATTCTTGTACATAGGGGCAGTATTATAGTAGTTATATTCTTGTACATAGGAGCAGTATTATAGTAGTTATATTCTTATACATAGGAGCAGTATTATAGTAGTTATATTCTTGTACATAGGGGGCAGTATTATAGTAGTTATATTCTTGTACATAGGAGCAGTATTATAGTAGTTATATTCTTGAACATAGGGGCAGTATTATAGTAGTTATATTCTTGTACATAGGAGCAGTATTATAGTAGTTATATTCTTGTACATAGGAGCAGTATTATAGTAGTTATATTCTTGAACATAGGGGCAGTATTATAGTAGTTATATTCTTGTACATAGGAGCAGTATTATAGTAGTTATATTCTTGTACATGGGGCAGTATTATAGTAGTTATATTCTTGTACATAGGGGCAGTATTATAGTAGTTATATTCTTGTACATAGGAGCAGTATTATAGTAGTTATATTCTTGTACATAGGGGGCAATATTATAGTAGTTATATTCTTGTACATAGGGGCAGTATTATAGTAGTTATATTCTTGTACATAGGGGCAGTGTTATAGTAGTTATATTCTTGTGTATAGGGACAGTATTATAGTAGTTATATTCTTTTACATAGTGAGCAGTATTATAGTAGTTATATTCTTGTACATAGGGGGCAGTGTTATAGTAGTTATATTCTTGTACATAGGGGGCAGTATTATAGTAGTTCTATTGTTGTATATAGTAGACAGTATAGCAGTTATATTATTAGAGAAAGGAGCATTATTAAAGTGGTTATATTTGATTATCTCTCTCTTTACTGTCACTAATTCTGCAGAAAAAAATAAACCCTTTAGTATTTCAGAAAATCACTTTGCATTTTCTTATATAGGAATCTAGGTTATAGAACTTTACGCTTTTATTTGAAGCTCAAGCATGCGGCATTACCATCCTTTTTTGCTTGTTGTCTTCTGAGGGAAGTTTAGCTGTAAATGTGACACTACTATAGCGTCTTTCAATCAATAAGAATGTTATTACATTATTTGTGTAATGTTAGAATTTCTTGCAATTTTACTGTGCCATTGGATGCAAAGTTGTCACTTTCGTACTCACTCAGTCCATTAAAGCTGACACCGTCAACTGGATAAACCAAAGTTCTGGACACCGCTGCCGCTGAGGGGATCTAGTTCGGGTCCCGTCCCCAATGGTGCTGCCTGGTTATCCGTGATCTGCCTCCTGGCACGAAGTTTACTTCTGTGTTGGTCCCGGTAGTATGGAACTTGCCGTATCTCGCTCCCCAGTGTGGCTAACTGTGGGAGCTTGCTCTCAGGGTTCACGCTTGAGATTTTCTGGATCGTTTTAGTGGAAAGTCCTATCCCCCTCGTTGCGCTAGTACCCCGATTTTGGAGAGGTTGGAGAGCGGATGGAGAGAGGGTGGAGAGTGGAGAGAGGACGAACTGATAGTCCAGGGGCGTCACATTCCCCCTTAGTTAAACGTAGCTCGTCCTCGAGCTACAGGACATCAGAGGTTTATTTATTTTTTTCAAAACTGCAAAAGAAAAGAAAACATTTTTATTTACAAGATTCATCCGACATTAGGGAGGTTGGGTACTTAAACGTTTCTAAGCTTTTTGAGTTCATCATTCAACAGTGGAATGCTACCGGTTAGGTTAGTAGCGGAGGCTCAACCTGCTCCGTTGCAGCCTCTTCCTGCGACAGTCCAGTCCCAATGTGCCGGATCCCATTAACCCGCATCCCAAACAACCTGACTCGCTGCATACCTGATCCCAGGTGTTGCAAAAGATGACTCTGGTAGAAGTCCTGAGCAACCTTGTAGCCGTTGCCCATTGCGCCAACCTCCACCGGGGCCTCCTGGTGCCGTCTACCAGCACTGCATCATCCAAGGCCCTGATGGCCTTTTCCCTAAAAAAAAGAGTGGAAAAAGGTTCAACAAGGGGGGCACACTCTAATTATAGCAGAAGTTTCCTGTCGCCTTCCATCAGGGACCCTTCAGCCGGTCCCCGACAGCCTCCTCTATTTGAACACTGGAGAACGTTCAACAAAGGTGACAGTCCACACAAAACTTTAAAACTTGCAGGTTCAGGTTCCTTTAACGTCGGGCACCTCCTGGACAGACTCTTGCAAAGTGCCCTGGTAAACCACAGCGACGACATATAGGCACCACCACATTCATTGTATCGACTGAGATCTCTTCACCCGAAGTGGACTCTACCTCCACCTCCATACCTGTAGTGCTTGTAATGACAGAGACATCCGACAGCCGTTTCCTCCAAAATGTGGAACCCATGCAGCTTCTGGGGTACTGGAACCTGAATCGCCTTCCTCCATCTCCTCCGGTTCCGAGTCCACGGTAACCGGGTCAATCTGATCAGAGGCCGCAGACTGGTCATCTCCATCAGGTGTCAAGGGATCCGCTGCCAGTGTTGCGGGCAGCGCCTCGGGGGTCAGCCGTGGCAGAGGGCGGAGGTGACGGCGACTGATTGCTTGCCGTGAGCGGGAGCGGCTCGGATCCCACAGCCGCATCGGCCGGATTAGTGAAATCAACTGGGACTGGGTAACCGCTTACCCGCTCCTCTCGTGGGACTCCAATCTCATGGGTTTGCACCGCCGCGGCCGATCCGCATCTCGATCCATGTAGCTGCTCTGGGAGCTGTATCATCTGCTGAACAGCCGCGCTTCTCTGCCATCTTGACTCTGTGCCATCCAGGAACGTTATGGCAGAGTCCTGGCGTCCCTGCTTCTCTTCCGCTGCTACATGCCGTCACGCCCTCTCGGTTTTCGCTCAGCGCTTTCTCGCTGCTGTGGCCCTCTGGGAACTTCCGGTTCTGGGTTTACTCTCAGAACGAAGGGCGGGGCTTCTACTTTGCGCGCTTTCGTGGAGAAGACGGCGTTTTGGCGCCAAAAGATGGCGGAATTGGCGGGAAATGGGGTTTTTGACTCGTAGTTTCAACTTCTAAGGCGCACTTCACCCAGGTAAGTGGGTGCTGCTCGTATCCTGTTCGTGACGCCAGGAATTTGAGGTGTGCCGCCCCCGTGCCAGCAGCCGGGCTGCTCGGATCCGGATCCGCGGTGGCTCGAGGGGTCTCCGGACCAAGGGGTCGTGCGGCCACTCGAATGAAGGGGGTATTTACACGGGATTGTGTTAAAGTTTGTGACGCCACCCGTGGTGTGTGTGGTAATTTGGAGTACCACCGCTGCAGTTGAGAGTACCCAGGAATGATGGAATGGGGCAGCCAGGTGTTGTGACCCTCCATGGGTAGGGGGGAATGCCCCGGGACTCGGTGATGGTGTTGGGAAGTGCCGTGGGGAGCGAAAAGATCACTTGCGTACTCACTCACTCCATTACACTCACACCGACAACTGGATAAAACAAAGTTCTGGACACCGTTGCCGCCGAGGGGAGCTTAGTTCGGGTCCCGTCCCCAATGGTGCTTTCTGGTCATCCGTGACCTGCCTCCTGGCACTCAGATTACTTCTCTTTTGGTCCCGTTACTATGGAACTTGCCGAGTTCCGCTCCCCAGTATGGCTAAGTGTGGGAGCTTGCTCTCAGGGTTCACGCTTGGGATTTTCTGGACCATTTTAGTGGAAAGTGCCACCCCCCTCGTTGCGCTAGTACCCCGATTTTGGAGTGGGTGGAGAGTGGATCTTGAAGGCTCCGTTCTCGTCGGGTAAATTGTCAGGTTGCTTGAAGCTACTCCCTGACCTAGGGTCCACGTACCCCATTGTGCCGTGGTCCCAGCCTGGTGATGGTGCAAGGCCGCTGGCTGTCCTCCTCGACAGTCCTGTGCCCCTTGCCGTGATCCCCTGCGACCTGGGGTCCAGCTCCTCTAGGCCCAGATCACCGTCTGCCACCTAGATAACTTCCCAGGAGCCCAGATCCTGACCTCTCTCCTTCACTTCCAACACTACACTTTCCTACTCCTGACACTCCTGACCTCCTCACTCCAACCGCGCAAGTGGGCGACCCTATTCCACTCAAGTCGTCCACTGGTGTGTCTGGTGGGTGTGGTGCAGGGTTTATTTAGGATTTTGATTAGTTGATGTAGGCAACACCATGTAGTTGGGGACCCATAACCAAGGAGGAGGTGGATATTGCACAGAATGGCAGATTGTGCAATACCCTGTGAGGACCTGATAGTCCAGGGGCGTCCCATTACAACATGAGATATAAATATAACTTGTCACACAATCAGCTATAAATGGGGATATCTGCACTGTAAAGGTTGTAGGTTCTCTGAGAAAAGTGACATGTGGCTCTGACAGCAGGGAATTTCCACTATTTCTATTTTTTTCCTTTTTATTGCCTTCATAGAAAAATAGCTCAAGGGAACCTACCACAGCCCTTCTTATTACAAATCCTAAAATATTATCTAGCAACATGTGGCACATGCGCAGTGTGCATTAAATTACATCCACAGGTGTGTCTTTAATTAACTCAGATGTTGCCAATAAACCAATCAGAAGCTTCCAAAGACATGACATCATCATATGGGCTGTCCCATATTGTTTAAAGGCATAGTACTCTTCGTGTATGTAAACTTTTGACTTTGCAGAAAGTAATAAAAATGCCTTAAAATATTCTCTCTCTCTCTCATTATCTCATTATTCTGACTTTTGGTAAATATAAATAATTTTGGTTCCTAATTGACCTAAAACGGGAAAAGTTTATTCAGATTTCATGTCAGATAGTGAGAAAAACCTGCAGATGTGTCTTTATAGAGAGCGGAGGGAAAAACCTGCAGATGTCTTTATAGAGAGTGGAGGGAAAACTTGCAGAGGTGTCTTTATAGAGAGTGGAGGGAAAACCTGCAGAGGTGTCTTTATAGAGAGTGGAGGGGAAAACCTGCAGATGTGTCTTTATAGAGAGATTTGGGAAAAAACTGCAGATGTGTCTTTATAGAGAGCGGAGGGAAAAACCTGCAGATGTCTTTATAGATCGTAGAGGGAAAAACCTGCAGATGTCTTTATAGAGAGTGGAGGGAAAATCTGCAGATGTGTCTTTATAGAGACCGGAGGGAAAAACCTGTACGTGTGTCTTTATAGAGAGTGGAGGGATAAACCTGCAGATGTCTTTATAGAGAGCGGAGGGGAAAACCTGCAGATGTGTCTTTATAGAGAGATTTGGGAAAAAACTGCAGATGTGTCTTTATAGAGAGCGGAGGGAAAAACCTGTACATGTGTCTTTATAGAGAGCGGAGGGATAAACCTGCAGATGTGTCTTGATAGTGAGCGGAGGGAAAATCTGCAGATGTGTCTTTATAGAGAGCGGAGGGAAAAACCTGCAGATGTGTCTTGATAGTGAGCGGAGGGAAAATCTGCAGATGTGTCTTTATAGAGAGCGGAGGGGAAAACCTGCAGATGTGTCTTTATAGAGAGAGGTGGGAAAAACCTGCAGATGTGTCTATATAGAGAGTGGAGGGAATAAAAACCTGAAAAATCAGCTGGGGGTGAAGAGTTTAATGCTTCTGGCTTTGGGATCTACACCATCTGGCGTTACATGAAAATCTAGCATTAGTCTGTTTATGTTCTAGTAATTTTTGGTGCATATTGGGCAATTTAAGAAGTGAAAAATCTATATTGTGCGAGCGCTTCATCTACGGAAAGTGAAATCTCGTCAGTAATTATCTGATTATTTTGGGAGACGCAGCACAAAGTGATGACTTTCCCCCTGTATAAATAATCAGGCGATTGTCGGCAGCATTCCTCGGGATAGTAGGAAATTCCGCGTGAGGAGCGGTTTCCTCCGGTTTTGTCCATTGTGACTTTGCAGGAAAATCCTTTTCCTTTTGACAAAAACAGTTTTTATGAATGAAATAACAAGATCATGTGACTCTTTATCGTCCTGTCAATCAAACCGCGCTTCCGGGAAAAGGCCGGGGCGACGTTATGTGCAGAGCGACAGCGAACATCCGGTCATCTCCTCACCCACCGGATGCAGAAAAGCGAACGAAAGTGACAGAAGGAACATGTATTATCTATGCAGAGAGCAGCAGCAGGAAGCAGCCCCCGCTCCACTCCTGCACACCTAGGCACGGCGCTATATGGCGTTACATCCTGTATTATACCCCAGAGCTGCACCCACTATTCTGCTGGTGCAGTCACTGTGTACATACATTACATTACTGATCCTGAGTTACCTCCTGTATTATACTCCAGAGCTGCACTCACTATTCTGCTTGTGCAGTCACTGTGTACATACATTACATTGCTGATCCTGTACTGATCCTGAGTTACCTCCTGTATTATACTTCAGAGCTGCACTCACTATTCTGCTGGTGCAGTCACTGTGTACATACATTACATTACTTATCCTGTACTGATCCTGAGTTACATCCTGTATTATACTCCAGAGCTGCACTCACTATTCTGCTGGTGCAGTCACTGTGTACACAGGGCCTTATTTACCATTAGGCACCCGTGGTTCCGTGCCTGGGGCGGCAGGATGCGGGGGGGGCGGCACCTTCTAGCAGTAAAAAAAAAAATTTTTTTTTTTACATATCCATTAAAGCCGCTGTATTTTTGGAGGAGGGAGGGGGGAGAGGTGCACCTCCATTTATTTGTATCCGCATCAATTAAGACGCAAATGCAGACAAACTGTGGTGGCCAGGCACAGAGAGCTGATTGACCCCGGAACTGCCGGCGCCTGCACTTTCGGGGTCACAGGCGCGCCAATCAGCTCCTTCCTCTGTGCTGCGTCCAATGCTGTGTGGATTTCACATGCAGAGCTCACAGCAGGACGCCGCAGAGGACGCCGCGATGGAAGCCGGTGTCAGAAGAGGGTACTCACGTTAGCCAGGAAGATGACAGCGGGACCTGGAGCAGGTAAGTGCTCGCAGAGCTGAAGATTCATAAGGAGCGTGGGGGTGTCTCTAATGCAGACTGGAGATCTGCGCATGTGGTGGGGGGAGAGGCTGATATTGGGGGAGACTTGGGGGAAGAGAAGCTGATACTGGGGGAGGCTGGGAGGAGAGAGTCTGATGCTGGGGGAGGCTAGGAGGGGGGAGGCTGATGCTGGGGGAGGCTGGGAGGAGGAGGCTGATGCTGGGGGAGGTTAGGAGGGGGAGGCTGATGCTGGGGGAGGCTGACGCTGGGGGAGGCTGGGAGGAGGGAGGCTGAGGCTGATGCTGGGGGAGACTGGGAGGAGAGAGGCTGATGCTGGGGGAGGCTGATGCTGGGGGAGGCTGGGAGGAGGGAGGCTGATGCTGGGGGAGGCTGGGAGGGGGGAGGCTGATGCTGGGGGAGGCTGGGAGGAGGGAGGCTGATGCTGAGGGAGGCTGATGCTGGGGGAGGCTGGGAGGAAAGAGGCTTATGCTGGGGGAGGCTGATGCTGGGGGAGGCTGGGACGAGGGAGGCTGATGCTGGGGGAGGCTGGGACGAGGGAGGCTGATGCTGGGGGAGGCTGGGAGGAGGGAGGCTGATGCTGGGGGAGGCTGGGAGGAGGGAGGCTGATGCTGAGGGAGGCTGATGCTGGGGGAGGCTGGGAGGAGAGAGGCTGAGAGGAGAGAGGCTGATGCTGGGGGAGGCTGGGAGGAAAGAGGCTGATGCTTGGGGGGAGGCTGCTGCTGAAGGCGGGGGAGAGAGGCTGCTGCTGGGGGAATGGGAGAGAGGGGCCAATGCTAGAGACAGAGGACAAGGGTTGAGGGATAGTGCAATGACAAAATCGATGGGGGGAGTGTAAGGACTCAGAATGAGAGGGGGGCAGCATTGGGAGCTCATTATGGAGAAGGGGCAGCATGTGTGGGCTCAGTATGGAGTGGAGCAATGTAGGGGAGTCAATATCAAGAGTGGTGTAGTGTGTGTGTGTGTGTGTGTGTGTGTGTGTGAGGGGTGTCTCAGCATAAGCGTTAGTGTGGTGGTCTTAGTATGATGAATGGGGCAGCATGGAGGTGTCATTATGGAAAAGAGGAAGGCAGCATTAGGAACTCATGGAGAGGGGCAGCATGCATGGGACATTGTGAGGAGGGGGCAGCATGCATGGGACATTGTGAGGAGGGGGCAGCATGCATGGGACACTGTGAGGAGGGGGCAGCATGCATGGGACATTGTGAGGAGGGGGAAGCATGCATGGGACACTGTGAGGAGGGGGAAGCATGCATGGGACATTGTGAGGAGGGGACAGCATGCATAGGACATTGGGAGGAGGGGGCAGCATGCATGGGACACTGTGAGGAGGGGGCAGCATGCATGGGACATTGTGAGGAGGGGGCAGCATGCATGGGACATTGTGAGGAGGGGGCAGCATGCATGGGACATTGTGAGGAGGGAGCAGCATGCATGGGACATTGTGAGAAGGGGCAGCATGCATGGGACATTGTGAGGAGGGGGCAGCATGCATGGGACACTGTGAGGAGGGGGCAGCATGCATGGGACATTGTGAGGAGGAAGCAACATGCATGAGACATTGTGAGGAGGGAGCAGCATGCATGGGACATTGTGAGGAGGGAGCAGCATGCATGGGACATTGGGAGGAGGGAGCAGCATGCATGGGACATTGTGAGGAGGGGGCAGCATGCATGGGACATTGTGAGGAGGGAGCAGCATGCATGGGACATTGTGAGAAGGGGCAGCATGCATGGGACATTGTGAGGAGGGGGCAGCATGCATGGGACACTGTGAGGAGGGGGCAGCATGCATGGGACATTGTGAGGAGGGGGCAGCATGCATGGGACATTGTGAGAAGGGGCAGCATGCATGGGACACTGTGAGGAGGGGGCAGCATGCATGGGACATTGTGAGGAGGGAGCAGCATGCATGGGACATTGTGAGGAGGGGGCAGCATGCATGGGACATTGTGAGGAGGGGGCAGCATGCATGGGACATTGTGAGGAGGGGGCAGCATGCATGGGACATTGTGAGGAGGGGGCAGCATGCATGGGACATTGTGAGGAGGGGGCAACATGATGTGAGGTCAATGTGCAGCTCATATTTCATAATTGAGGAAGGTGTGGTGGGTATAGTTTATAAGGGAGGGCAGTGTGTAGTTTATTAGGGGCAGTGTGACAGTCACAGTATATAAGTGGGGACGGTGTGGTGGGAATATTTTATACTCATGCTATGTTTTGATGTGCCTGTGGTGATCCCCATTGGGGGGGGGTTAGTGCCCTTCGTTTCTCATTGATACTTTTTCAAGTGTTTTACAGAGTAGATCTGCCTTAAACAGATGTCGTGTGCGAAAACTCATAGTGTTACGTTGTCACTAAGGGGCGCGACCACTTAAAGTGCCTAGGGCAGCACGAAGGCAAAATACAGCCCTGTGTGTACATACATTACATTATTGATCCTTAGTTTCCTCCTGTATTATACTCCAGAGCTGCACTCACTATTCTGCTGGTGCAGTCACTGTGTACATACTGTATGTTATCTTACACTCATCCAAAGCTACATTCTGAATTGCACTTCAGAGCTGCACTCACTATTCTGCAGTCACTGTGTATGTCTCTGTATCTGTCCATTTACATTGATTCAGGAATAAAATACCTTTGCAATGTATGGAAATTCTTACACAATTCTCCCCTCTGAAGTGCAATTTGACGGTCAGCACAAGTGTGTATAATTCCCAGCCATCAGCGACCTCTTCGCTGGACATTTCCAGGTGCACTTCCCCTAGATCCTGGTGACACTTTCACACACTTCCCCGGCTGTACACAGTGTAACCGTCCGTATCGATGCTCCGGTTATTGCTGATTGATGACGCCCGGCGTGTGACAGGAGCACATACTCCATCGTGTGTGGGACACAAAGCCGGAATGGAATTGCTATTGTGTCGCCGTTGTGGTTTTCCGACAATAAAGATTTCGAATAGTTCAATCAGGTACGGCACAACCTGCCAGTTATGTCATTGTTCCCTACAGTCATATGAAAAGGTTTGGGCGCCCCTATTAATGTTAACCTTTTTTCTTTATAACAATTTGGGTTTTTGCTATTTCAGTTTCATATATCTAATAACTGATGGACTGAGTAATATTTCTGGATTGAAATGAGGTTTATTGTACTAACAGAAAATGTGCAATCCGCATTTGAACAAAATTTGACCAGTGCAAAAGTATGGGCACCCTTATCAATTTCTTGATTTGAACACTTCTAACTACTTTTTACTGACTTACTAAAGCACTAAATTGGTTTTGTAACCTCATTGAGCTTTGCACTTCAGAGGCAGGTGTATCCAATCATGAGAAAAGGTATTTAAGGTGGCCACTTGCAAGTTGTTCTCCTATTTGAATCTTCTATGAAGAGTGGCATCATGGGCTCCTCAAAACAACTCGCAAATGATCTGAAAACAAAGATTATTCAACATAGTTGTTCAGGAGAAGGATACAAAAAGTTGTCTCAGAGATTTAAACTATCAGTTTCCACTGTGAGGAACATAGTAAGGAAATGGAAGAACACAGGTACAGTTCTTGCTAAGCCCAGAAGTGGCAGGCCAAGAAAAATATCAGAAAGGCAAAGAAGAAGAATGGTGAGAACAGTCAAGGACAATTCACAGACCACATCCAAAGACCTGCAGCATCATCTTGCTGCAGATGGTGTCAATGTGCATCGGTCAACAATACAGTGCACGTTGCACAAGGAGAAGCTGTATGGGAGAGTGATGCGAAAGAAGCCGTTTCTGCAAGCACGCCACAAACAGAGTCGCCTGAGGTATGCAAAAGCACATTTGGACACGCCAGTTACATTTTGGAAGAAGGTCCTGTGGACTGATGAAACAAAGATTGAGTCGTTTGGTCATATAAAAAGGCGTTATGCATGGAGGCAAAAAACACGGCATTCCAAGAAAAGCACTTGCTACCCACAGTAAAATTTGGTGGAGGTTCCATCATGCTTTGGGGCTGTGTGGCCAATGCCGGCACCAGGAATCTTGTTAAAGTTGAGGGTCGCATGGATTCAACTCAGTATCAGCAGATTCTTGACAACAATGTGCAAGAATCAGTGGCGAAGTTGAAGTTACGCAGGGGATGGATATTTCAGCAAGACAATGATCCAAAACACCGCTCCAAATCTACTCAGGCATTCATGCAGAGGAACAATTACAATGTTCTGGAATGGCCATCCCAGTCCCCAGACCTGAATATCAATGAACATCTGTGGGATGATGTGAAGCGGCTGTCCATGCTCGGCGACCATCAAACTTAACTGAACTGGAATTGTTTTGTAAACAGGAATGGTCAAATATACCTTCATCCAGGATCCAGGAACTCATTAAAAGCTACAGGAAGCGACTAGAGGCTGTGATTTTTGCAAAAGGAGGATCTACAAAATATTAATGTCACTTTTATGTTGAGGTGCCCATACTTTTGCACCGGTCAAATTTTGTTTAAATGCAGATTGCACATTTTCTGTTAGTACAATAAACCTCATTTCAATCCAGAAATATTACTCAGTCCATCAGTTATTAGATGTATGAAACTGAAATAGCAAAAACCCAAATTGTTATAGAGAAAAAAGGTTAACATTAATAGGGGTGCCCAAACTTTTTCATATGACTGTATGTCTAGATATCTGGAGGTTATACAGTTACCCTCGGTGGAACATGCCGATGCACCAGAGCAAATTCTGCTATTAAAAGACCTGTTAGATCTTGATAAAACACTTGGACCCATCCCATTACAGACCAGTGCAGAAGCTATGCACGATAACACCCGTTGCTTTATTTTGCGTATTCGAGTATTTTTTATGTTAATTTTAAAAGCTTTAGGGTTTGTGTAGCGCCCCTGAGGCTTCAGTCGCCACAGGGTATTGCATCTCACTTAAAGTGCAGTACTCATCCCGGGTAAGGAAGAGGTTAACCACTGGTGCTCATCACTTATACAACACCCACACTTTAGGTGATTTCCTACTGATACTGGGTTACAGGTGGGCACCATGGCAACGGGACTTCCCCAGCCACCAGTGAGTCATCAGGAAGGTGGGGGCAGCACAAGGGAAGTGAGGAACACACAGACTTTTACCAGAGAACAATCGGACAAGCAGGAGAAGCTTTAGACATCCCTCGGGGGGGGGGGGGGAAGAGGAAGAGAGTGCCAGGACATCATGGACTCGCAGGACCACGGACACTGAGGGGACTTCTTCAGAGCTCCATCAGTTAGGACCGAGCAGACTGGAAAAAGCAGGAGACGACCGGTGGAACTGGTGAGAAAAATGAGTAACACAGTAGCTGAAGGGTGAGTCTAACAGCCCCTTCGAGACCGGCACAGTTAGGGTGCAGAGCCCTAGGGTGGCATACACTCCACATTGCACCATCAGAATCTCCCGGGAAGGGGGATTTCATGTCCCATTGCCCACCACAGAGGTCCCGGGGCGCAGCAGCATATAGAGTCAGGAGTCAAGACCACGGTCAGGCCCATATTTGATTCGCGCTGCCTGCGAATGGGGCGGGAACTAAACCCAAGGACACTCGGGTCCCCAAGCAGCTTCACGCCGTGGGGATCCACACTACAGAGTGCAAGGAAGGTCTCACACTCCACAACACTGGTGGTGGCCTCTGAATCATCCGGGATCGGCTGGGGCCCTTCACGGCGGAAACCGGCAATCCAAGGGTGACGAATTAACAGTGAGTAAAATAACTTGGTCTGCAGTCCTAGTGTTGTCCCATCATTGCCGGCGCACCGCGCTCTGGCGCCATTGGCCGCTACTCTCCACCATCGTCCTCCCTGGGGCCTAGCTCTGCCTCTGGGGAGCTGGACCATCTGAGCTGCGTTACCATCCGCCCCGGAGGAGAGCAACATCTCGCAGCGGCGGCTGGTCATTGGCCACATACCACGGGTGGCGCTGCAAGGCAAACCTTCATCATCCCCCATACCAGTCACCCTTGAACCCTTTTTTGACACCAATGGCGTCACAGAGCCGGGTCAGGCCATTCACAGCAACCCCAAGCACCACTGGCCCGGTAACGAGTAGCCGTGAGGCCCCGTGGGCGCGTCATTTGTTCATACTGAGTCTTTACTGATTTTGTAAAGCAGAAACTAAGCGGAAATTACGTTTTTCAGAAGTTTTCAGTTTTGGAAGAGAACTTTGGAGAGCGTCTGTTCCAAAAACTCAGCAAAAGACTCCCCCTCATGCTATGTTCACACATTGCTTTTTTTCAGCATTAATAATGTTTCCAAAAAGCAGGGTTTTCTGCGTTTTTGCTACTTTTTGTAGCTGTGTTTATGGTGTGCCTTTTGTCTTCAGTACATGTTTAAATTACCGTTTTTTTCGGTTTATAAGACGCACCTCAAATTTAGAGAGAAAAAGTGAAAAAAAATATGGGGTCCGTCTTATAATCCGGTTTAACGGAGGGTGGGCGGCAGCGGTGGTGGAGCGTGGTCACAGGAGGTAGGGGTGGTGGTGGTGTAGGGTGATGATGCGGGCAGTGCGGAATGTATTCCAGATGCTCGCTGCAGGCACTGTGAGGGAGGAGGAGCATCCAGAAACTCAGCAGTGTAGGCTCCAAAAAAATGGTGCCCAGAGTCGGCGCGTGCTCAGTTGGAGCTCTCGGCTCAATGCAAAGGCAAGATCTCATCTGTGCACGCGCCACATCCGGGCGTCATTTTCCTTAAGTCCACTCCAGGGAGAACAATGAGCCAGACCTGGTGCGTGCGCAGATTTGATCTTGAGCCAAGGGCTCCAGCTGCGCATGTGCCAACTCCTGGTGCCATTATTTGAAGTCTGAACCGCTGACATTTTCAGAATGGTGGCGCCTGCAGCGCAGCCAACAGCGCACCGACCCACCCACAGAAGGCCGCAGCACAGTGCCACACGGCTCATAGCATCTCCTGTGACCACTTTACCCCTGCCCCAGTAAGCTACATTTGGATTATAAAAGACACCCCTCATTTTTCTCCCAAATTTTTGGGAGGAAAAATGCATCTTACAATCCAAAAAATAGTTTTATTCATTACAAAAACAGCAAAAATGCAGCAAAAAAAAAACTCGGCAAAACACAACAGTTCTCCATTTCAATCAGGAAAAAAAAGCAAGTGTGTCAGTGTGCATGACAGTTCAGGAATCTCATGACCATTGAGGAAGGATTCTCCAGTCGTGCTGTATGCAGGGGTGGGATCCAGCCAGTTCTGTCCGGTTCTGGGGAACCGGTTGTTAAAATAGCAGCCGGTTCCCAGAACCGTCAAACAGCTCTGCCGATCCGGTTCCCTGTATTCATTTGTGTTAGTGTCTTTTTAAGACACTAGCACAAATGAATCCCCGTACCCAGGGCTGTATTTTGCCTTCATGCTGCCCTAGGCACTTTAAGTGGTCGCGCCCCTTAGTGACAACGTAACACTGAGTTTTCGCACACGACATCTGTTTAAGGCAGATCTACTCTGTAAAACACTTGAAAAAGTATCAATGAGAAACGAAGGGCACTAACCCCCCCCCCAATGGGGATCACCACAGGCACATCAAAACATAGCATGAGTATAAAATATTCCCACCAAACCGTCCCCACTTATATAGTGTGACTGTCACACTGCCCCTAATAAACTACACACTGCCCTCCCTTATAAATTATACCCTTCACACCTTCCTCAATTATGAAATATGATCTGCACATTGACCTCACATCATGCTGCCCCCTCCTCACAATGTCCCATGCATGCTGCCCCCTCCTCACAATGTCCCATGCATGCTGCCCCCTCCTCACAATGTCCCATGCATGCTGCCCCCTCCTCACAATGTCCCATGCATGCTGCCCCCTCCTCACAGTGTCCCATGCATGCTGCTCCCTCCTCACAATGTCCCATGCATGCTGCCCCCTCCTCACAGTGTCCCATGCATGCTGCCCCCTCCTCACAGTGTCCCATGCATGCTGCCCCCTCCTCACAGTGTCCCATGCATGCTGCCCCCTCCTCACAATGTCCCATGCTTGCTGCTGCCCCCTCCTCACAATGTCCCATGCATGCTGCCCCCTCCTCACAATGTCCCATGCATGCTGCCCCCTCCTCACAATGTCCCATGCTTGCTGCTGCCCCCTCCTCCCAATGTCCCATGCATGCTGCCCCCTCCTCACAATGTCCCATGCATGCTGCCCCCTCCTCACAATGTCCCATGCATGCTGCTCCCTCCTCACAATGTCCCATGCATGCTGCCCCCTCCTCACAATGTCCCATGCATGCTGCCCCCTCCTCACAATGTCCCATGCATGCTGCCCCCTCCTCCCAATGTCCCATGCATGCTGCCCCCTCCTCACAGTGTCCCATGCATGCTGCCCCCTCCTCACAGTGTCCCATGCATGCTGCCCCCTCCTCACAGTGTCCCATGCATGCTGCCTCCTCCTCACAATGTCCCATGCATGCTGCCCCCTCCTCACAATGTCCCATGCATTCTGCCCCCTCCTCACAGTGTCCCATGCATGCTGCCCCCTCCTCACAGTGTCCCATGCATGCTGCCCCCTCCTCACAGTGTCCCATGCATGCTGCCCCCTCCTCACAGTGTCCCATGCATGCTGCCTCCTCCTCACAATGTCTCATGCATGCTGCCCCCTCCTCACAATGTCCCATGCATGATGCCCCCTCCTCACAATGTCCCATGCATGCTGCCCCCTCCTCAGTGTCCCATGCATGCTGCTCCCTCCTCACAATGTCCCATGCATGCTGCCCCCTCCTCACAATGTCCCATGCATGCTGCCCCCTCCTCACAGTGTCCCATGCATGCTGCTCCCTCCTCACAGTGTCCCATGCATGCTGCTCCCTCCTCACAATGTCCCATGCATGCCGCTCCCTCTTCACAATGTCCCATGCATGCTTCCCCGTCCTCACAATGTCCCATGCATGCTGCTCCCTCCTCACAGTTTCCCATGCATGCTGCCCCCTCCTCACAATGTCCCATGCATGCTGCCTCCTCCTCACAATGTCCCATGCATGCTACCCCCTCCTCACAATGTCCCATGCATGCTGTCCCCCCTCACAATGTCCCATGCATGCTGTTCCCTCCTCACAATGTCCCATGCATGCTTCCCCCTCCTCACAATGTCCCATGCATGCTGCCCCCTCCTCACAGTGTCCCATGCATGCTGCTCCCTCCTCACAATGTCCCATGCATGCTGTCCCCCCTCACAATGTCCCATGCATGCTGCCCCCTCCTCATAATGTCCCATGCATGCTTCCCCCTCCTCACAATGTCCCATGCATGCTTCCCCGTCCTCACAATGTCCCATGCATGCTGCCCCCTCCTCACAGTGTCCCATGCATGCTGCCCCCTCCTCACAGTGTCCCATGCATGCTGCCCCCTCCTCACAGTGTCCCATGCATGCTGCCCCCTCCTCACAGTGTCCCATGCATGCTGCCCCCTCCTCACAGTGTCCCATGCATGCTGCCCCCTCCTCACAGTTTCCCATGCATGCTGTTCCCTCCTCACAATGTCCCATGCATGCTGCCCCTCTCCATGAGCTCCTAATGCTGCCTTCCTCTTTTTCATAATGACACCTCCATGCTGCCCCACTCATCCTAAGACCACCACACTAACGCTTATGCTGAGACACCCTCACACACACACACACACACACACACACACACACACACACACACACACACACACACACACACTACCCCACTCTTGATATTGACTCCCCTACATTGCTCCACTCCATACTGAGCCCACACATGCTGCCCCTTCTCCATAATGAGCTCCCAATGCTGCCCCCCTCTCATTCTGAGTCCTTACACTCCCCCGCCATCGATTTTGTCATTGCACTATCCCTCAACCCTTGTCCTCTGTCTCTAGGATTGGCCCCTCTCTCCCATTCCCCCAGCAGCAGCCGCTCTCCCCCCGCCTTCACCAGCAGCCTCTCCCCCAGCATCAGCCTCTCTCCCCCCAGCCCCCCCAGCATCAACCTCTCTCCCCCCAGTGTCCCCCAGCTTCAGCCTCTCTCTCCCCAGCCTCCCCCAGCTTCAGCCTCTCTCCCCCAGCTTCCCCCAGCATCAGCCTCTCTCCCCCAGCTTCCCCCAGCATCAGCCTCTCTTCCCCAGCTTCCCCCAGCATCAGCCTCTCTCCTCCCAGCCTCCCCCAGCATCAGCCTCCCTCAGCATCAGCCTCCCTCCTCCCAGCCTCCCTCCTCCCAGCCTCCCCCCCTCCCAGCCTCCCCCCTCCCAGCCTTCCCCAGCATCAGCCTCCCCCAGCATCAGCCTCCCTCCTCCCAGCCTCCCCCAGCATCAGCCTCCCTCAGCATCAGCCTCCCTCCTCCCAGCCTCCCCCAGTATCAGCCTCCGCCAGCATCAGCCTCCCCCCTCCTAGTCTCCCCCAGCATCAGCCTCTCTCCTCCCAGTCTCCCCCAGCATCAGCCTCCCTCAGCATCAGCCTCTCTCCTCCGAGCCTCCCGAAGCATCAGCCTCTCTCAGCATCAGCCTCCCTCAGCATCAGCCTCCCTCCTCCCAGCCTCCCCCAGCATCAGCCTCTCTCCTCCCAGCCTCCCCCCTCCCAGCCTCCCTCAGCATCAGCCTCCCTCCTCCCAGCATCAGCCTCCCTCCTCCCAGCCTCCCCCAGCATCATCCTCCCCCAGCACCAGCCTCCCCCAGCACCAGCCTCCCCCAGCATCATCCTCCCCCAGCACCAGCCTCCCCCAGCTTCAGCCTCCCTCAGCATCAGCCTCTCTCCTCCCAGCCTCCCCCAGCATCAGCCTCCCTCAGCATCAGCCTCCCTCCTCCCAGCCTCCCCCAGCATCAGCCTCCCCCAGCATCAGCCTCTCTCCTCCCAGCCTCCCCCAGCATCAGCCTCTCTCCTCCCAGCCTCCCCCACCATCAGCCTCCCTCAGCATCAGCCTCCCTCCTCCCAGCCTCCCCCAGCGTCAGCCTCCCCCCATCCCAGCCTTCCGCAACATCAGCCTCCCCCTCCCAGCCTCCCCCAGCATCATACTCTCCTCCCAGCCTCCCCCAGTATCAGCTTCTCTTCCCCCAAGTCTCCCCCAGTATCAGCCTCTCTCCTCCCACCCCATACGCAGATCTCCAGTCTGCATTAGAGACACCCCCACGCTCCTTATGAATCTTCAGCTCTGCGAGCACTTACCTGCTCCAGGGCCCGCCGTCATCTTCCTGGCTCACGTGAGTATCCTCTTCTGACACCGGCTTCCATCGCGGCGTCCACTGCGGCGTCCTGCTGTGAGCTCTGCATGTGAAATCCATACAGCATTGGACGCAGCACAGAGGAAGGAGCTGATTGGCGCGCCTGTGACCCCGGAAGTGCAGGCGCCGGCAGTTCCGGGGTCAATCAGCTCTCTGTGCCCGGCCGCTGCAGTTTGTCTGCATTCGCGTCTTAATTGACGTGGATACAAATAAATAAAGTGCGCCTCTCCCCCCTCCAAAAATACAGCGGATTTAATGGATATGTAAAAAAAAATTTTTTTTTTTTTTTTACTGCTAGAAGGTGCCGCCCTCCCGCATCCTGCCGCCCCAGGCACGGGACCACGGGTGCCTAATGGTAAATACATTTATTTATACAAATAAATAAAGTGCGCCCCTCCCCCCTCCGAAAATACAGTGGATTTAATGAATGTGTAAAAAAAAAAAAAAAAAAAAAAATTTTTTTTTTTTTTATTTTTTTTTTTTACTGCTAGAAGGTGCCGCCCCCTGCATCCTGCCGCCCTAGGCACGGGACCACGGGTGCCTAATGGTAAATACGGCCCTGCCCGTACCTCCGCACTTCCGGGTTCAGTGAAGCCTGTCTACTCCCTGACCCGGCGTGCAGCGACGCACTGACGCTGCAGAGGTGACGGCAGTGTGAGGAGGGAGCTCCTCCTCCTGCAATCTGTCAGCATCAGCGTGCAGAGAGCCGCGGAGGAGGATTGAAGACAGAGAGGCCGCAGGTGCCTGCAACAGGTAAAGCGCTTAGTGAGCCGAAGATGCAGGGAGAGAGGCCGCAAAAGATGGCAGCTCTATGGGGAAACGGACCGTAAAAGATGGGAACTATATGGGGAGAAGAGGAGGCTGCATAGATGGCAGCTATATGGGGAGAGGAGGCTACACAAGATGGGAACTATATGGGGAGAAGAGGAGGCCACACAAGATGGGAACTATATGGGGAGAGGAGGCCACACAAGATGGGAACTATATGGGAGAAGAGGAGGCCACACAAGATGGGAACTATATGGGGAGAGGAGGCTGCATAGATGGGAAGTAAATGGGGAGAGGAGGCTGCATAGATGGGAGCTATATGGGGAGAGGAGGCTGCATAGATGGGAGCTATATGGGGAGAGGAGGCTGCATAGATGGGAGCTATATGGGGAAAGGAGGCTGCATAGATGGGTGCTATATGGGGAAAGGAGGCTGCATAGATGGGAGCTATATGGGGAGAGGAGGAGGCCACACAAGATGGGAGCTATATGGGGAGAGGAGGCCACACAAGATGGGAGCTATATGGGGAGAGGAGGCTGCATAGATGGGAAGTATATGGGGAGAGAAGGCTGCATAGATGGGAAGTATATGGGGAGAGGAGGCTGCATAGATGGGAGCTATATGGGGAAAGGAGGCTGCATAGATGGTAAGTATATGGGGAGAGAAGGCCACATAAGATGGGAGCTATATGGGGAGAGGAGGCTGCATAGATGGGAGCTATATGGGGAAAGGAGGCGGCATAGATGGGAGCTATATGGGGAGAGGAGGCTGCATAGATGGGAGCTATATGGGGAGAGGAGGCTGCATAGATGGGAGCTATATGGGTAGAGGAGGCTGCATAGATGGGAACTATATGGGGAGAGGAGGCTGCATAGATGGGAACTATATGGGGAGAGGAGACTGCATAGATGGGAGCTATATGGGGAGAGGAGGCTGCATAGATGGGAGCTATATAGGGAGAGGAGGCTGCATAGATGGGAGCTATATGGGGAGAGGAGGCTGCATAGATGGGAGCTATATGGGGAGAGGAGGCTGCATAGATGGGAGCTATATGGGGATAGGAGGCTGCATAGATGGGAGCTATATGGTGAGAGGAGGCTGCGTAGATGGGAGCTATATGGGGAGAGGAATAGGAATAACGTTTGGAACACCATTCTAAGTCCGAACTGGGTGCAAAAACCTAAAAAAACATCACTATGGGGAGATAAGGTATGCACACCAGTGACTATGTAAGGGGAATACATGAAATAGCAGAAACTGCTGTGTGAATACTGACTTGAAAAATCCAATAGCTATATGCAAGAGTGACTATGTGAAAAATGGAATCTGCATTACTGCCATGAACATATGAATCAAGAGAAATTTAGCTACTGAATTGATCAATGCAATAGAGCCCCAACACTACGCCAAAGTATTTCTCTACGTTGGGGTCCCTAGCTTGTGTGTGTCCTCTCATGCAGTTAAAAAACCTACCGTGTATGGGAAGCTGAGACCCAGGCTATTTATGCGTATGATATGGATTGGCAATAGGTGTGGTTGGGGAGGGTTCACAAACGAAAAAATACTAACAAATAGGAATAACGTTTGGAACACCATTCTAAGTCCGAACTGGGTGCAAAAACCTAAAAAAACATCACTATGGGGAGATAAGGTATGCACACCAGTGACTATGTAAGGGGAATACATGGAATAGCAGAAACTGCTGTGTGAATACTGACTTGAAAAATCCAATAGCTATATGCAATAGTGACTATGCGAAAAATGGAATCTGCATTACTGCCATGAACATATGAATCAAGAGAAATTTAGCTACTGAATTGATCAATGCAGTAGAGCCCCAACACTACGCCAAAGTATTTCTCTACGTTGGGGTCCCTAGCTTGTGTGTCCTCTCATGCAGTTGATGTTTTTTTAGGTTTTTGAATCCAGTTCGGACTTAGAATGGTGTTCCAAACGTTATTCCTATTTGTTAGTATTTTTTCGTTTGTGAACCCTCCCCATACACACCTATTGCCAATCCATATCATAAGCACAAATAGCCTGGGTCTCAGCTTCCCATACACGGTAGGTTTTTTAACTGCATGAGAGGACACACACAAGCTAGGGACCCCAACGTAGAGAAATACTTTGGCGTAGTGTTGGGGCTCTATTGCATTCATCAATTCAGTAGCTAAATTTCTCTTGATTCATATGTTCATGGCAGTAATGCAGATTCCATTTTTCACATAGTCACTCTTGCATATAGCTATTGGATTTTTCAAGTCAGTATTCACACAGCAGTTTCTGCTATTTCATGTATTCCCCTTACATAGTCACTGGTGTGCATACCTTATCTCCCCATATGGGGAGAGGAGGCTGCATAGATGGGAGCTATATGGGGAGAGGAGCCATGGGATAAAATCTGCAGGGAAAAGAAGCCTTGATGGGATTTGTAGGGGGAAAGCAGCCACATGGGATGGGATCTGTGTGGGGAAGGTCGTCCGTTCCAATTTTAGCAGGCTCCTTTAGTAATAATTTTTAAAAATTGTAGAAAACCCGTTTAATACAATATGACTGACAGTGACTGGAACAACTGGTGCTGGACAGGAGAGTGACGGTAGAGGAGGGGAAGAAGGGGAAAGAGATTTTACTTTAAATTACTTGGTTTTTTTTTTGGTTGAGGAAAGTGCATGAAACTGGGTGTGGCTAACAAAATGGGTGTGGTTACAGAATGGGTGTGGTTTTCAACTGGACGGGGTTTACAGAGAACCTGTTGTTAAACATTTGAATCCCACCCCTGGCTATGTGTGTTACCCACCAATACCATCTGTAAATAATACACGGACTGCATGCGATTTGGTTCAAATTGACTACAGCAGCCTTTATTACCTATTATTTACATTCTAAACACAAAGGGGCGCCGTCCAACGGGCGACCCCAACAAATAACAATAGGTAACACAGTAACCAATACAGTAAATATATAACCCTGAGTAGGCCCAGTCCAGGAACAACTTCTCACCCCAATATCCCTGGCCGCAACACACCGACCCAGAGATGAGGTATTAATCACCCACAGATTAATACCCCCAACTTTGCAGAACCCCGTGCCTGCAACATCCCGGAACCCGGAGCCACCATACCAAGACAGTTTCTCTCGTTCCAGTTACCATTCCCTTCAAACTACCTCTGGATCAGACCTACCCCCCGCTGCTGTGACAAAGAAAAACAACCCAGCCTAATATTCCTCTCAGTACTAATGCGGGCAATGTTGCGAGCGATAGCAACCGCCCACGTCGGTGGCGCGTCACGGGGTGATCGCTGCCGTAGCGAACAATATCGTTACGGCAGCGTCACATGCAATTACCTGTTCACAGACGTCGCTGTGACCGCCGAACAATCTCTCCTTTAAGGGGGAGGTACGTTCAGCGTCATAGAGGCGTCTCTATGCGGCCGCCCAATAGATGAGGAGGGGTGGAGATGAGCGGCTGGAACATCCCGCCCACCTCCTTCCTTCCTCATTGCCGGCGGCCGCAGGTACGATGTTGTTCCTCGTTCCTGTGGTGTCACACATAGCGATGTGTGCTACCGCAGGAACGACAAACAACCTGCGTTCCAAATGAGGAACGATTTTTTAAAAATGAATGACGTGTACACGACGAACGATTTGACACCTTTTTGAGATCGTTACTTGTGACGCCCTGGCCTAGCCAGGTAGTCACAGACACAACATCATACACCTCCCCTCCCTGGACAGGTCACACCAGTCACACATTAAATCCTTGTTGCCACCCTCCAGGGTTGATGTCCACACCAGGTGGGGCGGAGCCAGGCGGTTGACCCCGCCGACCGAGGAGTTCACAGGCCTGGAGGCGGGAAAACACAGTAGACAGTAGTGAGTCCAGTTGTGGGCAGTAGAGTGTGAGGAGTGAAATTGTAAGTGTCTGGGTTGGAGCCCAGGCACTTCCAGCAAGGTAGGCAGACGGTGGTGGCCATCTGCAGGAGTTGGTGAAGGTCAGCGGAACCGTAGGACCGGGGTCAGGCGGTGGCCCGCCGGTACCGAACCGGGGAGCCAATTGGAGCCAGGCAGGGTACTCAGACTCCGACTAGGCTTGAAGCCAACCTTTAGTCAAATTTACTGATTGCGGTATGGACCTCAGGGGTTCATTCCCACCCAAGTCCCGATTGAAGGCAACAGCCCAACCGTTCCACATAAGCGCCACCACCAAGGGCCAGAGATCCACAGGGCCAGCGTCTGCGGGCAAACGGGCTCCTCCGGCACGTATACATCAGGGAGCGGACTACCGGTGCCCAGGTATTGGAGTCAAGATACAACACACAGGTGCAGGGAAACGACAGCCACCATCAACCCATCCAGGGAGAACACCGTAGTTGGCTGCGGGCCCCGTCCATCCAGCCGTTTGGTTTACCAGAGATTCTGTCCACCTGTGTCTGAGTGAGTACACCTGTGCCATCCGACACCGCGCTGCGCTGCACCACAACACTGCACCCTGCCAAAACCCATCCTACGGAACCCTCCCTACTACCGTGCCCCGGGACCAACAGCCCCTACCCACGGAGGGGTCAACACCTAGCTGCTACCCGCTATCGCTCCCGGGAACCCCGTCATCAGCAGCGGTGGTGCCCACCATCACCACAACCCGTGGGTGGCGTCACAAACTCTATATATCCCAAAACGTCCAATTCCTCCCCTTTTCACTCGTGGGCGAGGAGCGCTGCTCGAGCCCCGGGTCCGGCCCACTCGAGCCACAGAGGAGAAGGCACCGGATCCGAGCGCGATCTCCCCGAGCAGCCCCCGTCGCGGGGAAACTGCCCCCCCCGACATTACTGATCGCAAAAAGGTGTCACACACAACGACATCGCTAACAAGGCCGGATGTGCGTCACCAACACCATGACCCCGACGATATCTCGTTAGCGATATCGTTCTGTGTAAATGGGCCTTAAGACACAAGAGAGGGTGGGCGGGGATCGGTCCACGTCCGGAAGTCAAGAGAGGGGGGCAAGACAAAGTTCCTTACTTACAACCCCTCATCTGCCACCCTCTTCCTCCAGGAAACTCCTCCTACCAACCAATCCCCTCTCTGCCCCTGTACCAACCACCTCCTGTCCCTATTAACCCCATCACTCCTTCCCTTCCCTCTAGTCGTGTCGCCCCTCCACCCTATGGGTTCCATGGCTTTCTTAGCTTTTGCTGGTTCTGTAAAATATTTTAATTTGCATAAAACTCATGAAAAAAGGCCGCAAAAACAATGCAGCAAAAACGCAACATGTGCACATAGCCTTAGAATAAAACATTACCAGTTGGCAATTTTTACATTGAATTTTCTCCTTATTATAAGGCCTCTTTCACACGTCCGTGCCTCGGGTACGTGTACGGTCAGTTTTCTCACGTGCCGGAGACACGGGCACACGTAGACCCATTAAAATCAATGGGTCTGTGCTCATGTGCATGTTCAGCCATGTAACGTGTGTACGTGTGGAGCATACGTGTGCCCGTGTGCTCCACACATCAACATGTCCGTTTTTCTCCGGCATCACGGGTGTCACACGGAAGTCAAATGGACCACACGGAGGTGTTCCATGTGAAACTCGCCGGAGAAAACATGTGTCTGAGATAAAAAAACAAAACTTTACTCCCCGTTTCCAGCCCTGCAGTCTCTGCCGCTGCTGTCACTTGCTGCCGACCGCCGCTCATTATGCTCATTAAATATTCACTTCACTGCGGCCGGAAGCAGCAGCAGCAGCGGGGAGTCGTCAGGACCGGAGACCGAAGATCAGAACCACGGACAGCGACGCCAGGGACAGGTGAGTAGAAAGTTCCCATTCTCTGTGTGTTATCACGGATAACACACGGAGAATACACGTGAGCCATAAACATGGCTCACGGAGGGCAAAACACACCTTTGACATGTCCGTGAAAAACGTGCGTGGTTTTTGGTGTGAAAGAGGCCTAACGCAGAGTTGAGGGGATTCTTCCAAAAGTCTTCAAAACCTCTTCAAGAAATGTTTCAAGAAAAGAAAACTCTTCCAAGCAGTTTCTACTCATGGGTTTTGAGCTCCCCCAAAAAATCAGTGTGAACATAGCCTAAGAATGAATTCACACTGCGAATGTTATCCTTTTTGATTTGCCAGCTACAATCTACTCCAAAATCTGTGTTACAATCCGCACGCAAACGTAAAGGTAGGCTTCTGTGCCCCAATGTAAGAGCTGTGCCAGTCATCCCACCAGTGGCCACAGCAGAAGAACCTTTAGGCACATTAAGGCACAAGGGTCGTTGTCACCGTTGTGCCACTTGTACCTACATCTGACTTTCAGTAACATTTATGCACGTAACGAGGTTTCCCCATTTTAGATATTTATTGCAGATGCTGGTCCCACTTATTGAGAATGGCGCCTCCTGTCTTTCAACACTGGAAATGGAAAGATGACCAAGCATACATGACCATGCTGTCCAGTTTTGCTTAATAAAATCAGTCCCAAAATAAAATAAAAATTGGAAGATGAAGAAAAAAATATAGAAAACTTCCAGAATCTTCTATTCCCAAAACAACTCTGGTCAGGAAAGGGAACAGGCCAAAATCTGACCCTTAGGTTGTTTCTTCTTTTTTTTTTAATGGAACCTGTCACCAGATTTTAGCTTTCTAAGCCAAGACTAGCGCCTTAATCAGCACCTCTGCTGCATTCTATAAAGGTGCATGTTGTCCAGTGACCCTCCCCTCCCTGTAGACCCCACAAATAGCTTTATAAAATCTGCTGCCAGGTATATAAACCCTTTAGCCTAAAGGGCCCGTTTCACACGTCAATATCTCGTGCGATCGCACCTGCCCCCATCGTTTGTGCAGCACGGGCAATTTGTTGCCCGTGTCGCACAAAGTCGTTAACCCCCTGTCACACGCACTTACCTCTCGAACAACCTCGCTGTGGGCGGCG
Organism: Anomaloglossus baeobatrachus; assembly: GCF_048569485.1. NCBI lineage: Eukaryota > Metazoa > Chordata > Amphibia > Anura > Aromobatidae > Anomaloglossus > Anomaloglossus baeobatrachus. Next base: position 40,553,471 of record NC_134358.1, read on the forward strand.
AACATCCACTTCCTGAAGGGGGAGGGACATTCGGCGTCACAGCGATGACACACAGCAGCCGGCCAATAGAAGCGGAGGGGCGGAGATGAGCGGGATGTAACATCCCACCCACCTCCTTCCTTCCGCATTGCCAGCGGGACACAGGTAAGATGTGCTCATCGTTCCCGGGGTGTCACACGGAGTGATGTGTGCTGCCTCAGGAACGACGAACAACCTGCATCCAGGAATGTGAACGATATTTTGAAAATGAGCGATGTGTTAACGAGCAACGATAAGGTGAGTATTTCTTCTCGTTCACAGTCGCTCGTAGCTGTCACACGCTACGATATGTCAAACGATACCGGATGTGCGTCACTACCGACGTGACCCCGACGACATATCGTTAGATATATCGTAGCATGTAACGGGCCCTTTACACCTGTGAAGAGACATTGCTGGCTGGCGCAAGTCGGCATGTTCACTGCGCAGGCACGAGATTTTGACGGGTGATGTGGATGGCGTCACCTGCACCATCCACGTAGGCGGGCAAAATCTCGCGCTTGAGCAGAGACATTGCCAGCTCGCACATATGCGCCTATGTTTTCAGCTCTGCCTGCAATAGGTCAAAGTAAAATGTGCCTGTCAATGACTTTGCAAAGGCGCGAAGGTGGATCATCAAAGGAGATCAGCACCGAAAGGAGGGCCATGAGCTACAAAATAGGACTGCCATCGGACCAGACCCAAGGGTTTACATACAAAGCTGGAGATCTATAATGGGCAGGGCCAACCAAATAAGTGCGCAAGTTCTCTGCGCAGGCACGATATTTTGACCAGCGATGTGGATGGCGTCACCTGCACCGTCGACATAGGCGGGCAAAATTTAGTGTCTGTGCAGAGACATTACCGGCTCATGGAAAAAATGGAGGACAAAGGAGTTTTAAAGGTGAAAAAGTTAAAAGGTAATTTTTATTGAGACAATGTGTTAAAAAGGGAATTTTTACATTTCCATATGACACAACAATATATAGTTTATAAAAATGAAAACAGTACAAGGAGGAAGTACAGTGGGTAAGCACGGCAAAAGTAACCTAAATTGCGCCCAATGTCAGGTAATCTATTAGTAATCGCCGAATATCCGGCTACCAATGAAGGTCAGAATATAATACCTTGGACGCCTGGTGTACAAAAGCCCACGGGTGGGAGCGATGGATAGGCAAGCGGTAGTGACCGGAGGTACGCCCTGTACCTAGAAGCCTGAAAGTATTCGCCGGGTGAGCGGCTAACAAGGAGTCAGCGGTAATACCTGGGGCGCCGGTACACACAGCCTGCAGATGGAAGTGATCCGCGTGGAGGAACCGACGTACGTTTCGCAAAGGATTATGGACGCTTATTCATGAATAAGCCTATCCATCGCTCCCACCCGCGGGCTTTTGTACACCAGGCGTCCAAGGTATTATATTCTGACCTTCATTGGTAGCCGTATATTCGGCGATTACTAATAGATTACCTGACATTGGGCGCAATTTAGGTTACTTTTGCCCTGCTTACCCACTGTACTTCCTCCTTGTACTGTTTTCATTTTTATAAACTATATATTGTTGTGTCATATGGAAATGTAAAAATTCCCTTTTTAACACATTGTCTCAATAAAAATTACCGTTTAACTTTTTCACCTTTAAAACTCCTTTGTCCTCCATTTTTTCCATGATTATTGGAGTGGTATGGGTTCAACACCTTTCATTGTACTGTGGTTGACCTTTTCTTGCTATTTAATGTGCCGCAGGTTTCTTTGCTTATTACCGGCTCATGCAGGAGCACTTCACTCTGCTCTGTTGTGGGCAGAGCCGAAAACATAGCTTGGCATGCGCGAGCCGGCAATGTCTTTGCACAGGCGCGAGATTTTACCCAGCTACCTGGATGACGTCATCCACATCGCGAGTCAAAATCTCGTGCCTACACAGCGAACTTGCCGTTTTGCGTAGGCTGCAAGACAGGAATGTCTCTTCGCAGGTGTGCCGCCACTGCAGCGAATCGAACCGCTCGAATGCATGGGTAGTGTCCGTTCATGGCCCGAGGGTCTCCGGACTAGGGGGCTTAGGGGCCACACTCTAAAGTAAAGGGGGATATTTACAGGGGAGTTATAGTTCGTGACGCCACCTGTGGTGTGCGATAACCGAGAGTACCACCGCTGCGGATGGGAGTACCCGGGGTGATGGAATGGGGCAGCAAGGTGTCATTACCCTCTACGGGTAGGGGAAGGCCTCGGGACTCTGGATGATCATACGGGGTGCCGTGATGGGGAGATCACTCATGAGTCAATAAGCAGACGCTGACAAATGGGTAAACCAAGTCTCTGGTTGCTGCTGTCTCCTGAGGGGAGTTCGTCTGGGTCCTTTTCCCTGCAGTGCTGCCTGGAGATCTGTGACCTGCCTCCTGGCACAAAGTTTAAATTCACCGTAGTGGCCCAGTAGTCTGGAACTTGCCGGGCCCCGCTTCCCACTGTGGCTAAGTGTGGGAGCCTGCTCTCAGGGCTCACGCTTGGGATTTTAGTGCGCTGCTTATATGGAAGCCCTATCCCCCTCGTTGCGCTAGTGCCCCGATTCTGGAGCGGGTGGGAACAGTCCATGAAGGCTCTGTTCTCCGCAGGTTAATTGCCGGGTTACCTGAAGCTTCTCCCCGACCTAGGGTTCGTGTACCCCGTCGAGCCTTTGGTCCCGGACCGGTGATAGGACCAGGCAGCTGACCATTCTCTTTAACAGGTCCAGGCACCTTGCCTCAATCCCCTGTGACCGGGGCTCTGACTTCTCTAGGTCCAGACCACCACCTGCAACCTAGACAGCTACTCTTGGGAGCCACCGCTCCCTGTCTCTTCCACTTCACTACTCCAACACACTATTCATTCTTCTCTACTCTGACACTCCTCACCTCCCTTTCCTGACCACCAGGTGGGCGACCCTATTCCGCTCATGCCGTCCACTGGTGTGTCTGGTGGGTGTGGTGCAGGGTGTATCTAGGATTTGATTTGCTGTTGGAGGCAGGACTGTAAGATGGGGACCCAGAACCATGAGGGATTCGAATACTGCACTCAAGAGAAAAAGCGAGCAATACTCTGTGACGACCTGATAGTCCAGGGGCGTCACACAGGCACAAGATTTTGCCCGACTACATCATTGGTACCGGAGGCATCAATCCACATTAATCATCAAAGGAGGACGAGATCAGTGCTGAAAGGAGGGACGGGAGCTACCAAATAGGATGCCCACCGGACCGGATTGACGAATTTACATTCATGGTGGGAGTTTTTCTAAAGGTATTTGTGGGGTCTACAACGGGAGTCAGGGGACTAGATGTACCTTTATATAATTCAGCACAGGTGATGCTTAAAGAAAACCTGTCAGGTGCAATGGGCACCATGGACCACGAGCAGTTCTGGCTGGATATTGCTAATCTCTGTTTAACCGTCCCTGTATACACTAGCATAGATAAAGAGATCTTTAGAAAAAGTATTTCTAAAGATCCTTTATGATATGCTAATGAGGGACTAGTAACAAGGGCATTATTTCCTGCTCTCATTCCACCCTCTTAGCATGATAGCACACCCATAGGGGCGTGCTTACATGCTAAGGAGGCCGACTAGCCAAGGGAACTAACGCCTTTGCGACTAGTTCCTGGCCTCATTAGCATATCATAAAGGATCTTGTCATGTAAAACTGTTGAAGGGTCTTCACCCCCCTCGTTTCCACCAATAGCCACAGATCGTCATGACGATTATCTGATCGGCCTGGAAGCTTAAGGTATTTACGACATGGGTGATGGTAGATCTACAGAAAACAAAAATGCAGAGAAAGACAATCCTTTGTTCTATTGGCGGGAAAACTTCCAAAGCAGGTTTTAAGCGCTTCGTTAATGCTAGAAAAATGAAAAACATATTGCCAGAAGCCCTGTGTTGTGCGGGACACAGCGCACCGTCTCGCTTGACGGGGAGATCGCCGGTAGCACGACAAATTGGTATTGGCCAGTAAAATCGTACTAGAGGCGTTGTGTTTGGTATCTATGTAAATGTAAAATCAAGATATAAAAATGACGCTAATATCTTTCACCTGTGTGACCCAGGAGCAAAGATATGAAAAACCCTAGAATTAAGGAACTGTGTAATCATCTCAAGCCCAGCCCACAAGAGACTGTAAAATGATGTCACAGACAAGGGGGTCTGGCTAAGGCATGAGAGACTAGCTCCTTTCTGGGGGGCTCAGTCAGTACTTGGAGGGCATCAGTAAGTGGTGATACTGGCCGTTCTTCTACCATCTTCTCTTGGAGTCCCTCCCTCCCTAAGTAGACGCCACTTCTATGGCACAAGCTTAGTAAGTTTCACGTTTTATACCTTTTAATTTAATGTAACTGTCTATACTGTATTTGTATTGTTCCCTTTTGTAAATTCTTGTATATTTTTTAAACACTGCCTAGTTTCGGATTAAATATATAAAAATGTAATAGTTTCTTTCCTCACGCTTTATATACGAATCCAAAAACCTGAAGGGCCTTATGCTATCTGTAACGGGTCACCAGCTATCCCGAAAAGCTGGGTGGTGGCAGCGTAATTGTTATTGCATAGAATTATTGGAGTGCTATCATTAAGGGTACCGAGGTACAGTGCCTACAAGTAGTATTCAACCCCATGCAGATTTAGCAGGTTTGATAAGATGCAAATAAGTTAGAGCCTGCAAACTTCAAACAAGAGCAGGATTTATTAACAGATGCATAAATCTTACAAACCAACAAGTTATGTTGCTCAGTTAAATTTTAATACATTTTCAACATAAAAGTGTGGGTCAATTATTATTTAACCCTAGGTTTAATATTTTGTGGAATAACCCTTGTTTGCAATTACAGCTAATAATCGTCTTTTATAAGACCTGATCAGGCCGGCACAGGTCTCTGGAGTTATCTTGGCCCACTCCTCCATGCAGATCTTCTCCAAGTTATCTAGGTTCTTTGGGTGTCTCATGTGGACTTTAATCTTGAGCTCCTTCCACAAGTTTTCAATTGGGTTAAGGTCAGGAGACTGACTAGGCCACTGCAACACCTTGATTTTTTTCCCTCTTGAACCAGGCCTTGGTTTTCTTGGCTGTGTGCTTTGGGTCGTTGTCTTGTTGGAAGATGAAATGATGACCCATCTTAAGATCCTTGATGGAGGAGCGGAGGTTCTTGGCCAAAATCTCCAGGTAGGCCGTGCTATCCATCTTCCCATGGATGCGGACCAGATGGCCAGGCCCCTTGGCTGAGAAACAGCCCCACAGCATGATGCCGCCACCACCATGCTTGACTGTAGGGATGGTATTCTTGGGGTCGTATGCAGTGCCATCCAGTCTCCAAACGTCACGTGTGTGGTTGGCACCAAAGATCTCGATCTTGGTCTCATCAGACCAGAGAACCTTGAACCAGTCTATCTCAGAGTCCTCCAAGTGATCATGAGCAAACTGTAGACGAGCCTTGACATGACGCTTTGAAAGTAAAGGTACCTTACGGGCTCGTCTGGAATGGAGACCATTGCGGTGGAGTACGTTACTTATGGTATTGACTGAAACCAATGTCCCCACTGCCATGAGATCTTCCCGGACCTCCTTCCTTGTTGTCCTTGGGTTAGCCTTGACTCTTTGGACAAGCCTGGCCTCGGCACGGGTGGAAACTTTCAAAGGCTGTCCAGGCCGTGGAACGCTAACAGTAGTTCCATAAGCCTTCCACTTCCGGATGATGCTCCCAACAGTGGAGACAGGTAGGCCCAACTCCTTGAAAAGGGGTTTTGTACCCCTTGCCAACCTTGTGACCCTACACGATCTTGTCTCTGATGGCCTTGGAATGCTCCTTTTGTCTTTCCCATGTTGACCAAGTATGAGTGCTGTTCACAAGTTTGGGGAAGGTCTTAATTAGTCAGAAAAGGCTGGAAAAAGAGATAATTAATCCAAACATGTGAAGCTCATTGTTCTTTGTGCCTGAAATACTTCTTAATACTTTAGGGGAACCAAACAGAATTCTTGTGGTTTGAGGGGTTGAATAATAAATGACCTCTGAATAAACTTTTCACAATTTAAAAAAAAAAAAAAGAAATAACATTCTTTTTTGCTGCAGTGCATTTCACACTTCCAGGCTGATCTACAGTCCAAATGTCACAATGCCAAGTCAATTCCGAATGTGTAAACCTGCTAAATCTGCAGGGGGTTGAATACTACTTGTAGGCACTGTATACAGTTAGGTCCAGAAATATTTGGACAGTGACACAATTTTCGCGAGTTGGGCTCTGCATGCCACCACATTGGATTTGAAATGAAACCTCTACAGCAGAATTCAAGTGCAGATTGTAACGTTTAATTTGAAGGTTTGAACAAAAATATCTGATAGAAATTGTAGGAATTGTACACATTTCTTTACAAACACTCCACATTTTAGGAGGTCAAAAGTAATTGGACAAATAAACCAAACCCAAACAAAATATTTTTATTTTCAATATTTTGTTGCGAATCCTTTGGAGGCAATCACTGCCTTAAGTCTGGAACCCATGGACATCACCAAACGCTGGGTTTCCTCCTTCTTAATGCTTTGCCAGGCCTTTACAGCCGCAACCTTCAGGTCTTGCTTGTTTGTGGGTCTTTCCGTCTTAAGTCTGGATTTGAGCAAGTGAAATGCATGCTCAATTGGGTTAAGATCTGGTGATTGACTTGGCCATTGCAAAATGTTCCACTTTTTTGCACTCATGAACTCCTGGGTAGCTTTGGCTGTATGCTTGGCGTCATTGTCCATCTGTACTATGAAGCGCCGTCCGATCAACTTTGCGGCATTTGGCTGAATCTGGGCTGAAAGTATATCCCGGTACACTTCAGAATTCATCCGGCTACTCTTGTCTGCTGTTATGTCATCAATAAACACAAGTGACCCAGTGCCATTGAAAGCCATGCATGCCCATGCCATCACGTTGCCTCCACCATGTTTTACAGAGGATGTGGTGTGCCTTGGATCATGTGCCATTCCCTTTCTTCTCCAAACTTTTTTCTTCCCATCATTCTGGTACAGGTTGATCTTTGTCTCATTTGTCCATAGAATACTTTTCCAGAACTGAGCTGGCTTCATGAGGTGTTTTTCAGCAAATTTAACTGTGGCCTGTCTATTTTTGGAATTGATGAATGGTTTGCATCTAGATGTGAACCCTTTGTATTTACTTTCATGGAGTCTTCTCTTTACTGTTGACTTAGAGACATATACACCTACTTCACTGAGAGTGTTCTGGACTTCAGTTGATGTTGTGAACGGGTTCTTCTTCACCAAAGAAAGTATGCGGCGATCATCCACCACTGTTGTCATCCGTGGACGCCCAGGCCTTTTTGAGTTCCCAGGCTCACCAGTTAATTCCTTTTTTCTCAGAATGTACCCGACTGTTGATTTTGCTACTCCAAGCATGTCTGCTATCTCTCTGATGGATTTTTTCTTTTTTTTCAGCCTCAGGATGTTCTGCTTCACCTCAATTGAGAGTTCCTTAGACCGCATGTTGTCTGGTCACAGCAACAGCTTCCAAATGCAAAACCACACACCTGTAATCAACCCCAGACCTTTTAACTACTTCATTGATTACAGGTTAACGAGGGAGACGCCTTCAGAGTTAATTGCACCCTTTGTCCAATTACTTTTGGTCCCTTGAAAAAGAGGAGGCTATGCATTACAGAGCTATGATTCCTAAACCCTTTCTCCGATTTGGATGTGAAAACTCTCATATTGCAGCTGGGAGTGTGCACTTTCAGCCCATATTATATATATAATTGTATTTCTGAACATGTTTTTGTAAACAGCTAAAATAACAAAACTTGTGTCACTGTCCAAATATTTCTGGCCCTGACTGTATATATATTCCATTAGCGGAAATCAGTGATATATACATTTACCCTTGCTGTGAGACCTCCAATATTTGGCATTATCAGCTCAGCAGCCTCATCTTATGCATTGTCCTGCAGTACCAAAAGTGGCCTGCTGACAAGGGGAGCGCTAGAGAGTAGTCGTGTGTAACAAATCAGCGAACAGCTGTGGGATTTTCTGAGTGACTCCCTCGGCTGTTCATGACAATCTTTTTCTAAAGATCTCTTTATGCTAGTATATACAGGGACAGTTAGACAGGGATTAGCAATATACATCCAGAACTGCTCGTGGTTATGGGTGCATAGTGGACCTGACGGGTTCCCTTTAAGGTGCTAGTTTTGGTTTAGAACCCTAAAATCTGGTGACAGGTTCCATTTAAGCTTAGTTTAACACTTACCACCCTGTGGGATATATTACATATTCTTTCTTAACTTTTCAATAATTTACCAAAAAGGAGAACTTCTTACATTATGTATAATGGGAATAGATTATTTTAAATAAAAGAACATATTTCTTTTTCTAGTCTCGTGGAGAACAGATGGGCAATGAGTTGATATTTTGCAATCTGCTCTGTACAAGAGTTACACCCAAGGATGAATAATAGACTCTCTTCATTATGTGAGCAAAAAAAAGAAAAAATGGTATAAAAATAACAACAGTGCCCCCTAGAGGTCGGCGAGCGCTTTTCCCCCATATATTGACATTAATAGATAACGATGTGGTGTGACATAATATTGCTTAATTATTCTAACGCTGCTGAATTCTGCACGCGCTGATGAATGCACAAACAGTTATGTAAATATTATTATCCAGGCGACTTCTGCTGGTGATATCCGAACTAATTAATATTCCTAATTTATTCTGATATTTTAATAAATTTATCGAATAAGGTTCATTGCATTAATCTTAGCAGGAAAATATTTACTTTTTTAATTACTTCAAAATTATTAGTAAAGAATAAATCTCAAGTGGCGCGCGAACTATCCTCTCGGAGAGTGTTACATTATAACATTTACAGATTTGTAAACATTTATTTTTTTGCAAAATTTTGTTAAAAAAGAAGCAACTTTGTGCATATTTTTGATTAAAAATTATTTTTTCTTTATAGCTGCTATACGGAAACTTATGTATCTCTATGGTTAAAGACTAGAAAATCAGTACGGCCCTCGTTCCGTATGCCTAAGTGATAGTAAATATGTTGCTCATCTTAATATTTTAATGACAGCTAATTTAATATCTAGATATTGTAAGCAAAATACTCATTTTTATCAAAGTATTTTTATATTGGATAAGTTCTCCTTTAAACAAGGAATCTATCAAGATCAGGTGTAATCTCAGGTGATTTTGTCATCATGCCCTTCAGCTATATATACCCCCTCCTGGCTTTACTCCATGCCGGTGATAGATATTCTCTATATTGACCACATTGGATCATCTTGTCGCTCCAAAGCTGTGGTGTTGTTACAATGACATAGTTACATACAATAGTTTGGAAAAAGACCTAGGTCCATTTAGTTCCGGGGTCGGTAACCTATGGCTTCTGAGCCAGATGGGGCTCTTTTGATTGGCCGAATCTGGCTCACAGACAAATTTTCCGGTTTGTAAAACACACTTTTTTTCCCCAAAACTGTAGGAAAAATGGGGGCGCGTCTTACAAACCGCATATGGCTTACCGGGGTGGAAGTGGCGACGCAGAGTTGGAGATACTGTGGGTTTGTGGGGTGTCGTGGCAGGCACCATTGATCTGTGGCATTCTTTGAATCTCCCGTAGTTGAAGAGATCAACTTCAAGAAAATAGCCGAAGCCCGTGCACAGATCAATGTGATGGACTTTAAGAAAATGGCTGCGGAGCCCTATCTGCGCATGCACTGCTTCCGCGGCCATTTTCTTGACGTCCATCACGTTGATCTGAGCACACGCCGGGGATATTTTCTTAAAGTCAATCTCATCAACTGCAGGAGATACAAAGCAGCACGTCGGCAGATCAATGGCACCTGACGCCATGACACCCCACGAGCCTGCAGCAGTATTACTGACCCTCCTCACACTGACCCTCCTGAGTTGTGACACTCACTCCTCCATGCCTGCAGCATCGCCTAACCTGCCTCCTGGGACCTTCTGAGCCGCTCCACCACCGCCGCTCCCCCCCTGGTGAGTATGGGTCTCACGGAATTACACTTTAAAATGTGGTGTTCATGGCTCTCTCAGCCAAAAAGGTTCTTGACCCCTGATCTAGTTCAACCTTCATAGTTGCAGCTGGGAAGTTTCCTGGTGAAGACACCAAGGAGTGTTTTTTGTTTTGTCTTTCCACACCTGTTTTTCTTACCTTCCTTGTGTTGTTATATTGTAGTAGTGAGACTAATGTCCAGCTGGCCAGCACCCTAGTAAGGGGAAGTTCAGGGTCAGCGAGGGGCTAAGCACATGTGTGAAACCCCGCAGGTGCCGTGTCGGTGTCGGTGCATTACCTTCAGGGACTCCACGTTGCTGGACCTCCGTCACTGGTAGGAAATCTTCTTGTTTGATCGTGACGCCACTCTCAGTATTGCGGTCAGTGGGGACCGCCACTGCAGGTTAGGGGGCGCCTGGGGCTGATGGTGGGTGCAGTCGGATGTAGTAGCCTCCTGAGAGTGAGGCAAGCCCCAGGGCCCTGTGTAGGTTTGTAGTACCACAAGTCGCAGAATAACCACACAGGCAGGAATGTCTTTCAAGGGCTTTACTCACAGTTGATGGCAGGGTGAGTAGCCCGGGCGTAGCTGGGATGAACCAGATGGGAACCAGGTATCCTTCCGGCTGACTTTATGAGGGTGACTACTGACTCGCCTTCCTTAGCCCTTGGTGGTTTGGGGTAACCCCGACTTTGAGTCCCTATGGGGGTCACCCAGGGAAGATGCTCCAAGCCTCTCTCCCCTTCTTGTTTCGCCGTGTGCTTGTTCCCCGGACCAGGCCACTCCAGCCTCTTGCCTCCTATGACCTATGGGCCCTCACTGCGGTTACGTGGCTGCGGCTTTTGTAGTGTTGTGGTGTGGGCTTTAAGAGCCCCACACCGGCAGGTTTAGCAGAAGAAAGTTGAATCTATCCCCGCTTCGGGATCTGCCGCCCGGTTGGGCCTGGTGCTCTCTAGCAGTCTCCTTACTTCCCACTCCGTTGCACTCGCTAGCTGAAGCTGGCTTTCAGGCAGCACTCCTAGTTGACCGTTCTCCCCCGTCTGTAGCCACTGCGCGGGCGCTGTTAGACAGCAACAGCCCCACAGGTCTGCTCCTCACTGAGCCCTATGGAGTTCTGCTCTAACTGACTCACTGCCCCTCCTCTCCTGTTCTTGCCTTCGCCACCTAGCAACCAGACTCTCTTACCACACCCCTTGAGAGGAGATGGAGGCTCTACCCCCTCCACTATTCCAGTGAAGGTGAAGGCTTGCCCCCTCCTGGGATCCCCAGGGGTCCTCTCATGGGTACATGTGTGAGACCTGATCACTATGCGCCTGTGTTCCACACCCCGGTCAGCCTTCTGGATTACCTGTATTGTACTGTCCCCAGCATGGGTGCAGTACTCAGTGGTGCCTGACCAGGTCAGGGGCGCCACATTCCCCCTTAGTTATCACCAGCACGTCCTCGGGCTGCAAGACAACATTTTAAAATGCATAAAACATTAAAACATGTAAAAACATTTTAAGATCACCAGTTATCGTACATCACCACCCTCCACCCACAAGTCCGTTAACCCACCCAAAACCCTCTCAGGAGGCAGGTCACCGGTCCTGTTGGTAACCAGGTCTGGGCCATCCGTTTCCCCAGACCTTTCCTCCAATCTTCCTCTCCCGTTGGCCGCGACTTCAGCCACTTCTGGCAGGATGTAGAGGCGGCTTTCATGGGCTGGTGGTTTCAGGGTATACCTGGCCTGGTGGATCCGCGCCGTCAACCTCTTCTGGCAGGATGCAGAGGCGGCCTCCACAGTTGGTGCTGGCCAGGTACCCTCTTTGTGGTGGTGAGCCAAGGCCCCATAAACAGGCGTGCTCTCTGGTCGCAGGTGAGCCAAGGCCCTTTTCTACGGACGGGCCCCCCTGGTTGCAGACGAGCCAAGCCCCTAAACAGGCTGGCCCTAGTGGTGGTGCCACTGGTGTAACTATTTACACTGCGAGAGTTTGTGGCTATAGCAAGTTCATAGCCTTAAAGTTTATTTCTCACAATAGTTTTTGTGGGCGCATTTCTTAAACGTTGCAAACAAAACTTGTCAAAACTGGTCAAAACAGTAACTTCTTACTTTCCTTTACTTTACTCCTCTTTTTCACCAGGGCGTGGGCATGTTGGGCACTGGCACCTGTGACTTTCTTGCTCTCCGTCGTCGTCCGTGGTTGTCTCATCTGTAGGATCTTTGTCTGTGGTTGTTTCATCTGTAGGATCTTTATCTTTCCTTTCTTGGTCTTCGTCTGTTTCTTTTTCTGTATCTGTTTCTTTATCTCTGTCTTTTCTTTCTTGTCTTTCTTGTCTTTCTTGTCTTTCTTGTCTTTCTTGTCTTTCTTGTCTGGGACATGGTGCTACGTCTAAGGCATAGTAGCCCCTTTCTCCTTGATGCAAGGTGAACTGTACTAAGTCCCCAATTTTCAAATTTCTGCCTGAATGTCCTCTGGGCAGGTGGGCTTGAACATCTCTCCGATTTACAAATATGCCCTCTTTTATTCCTTTTACTACAATGAAGCCGTATCCGCTTTTCAGGTTGAAGTCCTCTACTATTCCTCTGTAAAGGGGTCCTCTAGCCTGGGCTTTGGACCTTCTTAGGCACCTTTTCTCCTCCAGGTCTCTGACCGTGACCTCCCTCTGCTCTGGAGACTGCGGTGTTGGAGCAACCTGTGTTCTGCTGCGCCGTGTCTTGCGGGCTGGATTCATGCCTGTGGGCTTCCAGGTGAGGTCTTTAGGTTGATCTTCATCTGCTGACGGTGTCAAGTCCTCCTCCTCCCAGCGGGAATAGGGCAGCATCTCCGGCTCTGGGTAGGGGTCTGCTGCGGTTGGCGTCGGAGTCAGCCCTTCTGCTTCATGGTCTCCTCTCCCCCTTAGTTCTTCCTGGCACTCCTTTGGTGGCAGTGCTGGGGATGGGCTTTCTTCAGCTGGTCTGGGCGGTGGACTCTCTGGCGCAGCTGCAGGAGTTGTCTGAATCTCCTTGGGGGTATACGGAGGGAGCAGGTACCGATCCACCATCTCTTGCGGGAACTGGGCCTCCAGATCAGCCTTCAGCTTCCAGTATTCGGGGTCCTCTCCTATCAGGGTCTTCCTAACAGGGACCTCTGTGGACTGGGGAGCGGTGTCTGCTCTGGCCTTGCAGGCCGGGGAAAATGATGAGGTAGTCTTCTCTTCTTGGCGGGCCGCGCCTGACATGGCGGCGGCCTGGTCTTGGCGGGCCGCGCCTGGCATGGCGGCGGCCTGGTCTTGGCGGGCCGCGCCTGGCATGGCGGCGGCCTGGTCTTGGCGGGCCGCGCCTGGCATGGCGGCGGCCTGGTCTTGGCGGGCCGCGCCCGGCATGGCGGCGGCCTGGTCTTGGCGGGCCGCGCCTGGCATGGCGGCGGCCTGGTCTTGGCGGGCCGCGCCCGGCATGGCGGCGGCCTGGATCAGTGTCACTGTTGCAGGGGGCTCTGTGCAGGCTGGGCTGGACGTCGCTGCATCGATCGGAGCTTGGCGGGCCGCACCCGGCGGGGCTGCGGCCTGGTTCAGCATATCACTTGCGGCGCGGACTAGCGTCGCTGCTGCGTTGGGGTCTTGGCGGACCGGGTTCAGCAGGGTGGCAGCCTGGGTCAGCGTCACACCTGCAGCACGGATGAGCACTGCCGTGGTGGTCGGAGCCCTGCGGGACAGGCGGGGCATCGCTGCAGCGGCCTGGACTTGGCGGGCCGCATCTAGCGTGGCTGCGGCCTCACTCAGCGTCGCCGCATCGGGCGCCTCCTCTGGGACCGCGGTCGCAGCAGCTAGGGTCGGGGCTCTTGTTCTAGCCGGGGCAACACCGGACTCACCCATCGGGGTCTGAATCGTCGTCGCCGCTCGATCCGGCAGGCTCCGCGCGGCTCCCTCCTCATAGGTCCGCACCGCCGCAGCCATTTCCAGGAGCTCCGTGCGTTCTTCCCTAAGCTGTCGCACAATCCCGGCCTCCAGCCGGTCGCAGAAGATGGCAAGCTCTCGGCACCACCAGGCAGCAGTGCCTGGTTCTGGGTATCCGCGTCTGGACTCCATTTTCTCTAACAAGCTGCTGGCTTCTCTTCTGCTCCGCCGTCTCTGGACGCTTCCGCTCTCATAGCCGGCAAGGTCAGAACTCTGCAGGGGATCTCTGGGTAGCCACACCTCTTCGTGGGCGGTAACTTCTTCCAGCGCGGGCTGCTGTTGTTTTTCAGCACGCTTTTCATGGTGGCAATATGGCGGCGCTTCCAATTTTTCAAGCGGACCGCCTAGGCACATGGTCACCTGTCGGAACAGGTCTAGTCCTTATCCTGTTCGTGACGCCAGATGTGAAACCCCGCAGGTGCCGTGTCGGTGTCGGTGCATTACCTTCAGGGACTCCACGTTGCTGGACCTCCGTCACTGGTAGGAAATCTTCTTGTTTGATCGTGACGCCACTCTCAGTATTGCGGTCAGTGGGGACCGCCACTGCAGGTTAGGGGGCGCCTGGGGCTGATGGTGGGTGCAGTCGGATGTAGTAGCCTCCTGAGAGTGAGGCAAGCCCCAGGGCCCTGTGTAGGTTTGTAGTACCACAAGTCGCAGAATAACCACACAGGCAGGAATGTCTTTCAAGGGCTTTACTCACAGTTGATGGCAGGGTGAGTAGCCCGGGCGTAGCTGGGATGAACCAGATGGGAACCAGGTATCCTTCCAGCTGACTTTATGAGGGTGACTACTGACTCGCCTTCCTTAGCCCTTGGTGGTTTGGGGTAACCCCGACTTTGAGTCCCTATGGGGGTCACCCAGGGAAGATGCTCCAAGCCTCTCTCCCCTTCTTGTTTCGCCGTGTGCTTGTTCCCCGGACCAGGCCACTCCAGCCTCTTGCCTCCTATGACCTATGGGCCCTCACTGCGGTTACGTGGCTGCGGCTTTTGTAGTGTTGTGGTGTGGGCTTTAAGAGCCCCACACCGGCAGGTTTAGCAGAAGAAAGTTGAATCTATCCCCGCTTCGGGATCTGCCGCCCGGTTGGGCCTGGTGCTCTCTAGCAGTCTCCTTACTTCCCACTCCGTTGCACTCGCTAGCTGAAGCTGGCTTTCAGGCAGCACTCCTAGTTGACCGTTCTCCCCCGTCTGTAGCCACTGCGCGGGCGCTGTTAGACAGCAACAGCCCCACAGGTCTGCTCCTCACTGAGCCCTATGGAGTTCTGCTCTAACTGACTCACTGCCCCTCCTCTCCTGTTCTTGCCTACGCCACCTAGCAACCAGACTCTCTTACCACACCCCTTGAGAGGAGATGGAGGCTCTACCCCCTCCACTATTCCAGTGAAGGTGAAGGCTTGCCCCCTCCTGGGATCCCCAGGGGTCCTCTCATGGGTACATGTGTGAGACCTGATCACTATGCGCCTGTGTTCCACACCCCGGTCAGCCTTCTGGATTACCTGTATTGTACTGTCCCCAGCATGGGTGCAGTACTCAGTGGTGCCTGACCAGGTCAGGGGCGCCACACATGAAGGCCCTGTCTAGGAACCCTAGGGAATGTAGGGATTAGCCACAGGTGAGTTTGAGATGGTGACGCCTCTCCCTATCACCAGGACCTTCCTTTACATCTTCCCTTCTTTCCACTGTGTTGCGCAGCGCGCCGGACGTTCCCTCACCCCAGCATGACAACTAAGTCCTCCAGAAAGGGAGATGCTCTTTGTCCTAACAGTGACAATTCAAGAGCTGGGCTCCTTTCTAAAGATGAGCAAATTAATTTAATACAAATCGAAATTGAGTTGAATTTTAAGAATTGCGCTGAACTGGTCAGATTTGATCAATTTGCAATTTGATCCATACAAATCACACAAAAAAATTCCAACTATACGCAAACCAAAAGATTGCATGACATGATCTCATGGTTCCCCATAATACAGTCAGGGCCAGAAATATTTGGACAGTGACACAAGTTTTGTTATTTTAGCTGTTTACAAAAACATGTTCAGAAATACAATTGTATATATAATATAGGCTGAAAGTGCACACTCCCAGCTGCAATATGAGAGTTTTCACATCCAAATCGGAGAAAGGGTTTAGGAATCATAGCTCTGTAATGCATAGCCTCCTCTTTTTCAAGGGACCAAAAGTAATTGGACAAGGGACTCTAAGGGCTGCAATTAACTTTGAAGGCGTCTCCCTCGTTAACCTGTAATCAATGAAGTAGTTAAAAGGTCTGGGGTTGATTACAGGTGTGTGGTTTTGCATTTGGAAGCTGTTGCTGTGACCAGACAACATGCGGTCTAAGGAACTCTCAATTAAGGTGAAGCAGAATATCCTGAGCTTGAAAAAAAAGAAAAAATCCATCAGAGAGATAGCAGACATGCTTGGAGTAGCAAAATCAACAGTCGGGTACATTCTGAGAAAAAAATAATTGACTGGTGAGCTTGGGAACTCAAAAAGGCCTGGGCGTCCACGGATGACAACAGTGGTGGATGATCGCCGCATACTTTCTTTGGTGAAGAAGAACCCGTTCACAACATCAACTGAAGTCCAGAACACTCTCAGTGAAGTAGGTGTATCTGTCTCTAAGTCAACAGTAAAGAGAAGACTCCATGAAAGTGAATACAAAGGGTTCACATCTAGATGCAAACCATTCATCAATTCCAAAAATAGACAGGCCAGAGTTAAATTTGCTGAAAAACACCTCATGAAGCCAGCTCAGTTCTGGAAAAGTATTCTATGGACAGATGAGACAAAGATCAACCTGTACCAGAATGATGGGAAGAAAAAAGTTTGGAGAAGAAAGGGAACGGCACATGAACCAAGGCACACCACATCCTCTGTAAAACATGGTGGAGGCAACGTGATGGCATGGGCATGCATGGCTTTCAATGGCACTGGATCACTTGTGTTTATTGATGATATAACAGCAGACAAGAGTAGCCAGATGAATTCTGAAGTGTACCGGGATATACTTTCAGCCCAGATTCAGCCAAATGCCGCAAAGTTGATCGGACGGCGCTTCATAGTACAGATGGACAATGACCCCAAGCATACAGCCAAAGCTACCCAGGAGTTCATGAGTGCAAAAAAGTGGAACATTCTGCAATGGCCAAGTCAATCACCAGATCTTAACCCAATTGAGCTTGCATTTAACTTGCTCAAATCCAGACTTAAGACGGAAAGACCCACAAACAAGCAAGACCTAAAGGCTGCGGCTGTAAAGGCCTGGCAAAGCATTAAGAAGGAGGAAACCCAGCGTTTGGTGATGTCCATGGGTTCCAGACTTAAGGCAGTGATTGCCTCCAAAGGATTCGCAACAAAATATTGAAAATAAAAATATTTTGTTTGGGTTTGGTTTATTTGTCCAATTACTTTTGACCTCCTAAAATGTGGAGTGTTTGTAAAGAAATGTGACAATTCCTACAATTTCTATCAGATATTTTTGTTCAAACCTTCAAATTAAACGTTACAATCTGCACTTTAATTCTGTTGTAGAGGTTTCATTTCAAATCCAATGTGGTGGCATGCAGAGCCCAACTCGCGAAAATTGTGTCACTGTCCAAATATTTCTGGACCTAACTGTATATGTTGGTTATCAAATCACATGGTATACAACAGCCAATAAGGAAGGACTTTCATAGCCTGTATAAAAGCAGAGGCAGGGAATGCAGT
Organism: Anomaloglossus baeobatrachus; assembly: GCF_048569485.1. NCBI lineage: Eukaryota > Metazoa > Chordata > Amphibia > Anura > Aromobatidae > Anomaloglossus > Anomaloglossus baeobatrachus. The sequence goes on from NC_134358.1 coordinate 40,571,133, forward strand.
AGCCACTTTGTAGTGAATATGGATAGTGAGAGAACATCACATAAAAACTAAGAAGACAAAGCTATAAAACACTGAATAAACATCACAGATGGTGAGTGACTGCTCAGCAATGATAAACAGCTACCATCTGCTTACCCTCCACTATTTACAGTGTATATTGAGGTCATATATTATCTCCAAAAAGTTCAAATGACAGATATAAACTGTGATTCATAAGAAGAAGCAATAAAAAGCAGAGACTGAAATATTTTTTATTTCTCTTTTTGAATTAGTTTTTTTGTTAGTTTGAGTTTGTTAGGTTGAGACTCTTTTTAGAGAGTAGGTTGGGGTTTTTCTTATCGGGGCTGGCCATGGACAACCATGCCTGCATACAATTTCCTATTACGGCAGAACAGTATATCCATAACTATCGACATAAATTTCTTCTTCTTCATTCTTTCTTTTTCCTTCTTTCCTTCTTCCTTATTTCCTTCTTCCTTTTTCCTCCTTCCTCCTTCCTCCTTCCTTCTTCCTCCTTCTTCCTCCTTCTTCCTTCTTTTTCCTTCTTTTTCCTTCCTTCTTTTTTCTTCTTCCTTCTTTATCCTTCTTCCTTCTTTATCCTTCTTCCTTCTTTATCCTTCTTCCTTCTTTATCCTTCTTCCTTCTTTTTCCTTCTTTTTCCTTCTTTCTTCTTTATCCTTCTTTATCCTTCTTCCTTCTTTATCCTTCTTCCTTCTTTATCCTTCTTCCTTCTTTTTCCTTCTTTTTCCTTCTTCCTTCTTTTTCCTTCTTCCTTCTTTTTCCTTCTTCCTTCTTTTTCCTTTTTCCTTCTTTATCCTTCTTCCTTCTTTATCCTTCTTCCTTCTTTATCCTTCTTCCTTCTTTTTCCTTCTTCCTTCTTTTTCCTTCTTCCTTCTTTATCCTTCTTCCTTCTTTATCCTTCTTCCTTCTTTATCCTTCTTCCTTCTTTTTCCTTCTTCCTTCTTTTTCCTTCTTCCTTCTTTTTCCTTCTTCCTTCTTTTTCCTTCTTCCTTCTTTATCCTTCTTCCTTCTTTATACTTCTTCCTTCTTTATCCTTCTTCCTTCTTTTTCCTTCTTCCTTCTTTTTCCTTCTTTATCCTTCTTCCTTCTTTATCCTTCCTCCTTCTTTATCCTTCTTTCTTCTTTATCCTTCTTTCTTCTTTATCCTTCTTCCTTCTTTATCCTTCTTCCTTCTCTTTCCTTCTTTTTCCTTCTTCTTTCTTTTTCCTTCTTCCTTCTTTTTCCTTCTTCCTTCTTTTTCTTCCTTCTTCCTTCTTTTTCTTCCTTCTTCCTTCTTTTTCTTCCTTCTTCCTTCTTTTTTTCTTCCTTCTTTTTTTCTTCCTTCTTTTTTTCTTCCTTCTTCCTTCTTTTTCTTCCTTCTTCCTTCTTTTTCTTCCTTCTTCCTTCTTTTTCTTCCTTCTTCCTTCTTTTTCTTCCTTCTTCCTTCTTTTTCTTCCTTCTTCCTTCTTTTTCTTCCTTCTTCCTTCTTTTTCTTCCTTCTTCCTTCTTTTTCTTTCTTCTTCCTTCTTTTTCTTCCTTCTTCTTTTCCATTTTAAAAATTTTTAAGAAAAAAAAAAGTAGACAAACATTGGCCACTATGGGTGAGCGGAATTTTGGCCACCGCACCAGCGGATCTCTGTGCTTATCTCTCCATCAATAAAAATCTTCAAGCGGAAGCTGGATAAACATATGGCTGGGATGATTTAGGAAAGCCTGCACTCACAGGGGGTTGGACCCGATGGCCCTTGAGGTCCCTTCCAACTCTACCATTTTATGATTCAATACAATAATAATTGATTTATCGGAATAAGACACACTTCCATGTAAAAATGTGGGCACCCCTGGTTAAAATTACTGTTATTGTGGACAGTGAAGCAAGTTGAAGATGAAATGATCTCTAAGAGGCAAAGTTAAAGATGACACATTTCCTTTGTATTTTAGGCAAACAAATAATTTAAAAAAGAAAAAGATACAAATATTTATTTTAACAAAAAAGAAAATTTTGCCGAAGTTTGGGCATCCTGCATGGTTAGTACCTAGTAGCACCCTCTTTGGCAAGTATCACAGTTTGTAAAGGCTTTTTGTAGCAGCCAAGAGTCTTTCATATCTTGTTTGAGTGATTTTCATCTATTTTTCCTAGGAAAAGTCTTTCAGTTCTGTGATATTCCTGGCTCGTCTTGCATGCACTGCTCTTCCTTGGAGACATCTTCCAGTTCTGTGAGATACCTGGCTCATCTTCCAGTTCCGTGAGATTCCTGGTTCGTCTTGCATGCACTGCTCTTCCTTGGAGACATCTTCCAGTTCTCTGAGATTCCTGGCTCGTCTTGCATGCACTGCTCTTCCTTCAGAGACGTCTTCCAGCTCTGTGAGATTCCTGGCTTGTCTTCCAGTTCTGTGAAATTCCTGTCTTGCATGCACTGCTCTTCCTTGCAGACATCATTCAGTTCCGTGAGATTCCTGGCGGTCTTGCATGCACTGCTTTTCCTTGGAGACATCATCCAGTTCTGTGAGATTCCTGGCTCTTCTTGCATGCACTGCTTTTCCTTGGAGACATCATCCAGTTCTGTGAGATTCCTGGCTCTTCTTGCATGCACTGCTTTTCCTTGGAGACATCATCCAGTTCTGTGAGATTCCTGGCTCTTCTTGCATGCACTGCTTTTCCTTGGAGACATCATCCAGTTCTGTGAGATTCCTGGCTCTTCTTGCATGCACTGCTCTTCCTTGGAGATGCCTTTTAGTTCTGTGAGATTCCTAGCTCGTCTTCTAGTTCTGTGAGATTCCTGGCTCGTCTTGCATGCACTGCTTTTGCTTGGAGACAAGTTCCAGTTCTGTGAGATTCTTAGCTTCTCTTGCATGCACTGCTTTTCCTTGGAGATGTCTTCCAGTTTTGTGAGATTCATGGCTCATCTTGCATGTGTGATGCCCTGGCCTATCATGTCGTCACAGAATGCCGTGCTATCTGCCCTTCTGCATGGTACCTGCCCCTCCTTGGTTACAGGTCCTGTCAATTTGGTGTTGCTGCCAACAGGTGTACACAAATCCTGAGGAACACTCTGCACCACACCCACCAGACACCCATTGGGCAGCCTGAGGGGAATTGGGCCACCCAGATGGAGGGATAGAAGAGGGAGGGCAGAGATGTCAGTTGTAGAGTAGTAGTTGAGCAGTGAGAAGCGATAACAGGACAGGTCACGCTGTGGAGCTGGGCTCCTGTATCCGTCCCAGGTGCCAGACGTTGGCCTGGCCAGATGGAGCTGGAACCCTGGTCGCAGGGGGTAGTGACAGGGGTCATGGTGCTGCTACAGAGAGCAGGCCGGCTGCCTTGTGCTACAACCGGGCAGGGACCAGGGTACGACGGGGTATGAGGACCCTAGGCTGGGAAGAAGCTTCACGCAGCCCAGTAATTTACCCGACGGGAACGGAATCTTCAGGAACCATTCCCCACCTGCTCCAGAATCAGGGTACTAGCGCAACGAGGGGGATAGGACTTCCCACAACTGTCCAGAAAATCCCAAGCGTGAACCCTGAGAGCAAGCTCACCCTGCTAGCCACGCAAGTGAGCGGGACCCGAATCGCTTCATGTGAGAGGGATCCACACATAGGACACACAGTGCCAAGGGACAAGGCTTCAGATCAACCTGCAACACCAAAGGGGCACGGACCCAGCGTACTCACCCAGAGAGAGCAGGATACTCAAGAGTTTGGTTTACCTGGTGTCAGCGTCAGTGACTTTGGACTGTGTGAGTACCCGATATCCCTTTTCACCCAACGGGTTCCCCACTCCATCCATCACCAGATCCCGGGACACCACTCCCCCTGCCCACGGAGGGGTTAACATCTCGAACTGCCACACACCATCGTCCCCGGGCTTCCCCCCCAAACGGCAGCAGTGGTCCCTCACTTTACCACACACCATGGGTGGCGTCACGAACATTATCCCATTCACCACCCAAAAAAATTACCACCTTTTTATTCCCGAGGTAGCCGCGCGACCCCGTCTCGGATCCGGAGACCCCTCGAGCCACTGCGGATCCGGGTCCAAGCATCCCATCGACTGTCGCGGGGGCAGCACACCTGCACTGCTCTTTTGAGGTCTAGCCACAGATTTTCAATGATGTTTAGATCAGGGTACTGTGAGGCCATCTTGTAAAACCTTCAGCTTGCTCCTTTTGAGGTTGTCTATTGTGGATTTTGATGTGTGTTTAGGATCATTATCCATTTGTAGAAGCCATCTTCTCTTTTCTCCTCCTTTCTCCTTTTTTCTCTTTTCAGCTTCAGCTTTTTTTACAGGTGGTGTTATGTTTTCATCAAGAATTTATGAAATCTCATTGAATTCATTCTTCACGCAACATGTGAATTGTTCCTCTTACCATTGGCTGCAACACAACCCAAAGCATGATTGATCCACCCTCATGCTTAATGGTTGGCGAGATATTCTTTTCCTGAAATTCTGTGCCCTTTTTTCTCCACACATACCTTTGATCATTGTGGCTAAAGAGTTTTATTTTAACTCGTCCACCGAGCGGAGCCACCGCCCGTCCACCGAGCGCAGCCGCCGCCCGTCCACCGAGCGCAGCCGCCGCCCGACCACCGAGCGGAGTCGCCACCCGACCAATCTACGCCCCACCTAGTGTCTCCTCCCCAAAATTCTATAGAATGTAAGCCCGCAAGGGCAGGGCCCTCTTCCCTCTGTACTAGTCTGTCTACTGTAACTTGTGTATGTAACCCCTTCTCATGTACAGCACCATGGAATTAATGGTGCTCTATAAATAAATAATAATAATAATAATAATAAGCTCATCGGTCCACAGGACTTGTTTCCAAAATGCACCAGGCTTGTTTCGATGTTCTTTTGTGGACTTTTTACTCTGAATTTTATGGTGAGGATGCAGCAGAGGTTTTCTTCTGATGACTCATCCATGAAGGTCGTATTTGTGCAGATGTCTCTGAACAGTAGAACAATGTACCACAACTCCAGAGTCTGCTAAATCTTGATGAAGGTCTTTTGCAGTCATGCAGGGGTTCTGATTTGCCTCTCTAGCAATCCCACGAGCTGCTCTCACAGAAATTTTGCTTGGTCTTCCCGACCTTATCTTGACCTTCACTGTTCCTGGTAACTGCCATTTCTTAATTACATTTCGAACTGAGGAAAGGACAACTTGAAAACGCTTTGCTATCTTCATATAGTCTTCTCCTGCTTTATGGGCCTCCGCCATTTTCATTTTCAGAGTGCTAGGCAGCTGCTTAGAAGAACCCATGGCTGCTGTTATTTGGCACTGGGTTACAGGAGGCCGGGTTTTTAAAAAGCTAGGAAATTTGCAAGCTAATAATGATAGTGAACAAGCCATAACCCTAACTAGCTAATTAGGGTCTGAAACCTTGGTCAAAGATATCTGAGTACACACATCTCCAAGAGTGTAAAAACTTTTGCATAGGACCATTTTCCTTTTTGTAATTTTCTAAAATGTATACAACTAAAATATATTTATATATATATATATATATATATATATATATATATATATATATATATATATATATATATATATATATAAAATGTGTATGTGTGTATGTATGTATATATATATATATATATATATATATATATATATATATATTATATATATAATTATTTTTTTTTTTTGCCTCAAATTCAAAGGAAATGTGTCAGCTTTAACTTTAGGCCTTTTAGAAATCATTTAATCTTGAACTTGCTTAACTGATCACAATAACAGTAATTTTGAACAGGGGTGTCCAAACTTTTGCATGCCGCTGTATTTGAAGGTTGACTCATAGACAACTGTCCTGTCTCCAGCCTTTCCGCCGATAGCTTTACAGAAATTCCCGGTTGTATCCCTCATTTATGGAGATGCCCTGACGTTGCCGGGAAAAACGACAAACAAAAAAAAAAAATCATTTACAAAAAATGTTACAGTTGTATGAGTTACAGGAAAAAAATTTGGGGTGGTATTTCCAGCCAGCGATGAAAGCCTCCCACATTATTGTAAAAAATAGACAACATGGTTTCAATTCACGTTTAGGAGAAGGATTCCTGGATACATTCCAATAAAGGGGTTTATAGGGGTCATCGATGGCTAATAACAAAAGAATGGATCTAGCTTAGGTTGAATAGTTGTGTTTATATCTAAAGTCATAAAATCCAAAAACAATGTGGGTTTTTTTTTTTAGTTTGTTAAATTTAACTTTGAAAAACAAATTAATAAATTCCAACATTTTATTTTAATTTAAATGAACATGGTTTTAGAAAAAATAAAAAATAAAATTTAAGAGCACCCAATAATTAGAATTTATTTTGTTTTGATTATTTTATTACTATTATTTTTTTTTTGCATCAAATTTGTACAACAAAATCAGACATCGATTGGACAACAAATTGGATTTGCAAGAACCATTTTATTGATTTAGTCATAGATTAATTCCACCTTTTTTTTTTTTCCAATCACTGTAAGGAGAAGGTAGGGCTCAGCTCCTGGGACATCCTAGAAGAAATGTTTTTTTAAAAAAAAATGACAAAAATTATAAATGACACTCACAACAAAGCAAATTAGAAATCCTCAAATTCTTGCTAAGATTGAATTTTTATCTTTTCGATTTATGCTACAGGAAATAAAAGATCATAAAAATGATGACATTCAAAGACAAATTTTCCAGAAATTAGCAATTATTCCCAATCTTACTTGTGCTAAGCTTTTGGAGTCTTAAAGGGAATCTGTCAGCAGGTTTTTGCTACCTGATCTGAGAGCAGCATGATGTAGGAACAGAAACCCTGAATTCAACGATGTATCACTTAGTTTAATGGGTTCAATGGTTTTGGTACAATCAAAGTTTTTAAATTTAGCAATGCAGCAGAGCTGAGAAAACTAACCCTGCCCACTCTAGACTCTGTATGTGCAAGGTCTATAGACCGTGATCTGCTTATCACAAAAGGGGTCGGAGTTGGACAACACGGCACGAGTTTAATGGGTGCAGCATTTTGACACAATCATAGTTTTTTAAATTTAGCAATGCAGGAGAGCTGAAAAAGGTAACCTCACCCACCCTAGATTTTGTATGTACAATGTCTGTAGACAATGAGCTGTTTATCACCAAATGGGGCGAAGTTGGACAACATGGCATGAGTTTACTGGGTGCAAAGGTTCTGACACAATCAGAGTTTTTAGATTTAGCAATGCAGCAGAGCTGAGAAAGCTAACCCCACCCACTCTGGACTCTGTATATACAATGACTATAGACAGTGAGCTGCTTATCACAAAAGAGGGTAGCGTTGGACAATATGACATGAGCCAGCTAGTCACAGTAATGATAATGTTTTAATGATCACATGTAAAGTGCCATGGAGTAAATTGCGCTATAATAATAAATAATAATAATAATGATAAAACACTCAGTTTAAGTAAAGAACAAGACAGAAGCTTGACATGTGACACATCGTTGAATTCTGTGTTTTACCCCCTACATCATGTTGTCCTCAGATTACATAGCAAAAACCTGCTGATAGGTTCCCTTTAAAGATAGCCCCCCTCAAACCGTATATATATGGGCATGCAGGTCTTTGAAAGCTAAGTCTATTTGAACTTTTATATCTTCTATCTGTTGCTGCATTTCCAAGAAATTAGCATTTTACTTATGTATGCAAATGAACTGTTAAGTGCGGTGGGCATGTCAGTGCACTTCCAGGGCTTCTGTTTCCTGAGGTTGTTTCCCCACCCAGCAAAAGATTCATGAGGTTGCTTTATAACCCACTGTATGAAGTCCAGCAACTGGCAAGCAAAATCAGGCAGGGAGCTATCAATAAAACTAAACAGACTGTTGCTAGAGAGGAAAACAACCTCAGGAGGGAGTGGTTGGGAAAGTGCTATGTCACACCCAGAGCCCTTAAGGCTTTATTTGCATATGAAAAATGTTGATTTCTCGGGATTACAGCAATAAAGGGGTTGGCGACCTGTGTGGTCATATACAGTGCCTACAAGTAGTATTCAACCCCCTGCAGATTTAGCAGATTTACACATTCGGAAGTAACTTGGCATTGTGACATTTGGACTGTAGATCAGCCTGGAAGTGTGAAATGCACTGCAGCAAGAAAGAATGTTATTTCTTTATTTATTTTTTTTTAAATTGTGAAAAGTTTATTCAGAGGGTCATTTACTATTCAACCCCTCAATCCACCAGAATTCTGTTTGGTTCCCCTAAAGTATTAAGAGGTATTTCAGGCACAAAGAACAATGAGCTTCACATGCTTGGATTAATTATCTCTTTTTCCAGCCTTTTCTGACTAATTAAGACTCTCCCAAAATTGTGAACAGCACTCATACTTGGTCAACATGGGAAAGACAAAAGAGCATTCCAAGGCCATCAGAGACAAGATCGTGGAGGGTCACAAGGCTGGCAAGGGGTACAAAACCCTTTCCAAGGAGTTGGGCCTACCTGTCTCCACTGTTGGGAGCATCATCCGGAAGTGGAAGGCTTATGGAACTACTGTTAGCCTTCCACAGCCTGGACAGCCTTTGAAAGTTTCCACCCATGCCAAGGCCAGGCTTGTCCGAAGAGTCAAGGCTAACCCAAGGACAACTAGGAAGGAGCTCCGGGAAGATCTCATGGTAGTGGGGGTATTGGTTTCAGTCAATACCATAAGTAACGTACTCCACCGCAATGGTTTCCGTTCCAGACGAGCCCGTAAGGTACCGTTTACTTTCAAAGCGTCATGTCAAGGCTCGTCTACAGTTTGCTCATGATCACTTGGAGGACTCTGAGACAGACTGGTTCAAGGTTCTCTGGTCTGATGAGACCAAGATCGAGATCTTTGGTGCCCACCACACACGTGACGTTTGGAGACTGGATGGCACTGCATACGACCCCAAGAATACCATCCCTACAGTCAAGCATGGTGGTGGCAGCATCATGCTGTGGGGCTGTTTCTCAGCCAAGGGGCCTGGCCATCTGGTCCGCATCCATGGGAAGATGGATAGCACGGCCTACCTGGAGATTTTGGCCAAGAACCTCCGCTCCTCCATCAAGGATCTTAAGATGGGTCGTCATTTCATCTTCCAACAAGACAACGACCCAAAGCACACAGCCAAGAAAACCAAGGCCTGGTTCAAGAGGGAAAAAATCAAGGTGTTGCAGTGGCCTAGTCAGTCTCCTGACCTTAACCCAATTGAAAACTTGTGGAAGGAGCTCAAGATTAAAGTCCACATGAGACACCCAAAGAACCTAGATAACTTGGAGAAGATCTGCATGGAGGAGTGGGCCAAGATAACTCCAGAGACCTGTGCCAGCCTGATCAGGTCTTATAAAAGACGATTATTAGCTGTAATTGCAAACAAGGGTTATTCCACAAAATATTAAACCAAGGGGTTGAATAATAATTGACCCACACTTTTATGTTGAAAATGTATTAAAATTTAACTGAGCAACATAACTTGTTGGTTTGTAAGATTTATGCATCTGTTAATAAATCCTGCTCTTGTTTGAAGTTTGCAGGCTCTAACTTATTTGCATCTTATCAAACCTGCTAAATCTGCAGGGGGTTGAATACTACTTGTAGGCACTGTATGTGGTGGCCGGAGGTGGAGATTATCTTACTGACATATTCCCTTAAATTCAATCTTGAAGGGTAAAGGTATAAGGGTGCAGTGATACGAGTTGTACTTGGACCATTGTGCCTGTATACACCAGAATAACTAATAACACGTGGTACACTGGGCAGTATTAGGCTTAACGCGGTTATGTGAGACGCATTGAAGTGCCTTACGCCCCACGTGATTTTGTAATCAGCACCAGAAGAACAACAGATAAGACTGAAAACTGGAGGATGGAAGAAGATCTAAAGCGAAGACCGAATTGGCAGGACAGGTGATAGCAGCCCTAAGACAGGCGAGTATAAGGTGTTTTGTGGCTCAAATCGAAATATTATGTGAAATTTGTGACAAATCCGATTATTTTAGAAATTATCCCTAGTTCTAACCTTCCTCTAATTGAGGTTGCTGTTTCGAAAAAATGTGGAAATATCTTACAGATTTCTAAACAATCGTAGATGATTTTTGACTATTAAATATGATATTGTCGATGGACATCGTGTGTTGGACAACAAAGGATAGGGGCCACTATGTTGTCTCTCATGCTAGGGGTTCCTATGCTTTCCCTAATCTCAGGAATACTCCTAATGGTGGAGACACCCGAGTCTAGTCCTAGTCTGATTTCCCCCCTCTCCCTCCCATTAGGAAAGAACGGGTCAGGAGGGTGATGTTAAACACTGATGAAGACAGACAAGGGAAAACCAAAACTCTGACACATTAGAACAAGGGGGCATTCTCTTCGTTTGGAGGAAAGAAAATTTCTGCACCAGCATAGAACAGGGTTCTTCACGGTAAGAGCAGTGAGGCTCTGGAACTCTCTTCCTGAGGAAGTGGTGATGGCCAACTCACTGAATTAATTTAAGAGAGGAATGGATGCTTTTCTTGTTAGTAGTAGTATAGAAGGTTATGAAAACCATAATATTACAGGTAGATAGTTGACCCAGCTTAGGAGTCGGGAAAATTTTTTTTCCCTATAAAGAAAATTGGCTTTTACTTTGTGGGTTTTTGACTTCTACAGGTTCAACACTGGAGAACAGCGGCACTAAAAATAGGCTGAACTAGATGGGCATAAGGTCGTCTTTCAGCCTTAGAAACTATAACTAGAAACACACAGCATAGGACAATAAGAGATTCAGAAGGAAAATAAGAGCATGAAGAAAAACTTCAAGCGACAACTCGGGTATACTCCACAACACCTCACAAAGTAACAGGAAATACAAGCACCAGAAAGTCTGGGACACAACAACATGCCAGAACAGACCAGACAAACTAAGACAAGCTATAGCTGGCATAGGAGGAAGGACCCAGCCAATATATATAAACGGGGAGCAGATCTGATAGGCTCCTTCACAACAGGTGATCAAAGGAGACTAAAAAGCAGACTATCACAAATTAACTCCTAATAGTCTGCGTATGAATCAGCACACAACAGGTGGACGCCTGAGTCTGCCTGCATTGTTTCCAGACACCAGAGAACATCTCAGGTGGAGGGTCAATCTGGACAGCGCCCATCACCGCCATGACAAAGTTTAAGATAATCTCTGTGTGTTGGATTCCTTTGTACAAATATACTTAAAGGGGTTGTTCAATTTAAAAAAAAAAAAATCAGATACCCTATGTGGGAATATTAGGAAGTAAAAAAAGAATCAGAGGACCTTTCTCAGGATCTTCTCTTGATCAAAGAGCGTTTCTCGTCCTGTCCTGTATTACACAGACTACCTATTGATTAGATTGCACGCTGTGTAATACTTCTGCTCCTCAGGGGGGGCGCTGCAGGGAAACTGGATATTTATTTCCATATTCCCCAGCTGGGGGACACTAACTGATCAGGGGACCCCTGTAACAAGTGGGGATTGTGCAAAGCAGAGAACCCGAACCAATAAATAATAAAGATATAATGAGCCAATACTACAACTAAAAGTAAAACCAATTGTGCAGATTTTGTTATGACATTATTGCTGTGAGATAAGTCATTTCTTGGTATTTCTTCTCTTTGTAGGGTCAGTAGATGAGTCCTCGGTGCTGGTAACTCCATAAATATCCAGCTGATTGTGGTCTCCAGCTGCTGTCAGTGACCGGAGGTTACAGATACCAAACTGTGTGAATCACAGAAATAGCAAAACCTGCGGAATAAGTCAGATGTGAGACATTCTCCATCATGTCACGGAAACTACAGGATAAGCCCAAGGTGAGGAGCTGCGGCTGCCAGTTTACACAATACATCTATGATGACCCATTTGGATAGCTGACCTCTTCCACTTTGCTACCCACTTTTTAAAGGGAACATGTGATGTGGAAAAATCTGCAGATTTGGCGCTCACCTGCAGGTTAATAGCATTCTGAACCAGCCTGGCACCCACACTTACAGCCCCACTGCCGGGAGAAAATAAACTTTATTCCTCTTGGTAGTGTTGGGCTTTCAGTCATGGGCGTGACGCTGGTGCGGACTCACTCACTCGTCATTGTATAGTGCGCAGCGGCTGTTTTCCCATCAACTTGAAAGGTTACTCTGGGTAACTCTTTCCCATCATCCTGACAGGTTATGGGCAACTCTTTTCCATCACCCTTACAGGTTATGGGTATCACTTTCCCATCATCCTGACAGGTTATAGGTAATGTGGCGCCCTGGACAAGCCAGGGGCCACAGAGAACAACACCAACACACCCCACACTCCCAGCAGGCACACCGAAGTCAGACACAAAACCCTTGTTGCCTTCCTCCAGGGGCTGATGTTCACACCAGGGGGTGGGCCAGGTGGTTGGCCCCGCCCACCGAGGAGTTCACAGTCCTGGAGGTGGGAAAACCAGGCAGATAGAGTTTGGAAGTGAAAGTGGAAGGAGGAAAAGTAGTAAGAGAGCAGCCTGAAGTTGGTCCGCGTGTGAGGCCCGGACAGATCAGCAAGGTTGGCAGACGGTGGTGACCGTCTGCAGGAGTGGCCGATTGGAGTCTACCATAAGGACCGTGGACGGGCGGTGGCCCGGTGGTACCGGACCGGTACGCGAAGAGAAGCCAGCACCATCTGGCAGGGGCTTACGGACCCCGGCAAGGCTAGGAGTCGCCGTGAATTTGCCAAATTCGTTAGTGAAGGGAACCTCCTGGGTTTCCCAACAGCCAAGTCCCGACAGAAGGCAACAGTCCAACCAAGTGAGGGAGACACCGCCACCGCCAAGGCAACCGTTTCTCAGGGCCAGCGCCTGCGGGCAAAAGGGGCTCCTCCGGCCCATATCCAAGCCGGGGAGCGGGTTACCGGTGGGAACCCATTGGAACCATCTACCGTATCTAGGTGCAGGGAAAGGCAGTCACCATCAACCTGCCGGGAGAAAACAACACCGCAGCCGTCTGTGGGACCCGTCCATCCAGCCGTGTGTTTTACCGAGAACTGTGTCCTCATCATTGGCTGAGTGAGTACCACCGTGCCGTGCGGCACAGCGCTGCCCCCGCGACCCTTCACCTCACCAGGCCCCGTAATCCGCCTGCCATCCATCCCTACCCCATCACCGGGCCCCGGGGCAACCAACCCCCTACCCACGGAGGGGAGAACTAACAACAAAGCTGCTCCCTGTCACCGCTCCCGGGATCCCCGTCCAGAGCAGCGGTGGTGTCACCAATATCACCACAACCGTGGGTGGCGTCACGGACAATAATCAAAACCCCCACAAGCAAAATCCCCTTTTATCTCACGGGCGAGGAGCGCCGCTTGAGTCCCCGGGATCCGGCCCACCGCTTGAGCCACCACCGAGCAGCAGCGGCAGCCGCAGCAGCAGCAGCGGCCGGACCCGAGCAGTGGGAGAGCGCAGCGTCCCCTCCTCCGCCCGCGGCAACTTGGCGTCACGAACAGGATCCTACCGTTCCACCGACTGGTGAAAGTGCGCCTTGTGTGACCGCCGGAGGTGTCCGGCCGGAAAATTTGAAAAGCCGCCATCTTGGGCGCGAAGAATTCCCACTCGAGCGTCTCCTCGAGTAGTAGAGGCACGAAGGCCAAAACCCCGCCCCTGTAGAGGAGGAGCCGGAAAGAGACTAAGGGGGACGAAATGGCGGCTGGTCGCATGTGAGCGCGGCTATAAAAGCAGGGACGCCTGGACCCTGCGGCCATCTTGTTCCTGGGTGAGGCCGCCAGCAAGATGTATATGCCGTCTCGTAGCACCGTAGCCCCCGCGCCTGGAACCGCGGCGTGGGTGGAGATCCGGACCGCGCAGCTCCAACCGAGGCTGCAGGTCAAAATGCAGATCCTCTTGGAGGAGTGGGAGACCGACATGACAGAGGTCATAGCGACCGTGCGGAGACGCGAGGAGGAAGTTGCGGAAGGGAGGGTGAGTGACCCACGCCCCGATACCCCTAGTGGGTCGGTCATCACGGCTGCGGGGCCCGGTCTGAATCCGCTCGCCCTGCTGCCTCCCTCGCTACCCGTCCCAGCTGCCGTGACCCCGCCACTAGGCCCGCTACCCCCGCAACCGGTAGCGATACCCCGCATGTCCGCCCAGGCGGACCGACCTGTAGCCGGAGCCCGTAGCCGACCGGAGGTGCTCCCTTGGAAAGCCCAGAAGCCTGAGCCGGAGGCATTTACAGCGACTTCCCCCGATCCGGAGCCGACAGGCCGCTCCGTGCAGAAGGCCCAGCGGAAGAAAGCCCCTGTGCCCATCCCCCACACCTCGGCTGAGGTTGCGCCGGGTTGTAGCTGCAAAGCAGTACCCCAGGCCAAGTCACCGCGGGACCTTCCACCCAGATCGCCAGTGGTGGGCAGTGTCCAGAAGGTCTCGCGGGGCCCGACCTGTGCGCCGGAGCTCACAGCAGCACCGTACTGGGATAGGGAGCCGGTACCGTTGGGCCCGGAGATCGCAGAACGGGAGAAGAAGAAGGCAGAGATGGTGGCCCGTACAATCCGGGAGAAGGAGAGCCTGAGACAAGCGACCTTCCGTGTCCGGGGCCCCCTGTATGAAGGGCAGGTGAGGCGGTTTGATGTCCGCCGGGACTATGGTTTCATATATGAGCCAGGCCTGGAGGCCGAGATCTTCATAGCCCGGCGGGACGTTAACGCCCACCTGCCAGAAGAGCACCCAGGCCACAACTTGATGCCAGGGGACCTGGTGCAATACACCCGGCACTGCGGGAGAGGGGGTGGTTTGCGCTGGATGCGAAGTTGAGGGGCAGCCAGGAGGCCTGTGTGTGCACCGCGCTCCCTCCCCCAAGTGATACCGAGGACTCAGAGTAATGGCAGCGGAATACCATTGTCCTTGTCCCCCGTTGGGACCACCAGAGTGCCGTTTGAAAGTTTGAAAATGAAAAGAATGAATAATTGATGAAAAGTTACCTGATTGTCAACGTGATTTGCACTGGTCGTTGCCGGCAACTGGTCCCCGTTGGGACCCCCTTTACAAGTTTTGCATAAGGAACTCCTTATGAACAGGCCCGAGAACTAGCAGGGCAACCACAAACTAGTGGCATGTAAATAATAATGTTGTTGAGGCTTTCACCGTTACCGCCTCCGGAGAGGCAGATTGGAGGAAGGGCCTGCAGTGGAGCAGGCTGGGGCACAGCCACCACCGGAACCGGTGGCGATCCTCTGGGGGTTTCAGGGGTTCCCCATGGACGTGGGTCCCCTGAAAAGGACAGAACCCGCTCGGGCAACTTGTGCTGGACTAGGGTCAAGGGGTGCTGCCTATTTGCATAGGGGCAGCATCAGGGCCAGTTTGCTTGGGTGGGAGAAAACGGAAGCCGTAACCGTTACGCAACGTTTAAGTAAGAGTACCTCCCGATGTGGGAAGATGTTATTATAATTGTATGTGTGTTACCGTTTTTTCTATTTTGCAGTTGGTGAAAATAAAACCGGTGATGGACGGGCAGCCCGCGGACGGTCTGCATTTAACTAAGGGGGAATGTGGCGCCCTGGACAAGCCAGGGGCCACAGAGAACAACACCAACACACCCCACACTCCCAGCAGGCACACCGAAGTCAGACACAAAACCCTTGTTGCCTTCCTCCAGGGGCTGATGTTCACACCAGGGGGTGGGCCAGGCGGTTGGCCCCGCCCACTGAGGAGTTCACAGTCCTGGAGGCGGGAAAACCAGGCAGATAGAGTTTGGAAGTGAAAGTGGAAGGAGGAAAAGTAGTAAGAGAGCAGCCTGAAGTTGGTCCGGGTTTGAGGCCCGGACAGATCAGCAAGGTTGGCAGACGGTGGTGACCGTCTGCAGGAGTGGCCGATTGGAGTCTACCATAAGGACCGTGGACGGGCGGTGGCCCGGTGGTACCGGACCGGTACGCGAAGAGAAGCCAGCACCATCTGGCAGGGGCTTACGGACCCCGGCAAGGCTAGGAGTCGCCGTGAATTTGCCAAATTCGTTAGTGAAGGGAACCTCCTGGGTTTCCCAACAGCCAAGTCCCGACAGAAGGCAACAGTCCAACCAAGTGAGGGAGACACCGCCACCGCCAAGCCAACTGTTTCTCAGGGCCAGCGCCTGCGGGCAAAAGGGGCTCCTCCGGCCCATATCCAAGCCGGGGAGCGGGTTACCGGTGGGAACCCATTGGAACCATCTACCGTATCTAGGTGCAGGGAAAGGCAGTCACCATCAACCTGCCGGGAGAAAACAACACCGCAGCCGTCTGTGGGACCCGTCCATCCAGCCGTGTGTTTTACCGAGAACTGTGTCCTCATCATTGGCTGAGTGAGTACCACCGTGCCGTGCGGCACAGCGCTGCCCCCGCGACCCTGCACCTCACCAGGCCACGTAACCCGCCTGCCATCCATCCCTACCCCATCACCGGGGCAACCAACCCCCTACACACGGAGGGGAGAACTAACAACAAAGCTGCTCCCTGTCACCGCTCCCGGGATCCCCGTCCAGAGCAGCGGTGGTGTCACCAATATCACCACAACCGTGGGTGGCGTCACGGACAATAATCAAAACCCCCACAAGCAAAATCCCCTTTTCACTCACGGGCGAGGAGCACCGCTTGAGTCCCCGGGATCCGGCCCACTGCTCGAGCCACCACCGAGCAGCAGCGGCCGGACCCGAGCAGTGGGAGAGCGCAGAGTCCCCTCCTCCGCCCGCGACAGTAACTCTTTCACATACTCCTGACAGGTTATGGGTAACTCTTTCACATAATCCTGACAGGTTATAGGTAACTCTTTCTCATCATTCTGACAGGTTATGTGTAACTCTTTCCCATCTTCCTAACATGTTATGGGTACCTCTATTCCATCATCCTGACAGGTTATAGGTAACTCTTTCACATAATCCTGACAGGTTATGGATAACTCTTTCACGTAATCCTGACAGGTTATGGTAACTCTTTCCCATCTTCCTGACAGGCTATGGGTACCTCTTTCCCATCTTCCTGACAGGCTATGGGTACCTCTTTCCCATCTTCCTGACAGGCTATGGGTACCTCTTTCCCATCTTCCTGACAGAATATGGGTACCTCTTTCCCATCTTCCTGACAGGCTATGGGTACCTCTTTCCCATCTTCCTAACAGGCTATGGGTACCTCTTTCCCATCTTCCTGACAGGCTATGGGTACCTCTTTCCCATCTTCCTGACAGAATATGGGTACCTCTTTCCCATCTTCCTGACAGGCTATGGGTACCTCTTTCCCATCTTCCTGACAGGCTATGGGTACCTCTTTCCCATCTTCCTGACAGGCTATGGGTACCTCTTTCCCATCTTCCTGACAGAATATGGGTACATCTTTCCCATCTTCCTGACAGGTTATGGGTATCTCTTTTCCATCACCCTGACAGGTTATGGTATGACTTTCCCACCATCCTATACGGCTGTGGGAAACACTTTTCCCTCCTCCCAGGATACCTCAGATGAGTGGTAATTATGAGTTTTCCTGTACAATGAAACACATCCCTCTGTGATACCTCAGGATCAGTGCTAATCATGGATCAGCTACCACCGGCCATGTCACAGTCCATCATGACACTGACAAGCTCCACGTTTCCCATGGTCCTAATGCCTGTCTCCATGATCCTTACCACTAATTCTTACTCCTTTGAGGGGATCATCAGCAACATCACCCCGGAGCATGAGATGGCTGAGTTCCCCTGCACAATCAAACACTTTTTTTTTTTATCATGCACAACAATGACATTCATATTCACATCATCAATAATTGGATTACATGAACTATCAGATCAGAAAGACTTGTCAGTATTATGTTGAGCAACCAACTTTTCCAGATGGAGCCCCAATAAATCATTGGAAGGGAGGTTGTCGAACATCCCCACTTTCCTAAACTCCCTTCCAGCACCCCAGTCTAGTAAGACCTGGGCCATCGGTAAAGACCGGAGAACAGTCCCAATCCCGGTGACAGTCAGGGTCTTCCCAGGAAAAAAATTTTCAGGGAACACAAATTCAGGGCCGATGAGAGTTCGTGCTGCACCGGTGTCCTTGAGCCCCAAAGTGATGGTGTTGCCCACAGTAACCTGTTGCAAGTTTTTATAGGCCATTTCACCCGTCCCACGCACAAAAAAAAAGCTGCACTAGGCCCCAGAGCCTCAGATGAGGGGTTCGTCTTTTGCATCTCAAAGCAATTAAGGCTAATATGTCTTGATTAGTCACAGGTATAGCACAGGTGGGTATTAGATGCAGGCAAGTTGTTGTCAGTTCGGTTAAGACCTCCCAAAGATCAGCTGGCAAGGGCATTGGTGGTGGTTGCCAGCTTACCCCCTTTCCAGCTGGCGATGGTCTATTTCTGCACTTCAAGTACACAATTGGCCTCATAGGTATCCACAATTTGCACTGTTTTAGTAGCCTCCTTTGGCTCCTGGTCCATCACAAACTGTGGCACCTCCACAGGACAAAGATGCAGAAATTGCTCCTTCACCATCAGGTCCTTATATTCCTCAAATGTGTTAATTGATTGTCCTTGGACCCATTGCTCAAAGTTGGTTCTGGGCCTGTCCATCACATCACAGTAGCTGTCATAAGGTCCACATTTGGAGGGTCCGGAATTGTCGCGGGCGGAGGGGACGCTGCGCTCGCTAACACTCGGGTCTGGCGCTGCTGTGGCTGCTGCTCGGTGGCTCGAGCGGTGGGCCGGATCCGGGGACTCGAGCGGCGCTCCTCGCCCCTGAGTGAAAAGGGTGGTTTGTTTGGGGGATTTAGTCCGTGACGCCACCCACGGGTCGTGGTGAAGATGGGCACCACCGCTGCTGGTGACGGGGATCCCGGGAGCGATGGTAGGGAGCAGCTGGGATGTTGTTTTCCCCCTCCGTGGGTAGGGGTCGGTGGTCCCGGGGCCCAGTGGTGAGACGGGGAGGCAGGGTAGGTGAGGTGCAGGGTCACAGGGACAGCGCGGCGCGGTGCCGGATGGCACGGGTGTACTCACTCAGCAAGAGATGCACAAAGTCTCCGGTAAACCAAACAGCTGGATGGACGGGTCCCGCAGCCGGCTGCTGTGTCCCTCCCCGGACAGGTCATGGCGGCTGTCTTTCTCTGCACCTTTGTGTACTGTTTTGACTACGATGGGTCCCCAACGGTAGTCCGCTCCCCGGTGTATGGATGCCGGATGAGCCCGGTTGCCCGCAGGCGCTGGCCCTTGGGTCTCTAGCCTTAGGCGGTAGCTGTATACCCTCACGGTGCGGACGGTTGCCTTCTAACGGGTCTTTGGCTGTTAGGAAACCCCTGAGGTTCCTGTCACACTCGGATTTGACTGTTGACGGCGACTCCAAGCCTAGTCGGGGTCCGATGGCCCTGCCTGTGTGTGCTGGCTTCACTTTGCTCCCCGGTCGGTACCGGCGGGCCACCACCCGACCCCGGTCCTACGGTTCCGCGTTGATTCAGCACTCCTGCAGACGGCCACCACCGTCTGCCAACCTTGTTGTCAATGCCTGGGCCACAAACCCAGACACTCTCCACTTTACTCCTCTCACTTCAACCTCCAGGACAAATCTGTCCTTCACTCCTCCACTCCTAAACTGAACTGTCACTTTTCCCGCCTCCAGGCCTGTGAACTCTTCGGTGGGTGGGGCCAACCGCTTGGCTCTGCCCCACCTGGTGTGAACATCAGACCCTGGAGGGAGGCAACAAGGATTTTATGTTTGGCTAGTGTTACTGTCTAGTGGGGGTGGGGGTGTGCGTGTGTTACCTGTGACGACCTGGCTAGCCCAGGGCACCACAGAATCTTTTGTGGTACAACTCTGGTCATCTGGTATTTCTAAATTAGGACCTGTTTTATGGCCTTATAATCTCCATCCTGTTCTCGAGGTAGAGCGACGAACACCTCCAAAGATTTCTCTCGTATCCCTAAAGTTGAATATTGTGCCCACTGGTCATTGGGCAAACGGTATTGTCTGCAAATCTTTTCACATCCCCTTATAAATAAGTCCAAGTACCCATCCTTTTCCATCCCAGAAATATGCTCGGGTTGGGGTTTAAAGCTATTGGCATTGCTTGTCTCACTGTTCAGGTAGATTGCTACATCCTGAGTTGGGCCAACTGCAGCTCGTGGTCTCTCTAAACTTATTGCTCTCATGCTGCAAGCCTCTTGTTAGGCTTGACGCTCCTCTCACTCAGCCTGTTGTGCCTCTCTCTTGGCCTGGACCTGTTATCCTGCAGCTTCTCGCTAGACTTGGGCCTGCCACCTTGCAGCTTCTCACCCGGCTTGGGCCTGCCAACTTGAAGCTTCTTGCTTGGCTTGGGCCTGCCACCTTGCAGCTTCTCACTCGGCTTGGGCTTGCCACGTTGCAGCTTCTCACTCGACTTGGGTCTGCTTCTCCGCAAACTCACGCTCTGCCTGATGTTCTCGTAGCATCAGCTGCAGGTGCATTTCAAGGTAACATCTTCCCATTTGCTGCAGAATGAGTGGCATGCAAGGGTTTATTACATTCTTGGAGCTATGGCTGTTGCTGGCCCTCTGTGACTCTGACAGTTATGGAACCAGATCCATAGATAGATGATCTGATGCCCCACTTGTCCCAGGCTCTGTGGCTATCTTATTCTGGTTCCCTGGCTTCATCCTTTACCAAGCCATGGATTAACATCTCTTTGGCCTTGTCAGACTCATCGAAAACTCGCTCTTCGCAAATACGGATCAACATCACTTTATCATGTGTCTTACAAGAAGCGACCATCTTAGCAGTCACTTACCAAATAAAAGACAGAAAAACAAGGGAGAGGGGAGGGTGTAACTGCTACATGTACAGTAATGTCCCAGGTATAATTAAACACTGAGTTTGATCCTCAAAACTCTGCACAGAAAACTCACAAGGGCCATGTACGTTTTAGTGACAGGAAAGATTGCTCAAACCAGATAACTAATGCTCTACAATCCTACCGCTTGCCTCCGATTGTCCAGGAGTGGTCACACAGATATCCCACTGTTAGGCCAATTATTGGGGAGCTCACAGTGAGGGTATTGTGTATATATTACTGATTCCAAGGCATGGAATATAAATACCTCAGTACAGTCACTGCCAAGCTCCACAATAAACCAACAACAAGTATTAGCTGCCACCACCAATCGTTTATATACAGTACAGACCAAACGTTTGGACACACCTTCTCATTCAAAGAGTTTTCTTTATTTTCAGGACTCTGAAAATTGTAGATTCACATTGAAAGCATCAAAACTATGAATTAACACATGTGGAATGAAATACTTAAAAAAGTGTGAAACAACTGAAAATATGTCTTATATTCTAGGTTCTTCAAAGTAGCCACCTTTTGCTTTGATTACTGCTTTGCACACTCTTGGCATTCTCTTGATGAGCTTCAAGAGGTAGTCACTGGAAATGGTCTTCCAACAGTCTTGAAGGAGTTCCCAGAGATGCTTACCACTTGTTGGCCCTTTTGCCTTCACTCTGCGGTCCAGCTCACCCCAAACCATCTCGATTGGGTTCAGGTCTGGTGACTGTGGAGGCCAGGTCATCTGGCGTAGCATCCCATCACTCTCCTTCTTAGTCAAATAGCCCTTACACAGCCTGGAGGTGTGTTTGGGGTCATTGTCCTGATGAAAAGAAATGATGGTCCAACTAAACGCAAACCGGATAGAATAGCATGCCGCTGCAAGATGCTGTGGTGGGCATGCTGGTTCAGTATGCCTTCAATTTTGAATAAATCCCCAACAGTGTCACCAGCAAAGCACCCCCAAACCATCACACCTCCTCCTCAATGCTTCACGGTGGGAACCAGGCATGTAGAGTCCATCCGTTCACCTTCTCTACAAAGACATGGTGGTTGGATCCAAAGATCTCAAATTTGGACTTATCAGACCAAAGCACAAATTTCCACTGGTCTAATGTCCATTCCTTGTGTTCTTTAGCCCAAACAAGTCTCTTCTGCTTGTTGCCTGTCCTAAGCAGTGGTTTCCTAACAGCTATTTTACCATGAAGGCTGCTGCACAAAGTCTCCTCTTAACAGTTGTTCTAGAGATGAGAAGGTGTGTCCAAACTTTTGGTCTGTACTGTAAGTAGGTTGGACACTGGTTACAGGTAATGTCTGGCTTTAAAGATGTGATTTATAGAGCAAGAGGAACAAAACTAATACATTTCATATACAGTATTTAATCCAAAAAGTAGGTTTGGTCTACTAGGCATTGCTCCCACCTGGCCAGAATCCTACTCCATACTGATGAGGGGAAATACCCCGAAACGGCTGTCTGTGCATGGATACCTGGCCTTGGTATTTCCCTTGTCATATCTTTAAACTTGTCAAAGAGTTGGATATTGACTAAAAGGGCCACTTAATATGGTGGTTATGGTGGTCTCCTAAAAAGAGCCACTCCTTGCCTAGGTCCTTCCTGGAGGGATATCTGGCTGGTTTCTGTGTTGAGACTCCTAACAGAGGCTCCACGGACTTTTTTGATTTGTATAATCCAAAAAGTAGGAAGTGTTTATAACAATATACACAAGATGTTACAAATCAGACAAAATAATAAAATGAATGCAATTAAGTAAAATAAAAGAGATAAATAAAGAAAAAGTATTTGACCTGTGGTTGTAGAGGTGGCATAATTCTATTTTTGAAAGGAAGTTCTCCTAACAGAAAATATGGATCAATACTACGCCGAAGCACACCTTCCTGGCACTGAACAATAATCATAATTTGGCATTTGCTTTTATTAACACAAGTTGCACCCACACACCTCCCCTCTGGTGACTCATAACAAGGCTGGTCATGGGATGTGGCTTCAGTCTCAAGAAACTTTTGAGATCCCGACGTCCAGGATATCTTTGCCCCTGGAGATCTCGGGTGAAAAATATTGTGGTTTTGCTTCTTATTGTGATTTTATATTTCTATAGATATGAAATATGGCATGGCTAGCATTATCCAGCTGCCTGATACAGTGCCTACAAGTAGTATTCAACCCCCTGCAGATTTAGCAGGTTTACACATTCGGAATTAACTTGGCATTGTGGCATTTGGACTGTAGATCAGCCTGGAAGTGTGAAATGCACTGCAGCAAAAAAGAATGTTATTTCTTTTTTTTTTTTTTTTTTTTTTTTAAATTGTGAAAAGTTTATTCAGAGGGTCATTTATTATTCAACCCCTCAAACCACCAGAATTCTGTTTGGTTCCCCTAAAGTATTAAGAAGTATTTCAGGCACAAAGAACAATGAGCTTCACATGTTTGGATTAATTATCTCTTTTTCCAGCCTTTTCTGACTAATTAAGACCCTCCCCAAACTTGTGAACAGCACTCATACTTGGTCAACATGGGAAAGACAAAGGAGCATTCCAAGGCCATCAGAGACAAGATCGTGGAGGGTCACAAGGCTGGCAAGGGGTACAAAACCCTTTCCAAGGAGTTGGGCCTACCTGTCTCCACTGTTGGGAGCATCATCCGGAAGTGGAAGGCTTATGGAACTACTGTTAGCCTTCCACGGCCTGGACAGCCTTTGAAAGTTTCCACCCGTGCCGAGGCCAGGCTTGTCCGAAGAGTCAAGGCTAACCCAAGGACAACAAGGAAGGAGCTCCGGGAAGATCTCATGGCAGTGGGGACATTGGTTTCAGTCAATACCATAAGTAACGTACTCCACCGCAATGGTCTCCGTTCCAAACGAGCCCGTAAGGTACCTTTTACTTTCAAAGCGTCATGTCAAGGCTCGTCTACAGTTTTCTCATGATCACGTGGAGGACTCTGAGACAGACTGGTTCAAGGTTCTCTGGCCTGATAAGACCAAGATCGAGATCTTTGGTGCCAACCACACACGTGACGTTTGGAGACTGGATGGCACTGCATACGACCCCAAGAATACCACCCCTACAGTCAAGCATGGTGGTGGCAGCATCATGCTGTGGGGCTGTTTCTCAGCCAAGGGGCCTGGCCATCTGGTCAGCATCCATGGGAAGATGGATAGCACGGCCTACCTGGAGATTTTGGCCAAGAACCTCCGCTCCTCCATCAAGTTTCTTAAGATGGGTCGTCATTTCATCTTCCAACAAGACAACGACCCAAAGCACACGGCCAAGAAAACCAAGGCCTGGTTCAAGAGGGAAAAAATCAAGGTGTTTCAGAGGCCTAGTCAGTCTCCTGACCTTAACCCAATTGAAAACTTGTGGAAGGAGCTCAAAATTAAAGTCCACATGAGACACCCAAAGAACCTAGATAACTTGGAGAAGATCTGCATGGAGGAGTGGGCCAAGATAACTCCAGAGACCTGTGCCGGCCTGATCAGGTCTTATAAAAGACGATTATTAGCTGTAATTGCAAACAAGGGTTATTCCACAAAATATTAAACCTAGGGGTTGAATAATAATTGACCCACACTTTTATGTTGAAAATTTATTAAAATTAAACTGAGCAACATAACTTGTTGGTTTGTAAGATTTATGCATCTGTTAATAAATCCTGCTCTTGTTTGAAGTTTGCAGGCTCTAACTTATTTGCATCTTATCAAACCTGCTAAATCTGCAGGGGGTTGAAGACTACTTGTAGGCACTGTATTAATTTGGAGCTCATAGCCATGTCTTACAGTTATGAAAAATATGAATGTTCTTTCCTGGGATTCTCAAAGCTAAAAATGTATTTCCCCTCAATATCCGATAGCTAAAATCCCTGATATTCCTAATTTTCCTCTGGTGCCCAAGTGTCTGAAAAATCGTTCTGAACTGAACACACTGGATCCAGTGCACGAATGCCTTTGTCCTTAAATATGCAAAATCCAGACTCCATGTCTATTTCCCAATAGATGTACATGTTTTAATTACATATCCACACCAGGAGGATGTCCCTTACCTCTCTACGTCCTCAGTTATAATTATTTTTTTCTCCCTAGCTAAACATAATGCTATATGTTCAGTGAGGGGCGTGGGAATATGTCTTATGAATGTCTTATGAACTTTACAATTTCTCTTTGACACTGTCATGTAGAGCTGTTGAAAGGACTTCATCCCCCTCTTCTTCACCAGCCACAGGTCGTCATGGCGATTATCTGATTGGCCTGGAAGCTTAAGGTATTTATGACTTTGGGTGATGGTAGAACCAAAGCCAAAAGCTGCAGAGAAAGACAATTCTTTGTAATATTGGCGGGAAAACTCCCAAAGCAGGTTTTGAAGTGCGACTTTAATGCTAGAAAGATGAAAAACACATTGCCAGAATCCCTGCGTCGTGCAGAACCCAGCGCACCGTCTCACCTGACGAGGAGATCGACGGAATCACGACAAATTAGTATTGGCCAGTAAAATTGTGCTAGAGGCGTTGTGTTTGGTATCAATGTAACTGTAAAATCGAGATATTAAATATGACGCTAATATCTTTCACCTGTGTGACCCAGGGGCAAAGATATGAAAAACCCTAGAATTATGGAACTTTGTGACCATCTCAAGCCCAGCCCACAAGTGACTGTAAAATGATGTCACAGGCAAGGGGGGCTAGCAAGAGCATAAGAGACAGTTCCTGTCTTGGGGGCTCAGTCAGCACGAGGAGGGCATCATGAAGGGTGATGCTGGCCGATTCTAACATCTCTTGGAGTTCCCTCCTACTCCCTAAGCAGACGTCACTTCTATGGCACAAGCTTAGTAAGTTTCACGTTTATACCTTTTATTTTATGTAACTGTTATGCCGTAATGTGTATTGTTCCCTTTTGTAAATTCCTGTATATTCTTTAAACACTGCCTATTTTCGGATTAAATATATAAAAATTTAAGAGTTTCTTTCCTTATGCTTTATATACGAATCCAAAACCCCGAAGGGCCTTATGCTATCTGAAACGGGTCCCCAGCTACCTGTAGAAAGTCTGGGTGGTGGCAGCGTAATTGTTATTGCATAGAATTATTGGAGTGCTATCTTTAAGGGTACCGAGGTATATAAATATTCCATTAGCAGGAATTGGGGATATATACATTTACCCTTGCTGTGAGACCTCCAATATTTGGCATTATCAGCTCAGCAGCCTCATCTTATGCATTGTCCTGCAGTACCAAAAGTGGCCTGCAGACAAGGGGGGCGCT
The DNA here is from genome assembly GCF_048569485.1 of Anomaloglossus baeobatrachus. NCBI lineage: Eukaryota > Metazoa > Chordata > Amphibia > Anura > Aromobatidae > Anomaloglossus > Anomaloglossus baeobatrachus. Next base: position 40,597,125 of record NC_134358.1, read on the forward strand.
AGAAAGTAGTCGTGTGTAACAAATCAGTGAACAGCTGCGGATTTCTGAGTGACTTCCCCGCCTGTTCGTGACAAATTGGTGGCAAGCGGTGGGATATATAAAGCATTAGTGATCTGGGGTGAGCAATCATCCCTGTCACTAAAAACTTGCAAAAGTTTTGAGGATTGAACTCAGTGTTTAAATATACCTGGAACAATACTGTACGTGTAGCAGTTACCCCCTCCCTTCTCTCTTGTTTTCTATCCTATCTTTTATTTGGCAATTATGGAGGCTGTGTCAGAAGCCTGGTACAATCAGCAGAAGAAGGAAGTTCTTGCTGCACTCTGCAGATCCAAGTTGATTGATGGCCATGGCAAAACGAGGCAGGACCTCATTAAAGAACTTTTACAATGGGACGCAGAGCACGTTCATTCCCCCAGTGCTGGAGAAGAGGAGGCAAGCCAAGCCCAGGATAGTGCTTCTGCAGAGTCCCCACCATCAACTGCAAGCCAGAGCAGTGACCGGGGCAACATGGACTCTTTCCTGAAGATGGCTCTACAACAATTCGCTGCAGATGACCGGCAGGGACGGCTAAACCTCATTCAGCAATATCGAGAGGCTGAGAGAGCCGAGCGAGAGGCTGAGAGAGCCGAGCGAGAGGCTGAGAGAGCCGAGCGCCAGGCTCAGGCCGAGCGAGAGGCTGAGAGAGCCGAGCGAGAGCGCCAAGCCCAGAGAGACCATGAATTGAATATCCTCAAAGCCCGGCAGCAGACATCTTCCTCACTAAACGGTGAGTCCAATAATGCCAGCAGCTTTAAGCCCCGACCGGAGCACTTTCTTGTGATGGAAAAGGACGGGGATTTGGACACCTTTTTGAGGGGATTTGAAAAGACTTGCTTGCAGTACCAGTTGCCCTCAACACAATGGGCACAATACTTAACCCCAGGGCTGCGAGGCAAGGCCCTGGACGCGTTTGCCAGTCTCCCTCAAGAGCAGAGTGGAGACTATGGGGCCATAAAGCAGGCCCTAGTACGGAAGTATCAGCTGACTCCGGAGGTGTACCGAAAAAAATTCCGGACCCTCCAGCTCGGACCTCATGACAGCTACAGCGATTTGGAGGGTGGGCTCCAGCGCACCTTTGACCAGTGGATCCAAGGACTGTCCGTTACAACCTTTGAGGAGTTAAAGGACCTCATGGTGAAGGACCAACTCCTACATGTCTGTCCTGTGGAGGTCCGACAGTTTGTTATGGACCGAGAGCCCAAGGAGGCCTCAAAAGCAGCCCAGATTGCCGACGCCTATGTGGCCAACCGTGCATCGGAGGTGCGTAAGCCGTCCACCACTAGCTGGAAAGGGGGTAAGATGACAACTACAACCACCCCTGCCCCTACCAGCCGACCTCCCGTAGGTCCTGTTTCATCCACCAGTGCCCGGCCCACCTCTGACACTCGCAGGTGTTTTTCCTGCAACCAGCCTGGACACCTCAGCTCTGGTTGCCCAGAGAGGCAGAAGAGGAACCCCACATCCAAGGCCCAAGGGCCCACTGGAACTGTCCTTTTGGCAAGGAAGGCGGGTGGTAGGGCCTGCGAAAACCTACACCCCGTCACCGTAGGCGGAACCCCCACTGTGGGGCTCAAGGACACTGGGGCCGACAGAACACTGGTCCGCCCTGAACTGGAACCCCCTGAAAACTTTATCCCGGGAAAACTCCTGACTGTCGCCTTGGCGGGGGGTGTCCACCAATCCTTCCCAATGGCCCTTATTCCCCTCGACTGGGGTGCTGGGAGAGGGTGGAGGGAAGTGGGGGTGGATGAACATCTACCAACCAATGTTTTATTGGGGACTGATCTGGGGCGATTAGTTGCACAATTTCTCCCTGATGATCCTCCCGAATCCAAAAAGTCATGTGATACAAATGTTGTTGATCAGTCATGTGATGCAAATGTTGTTAAATCATGTGATGCAAATGTTGTTGATAAGTCATGCGACCCGAATGCGGATACCCAGAACGTAATTACAAATGTTGTGCATGGTAATAAAGTGGAGATTTGTACAGGGGAACTCTGTGCGAGGTACTGAAGTAAAGGGAGGCGACTGAAGATAAGTGTGGCATAGTTTTAACACAATCTCATAGTGGTGATAACTGTAACTGTTTAATTTCATTAGGGATTTGTTGTCTGTGTTTGTCTGGGGTACTGTGAAAAAGCAAAAAAAAAAAAAGTGTGTCTAGTGATTTAGTCAGTAGTATTAGCCACACCTGTTTCTAGAAGCTTCTAGCAGCTTCTAGTAGTCCTTGTAGAACTATATAAACCAGCCAGAGCTAGCGAGGTGCTGAGAGTGCGAGGTACTGAAGTAAAGGGAGGCGACTGAAGATAAGTGTGGCATAGTTTTAACACAATCTCATAGTGGTGATAACTGTAACTGTTTAATTTCATTAGGGATTTGTTGTCTGTGTTTGTCTGGGGTACTGTGAAAAAGCAAAAAAAAAAAAAAAGTGTGTCTAGTGATTTAGTCAGTAGTATTAGCCACACCTGTTTCTAGAAGCCTCTAGCAGCTTCTAGTAGTCCTTGTAGAACTATATAAACCAGCCAGAGCTAGCGAGGTGCTGAGAGTGCGAGGTACTGAAGTAAAGGGAGGCGACTGAAGATAAGTGTGGCATAGTTTTAACACAATCTCATAGTGGTGATAACTGTAGCTGTTTAAGAAGAGAAGAGTCGCCGTAAGCTGATCGATTGCTGGGACTTGCCGGGTCTCGCTGTTTGAGGACTTTCGCCTGTCATACGCTACATCAGCATTATGGAAGAGAAGAAAATCCACATGGTCACCTGCAACACATGCTACATGTTTACGGATCTGCCGCACAAGAAATTCAACTTCACCTGTCAAAAGTGCAAACTTGTTGCCCTCTTAGAGGAAAAGGTGCGGGGACTGGAAGAAAGAATAGCAACTTTGAAGCTAATTAAAGAACATGAGGACTTCTTGGACGAGGCAGAAGCAACAATTCAGGATATGGAAAGTGAGAAAAGCTTCAGAACACATACAGAGGCTGAAAAGTGGACACATGTGACCAAAAGAAGCCAGCGGATCAAGTGGTCGGCACCACCCACACAGCTTAGCAACCAATATGAAGCCCTCATGCTGGAGAATGAAAATGGCACAGCTCAGGATGATACCGTCTCTACAGGAGAAGACACAGTATCATCAAAAGAAGTTACTTTGTCAACAAAAGCAGAAACAAAAGACACTCAAAAGCACTCAGGAGCAACAAGCAGTGCGTCCAGAAAGAAAAGAAGAGTGGTAGTTATGGGCGACTCACTACTAAGAGGCACGGAGGCAACTATCTGCAGGCCGGACATAACCGCACGAGAAGTATGCTGCCTCCCTGGAGCAAAAATCAAGGACGTGGCCAACAGGATACCAACTATCCTCGGATCCAAGGACGAATACCCGTTCCTATTGATACATGTAGGAACAAACGACACGGCAAGAAATGATCTGCCAACTATTTGTGAAGACTTTGAAATTCTGGGGAAGAAAATAAAGGAACGGAACGTACAGGTTGTTTTCTCATCAATCCTCCCAGTCGATGGCCATGGTGTCAGAAGATGGAATAGGATACTAGATTTGAACAACTGGCTACGACGGTGGTGCAGGCAGCAAGGATTTGGATTCTTAGACCATGGAGTGAATTACCTCTACGATGGACTTCTCGCAAGAGACGGGATACACCTCACAAAACCTGGGAAACACACGTTCGCCAGAAGGCTTGCCACACTCATCAGGAGGGCTTTAAACTAGAAGAAGAGGGGATGGGAGAAAAAACAGCAGACAAGAACATGCAGCAGAAGGACAAACTAATCAAGGATACTAGATGCCGTAAAGAGGACCCAAGACAGGGTACTAAGAAGGAAGCTGAGAAAAGGGGAGCAAAACTTCTTTCCTGCATGCTGACCAATGCAAGAAGCCTGACCAATAAGATGGAGGAACTGGAGCTGGTAATGTATGAGGAGAAATACGACATAGTAGGAATAACTGAGACATGGTTAGATGATAGTTATGACTGGGCGGCTAACCTGCAAGGATATGAATTGTTTAGGAGGGATCGTAAAAAAAGGAAAGGGGGTGGAGTCTGTCTATATATAAAGTCCAGTTTAAAGCCCAGACTAAGAGAAGATATTCAAGAGGGAAATGAAGAGGTGGAATCTCTATGGGTGGAGATACAAGGAGGGAAAACTAATAAAATACTCATAGGGGTTTGTTATAAGCCACCAAATATAACAGAAACCACTGAAAATGTATTATTGAAACAAATAGACAAAGCAGCAAATCACAATGAGGTGATTATTATGGGGGACTTCAATTACCCCGATATAGACTGGGAAACTGAAACCTGTGTATCTCAGAAAGGAAACCGGTTTCTGTCAGTAACTAAGGATAATTATCTGTCCCAACTTGTGCCGGGCCCAACTAGAGGGGCAGCCCTTCTGGACTTAATTTTAAGCAACAGGCCAGATAGAATAACAGACATACGAGTGGATGGGCACCTAGGGAATAGTGACCACAATATAATACAATTCCACTTGTCCTTTAGTAAGGTGCCTTGGAGGGGGGTTACAAAAACGCTGAATTTCAGGAAAGCAAAGTTTGATCAACTTAGAGAAGACCTTCGCCAAATTGATTGGGACAATGTCCTCAAAAATGGGAGCACAGAAAATAAGTGGGAAATTTTTAAATCGGTATTAAACACCCACTGCGAGCTAGCCATACCATACAGAAATAAAAGGGCTAGGAACAGGAGAAAACCAATGTGGCTTAATAAGGATGTAAAAGGGGCAATGAATAATAAGAAAAAGGCATTTAAAAAGCTAAAACAAGAAGGCAGCGAGGAAGCATTAAAAATATATAGAGAAAAAAATAAAATGTGTAAAAAACAAATATATTTAGCAAAAGTAGAAACTGAGAGACTCATTGCTAAGGAAAGCAAAACAAATCCCAAACTATTCTTTAATTATATAAACAGAAAAAAGATTAAAATTGATGGTGTTGGCCCTTTAAAGAATAATGAGGGTAAAATCATAGAAAGCGATGTGGGAAAAGCAAATGTTTTAAATACTTTTTTCTCAACTGTGTTCACACAGGAAAAGCATATGCCAGGGGAAATGCAGAGTGATCATGTAAATGCCCCATTAAGTATGACCTGCCTAACCCAGGAAGAAGTGCAGAACCGACTTAGTAACATTAAAATTGACAAATCACCAGGCCCTGATGGCATTCACCCTCGGGTATTAAGGGAGTTAAGTAATGTGATAGACAGGCCTCTATTCCTTTTATTTAAAGACTCTATAGAAACTGGGTCTGTTCCACTGGATTGGCGGCTAGCAAATGTGGTACCAATATTCAAAAAAGGGTGCAAAAGGGAACCTGGAAACTATAGGCCGGTAAGCTTAACATCTGTTGTGGGTAAAATGTTTGAAGGGTTTTTAAGGGATACTATTATGGAATGTCTCAATGTTAATAACTGTTTAACTCCATATCAACATGGATTTATGAAGGATCGCTCCTGTCAAACTAACCTGATCAGCTTCTATGAGGATGTAAGCTCTCACATGGACCGAGGAGAATCATTGGATGTCATTTATCTCGACTTCGGTAAAGCATTTGACACTGTCCCACATAAAAGACTGCTAAGTAAAATGAGAAAGCTTGGGCTCGGGGAAAATGTGTGTAGATGGGTAGGTAGCTGGCTTAGTGGTAGAAAACAAAGAGTGGTTATTAATGGTGCATACTCAGATTGGGCCAGGGTTACTAGTGGGGTGCCACAGGGGTCTGTATTGGGCCCCCTACTATTTAATATATTTATTAATGATCTGGTGGATGGTTTACAGAGTAAAATATCAGTATTTGCAGATGATACAAAACTATGTAAGGTAGTTAACACAAAGGAGGACAGTTTGCAACTACAGATGGACTTGAGTAAATTGGAGAATTGGGCTGAAAAATGGCAAATGAGGTTTAACACAGATAAGTGTAAGGTTATGCACATGGGAAGGAGAAACAGATGCTACGATTACTTACTAAATGGGAAACTGCTGGGGAAATCAGACATGGAAAAAGACTTAGGCATCTTAGTGAATAAGAATCTAAATTGGAGTGCCCAGTGTCAGGCAGCAGCCACCAAAGCAAATAGGGTGATGGGATGCATTAGAAGAGGTCTGGGGGCACGAGATGAAAACATCATTCTCCCTCTGTACAAATCACTAGTCAGACCACACTTGGAGTATTGTGTGCAATTTTGGGCGCCGGTGCTGAAGAAAGACATTACTGAACTTGAAAGGGTTCAGAGGCGGGCTACTAAAATAATAAATGGAATGGGTGCATTACAATACACGGAAAGGTTATCAAAATTAGGTCTATTTACTCTAGAAAAGAGAAGACTTAGGGGAGACCTAATAAATATGTACAAATATATCAGAGGGCCATATAGAGATCTCTCCCATGATCTGTTTGTACCAAGGACTATGACAAGAACAAGGGGGCATTCTTTTCGATTGGAGGAAAGAAAATTCCTACATCAGCATAGAAGAGGGTTCTTCACGGTAAGAGCAGTGAGGCTCTGGAACTCTCTTCCTGAGGAAGTGGTGATGGCCAACTCACTGAATGAATTTAAGAGAGGAATGGATGCATTTCTTGTTAGCAAAAGTATAGAAGGTTATAAATAGCATAATCTTACAGGTAGATAGAAGAGCGACCAAGATTATTAGAGGAATGGGTGGGCTGCAATACCAAGACAGGTTATTAAACTTGGGGTTAGTTAGTTAGGAAAAACAAAGGCTTAGGGGGATCTAATCACAATGTATAAATATATGAGGGGACAGTACAGAGACCTTTCCAAAGATCTCTTTACACCTAGGCCTGCGACTGGAACACGGGGGCATCCGCTACGTCTTGAGGAAAGAATGTTTAATCATAATCACAGATGAGGACTCTTTACTGTACGAGCAGTGAGACTATGGAGCTCTCTGCCGTATGATGTTGTATTGAGGGATTCACAAGTAAAATTTAAGCAGAGCCTGATCGCATTAATTGAAAAATATAATATTACCAGTTATGTATATTGGATTTTATGACAGGGTGTTGATCCAGGGAACTAGTCTGATTGCCGTATGTGGAGTCAGGAAGGAATTTTTTTCCCCATTGGAGCTTATTTGACACATTGGGGTTTTTTTGCCTTCCTCTGGATCAACATGTTAGGCTACGGGTTGAACTAGATGGACTTAGAGTCTCCCTTCAACCTTAAAAACTGTGAAACTGTGAAACTGTGAAACTCAGCCATGCCACGCGGCAGGGTGACGTGGCTGAGGACGACCCCAAGGTAGCAAGTGTCTGTACCGACAGAGATGGAGGCAGACATGAGAACCACGAGGACAGTGGTCAAGTGCAGCTGAGCAGTGTCACAGCGGACAGTGACACAGCCAGTAGTACCTGTCAGGCTGATGGGGAAGAGTGGTTATTCCCCGGGGAGACAGCCTTCATCGGTGCTGTTACCCGCAGTCAGAGTGCCCAGAACGCAAATGAAACCTTGCCTGCTGGCACCTCTTCACCCAGAGGGATAACGGAACTGGTTACGGACCCAGAGCAGGTCCCAGAGGGTCCTGGTGAGGTTGGAACCTTAACGTCACTTTTGGCTGCTTCTAGCCAAGAGTTTCAGGTGGACACAGGGAGTCATTCCCCAGTTCGTCAACCCCCATACCGTGTCTCCCTAGAGGTACAAAAGGACATAAAAAGGGAGATCGATGAAATGCTAGTCCTGGGAGTGATCCAGAGGTCCAAAAGTGCATGGGCCTCGCCTGTAGTCTTGGTTCCCAAAAAGGACCGGACAACCCGGTTTTGTGTGGACTACAGGAGGCTAAATGCAATCACAGCACCCGATGCGTACCCAATGCCACGCATCGACGAGTTACTGGATTGCTTAGCCGGGGCCCAGTACCTGACCATCATGGACCTGAGTCGAGGGTACTGGCAGATTCCTATGTCCAAGGAAGCACAGGAAAGGTCCGCCTTCATCACCCCATTCGGGCTGTATGAATCCCTTGTCATGCCCTTTGGCATGAGAAATGCTCCTGCCACTTTCCAGCGATTGGTCGACCAGCTGCTCGAGGGACTAGGAGGGTTTGCAGTAGCTTACCTGGATGACATTGCCATCTTTAGTCCCACTTGGGAGGAACACCTGGGGCACCTGGAACAGGTGCTCAGGCGGATCCAAAGCGCTGGTCTGACTATAAAGCCAGGGAAGTGTCAGATCGGCATGACTGAGGTACAGTACCTTGGACACAGAGTGGGTGGCGGGACCCTGAAACCAGAGCCAGGGAAGGTTGATGCCATCACCTCCTGGCCTACCCCCAAGTCAAAGAAGCAGGTGATGTCCTTCTTGGGTACGGCAGGGTACTATAGGAAGTTCGTTCCTAACTATAGTGCTCTTGCTAAGCCGTTGACGGACCTCACCAAAAAGAAGCTACCGCAAGTAGTCACCTGGACAGATGACTGTGAACGGTCCTTCAGGGCACTAAAAGCTGCCCTCGCCAGTTCCCCAATCCTACAAGCTCCGGACTTCACCCGACGGTTCATAGTTCAGACAGATGCCAGTGCGTTTGGCCTTGGTGCAGTACTCAGCCAGGTAAATGGGAAGGGAGAAGAGCATCCGGTGATGTTTCTCAGCCGCAAGCTCTTATCCCGGGAAGTGGCCTACGCCACTGTGGAGAAGGAGTGCCTCTCTATAGTGTGGGCCCTGCGGAAACTGCAGCCCTACCTATATGGACGCAACTTCACCATAGTGACAGACCACAACCCTCTCAGCTGGCTACATCGGGTGGCCGGCGACAATGGTAAGCTACTGCGGTGGAGCTTGGCACTACAGCAGTATGACTTTACCATTCAACACAGGAAGGGTGTTGAGCATGGCAACGCTGATGGGCTGTCCCGGCAGGGGGATGCCAGCGAGGTAGGCTTAGGAGACGATTGGCAAATCAATCTCCCATGCTACCTCAAAAAGGGGGAGGTGTCATGTAGAGCTGTTGAAAGGACTTCATCCCCCTCTTCTTCACCAGCCACAGGTCGTCATGGCGATTATCTGATTGGCCTGGAAGCTTAAGGTATTTATGACTTTGGGTGATGGTAGAACCAAAGCCAAAAGCTGCAGAGAAAGACAATTCTTTGTAATATTGGCGGGAAAACTCCCAAAGCAGGTTTTGAAGTGCGACTTTAATGCTAGAAAGATGAAAAACACATTGCCAGAATCCCTGCGTCGTGCGGAACCCAGCGCACCGTCTCACCTGACGAGGAGATCGACGGAATCACGACAAATTAGTATTGGCCAGTAAAATTGTGCTAGAGGCGTTGTGTTTGGTATCAATGTAACTGTAAAATCGAGATATTAAATATGACGCTAATATCTTTCACCTGTGTGACCCAGGGGCAAAGATATGAAAAACCCTAGAATTATGGAACTTTGTGACCATCTCAAGCCCAGCCCACAAGTGACTGTAAAATGATGTCACAGGCAAGGGGGGCTAGCAAGAGCATAAGAGACAGTTCCTGTCTTGGGGGCTCAGTCAGCACGAGGAGGGCATCATGAAGGGTGATGCTGGCCGATTCTAACATCTCTTGGAGTTCCCTCCTACTCCCTAAGCAGACGTCACTTCTATGGCACAAGCTTAGTAAGTTTCACGTTTATACCTTTTATTTTATGTAACTGTTATGCCGTAATGTGTATTGTTCCCTTTTGTAAATTCCTGTATATTCTTTAAACACTGCCTATTTTCGGATTAAATATATAAAAATTTAAGAGTTTCTTTCCTTATGCTTTATATACGAATCCAAAACCCCGAAGGGCCTTATGCTATCTGAAACGGGTCCCCAGCTACCTGTAGAAAGTCTGGGTGGTGGCAGCGTAATTGTTATTGCATAGAATTATTGGAGTGCTATCATTAAGGGTACCGAGGTATATAAATATTCCATTAGCAGGAATTGGGGATATATACATTTACCCTTGCTGTGAGACCTCCAATATTTGGCATTATCAGCTCAGCAGCCTCATCTTATGCATTGTCCTGCAGTACCAAAAGTGGCCTGCAGACAAGGGGGGCGCTAGAAAGTAGTCGTGTGTAACAAATCAGTGAACAGCTGCGGATTTCTGAGTGACTTCCCCGCCTGTTCGTGACAGACACTACTCCTATGTACAAGAATATAACTACTATAATACCGCCCCTATATACAAGAATATAGCTACTATAATACTGCCACTATGTACAACAGTATAACTACTATAATACTTCTCCTATGTACAAGAATATAACTACTATAATACTGCCCCTATGTACAAGAATATAACTACTATAGTACTGCTCCTATGTACAAGAATATAAGTACTATAATACTGATCCTATGTACAAAAATATAACTACTATAATACTGCTTCTATGTACAAGAATATAACTACTATAATACTGCCCCTATGTACAAGAATATAACTACTATAATACTGCTCCTATGTACAAGAATATAAGTACTATAATACTGATCCTATGTACAAAAATATAACTACTATAATACTGCTTCTATGTACAAGAATATAACTACTATAATACTTCTCCTATGTACAAGAATATAACTACTATAATACTGCCCCTATGTACAAGAATATAACTACTATAATACTGCTCCTATGTACAAGAATATAAGTACTATAATACTGATCCTATGTACAAAAATATAACTACTATAATACTGCTTCTATGTACAAGAAAATAACTGCTATAATACTGCTCCTATGTACAAGAATATAACTACTATAATACTGCCCCTATGTACAAAAATATAACTACAATAATACTGCTTCTATGTACAAGAATATAACTACTATAATACTGCCCCTATGTACAAAAATATAACTACTATAATACTGCTTCTATGTACAAGACTATAACTACTATAATACTGCTCCTATGTACAAGAATATAACTACTATAATACTGCCCCTATGTACAAAAATATAACTACTATAATACTGCTTCTATGTACAAGAATATAACTACTATAACACTGCCCCTATGTACAAGAATATAACTGCTATAATACTGCCCCTATATACAAGAATATAACTACTATAGTACTGCCCCCTATGTACAAGAATATAACTACTACAATACTGCTCCTATGTACAAGAATATAACTACAATAATACTGCCCCTATGTACAAGAATATAACTACTATAATACTGCTCCTATGTACAAGAATATAACTACTATAACACTGCCCCTATGTACAAGAATATAACTACAATAATACTGCTCCTATGTACAAGAATATAACTACTATAATACTGCCCCTTTGTACAAGAATATATCTACTATAATACTGCCGCTATGTACAAGAATATAACTACTATAATACTGCCACTATGTACAAGAATATAACTACTATAATACTGCCACTATGTACAAGAGTATAACTACTATAATACTGCTCCTATGTACAAGAATATAACTACAATAATACTGCCCCTATGTACAAGAATATAACTACTATAATACTGCTCCTATGTACAAGAATATAACTACTATAATACTGCCCCTATGTACAAGAATATATCTACTATAATACTACCTCTATGTACAGGAATATAACTACTATAATACTGCCCCTATGTACAGGAATATAGCTACTATAATATTGCCAGTATGTACAAGAATATAACTACTATAATACTGCTCCTATGTACAAGAATATAACTACTATAATACTGCCCCTTTGTACAAGAATATATCTACTATAATACTGCCTCCTATGTACAAGAATATATCTACTATAATACTGCCACTATGTACAAGTGTATAACTACTATAATACTTCTCCTATGTACAAGAATATAACTACTATAATACTGCCCCTATGTACAAGACTATAACTACTATAATACTGCTCCTATGTACAAGAATATAACTACTATAATACTGCCCCTATGTACAAGACTATAACTACTATAATACTGATCCTATGTACAAAAATATAACTACTATAATACTGCTTCTATGTACAAGAATATAACTACTATAATACTGCTCCTATGTACAAGAATATAACTACTATAATACTGATCCTATGTACAAAAATATAACTACTATAAAACTGCTTCTATGTACAAGAAAATAACTGCTATAATACTGCTCCTATGTACAAGAATATAACTACTATAATACTGCCCCTATGTACAAAAATATAACTACTATAATACTGCTTCTATGTACAAGAATATAACTACTATAATACTGCTCCTATGTACAAGAATATAACTACTATAATACTGCCCCTATGTACAAAAATATAACTACTATAATACTGCTTCTATGTACAAGAATATAACTACTATAACACTGCCCCTATGTACAAGAATATAACTGCTATAATACTGCCCCTATATACAAGAATATAACTACTATAGTACTGCCCCCTATGTACAAGAATATAACTACTACAATACTGCTCCTATGTACAAGAATATAACTACAATAATACTGCCCCTATGTACAAGAATATAACTACTATAATACTGCTCCTATGTACAAGAATATAACTACTATAACACTGGCCCTATGTACAAGAATATAACTACAATAATACTGCTCCTATGTACAAGAATATAACTACTATAATACTGCCCCTTTGTACAAGAATATATCTACTATAATACTGCCGCTATGTACAAGAATATAACTACTATAATACTGCCACTATGTACAAGAATATAACTACTATAATACTGCCCCTATGTACAAGAATATAACTACTATAATACTGCTCCTATGAACAAAAATATAACTACTATAATACTGCCCCTATGTACAAGAATATATCTACTATAATACTACCTCTATGTACAGGAATATAACTACTATAATACTGCCCCTATGTACAGGAATATAACTACTATAATACTGCCACTATGTACAAGAGTATAACTACTATAATACTGCTCCTATGTACAAGAATATAACTACAATAATACTGCCCCTATGTACAAGAATATAACTACTATAATACTGCTCCTATGTACAAGAATATAACTACTATAATACTGCCCCTATGTACAAGAATATATCTACTATAATACTACCTCTATGTACAGGAATATAACTACTATAATACTGCCCCTATGTACAGGAATATAACTACTATAATATTGCCAGTATGTACAAGAATATAACTACTGTAATACTGCTCCTACGTACAAGAATATAACTACTATAATACTGCCCCTTTGTACAAGAATATATCTACTATAATACTGCCTCCTATGTACAAGAATATATCTACTATAATACTGCCACTATGTACAAGTGTATAACTACTATAATACTTCTCCTATGTACAAGAATATAACTACTATAATACTGCCCCTATGTACAAGACTATAACTACTATAATACTGCCCCTATGTACAGGAATATAACTACTATAATACTGCCACTATGTACAAGAGTATAACTACTATAATACTGCTCCTATGTACAAGAATATAACTACAATAATACTGCCCCTATGTACAAGAATATAACTACTATAATACTGCTCCTATGTACAAGAATATAACTACTATAATACTGCCCCTATGTACAAGAATATATCTACTATAATACTACCTCTATGTACAGGAATATAACTACTATAATACTGCCCCTATGTACAGGAATATAACTACTATAATATTGCCAGTATGTACAAGAATATAACTACTGTAATACTGCTCCTACGTACAAGAATATAACTACTATAATACTGCCCCTTTGTACAAGAATATATCTACTATAATACTGCTCCTATGTACAAGAATATAACTACTATAATACTGCCCCCTATGTACAAGAATATAACTACTATAATACTGCCACTACGTACAAGAATATAACTACTATAATACTGCCCCTATGTACAAGAATATAACTACTATAATACCGCCCCTATATACAAGAATATAGCTACTATAATACTGCCACTATGTACAACAGTATAACTACTATAATACTTCTCCTATGTACAAGAATATAACTACTATAATACTGCCCCTATGTACAAGAATATAACTACTATAGTACTGCTCCTATGTACAAGAATATAAGTACTATAATACTGATCCTATGTACAAAAATATAACTACTATAATACTGCTTCTATGTACAAGAATATAACTACTATAATACTGCCCCTATGTACAAGAATATAACTACTATAATACTGCTCCTATGTACAAGAATATAAGTACTATAATACTGATCCTATGTACAAAAATATAACTACTATAATACTGCTTCTATGTACAAGAATATAACTTCTATAATACTTCTCCTATGTACAAGAATATAACTACTATAATACTGCCCCTATGTACAAGAATATAACTACTATAATACTGCTCCTATGTACAAGAATATAAGTACTATAATACTGATCCTATGTACAAAAATATAACTACTATAATACTGCTTCTATGTACAAGAAAATAACTGCTATAATACTGCTCCTATGTACAAGAATATAACTACTATAATACTGCCCCTATGTACAAAAATATAACTACAATAATACTGCTTCTATGTACAAGAATATAACTACTATAATACTGCCCCTATGTACAAAAATATAACTACTATAATACTGCTTCTATGTACAAGACTATAACTACTATAATACTGCTCCTATGTACAAGAATATAACTACTATAATACTGCCCCTATGTACAAAAATATAACTACTATAATACTGCTTCTATGTACAAGAATATAACTACTATAACACTGCCCCTATGTACAAGAATATAACTGCTATAATACTGCCCCTATATACAAGAATATAACTACTATAGTACTGCCCCCTATGTACAAGAATATAACTACTACAATACTGCTCCTATGTACAAGAATATAACTACAATAATACTGCCCCTATGTACAAGAATATAACTACTATAATACTGCTCCTATGTACAAGAATATAACTACTATAACACTGCCCCTATGTACAAGAATATAACTACAATAATACTGCTCCTATGTACAAGAATATAACTACTATAATACTGCCCCTTTGTACAAGAATATATCTACTATAATACTGCCGCTATGTACAAGAATATAACTACTATAATACTGCCACTATGTACAAGAATATAACTACTATAATACTGCCACTATGTACAAGAGTATAACTACTATAATACTGCTCCTATGTACAAGAATATAACTACAATAATACTGCCCCTATGTACAAGAATATAACTACTATAATACTGCTCCTATGTACAAGAATATAACTACTATAATACTGCCCCTATGTACAAGAATATATCTACTATAATACTACCTCTATGTACAGGAATATAACTACTATAATACTGCCCCTATGTACAGGAATATAGCTACTATAATATTGCCAGTATGTACAAGAATATAACTACTATAATACTGCTCCTATGTACAAGAATATAACTACTATAATACTGCCCCTTTGTACAAGAATATATCTACTATAATACTGCCTCCTATGTACAAGAATATATCTACTATAATACTGCCACTATGTACAAGTGTATAACTACTATAATACTGCCCCTATGTACAAGACTATATCTACTATAATACTGCCACTATGTACAAGTGTATAACTACTATAATACTGCCCCTATGTACAAGACTATAACTACTATAATACTGCCCCTATGTACAAGAATATAACTACTATAATACTGCCCCTATGTACAAGACTATAACTACTATAATACTGCTCCTATGTACAAGAATATAACTACTATAATACTGCCCCTATGTACAAGACTATAACTACTATAATACTGATCCTATGTACAAAAATATAACTACTATAATACTGCTTCTATGTACAAGAATATAACTACTATAATACTGCTCCTATGTACAAGAATATAACTACTATAATACTGATCCTATGTACAAAAATATAACTACTATAAAACTGCTTCTATGTACAAGAAAATAACTGCTATAATACTGCTCCTATGTACAAGAATATAACTACTATAATACTGCCCCTATGTACAAAAATATAACTACAATAATACTGCTTCTATGTACAAGAATATAACTACTATAATACTGCCCCTATGTACAAAAATATAACTACTATAATACTGCTTCTATGTACAAGAATATAACTACTATAATACTGCTCCTATGTACAAGAATATAACTACTATAATACTGCCCCTATGTACAAAAATATAACTACTATAATACTGCTTCTATGTACAAGAATATAACTACTATAACACTGCCCCTATGTACAAGAATATAACTGCTATAATACTGCCCCTATATACAAGAATATAACTACTACAATACTGCTCCTATGTACAAGAATATAACTACAATAATACTGCCCCTATGTACAAGAATATAACTACTATAATACTGCTCCTATGTACAAGAATATAACTACTATAACACTGGCCCTATGTACAAGAATATAACTACAATAATACTGCTCCTATGTACAAGAATATAGCTACTATAATACTGCCCCTTTGTACAAGAATATATCTACTATAATACTGCCGCTATGTACAAGAATATAACTACTATAATACTGCCACTATGTACAAGAATATAACTACTATAATACTGCCCCTATGTACAAGAATATAACTACTATAATACTGCTCCTATGAACAAAAATATAACTACTATAATACTGCCCCTATGTACAAGAATATATCTACTATAATACTACCTCTATGTACAGGAATATAACTACTATAATACTGCCCCTATGTACAGGAATATAACTACTACAATACTGCCACTATGTACAAGAGTATAACTACTATAATACTGCTCCTATGTACAAGAATATAACTACAATAATACTGCCCCTATGTACAAGAATATAACTACTATAATACTGCTCCTATGTACAAGAATATTACTACTATAATACTGCCCCTATGTACAAGAATATATCTACTATAATACTACCTCTATGTACAGGAATATAACTACTATAATACTGCCCCTATGTACAGGAATATAACTACTATAATATTGCCAGTATGTACAAGAATATAACTACTGTAATACTGCTCCTACGTACAAGAATATAACTACTATAATACTGCCCCTTTGTACAAGAATATATCTACTATAATACTGCCTCCTATGTACAAGAATATATCTACTATAATACTGCCACTATGTACAAGTGTATAACTACTATAATACTTCTCCTATGTACAAGAATATAACTACTATAATACTGCCCCTATGTACAAGACTATAACTACTATAATACTGCTCCTATGTACAAGAATATAACTACTATAATACGGATCCTATGTACAAAAATATAACTACTATAATACTGCTCCCTATGTACAAGAATATAACTACTATAATACTGCTTCTATGTACAAGAATATAACTACTATAATACTACCACTATGTACACGAGTATAACTACTATAATACTGCCACTATGTACAAGAATATAACTACTATAATACTTCACCTATGTACAAAAATATAACTACTATAATACTGCTTCTATGTACAAGAATATAACTACTATACCACTGCCACTATGTACAAGAGTATAACTACTATAATACTGCCCCTATGTACAAGAATATAACTACTATAATACTTCACCTATGTACAAGAATATATCTACTATAATACTGCTCTCTATGTACAAGAATATAACTACTATAATACTGCCCCTATGTACAAAAATATAACTACTATAATACTGCTTCTATGTACAAGAATATAACTACTATAACACTGCCCCTATGTACAAGAATACAACTGCTATAATACTGCCCCTATATACAAGAATATAACTACTATAATACTGCCCCTATGTACAAGAATATAACTACTATAATACTGCTCCTATGTACAATAATACAACTACAATAATACTGCCCCTATGTACAAGAATATAACTACTATAATACTGCTCCTATGTACAAGAATATAACTACTATAATACTGACCCTATGTACAAGAATATATCTACTATAATACTACCTCTATGTACAGGAATATAACTTCTATAATACTGCCACTATGTACAAGAGTATAACTACTATAATACTTCTCCTATGTACAAGAATATAACTACTATAATGCTGCTCCTATGTACAAGAATATAACTACTATAATACTGCCCCTATGTACAGGAATATAACTAATATAATATTGCCAGTATGTACAAGAATATAACTACTATAATACTGCCTCCTATGTACAAGAATATGACTACTATAATACTGCCCCCTATGTACAAAAATATAACTACTATAATACTGCCCCTATGTACAGGAATATATCTAATATAATATTGCCAGTATGTACAAGAATATAACTACTATAATACTGCCCCCTATGTACAAGAATATAACTACTATAATACTGCCCCTATGTACAGGAATATAACTAATATAATATTGCCAGTATGTACAAGAATATAACTACTATAATACTGCCTCCTATGTACAAGAATATGACTACTATAATACTGCCCCTATGTACAAGAATATAACTACTATAATACTGCCCTCTATGTACAAGAGTATAACTACTATAATACTTCTCCTATGTACAAGAATATAACTACTATAATACTGCTCCTATGTACAAGAATATAACTACAATAATACTGCCCCTATGTGCAAGAATATAACTACTATAATACTGCTGCTATGTACAAGAATATAACTACTATAATACTGCCCCTATGTACAAGAATATATCTACTATAATACTGCTCTCTATGTACAAGAATATAACTACTATAATACTGCCTCCTACAGTTAGGTCCAGAAATATTTGGACAGTGACACAATTTTCGCGAGTTGGGCTCTGCATGCCACCACATTGGATTTGAAATGAAACCTCTACAACAGAATTCAAGTGCAGATTGCAACATTTAATTTGAAGGTTTGAACAAAAATATCTGATAGAAATTGTAGGAATTGTACACATTTCTTTACAAACACTCCACATTTTAGGAGGTCAAAAGTAATTGGACAAATAAACCAAACCCAAACAAAATATTTTTATTTTCAATATTTTGTAGCGAATCCTTTGGAGGCAATCACTGCCTTAAGTCTGGAACCCATGGACATCACCAAACGCTGGGTTTCCTCCTTCTTAATGCTTTGCCAGGCCTTTACAGCCGCAGCCTTCAGGTCTTGCTTGTTTGTGGGTCTTTCCGTCTTAAGTCTGGATTTGAGCAAGTGAAATGCATGCTCAATTGGGTTAAGATCTGGTGATTGACTTGGCCATTGCAGAATGTTCCACTTTTTTGCACTCATGAACTCCTGGGTAGCTTTGGCTGTATGCTTGGGGTCATTGTCCATCTGTACTATGAAGCGCCGTCCGATCAACTTTGCGGCATTTGGCTGAATCTGGGCTACACTTCAGAATTCATCCGGCTACTCTTGTCTGCTGTTATGTCATCAATAAACACAAGTGACCCAGTGCCATTGAAAGCCATGCATGCCCATGCCATCACGTTGCCTCCACCATGTTTTACAGAGGATGTGGTGTGCCTTGGATCATGTGCCGTTCCCTTTCTTCTCCAAACTTTTTTCTTCCCATCATTCTGGTACAGGTTGATCTTTGTCTCATCTGTCCATAGAATACTTTTCCAGAACTGAGCTGGCTTCATGAGGTGTTTTTCAGCAAATTTAACTCTGGCCTGTCTATTTTTGGAATTGATGAATGGTTTGCATCTAGATGTGAACCCTTTGTATTTACTTTCATGGAGTCTTCTCTTTACTGTTGACTTAGAGACAGATACACCTACTTCACTGAGAGTGTTCTGGACTTCAGTTGATGTTGTGAACGGGTTCTTCTTCACCAAAGAAAGTATGCGGCGATCATCCACCACTGTTGTCATCCGTGGACGCCCAGGCCTTTTTGAGTTCCCAAGCTCACCAGTCAATTCCTTTTTTCTCAGAATGTACCCGACTGTTGATTTTGCTACTCCAAGCATGTCTGCTATCTCTCTGATGGATTTTTTCTTTTTTTTCAGCCTCAGGATGTTCTGCTTCACCTCAATTGAGAGTTCCTTAGACCGCATGTTGTCTGGTCACAGCAACAGCTTCCAAATGCAAAACCACACACCTGTAATCAACCCCAAACCTTTTAACTACTTCATTGATTACAGGTTAACGAGGGAGACGCCTTCAGAGTTAATTGCAGCCCTTAGAGTCCCTTGTCCAATTACTTTTGGTCCCTTGAAAAAGAGGAGGCTATGCATTACAGAGCTATGATTCCTAAACCCTTTCTCCGATTTGGATGTGAAAACTCTCATATTGCAGCTGGTAGTGTGCACTTTCAGCCCATATTATATATATAATTGTATTTCTGAACATGTTTTTGTAAACAGCTAAAATAACAAAACTTGTGTCACTGTCCAAATATTTCTGGACCTAACTGTATATATATATATATTTATTTATAAATATATATATCTATAAAAATAAATGTATAAACATTACCTTTCTTATCTTTTTTGTTGCTTTGCACCTGCACATTTATTTCACCCTTTTAGGAGGCTCCGGCCAACTTTGTATTTTGCTTTAGGCGCGAGCTGAAACTTTACGCATTAGTGATGGAAAATCAAGTGGATTTGCTTGTCATCGGGATGATGTGCTTATAGAAATCACACTTTACTGAAGATGAAAGACATTTTACATAAGGACACATACATTGTCAGCGATCGATACGCTGAGTTATGGTACATCATTGTGAGATGGGCGCTCATCCACAGCCGGCGGATGTAATGCATTTCATGGCGGTGAATCATCCTCCCATTGCTTCATGGGATTCTCTGCAGCTGTTCTGCCCTCGTGCCAGGATCATGAGGGCAGCGGTGTCACAGCAGAAGCCGGAGGGCATGAGATCAGTATTGTGTTACATGTTACTTTTCTTTATTGAAGAGGCTGATGTGCTGCATAGTTTCTTTGTTTTTACAGTTGCATGTTTTTTATTTTTTTTTTCACCCCTTCAGGATCAGACAAAATCTTAAAAGGAGGTGGTCCGATACCTAGAATGCCCTTTATATATATTAATCTTTAACCCCCTAACTGCTTAATTATAAAATTCCCTACCATTCCCCCAATTCTACTATTCCCCATATCTGTTTGCTTCCTTGTGACATTTCGTTTGGGGGGTATCAAATGGGGTGGCACAGAAGGCTGGCCTTGCAGTCATTTCTCTGCCGCTTATATCACCCCCATACCTAATATAGGATGTCATCAGGGAATAGTGTTGCGCTCACTTATACAGCTTCTGCACCACCACCCTCTGATGATGCCTTTTTAGGAAGAGTGATGGACAAGTAACCGCATCTTCAGTGGCCACCATTGCCCTTCTTCTAAGCCAGACATCTTCTATGAAATGAGACATCGAAGTAGGGTGAGTGACAGTTGCGCCATCCAACAGCTTAAATCACCGCCCTTAAATGAATCATCATCAGGGGCCTGTGATAGAAGCAGGGTAAGTGACACCATTGCTGCCCCTTGATGGCGAATCGATTGAGCGTGTTAATTGAAGTTATAGGTATCACGGAGTATGTAATAACAGGTCAGGGGTCCCTAGGCTGGCCCTCAGACTTGAGACCCTACGCTGTTCTTTATCTTGGAGATAGGCTTGATGGTATCCAGGTCTGAGCCCCCAGCATGACCCTGACTCCTGTCCGAGCCCTGATCTTACTCCACCTTTCCCCCCCATCCTCAGAGTGGGCTGGAAAACCCCGTAACAAAACCCCACAAAATGACACAGACAAGGAACAGAAACTCATACACACAGCACTCAAGCACAAAGGAGAGACAATACAGTCATATGAAAAAGTTTGGGCACCCCTATTAATGTTAACCTTTTTTCTTTATAACAATTTGGGTTTTTGCAACAGTTATTTCAGTTTCATATATCTAATAACTGATGGTCTGAGTAATATTTCTGGATTCAAATGAGGTTTATTGCACTAACAGAAAATGTGCAATCCGCATTTAAACAAAATTTGACCGGTGCAAAAGTATGGGCACCCTTATCAATTTCTTGATTTGAACACTCCTAACTACTTTTTACTGACTTACTAAAGCACTAAATTGGTTTTGTAACCTCATTGAGCTTTGAACTTCATAGGCAGGTGTATCCAATCATGAGAAAAGGTATTTAAGGTGGCCACTTGCAAGTTGTTCTCCTATTTGAATCTCCTATGAAGAGTGGCATCATGGGCTCCTCAAAACAACTCTCAAATGATCTGAAAACAAAGATTATTCAACATAGTTGTTCAGGGGAACGATACAAAAAGTTGTCTCAGATTTAAACTGTCAGTTTCCACTGTGAGGAACATAGTAAGGAAATGGAAGAACTCAGGTACAGTTCTTGTTAAGCCGAGAAGTGGCAGGCCAAGAAAAATATCAAAAAGGCAGAGAAGAAGAATGGTGAGAACAGTCAAGGACAATCCACAGACCACCTCCAAAGACCTGCAGCTTCATCTTGCTGCAGATGGTGTCAATGTGCATCGGTCAACAATACAGCGCACGTTGCACAAGGAGAAGCTGTATGGGAGAGTGATGTGAAAGAAGTCATTTCTGCAAGCATGCCACAAACAGAGTCGCCTAAGGTATGCAAAAGCAGATTTGGACAAGCCAGTTACATTTTGGAAGAAGGTCCTGTGGACTGATGAAACAAAGATTGAGTTGTTTGGTCATACAAAACGGCGTTATGCATGGAGGCAAAAAACACGGCATTCCAAGAAAAGCACTTGCTACCCACAGTAAAATTTGGTGGAGGTTCCATCATGCTTTGGGGCTGTGTGGCCAATGCCGGCACCGGGAATCTTGTTAAAGTTGAGGGTCGCATGGATTCAACTGAGTATCAGCAGATTCTTGACAATAATGTGCAAGAATCAGTAACGAAGTTGAAGTTACACAGGGGATGGATATTTCAGCAAGACAATGATCCAAAACACCACTCCAAATCTACTCAGCAATTCATGCAGAGGAACAATTACAATGTTCTGGAATGTCCATCCTAGTCCCCAGACCTGAATATCATTGAAAATCTGTGGGATGATGTGAAGCGGCTGTCCATGCTCGGCGACCATCAAACTTAACTGAACTGGAATTGTTTTGTAAACAGGAATGGTCAAATCTACCTTCATCCAGGATCCAGGAACTCATTAAAAGCTACAGGAAGCGACTAGAGGCTGTGATTTTTGCAAAAGGAGGATCTACAAAATATTAATGTCACTTTATGTTGAGGTGCCCATACTTTTGCACCGGTCAAATTTTGTTTAAATGCGGATTGCACATTTTCTGTTAGTACAATAAACCTGATTTCAATCCAGAAATATTACTCAGTCCATCAGTTATTAGATGTATGAAACTGAAATAGCTGTTGCAAAAACCCAAATTGTTATAAAGAAAAAAGGTTAACATTGATAGGGGTGCCCAAACTTTTTCATATGACTGTATGTGTTCAGTGGAGCAACGAAAAGAGAAGAAAGCAACGCATAACAGGGGAACGTTCACACCACTCAATATCGCAACAAAGATCACCATTAACAGGTTCACCAACAAGACCGGTATCGGTAGAGCTTATGCTGAAGCTATAATCGACGCTGAGTAGTAAAATCCAGGATCTTATATAGGAAATAGATGACTTTGATTGGCTTTTGGCAACTTGAGCTCCTAGCAGAGGTCCCCAGGTCAGCAGGAATTAACTCCAGCAGGACTAAGGAACAGAGCACATTAAACAGCCGACGCCCAGCTCTGGCTGAACAACGAGGAGACATCAGGTTGCCTGTCAGGTCTGCAGTGTGAATAGAGCCTGACACCACCGTGACACCTAATGAGTCTGGACCTGAACACGGCATGACAGTAGGGTGGCTCTACTGTTACACACTCTGCTTCTATCACCACTCTCTGAAGCAGAGATTGAGGTGGCAGTCATTGAAGTTGGGATGGCAGGGGATAAAAGTTTGGTAGCGAACAGTTAAAATGCAGGCTTTTGTTGAAAGAAGATGGACATATTGCCCATGTTCCCCCTTAAAGATATCGATATTATTAGGATGTATAATGTGAATTGTGAAATATATTAATAATGTAGAAGTGTACGTTGTTTAACAGTAGGGTTAGAAAGAGTTAATGTTCAGGACTAGCCCAAAGTGGGAGGGGCTTGAGTGAGGGAACAGTGATGGTTTCCTGTCAGGATAGAGCCCAGCGTGCAGTAGTGATGGACCTAAGGTCTGACTAGTGAGCAGAGTCTCATGATGTCCCTGACATGAGAGGAGTCCAAAGCAGAGAATAGCGTGATACCGAGTACTGAGATAAAGAAAGAGTTGAGTGATTGAAAGGAGATGGGTTCTGGGACAGGACACCTGCAACGCTCGTCGCCGGGGATGATGCTCCGGTGAGTTATAAGTGAACCCCCTGGGCCTTACCTTTGTCACCGCCCTGGCACCCGTCCCGGCTTCCATCCCGACTGCGATGGAGATGACGACGGTCCCGGCAGTCCGCCCGGCCGCAGCTGAGGCGATCCTCGACCAGAGGCCAGCACCGCAAGTCCCATCAACCGCTCCCAGACCCCGGGCCTCGGCTGAGGCACGGCGGGGATGCAGCTGCCAGGAGGCAGAGCAGGCCATGTCACAGCAGGGTCCCTCATTATCCCCCACACCGCCTGAACCGGAGCAAGCAGAAGGTGCTCTGCACCGGGAGCGGCAGCAACAGCAGCTGTGCCGCGGGATTGCTGTTTTAAGATGAGGAAAAGAACAGTTGTCCCCGTTGGGACCCTCAGCACTTTGAATGAACATAAATCAAACCGAGTTTTTCACCTGATTGTCTACCGTGATTATCCCGGCCGTTGCCGGCAAGTTGTCCCAGGAGGGACTCTGTGTGTTTTTACCACGCACATGAGAAACTGCTCATGGACATGGCCGAGAACTGGCAGGCCACGCACGAATTGGTGGGCTTGTAAATAATTTGTGGGCTGGTTTCCGTCCGTGTCGCCTCCGGAGAGGCAGATTGGAGGAATGGCCCGCAGCAGAGCAGGTTGGGGCCCGGCCACCACCACGACCGGTGGCCATCCTTCGGGGGTCAGGGGTCCCCCTGGACGTGGGGTCCCCTGAAGTGACAGTCGGGTGCGAGTAACCGTACCCGTTCCCGCTCGGGCAGCCTGAACCTGCACTGCGGTCAAGGGGTGCTGCCCACTTCTTAGGGGCAGCATCAGGGTTAGGTTGCTTGGGTGGGAGAGCGGAAGACATCCGTCCGTCCGTCAGTATTAAAAGTGTTTTTATATGTGCAAGGTTCAAGTGACCTGACAAAAATACTGATGTTTTATATGTTTACATGTTAATTTATATTTTACAGTTGAAAAATAAAAACTGTGATGGAAGGGCAGCCCGCGGACGGTCTGCATTTCACCAAGGGGGAATGTGGCGCCCTGGACTAGCCAGGTCGTCACAGTTAACATACATACACCCCCACCCCCACTAGACAGTAACATTAGCCAAACACAAAACCCTTGTTGCCTCCCTCCAGAGTCTGATGTCCACACCAGGCAGGGCGGAGCCAAGCAGTTGGCCCCACCCACCGAGGACTTCACAGGCCTGGAGGCGGGAAAAGTGACACAACAGTTGAGGAGGTTGAAGTAAGAGGAGTAAAATGGAGAGTGTCTGGGTTTGTGGCCCAGGCACTGACAACAAGGTTGGCAGACGGTGGTGACCGTCTGCAGGAGTGGTGAATCAACGCAAAACCGTAGGACCGGGGTCGGGCGTTGGCCCGCCGGTACCGACCGGGGAGCGAAGTGAAGCCAGCACACACAGGCAGGGCCATCGGACCCCGGCTAGGCTTGGAGTCACCGTCAACAGTCAAATCCGAGTGTGACAGGAACCCCAGGGGTTTCCTAACAGCCAAAGACCCGTTAGAAGGCAACCGCCCACAGTCTGAGGGTATACAGCTATCGCCTAAGGCTAGAGACCCAAGGGCCAGTGCCTGCGGGGAAACGGGCTCCTCCGGCATCCATACACCGAGGAGCGGACTACCATTAGGGATCCATCATAGTCAAACAAGTACACAAAGGTGCAGGCAAACACAACAGCTATCACTTCTCCGGGGAGAGACACTGCAGCCGGCTGCGGGACCCGTCTATCCAGCCGTTTGGTTTACCGAGGACTTTGTGCATCTCTTACTGAGTGAGTACACCCGTGCCATCCGGCACCGTGCCGCGCTGTCCCTGCAACCCTGCACCTCACCAACCCTGCCTCCCCGTCACACCACCGGGCCCTGGGACCACCGACCCCTACCCACGGAGGGGGAAAACAACATCAAAGCTGCTCCCTACCATCGCTCCCGGGATCCCCGTCACCAGTAGCGGTGGTGCCCATCTTCACCACAACCCGTGGGTGGCGTCACGGACTAAATCCCCCAAACCAACCACCCTTTTCACTCACGGGCGAGGAGCGCTGCTCGAGTCCCCGGATCCGGCCCACCGCTCGAGCCACCGAGCAGCAGTCGCAACATCGCCGGACCCGAGCATTAGCGAGCGCAGCAGCGGCGGCATCCCCTCCTCCCGCGACAGTAACACGGACATTCTATGGAGGGAGGAGCTAGAGGTAACACGGACATTCTATGGAGGGAGGAGCTAGCGGTAACACGGACATTCTATGGAGGGAAGAGCTAGGGGTAACACAGACATTCTATGGTGGAGGAGCTAGAGATAACACGGACATTCTATGGAGGGAGGAGCTAGAGGTAACACGGACATTCTATGGAGGGGAGGAGCTAGAGGTAACACGGACATTCTATGGAGGAGGGAGGAGCTAGGGGTAACACGGACATTCTATGGAGGGGAGGAGCTAGAGGTAACACGGACATTCTATGGAGGGGAGGAGCTAGAGGTAACACGGACATTCTATGGAGGAGGGAGGAGCTAGGGGTAACACGGAGATTCTATGGAGGGGAGGAGCTAGAGGTAACACGGGCATTGTATGGAGGGAGGAGCTAGAGGTAACACGGACATTCTATGGAGGAGGAGCTAGAGGTAACACGGGCATTGTATGGAGGGAGGAGCTAGAGGTAACACGACATTCTATGGAGGGAGGAGCTAGAGGTAACACGGAGATTCTATGGAGGGAGGAGCTAGAGGTAACACGGACATTCTATGGAGGGAGGAGCTAGAGATAACACGGAGATTCTATTGTGGGAGGAGCTAGAGGTAACACGGACATTCTATGGAGGGGAGGAGCTAGAGGTAACACGGATATTCTGCTGCAGATTCTACTGAAATGATAGTTACATTTTAAATATATACAAACCTCCTAAAGTAATACCTGACTGCAGAAAATCACCTGTCTTTGTTCCTGACCTGAAAATGTCCTGAATTCTGTCCTGTTGTCAGGACATTGTCTGTGGCAATGCATAAAATGAAAAAAGACTTTAGAAGCGATAATTTTGTATTTAGTTTTAATGTGTGGTCCGTATCTGTAGGGTCCCCCCTCTTTATGATAGACTTAGTAAGTACAGGTATGAATGAATAGGCGGCACATGACAAGAGGGCATCCCTGTCTCATGCTCCTCCCCCTTCAGGCATAGCCCAGGCTATTAGTTTTATCCAAAGTTTTACCTTCATACCCCAAATTTGCAGATTTCTGTATATCATTATTACAACTTATATAATTGCTTATTTGGCAAGGGTTCATGGACGTGTTTTTAATAAAACATGTTGTTGGTAGTAAAAGGCGTCTTTGTTTTTGATCTAAGGGTGTGTCGTCTGATGTACATTTAAAGACAGCGATTTCCGCAGGGCTGGATGTGTCCCAGTGCAAGTTTTATTGGAAGTGGAGCAATTATGCCGGAGACTACGTACACCTGAAGACATTACTACAGCACAGCAAGGTAAAAGAGGTCAGCCAAAAGTAGGGCGGAGATGCCTCCAGCAACATCAGCGCAACCGGCGCCAAACCAGCTGACGCCCCAAAACGGGTCTTGATCGTGATGTTTGCCATTGGTCAGTATGTGATCAGTGACAGTAGCCAATTTGACCTCCATGACTCTAGCCACAGTTAGAACTGTGATACTAGGGCAATACAGTGCTTTGCGAAAGTATTCGGCCCCCTTGAATTTTTCAACCTTTTCCCACATTTCAGGCTTCAAACATAAAGATAAAAATTTTAATGTTATAATGAAGAATCAACAACAAGTGGACACAATTGTGAACTGGAACGAAATTTATTGCTTATTTTAAACTTTTGTAAAAAAATATGACTCGCCCACCCCAGGGCTATGGGACACCCGGTGCCGGGCCGGACTAGTCCGGGGGTAGTCAGTGGTGGCGTGGCCTGACTCCGTGACCCTGGCGGGGTCAACTAATATAGCTTCAGTGGTGGTGGTGATTAATAATAAAGTTTGTATTCGTGACGCCCCCTGTGGTTTGCGGCTATTAAGCCGCCGCTGCTGTATGGGGCCTCCGGGGCTGGTGGAATGGCAGCTTGGTTGGTCCTGCTGCCCACAGGTGGAGTGGTACCCCGGGGCAACAGTTGGTGCTTGTAAGAGTCTATGAGGGTGTTGTAAACGGTGAAGTGCAGGCGAAATAACAGAGGCAACACCAAGGGTGCAGTTTCAAGATGTTTACTCACAGTTCCTGGGTTGTAGCACACTGGTGCCTTTGGACTGCTGGAACCCACTGTCAGGGACCTCCGCCGATCCCTGGTAGATCTGGGAATAAAAGCCGGTGCACCCTTCTATTGTGTCCCTCTCTTCAGCTGTCTTCTAAGCCTTGCATTTGCTGGATGACCCTGGCTTGGCCTCCACTATAGGTTCTGGACAAGAAGGCTGGCCTGGCTGGAACTGTACCCTCTTCCCAGGGGTTCTGCAGTGGGATGTGGCCCTGGGCGCTTGCAACCACCCTGGGCCTCGGTGTTCACCTTTGGAAATTACTTCTTTTCCTCCAGTTTTTAGGGACCGTTACCCGTGTGCAGCTTGACCCCTCCACCCGGTGACTTGGTGGAACAGGCCACAAGCTTGAAAGCTTTGCAGTGGCCCTGGAATCCTTTCTGTGGTGTTCTGCTGTGGTGTCACTATGGCGCCCTGGACTAGCCAGGTAGCCACAGACAAAACACACAAACACCTCCACCCCCGGACAGTAACATTAGTCAGACACAAACCCCTTGTTGCCTCCCTCCAGAGTCTGATGTCCACACCAGGTGGGGCGGAGCCAGGCGGTTGGCCCCACCCACCGAGGAGTTCACAGGCCTGGAGGCGGGAAAAGCAGACAGATAGTGGAGGAGGTTGAAGTGAGAGGAGTAAAGTGGAGAGTGTCTGGGTTTGTGGCCCAGGCACTGACAGCAAGGTTGGCAGACGGTGGTGGCCGTCTGCAGGAGTGGTAGATCAACGCGGAACCGTAGGACCGGGGTCGGGCGGTGGCCCGCCGGTACCGACCGGGGAGTGAAGTGAAGCTAGCACACACAGGCAGTGCCATCGGACCCCGACCAGGCTTGGAGCCGCCGACAAAAGTCAAATCCGAGTGTGACCGGAACCCCAGGGGTTTCCTAACAACCAAAGACCCGTTAGAAGGCAACCGTCCGCACCGTGAGGGTATACAGCCACCGCCACAGGCTAGAGACCCAAGGGCCAGCGCCTGCGGGCAAAATGGGCTCCTCCGGCATCCATACACCGGGGAGCGGACTACCGTTGGGAGCCCATCGTAGTCAAGACAGTACACAAAGGTGCAGGGAGAGACAGCCACCATCACCTGTCCGGGGAGAGACACTGCAGCCGGCTGCGGGGCCCGTCCATCCAGCCGTTTGGTTTACCGGAGACTTTGTGCATCTCTTGCTGAGTGAGTATGTCACGGGCGGAGGAGGGGACGCTGCGCTCTCCCACTGCTCGGGTCCGGCCGCTGCTGCTGCGGCTGCCGCTGCTCAGTGATGGCTCGAGCGGTGGACCGGATCCCGGGGACTCGAGCGGCGCTCCTCGCCCGTGAGTGAAAAGGGTGGGGATTGGATTGTGGGGATTTGGTTATTGTCCGTGACGCCACCCACGGTTGTGGTGATATTGGCGACACCACCGCTGCTCTGGACGGGGATCCCGGGAGCGATGACAGGGAGCAGCCTGGATGTTCTCTCCTCCGTGGGTAGGGGGTTGGTTGTCCCGGGGCCCGGTGATGGGGTAGGGATGAATGGCAGGCGGGTTACGGGGCCTGGCGAGGTGCAGGGTCGCGGGGGCAGCGCTGTGCCGCATGGCACGGTGGTACTCACTCAGCCAATGATGAGGACACAGTTCTCGGTAAAACACATGGCTGGATGGACGGGTCCCACAGACGGCTGCAGTGTTTCTCCTCCCGGCAGGTTGATGGTGACTGCCTTTCCCTGCACCTGTGTAACGTGTACAGGTCCAATGGGTTCCCACCGGTAACCCGCTCCCCAGCTTGGATGGGTGCTGAAGGAGCCCCTTTTACCCGCAGGTTCTGGCCCTGGGAACTTTAGCCTTGGCGGTGACTGTGTTTCCCTCTCTCGGTTGGACTGTTGCCGTCTGACGGGACTTGGCTGCTGGGAAACCCAGGAGGTTCCCTTCGCTAACGGATTTGGCAAATTCACGGCGACTCTTAGCCTTGCCGGGGTCCGTAAGCCCCTGCCAGATGGTGCTGGCTTCTCTTTGCGTACCGGTCCGGTACCGCCGGGCCACCGCCCGTCCATGGTCCTTACGGCAGGCTCCAATAGGCCACTCCTGCAGACGCTCACCACCATCTGCCAACCTTGCTGATCCGTACGGGCCACACACCCGGACCAACTTCAGGCTTCTCTACTGCCACTTTCCTCCTTCCACTTCCACTTCCAAACTCTATCCCTGCCTTACTTTTCCCGCCTCCAGGACTGTGAACTCCTCGGTGGGCAGGGCCAACCGCCTGGCCCACCCCCCTGGTGTGAACATCAGCCCCTGGAGGAAGGCAACAAGGGTTTCTGTCTGACTTCGGTGTGCCTGACCGGGAGTGTGGGGTGTGTTGGTGTTGTTCTGTGACGACCTGGCTTGTCCAGGGCGCCACATTCCCCCTTAGTAAAATGCAGACCGTCCGCGGGCTGCCCGTCCACCACCGGTTTTATTTTCACAAACTGAAAAGATAAACGGTAAAACAAGTTACAATTATAATAACATCTTCCCACATCGGGAGGTACTCTTACTTAAACGTTGCAAAACGGTTACAGCTTCCGCTCTCTCCCACCCAAGTAACCTGGCCCTGATGCTGCCCCTAAGTAAACAGGCAGCACCCCTTGACCCAGTCCAGCACAAGTTACCTGAGCGGGTTCTGTCCTTTTCAGGGGACCCACGTCCATGGGGAACCCTTTGAAACCCCCGAGGATTGCCACTGGTTGCGGTAGTGGCGGGCCTGGGCCATCACTTCCCTCCAGGCCCATCCTCCAAATCAGCCTCTCCGGAGGAGGTTATGGTAAAGCCTTAAAACATATTTTTATTTACAGACCACAAGTTCGTGGTTGCCCTGCCAGTTCTCGGGCTTGTCCGTAGTAGTTCCTACGCATTGGTTTGTGAGGGGTCCCAACTGGGACAGTTGCCGGCAACGAACGGTGCAAATCAAGGCTTCAATCAGGTGACTTCTCATCAATTATTTACTTATCATTCAAAGAAACTTTAAACAGCACACTGGTGGTCCCAACGGGGGACACTTGCAACGGGACTCCGCTGCCATCACTCCGATTCTTTGGTGTCGGTTGGGGGAGGGGGCGCGGTGGACACTCGGGCCTCTTGGCTGCCTCTCAGCTTGGCGTCTAACGCGAACCACCCCCTCTCCCCGCAGTGCCGGGTATACTGAACTAGGTCTCCCGGCATCAAGTTATGGCCAGGGTGCTCCTCCGGCAGGTGGGCGTTGACATCTTGCCGGGCTACAAAGATTTCGGCCTCCAGGCCCGGCTCGTAGATGAAACCATAGCCCCGGTGGACATCAAATCGCCTCACCTGCCCGTCATACAGCGGGCCCCGGACTCGGAAGGTCGCTTGACGGAGGCTCTCTTTCTCCCGGATCGTACGGGCCACCAACTCCGCCTTCTTCCTCTCTCTTTCAGCAATCTCTGGGCCCAGCGGTGTCGGTTCCCTGTCCCAATACGGAGCTGCTGCGAGCTCCGGGGCACGGGTCGGGCCCCGCGAGACCTTCTGGACACTGCCCACCACTGGTGATCTGGGTGGAAGGTCCCGCGGAGACTTTGCCTGGGGTGTTGCCTTGCAGCGGCAACCCGGCGCAACCTCAGCCGAGGTGTGGGGGATGGGCACAGGGGTCCTCTTCCGCCGGGCCTCCTGCACGGAGCGGCCTGTCGGCTCCGACTCGGAGGAAGTTTCTGGGGATGCCTCCGGCTCAGGCTTCTGCACCTTCCAGGGTAGCGAATCTGGTCGGTCACGGGCTCCGGCTACAGGCCGATCCACCTTGGCGGACATGCGGGGTACCGCTACCGGTTGCGGGGGTAGCGGACCTAGTGGCGGGGCCGCGGCAGCCGGTACGGGTAGTGGGGGAGGTAGCAGGGCGAGCGGGCGTGGACCGGGTCCGTCGGCCGCGATGACCGACCCACTAGGGGCACAGGGGCATGGGTCACTCACCCTCCCTTCCGAAGCTCCCACTTCCTTGCGTCTCCGCACGGTCGCTACAACCTCCGCCATGTCGGCCTCCCACTCCTCCAGGAGGAGCTGCATCTTGACCTGCAGCCATTTTTGGAACTGCATGGTCCGGATCTCCACCTACGCCGCGGTTCCAGGCGCGGGGGCTACGGTGCTGCGGGACGGCATAAACATGGCTCTGGCGGCCTCTTCCAGGAACCAGCAACAAGATGGCCGCAGGGTCCTGGCGTCCCTGCTTTTATAGCCACGGGCTACATGCGGCCAGACGCAATCAGTCCCCCTTAGTCTCTTTCTGGCTCCTCCTCTACAGGGGCGGGGTTTTGGCCTTCGCGCCTCCAGTACTCGAGGAGACGCTCAAGCGGGAATTTTTTTCGCGCCCAAGATGGCGGCTTCTCAAATTTTCTGGCCGGACACCTCCGGCGGTCACAAGGCGCACTTCTACCAGACGGCAGAGCGGTAAGATCCTGTTCGTGACGCCAAGTTGTCGCGGGCGGAGGAGGGGACGCTGCGCTCTCCCACTGCTCGGGTCCGGCCGCTGCTGCTGCCGCTGCTCGGTGGTGGCTCGAGCGGTGGGCCGGATCCCGGGGACTCGAGCGGCGCTCCTCGCCCGTGAGTGAAAAGGGTGGGGACTGGATTGTGGGGATTTGGTTATTGTCCGTGACGCCACCCACGGTTGTGGTGATATTGGTGACACCACCGCTGCTCTGGACGGGGATCCCGGGAGCGGTGACAGGGAGCAGCCTGGATGTTAGTTCTCCCCTCCGTGGGTAGGGGGTTGGTTGTCCCGGGGCCCGGTGATGGGGTAGGGATGAATGGCAGGCGGGTTACGGGGCCTGGCGAGGTGCAGGGTCACGGGGGCAGCGCTGTGCCGCACGGCACGGTGGTACTCACTCAGCCAATGATGAGGACACAGTTCTCGGTAAAACACACGGCTGGATGGACAGGTCCCACAGACGGCTGCGGTGTTTCTCCTCCCGGCAGGTTGATGGTGACTGCCTTTCCCTGCACCTGTGTAACGTGTACAGGTCCAATGGGTTCCCACCGGTAACCCGCTCCCCATCTTGGATGGGTGCTGAAGGAGCCCCTTTTACCCGCAGGCTCTGGCCCTGGGAACTTTAGCCTTGGCGGTGACTGTGTTTCCCTCTCTCGGTTGGACTGTTGCCTTCTGACGGGACTTGGCTGCTGGGAAACCCAGGAGGTTCCCTTCGCTAACGGATTTGGCAAATTCACGGCGACTCCTAGCCTTGCCGGGGTCCGTAAGCCCCTGCCGGATGGTGCTGGCTTCTCTTTGCGTACCGGTCCGGTACCGCCGGGCCACCGCCCGTCCACGGTCCTTACGGCTGGCTCCAATAGGCCACTCCTGCAGACGCTCACCACCGTCTGCCAACCTTGCTGATCCGTCCGGGCCACACACCCGGACCAACTTCAGGCTTCTCTACTGCCACTTTCCTTCTTCCACTTCCACTTCCAAACTCTATCCCTGCCTTACTTTTCCCACATCCAGGACTGTGAACTCCTCGGTGGGCGGGGCCAACCGCCTGGCCCACCCCTCTGGTGTGAACATCAGCCCCTGGAGGAAGGCAACAAGGGTTTCTGTCTGACTTCGGTGTGCCTGACCGGGAGTGTGGGGTGTGTTGGTGTTGTTCTGTGATGACCTGGCTTGTCCAGGGCGCCACAAGTACACCCGTGCCATCCGGCACCGCGCCGCGCTGCCTGCCTCCTCGTCACACCACCGGGCCCCGGGACCACCAATCCCTACCCACGGAGGGGGAAAACAACATCCCAGCTGCTCCCTACCATCGCTCCCGGGATCCCCGTCACCAGCAGCGGTGGTGCCCATCTTCACTACAACCCGTGGGTGGCGTCACGGACTAAATCCCCAAACAAACCACCCCCTTTTCACTCACGGGCGAGGAGCGCCGCTCGAGTCCCCGGATGCGGGCTACCTCTCGAGCCACCGAGCAGCAGCAGCAGCGCCGGACCCGAGCGTTAGCGAGTGCAGCTCCCCGCCGCCCGCGACATCACCTGAGCCTATCTGGGCCACAGGGTCTCCACCAGGAAGCGTCACTTTCTCTTGCTGTTTCTCTCCTCACTTCTCTCAACTCTCCTCCTTCAACTCCTCTCAACCGACTGACTAAACTTGACCTTCCTGTCACTACTCTACTCTCGGCTCGCTCCTCCCACCCACCCAATTGCTAGGCACCACCCACTGGGAGAAGGGATGGGTCTTATGTTCCCCCATCATACAGCATGGGGGTGACTGCCACTATCCCCGGTCCCAAAATATGCAATGGGTGTAGTGCAGATTTGCTTGTGGACCGGCATTTACTCCCTTCCTTACCCAGGATGGGACATCACACCTCTGGCTGGGTTGCAATGTTCCTGTGGCGACGGAAGCCTCAGGGGCGCCACAAATAAATAACTGAAAAGTGGGGCATGCAATATTATTCATCCCCTTTACTTTCAGTGCAGCAAACTCACTCCAGAAGTTCATTGAGAATCTCTGAATGGTCCAATGTTGTCCTAAATGACTGATGATGATAAATATAATCCCCTGTGTGTAATCAAGTCTCCGTATAAATGCCCCTGCTCTGTGATAGTCTCAGTGTTCTGTGTAAAGCACAGAGAGCATCATGAAGACCAAGGAACACAACAGGCAGGTCCATGATACTGTTGTGGAGAAGTTTAAAGCCAGATTTTGTTGCAAAAAGATTTCCAAAACTTTAAACATCCCAAGGAGCACTGTGCAAGCGATCATATTGAAATGGAAGGAGTATCATACCACTGCAAATCTACCAAGACCCGGCCGTCCATCCAAACTTTCATCTCAAACAAGGAGAAGACTGATCAGAGATGCAGAAAAGAGGCCCATGATCACTCTGGATGAACTGCAGAGATCTACAGCTGAGGTGGGAGAGTCTGTCCATAGGACAACAATCAGTCATACACTGCACAAATCT
The DNA here is from genome assembly GCF_048569485.1 of Anomaloglossus baeobatrachus. Lineage (NCBI taxonomy): Eukaryota > Metazoa > Chordata > Amphibia > Anura > Aromobatidae > Anomaloglossus > Anomaloglossus baeobatrachus. The sequence continues at coordinate 40,632,781 of NC_134358.1, forward strand.
GGCCTTTATGGAAGAGTATGTATTAGAATATTGGTGTGCACACAGCCGTTTGCATTGAGAGGTGCTGGTAGATGGGATATGAATTCCCAGGTAATGTATAATAAAGTTCACCGCACTCTCCACTAATTTTTCATGCAGTAAGTGAGATTTATTCGAGAAATACAGACGGTGGACAGTAGAAGGCAAGAGGATAAGCGACAATAACGTTTCGACCTGTGAGGTCTTTATCAGAAAATCGCTTTAAGCAATGTGGTCTGGGCACTCCTGCGCCTGTGTCCCTGCTGGTCCGTCAGTGTGTGTCAATGCAAAGTAACAAGTAACCCAAATTCCGCACTATTCACTACTCGCATGAATAGTACGACATTCGGGTTGCTAGTTACATTGCAAGTATTCCCCATTGACTTGCATTGCACACGCTATTTGGAATGAATACGCGAGTATTAGACAGTACTTGTTATAAGTATAGCGAATACAAATAGTTAGGTACTCGCTCAACTGTAATAATGACCCTAAACACCTGTCATAATCCACAATAGACAACCTCAAAAGGCCCAAGCTGAAGGTTTTACAATGGGCTTCACAGTCCCCTGATCTGAACATCAATGAAAATCTGTGGCTAGACCTCAAAAGAATAGAGCATGCAAGATGAGCCAGGAATCTCACAGAACTGGAAGACGTCTCCAAGGAAGATCAGTGCATGCAAGACGAGTCAGGAATCTCATAGAACTGGAAGACTTCTCCAAGGAGGAGCAGTGGATGCAAGATGAGACCGGAATCTCACAGAACTGGAAGACTTCTCCAAGGAAGAGCAGTGCATGCAAGACGAGCCAGGAATCTCACAGAACTGGAAGACTTCTCCAAGGAAGAGCAGTGCATGCAAGACAAGACAGGAATCTCACAGTACTGGAAGACTTTTCCAAGGAAGAGCAGTGCATGCAAGATGAGACCGGAATCTCACAGAACTGGAAGACATCTCCAAGGAAGGGCAGTGCATGCAAGACGAGCCAGGAATCTTACAGAACTGGAAGATTTCTCCAAGGAGGAGCAGTGGATGCAAGATGAGACCGGAATCTCACAGAACTGGAAGAGTTCTCCAAGGAGGAGCAGTGGATGCAAGATGAGACCGGAATCTCACAGAACTGGAAGACTTCTCCAAGGAAGAGCAGTGCATGCAAGACAAGACAGGAATCTCACAGTACTGGAAGACTTTTCCAAGGAAGAGCAGTGCATGCAAGATGAGACCGGAATCTCACAGAACTGGAAGACGTCTCCAAGGAAGAGCAGTGCATGCAAGACGAGCCAGGAATCTTACAGAACTGGAAGACTTCTCCAAGGAGGAGCAGTGGATGCAAGATGAGACCGGAATCTCACAGAACTGGAAGAGTTCTCCAAGGAGGAGCAGTGGATGCAAGATGAGACCGGAATCTCACAGAACTGGAAGACGTCTCCAAGGAAGAGCAGTGTATGGAAGATGAGCCATGAATCTTACAGAACTGGAAAACTTCTCCAAGGAAGAGCAGTGTATGGAAGATGAGCCAGGAATCTTACAGAACTGGAAAACTTCTCCAAAGAAGAGCAGTGTATGGAAGATGAGCCAGGAATCTTACAGAACTGGAAAACTTCTCCAAGAAAGAGCAGTGTATGGAAGACGAGACAGTAATCTTAGAGAACTGGAAGACTTCTCCAAGAAAGAGCAGTGTATGGAAGATGAGACAGGAATCTCACAGAGCTGTAAGACTTTTCCAAGGAAGAGCAGTGCATGCAAGACGAGCCAGGAATTTCACAGAACTGGAAGATGTCTCCAAGAAAGAATGGATGAAAATCCCTCAAACAAGAATTCATAAAGCGTTTACAAGCTATGATACCTGTCAAAGGGGGATGCTACTAGGTGCTAACCATGCAGGGTGCACAAACTTTTGCATCAACCCATTTTTATTAATTTAGAAATGTAAAAGATAAAAAAATATTATTTTTTGCCTAAAATACAAAGGAAATGTGTCATCTTTAACTTTTTAGAGATCATTTCATCAACTTGCTTAACTGTTTACAATAACAGTAATTTTGACCAGGGGTGCCGAAACTTTTGCATGCCACTGTGTTTATAGTATAAGGAAACATTTGGGTTGTATATTCTGGGAATGCTGAGAGTTGTAGTTTTCCAGCAGGTGGGGTGCCATGATATAAAAATGTGATTGAGGTTTGGCCAATTGTTTGTTCTGGATGACGGGGACCTGACTCATCCTTCGCCCTTTACATCTTCCCGATCCCTCAGCGAGGATGATCTCTGCATTGTACCGAGGAGTGGATGCCGGCCGGGATCGCTGTTCTGGGACAATGCTGAGGAATGCTCTGCCCACAGGTTGGCACCAGGTACAATCGTTGGCACGGCTGTAACTAATGAATCAACCATTATGTCACATAGGCATCCGCTCTCATTGGGTGAGTGGCATTACACAAGATTTCCAGTCTTCACATGAATCGGATCCTGCGGAATGTGACTCTGTTTGTTTAAGTAAAGTATAATATATTTATCCAAAATTGCAGAATGCAAACATCACCCCACCTCCGCTTACTCTTCACTTCATCCATAGATTCCATCACTGCTGTTACTGTCCTTAATCCTTACCTGATGTCACAAAAGTGGATACAATTGTATTTTTCTTACTTCTATGTGTGCAATTGGGGCTAAAAATCATTTTTGTAATTGGTTTTCATTAAAATTTTTGCACCATTTGCCTTTTATAACCTCTGTATTGCTGGCTGCAGAATGAGCTAACTGAGAACCCATCAGTGAGCTCGCTATGACGATTTAAAGGGAGTTTGTAAATTTCAATATGAAGACTGTAAAACCAAAATGGTGCAAAAACTATCAAGGAAATATAATTGTAAAAATTACATTTAGCCGCAAATGCATACTTTTAACTAAAATAGAAAAAAATCCTCAAATGTGTACAACCCCTTTAAGTATCCCTAATCCAGGGAGCAAGGGGTTTCTGCACTACATATAGGAGACTTAATGCTACCCTATATCTGTATTTTGCACCGTTTGCCTTCTATAACCTCTGAGTTAACTGAGAACCCATCAGTGAGCTCGCTATGACGATTTAAAGGGAGTTTGTAAATTTCAATATGAAGACTGTACAAACAAAACGGAGCAAAAAACTATCAAGGAAATACATTTGCAAAAATTACTTTTAGCCGCAAATGCATACTTTTAACTAAAATAGAAAAAAATCCCCCAAATGTGTACAACCCCTTTAAGTATCCCTAATCCAGGGAGTAAAGGGTTTCTGCACTACATATAGGAGACTTAATGCAATCCTATATCTATACTTTGCACCGTTTGCCTTCTATAACCTCTGAGTTAAGTGAGAACCCATCAGTGAGCTCGCTATGATGATTTAAAGTGAGTTTGTAAATTTCAGTATGAAGACTGTAAAACCAAAATGGTGCAAAAACTATCAAGGAGTCACAATTGCAAAAATTACATTTAGCCGCAAATGTATACTTTTAACTAAAATAGAAAAAAAATCCTTAAATGTGGTTGACCCCTTTAAGTAGCCCTGATCCAGGGAACAAGGGGTTTCTGCACTACATATAGGAGATGTAATCCTACCCTATATCTATCCTTTGCACTGTTTGCCTTCTATAACCTCTGGGTTGCACCGTCTATTGCTGGTTGCAGAACGAGTTAACTGAGGACCCATCAGTGAGCTCGCTATGACGATTTAAAGGGAGTTTGTAAATTTCAATATGAAGACTGTAAAATCAAAAGGGTGCAAAAACTATCAAGGAAATACAATTGCAAAAATTACTTTTAGCTGCAAATACGGTACATAGTTTTAACTAAAGTAGAAAAAAATCCTCAAATGTTGATGACCCCTTTAAGTATCCCTAATCCAGGGAGCAAGGGGTTTCTGCACTACATATAGGAGATGTAATGCTACCCTATATCTGTATTTTGCACCGTTTGCCTTCTATAACCTCTGAGTTAAGTGAGAACCCATCAGTGAGCTCGCTATGATGATTTAAAGGGAGTTTGTAAATTTCAATATATAGACTGTAAAACCAAAATGGTGCAAAATCTATCAAGGAATCACAATTGCAAAAATTACATTTAGCCGCAAATGTATACTTTTAACTAAAATAGAAAAAAAATCCTCAAATGTGGTTAACCCCTTTAAGTAGCCCTGATCCAGGGAACAAGGGGTTTCTGCACTACATATAGGAGATGTAATGCTACTGTGACCCCCTGGACTAGCCACTGGACCACGTCGAATTTACTGATTGAGGTCTGGACCTTAGGTCCTTTCCCGTCTCAAGACCCGAAAGACGGCAACAGCCCACCGAGGGGGATAGAAAGCCACCGCACAGGCAGAGAGATCCCACGGGCAGGCGCCTGCGGGCAAACGGGTTCCCCGACACACATAAAGCTGGGGAGCGGACTACCGTTGCTGAAGCATAGGCAGTCAAATTCTACAAAGCGAGGTGCAGGAGAAAGGCGGGAACCATCAACCTGGTGGGGGACCAGACGCAGCCGGCTGCGGGCACCGACCACCATCCTTTTGGTTTACCAGAGAGTGTGTCTGTCATAGTGAGTACAACAGTGCCCTCGGGCCGTTCACCGCACCGCACCTCGCAACCACCGGGCCCCGGGACCATCACCGCCTGCCCACAAAGGAGTCAACACCAGGCTGCATAACATCGTCCCCGGGAGCCTAGTTAACGGCAGCGGTGGTGCCCACATTCACCACAACCCGTGGGTGGCGTCACGAACTTACATCACTAAACGCCACGGCCCCGGCCGTGAACCTTCCCCACCGAAGATCACCCTCCTTCACGTAGCGCCAACTTCCCTTCAGAGCGACGTGACCCCCCCCCCGTGTGCTGGAGGCGCTCGAGCCACCCACCGAACGTGCCCGGAGCCGAGCGGCTCGGCTGCGTCGAGAGCGGGGCGGTACACTACCCTAGATCTATACTCTGCACTGTTTGCCTTCCATAACCTCTGGGTTGCACCGTCTATTACTGGCTGCAGAACGAGTTAACTGAGGATCCATCAGTGAGCCTGCTATGATGGTCTAAAAGAGAGTTTGTAAATTTCAATATGAAGACTGTAAAAACAAAACGGAGCAAAAATTATCAAGGAAATACAATTGCAAAAGTTACTTTAAGCCGCACATATGGTACATAGTTTTAACTAAAATAGAAAAAAATACCCAAATGTGATCAACTCCTGATCTAGGGATCAAGGGGTTTCTGTGCTGCATATAGGAGATTTAATACTACCCTATATATGCACTTTGCACCGTTTGCCTTCCATAACCTCTGGGTTGCACCGTCTATTCTTGGCTGCAGAACGAGTTAACTGAGGATCCATCAGTGAGCTCGCTATAACACTTTAAGTAAATTTCAATATGAAGACTTTAAAATCAAAACGGGGCAAAAGCTATCAAAGAAATATAATTGCAAAAATTACTTTTAGCCACAAATACGGTACATAGTTTTAACTAAAAAAAGAAAAAAATCCCCAAATGTGGATGACTCCTGATCCAGGGAACAAGGGGTTTCTGCGCTACATATAGGAGATTTCATGCTACCCTATATCTATACTAAACCGGAATGATGATTGATGCACAGGACACACTCTTTACTACCCTAGACCAGCAGGTCCTGGTGGTCTAGGGTAGATACCAGCCCGACTGGCTTCTACCTGCTCCGCTCCAGCTGATTGACAGGCCTCTCCCAATGTATGGGAAGAAGTGGGCGGCTGCATTTCCTATGGCATTATCTGCCATCTTGACTTGGAGCGTGAGTCCATACAGGAGGAGGGCACCAGCAGCAAAGTATATGTAAATGCTGGCTCCATGTACGAGGGCCCAGCTCTGACCTGGGGGTCTGCGTGCAGTTCATAACGAAGGACAGTCCCCATGAGTGGTATGCGACACAGAGGTCCGTGCCTTAGCGTTAGTATTTAAAGAGTTTTTAGAGAATAGGTTCTGTATGTAGTAGATTTAGGACTGTATGTTATGTTACCAAATGCTGCCACCTAGTGGTCGGGTAGGTCAGCAATACAGTGAGTGTTAGATGAGATAGGATCTTGATGCTAGGGTTAATCAGGAAACAGTGAGGTAACCTCTGGGAGTCTGGAGCCTATGGCTCACTCCGGCGGGCTCAGAGAGTCTAGTCAGGAAACAGTAAGGTTTACCTCTGGAGGTCCGGAGCCTATGGCTAACTCCGGCGGGCTCAGAGAGTCTAGTCAGGAAACAGTAAGGTTTACCTCTGGAGGTCCGGAACCTATGGCTCACTCCATCGGGCTCAGAGAGTCCAGTCAGGAAACAGTGAGGTAACCTCTGGAAGTCCGGAGCTTATGGCTCACTCCAGTGGGCTCAGAGAGTCCAGTCAGGAAACAGTGAGGTAACTTCTGGAGGTCCGGAGCCTATGGCTCACTCCAGCGGGCTCAGAGAGTCTAGTCAGGAAACAGTAAGGTTTACCTCTGGAGGTTCGGTGCCTATGGCTCACTCCATCGGGCTCAGAGAGTCCAGTCAGGAAACAGTGAGGTAACCTCTGGAGGTTCGGAGCTTATGGCTCACCCCGGTGGGCTCAGAGAGTCCAGTCAGGAAACAGTGAGGTAACCTCTGGAGGTCCGGAGCCTAAGGTTCACCCCGGCGGGCTCAGAGAGTCCAGTCAGGAAACAGTAAGGTTTATCTCTGGAGGTCTGGAACCTATGGCTCACTCCATTGGGCTCAGAGAGTCCAGTCAGGAAACAGTGAGGTAACCTCTGGAAGTCCGGAGCTTATGGCTCACTCCATCGGGCTCAGAGAGTCCAGTCAGGAAACAGTGAGGTAACCTCTGGAGGTCCGGAGCCTAAGGTTCACCCCGGTGGGCTCAGAGAGTCCAGTCAGGAAACAGTGAGGTAACCTCTGGAGGTCCGGAGCCTATGGCTCACCTTGGTGGGCTCAGAGAGTGCAGTCAGGAAACAGTGAGGTAACCTCTGGAGGTCCGCAGCCTATGGCACACCCCGGCGGGCTCAGAGAGTCCAGTCAGCAAACAGTGAGGCAACCTCTGGAGGTTCGGAGCTTATGGCTCACTTCAGCGGGGTCAGAGAGTCCAGTCAGGAAACAGTGAGGTAACCTCTGGAGGTCCGGAGCCTAAAGCTCACCCCGGCGGGCTCAGAGAGTCCAGTCAGGAAACAGTGAGGTAACCTCTGGAGGTCCGGAGCCTATGGCTCACCTTGGTGGGCTCAGAGAGTGCAGTCAGGAAAGAGTGAGGTAACCTCTGGAGGTCCGGAGCCTATGGCACACCCCGGCGGGCTCAGAGAGTCCAGTCAGCAAACAGTGAGGTTACCTTTGGATGCTCGGAGCTTATGGCTCACTCCAGCGGGGTCAGAGAGTCCAGTCAGGAAACAGTGAGGTAACCTCTGGAGGTCCGGAGCCTATGGCTCACCTCGGCGGGCTTAGAGGGTCATTTGGCTAGAAAAGCCGTCAGGGTCCAGAGGTGGATAAAGGTGCAAGTCATAAAGGTGAAGGAGGTGTAGACCCCGGAGCATAGAGGACAAGGCCTGAGATAGTTGGGGATTGAATGAAAATTAGTACCCCACAGGGAGAGACAGGACGGCCATGTCTGTTATGGTGTGAAGAATAAAAGTCAACAAAACTGATTGGCTAGGCAAATTCTCATGGTGCGTGTCTGACTCTCCGCCTACATTGAACAATTGGCAGCAGGGGTGATGGAGACTGGCCTGGAGCAGCATGTAAGTGTCATGCACTCCGCCCGGAGCAACGACCACACACAGAAGCCCCTTGGCAAAGGAGGAGATGGGCTGGCCCCCTCCTTCACCTGTGCTATTATCATTCCACCATGATAAATTTCCATTTACTGAAAGTACAAGTCAGTTTTCCCATTCAGTGACTGCAGACAGAGTGTTATTCGTTGAAAATGGAATATTCCTTTAAGTCCATGCCACACAAGTAGCAGCAGATGACAAGTTGAGCTCTGCTACGTCCACTGAATCAGTCATCTATAGCTGAGTCACAGAACGCGATGTACCATCCCGCATAGGAATTGCCAATCCTGCCACGTAATCCTCAGGTATGTGATATAGCAATCCTCCCGTCCAGCAATATAACACAATATAGGCAGATTTCAACACATCCTAGGACCGATGCCAAGGAAGGAACGGATCAGCACCATGACAGCATGAATGCCAGTGCCCTGATGTGTCTGATGTGCGGAGGGTACTGCGGCAGGGGAACTCTTAATATCCATGCTGAACTCTGAAGTAAGCAGTAATTCCTAAAGAGGGGGTGAAGACTGAGTGCTGGAGGGGGCATTTACTTTAATAAAGCTGTTTTGGGTCATTAGGTATGCCCGTTAAGAAAAAGTTGTATCCTGACACTTTTCTATGCTTAGCCATGCACAGAGCCTTGAAAAAGTATTCATTCCACATTTTTTCCTGACGTGCATTTGTATTCAGCCCCCTGTAGTTTGATAACCCTATATAAAATCTGGACTGACTAATTGAATACAGAAGTCACCTAATTAGTAAATTGAGTCCACCTGTGTGTAATTTATTCTCACTATAACTACAGCTGTTCGGTGAAGGCCTCAGAGGTTTGTATGAGAAAATTAGGAATCAAGCAGCATCATGAAAACCAAGGAACTCACCAGACAGGTCAGGGATAAAGTTGTGGAGAAGAGTAAAGCAGGGTTAGGTTATAAAAAATAGCCAGAGCTGTGAACATCTCACAAAGCACTGATCAATCCATCATCCAAAAATGGAAGGCGTATAGCACAACTGTAAACCTACCAAGACTTGGCCATCCACCTAACCGGACATCCCAAGAAGGAGAGCAGTAATTAGAGAAGCAGCCAAGAGGCCCATGATCACTGGAGGTGCCACAAAGATCTTAGTTTTCCACACCGTTGGACATATACTCCACAAATCAACCCTTTATGGAAGAGTGGCTAGAAAAAAGAAATTGTTAAAAGCAAGAAGCTATAAGAAGTCCTGTTTGCAAAATACCATGTAGGGTACACAGCGAGCAGTGGAAGAAGGTGCTCTGGTCAGATGACACCAAAGCAGAACTTTTGGGCCTAATGCAAAATACTATGTGTGGCAGAAAACTAACACTGCACATCACCCTCAAAACACCATCCCCACAGTCACACATGGTGGATGCAGGATCCTGCTGTGGGCAAGCTTTTATACACAGTATCTACCATTCACAATAGGTGATGTCACAGCTGACGTCCTCCTCCTGTACAATGACTGATACACCTCATTACAGGAGGGGGAGGAGGTGGATTCTTTGTTATCTACTGTACAATGACTGATAACTCCTCTATAAACATTACATAACGCAGGATCTACCATTCACAATAGGTGATATCACATATCACCTCCTCCTCCTGTACAATGATTGATAACTCCTTTATATACATTACATAACACAATATCCACCATTCACAATAGGTGATATCACATATCACCTCCTCCTCCTGTACAATGACTGATAACACCAAGATATACTGTAGATAACACAGGATCCACCCTTCATAATAAGTGATATCACAGCTCACCTCCTCCTCCTGTACAATGACTAATAACACCTAGAAATACTGTAGATAAGACAGGATCATCCATTCACAATAGGTGATGTCGCAGCTCACCTATATAACACAGTATCCACCATTTACAATAGATGATGTCATAGCTCACCTCCTCCTCCTGTGCAATGACTGATAATCTTAAGTATCTATCTCTCTATCTATTCATTCTATATGACTGTTTCCTCCAGACCCTGAGCCCCCTGTTTCCTCTCCTCCTGGGCTCGGGGGGGGGGCGGGGGGGGGGGGGTCGCAGTATTTACCGTTCTTCTTCAGGGCATCTGTAACCAGTTATTATAGACTTTTCAGGAGTATAATTTGGACACCGCGGCTCGTATCTGGGAATCAGCCCTTAAAACTAAAGATTATGTGGTCCGCTCTGCAGATTACAGTGCAGATTACACGGTAATGTTACACCCAGTGACCGCCACGAGAAATGAGCGAGCGCGGAGGAAGCCTTCACCTCGCCTTCTGCACAGTTACACTCGCTTAGGATTTTTTTTATTCTTTTTGTTTTACAATTGGTTACATATTTCAAATAATATAATGGAAATGTAGGCAAATATATGCAAAAGATTACATTGTTATTTGTTTTCATACCCGACGGGCTCTTTGTTTTGGAAATGGATTAACCATTTAGTTTTGATTTAAAAAAATATATAAAATTGTAACTTCCATCAATTTACATAAAAAATAAACAGAAAGTACAACATCACGGGGATATGTAGGTTTCCTATGTAAAAATCATACCTGCCCTTTGCTTCACCTAGTTTGTCACCATAGCCGTCTATCTAAATCTAATATATAAAGCTGAATGTGTGTGTGTGTGTGTCCGGGATTGGCATCTGCACCGTCGCAGCTACAGCCACAAAATTTTGCACACTCACACTTCTGGACCCCGAGAGCGTCATAGGCTATGTTTTGAGGGGAAATTTTAACCCCTTAAAACCTGCCTCCATTAAAGCGAATGGAGCTGGGAGCCACAGTGCAGCCAGAACTTCAGAAAAATGCGCAGCCACGCCCTTATATGGAATGTTGGCGTGTCACAATGCAGCCAGGGAGAGAGACAGACACAGACAGGGAGAGAGACAGACACAGACAGGGTAAGAAACAGACATAGACAGGGTAAGAGACAGACACAAAAAGACAGACACAAACAAAGAGACTGACGGGGAAAGAGACAGACACAGAGACAGAGACAGACACAGGGAAACAGACAGACAGGGAAAGAAAGGGAAAGAGACAGACAGGGTAAGAGACAGACAAAGACAGGTAAAGAGACAGACAAAGAGACAGACACAGGGAAAGAGACAGAGGGAAAGAGACAGACAGGGAAAGTGACAGAGATAGACAGACAGGGAAAGAGATTGAGACAGACGGAGACAGAGACAGTCAGAGACAGACAAGGAAAGAGACAGACAGACAAAGAGATAGAGAGACAGAGAGATATATACGGAGGGGGAGACAGACAGAGAATGGGAGAGAAATAGAGAGATAGTTACTATTCCGGGCGTTAATACATTTTATTTATACATTCTATCCCGGGAATGTTAATACATTCTACTTTGTTAACAACAGTTATTAACCCGGGCGAAGCCGGGTAGTACAGCTAGTATATATATATATATATATATATAACTTTTGGTCTGTACTATATATATATTTATATATACAGTTGTTCTATAGATGATAAGGTGTGTCCTAACTTTTGGTCTGTACTGTGTATATATATATATATGTATATATATTTATATACGTATATATATATTTATTAGCAAGTCAATTGTGAGCTTTCCTGCACTCGACTCTTCTGTGTGCCTCTATTCAAAGCTTGATGATCTCCACCAACCACCAATAAAATGTGAAATTCTTAGCACATTGAATATAATAATCAATATTTGTAAATGTGACCTACTATTGGTCACATAGTAGGTGACATTCATCTCATTGTATCAGTATCACTTGACACCCCATCATCCTGAAGGCTCATAGTGAATAAAAAAAGTTACATAGTCAAATATTACAGGAGAGTAGACGGAGGGGCCCGCAGCACCGGTCAGAAGCAGTGTGCTGCTAGGAAATGTAGTTTTTGCAGAAAAGAACAGGACCTTACATGTATATTCTACTGTACAAAATTAAAAAAGACAAAATGATACATGAAAGAAACTCTATGTTGAGCTTTGTTTTCTTGTGTGCTTTGTGAAAAATTGTTGCGATTGTTGGAATAAGGCGGGCTTTACACGCTGTAACATCGCTAGCGATTGCTAGCGATGTCGCGCGCGATAGCACCCACCCCCATCGCTCGTGCGACATTTGGTGCTCGCTGCCGTAGCGAACATTATCTCTACGGCAGCGTCACACGCACATACCTTGTCAGCGACGTCGCTGTGACCGCTGAAAAATCCCTCCTTCAAGGGGGAGGTGCGTTCGGCATCATAGTGATGTCACTGCGGCGTCACTAAGCAGGCAGCCAATAGAAGCGGAGGGGCGGAGATGAGCGGGACGTAATATCCCGCCCACTTCCTTCCTGCCTCATTGCCGGTGGACACAGGTAAGGAGATGTTCGTCGCTCCCACGGTGTCACACATAGTGATGTGTGCTGCCGCAGGAACAACGAACAACATCGTACCGGTGGCAGCAGCGATATTAAGGAAATGAGCGACGTGTCAACGATCACCGTTTTGGAACGATTTTGCAATCGTTGATCGTCGCTCATTAGTGTTACACGCTGCGATGTCGCTATCGGCGCAGGATGTGCGTCACTAAGGACGTGACCCCGACGATATGTCGGTAACGATGTCGCGGCGTGTAAAGCACCCCTATCTCTTTACATAATTAAAGTTAAGCTGCAATACCAGATAAAGACCTTGGAGAAGGAATGGCGCTATTTCTGGGGAAAAAAACACCTTTTCTTCCATTGTCAAACTCCATCAAGTATTTTTGAGAGGAAATTGTCATTATTCCTATGTGCTGAGCATTCTGTATTGTTCTCCTATGCTCTGCAGAGCCGGTATATGTTGCTTATGGTGCAGAACGTTTTGCAAGATGAATGCTCTGCTAGTTGTTTCACATTACTGGGTTCCACATTGGTCCTGGGAGGTGCTGTCACAGATGCTTTTTATTCCCAGTGATTGCTCTGCTTCTTTAGGGAGTTTGTTAGGTTAGGACGCCGCCAGTCGTACTTCCTGGTTTCAGTTGTGCTGTTGGCTCCTGTGTTGCTCCGTGTTCAGATCTTGGCCTCTTGAATCCAGACTATTGCTGACCCGTCTGCCTGTCCCCCTGTTTCTGTTGTGACTTCCCGGCTTCTGACCTTGGACTTCCTCCTGACCATATCCTCGTGTATTTTGTTCATACTCTCCTGGAACCCTGACCTTCGGCTTGTGTCTTCTGACCTCGTCTCTGTCTGCCCCCATGTACTGTCGTGACCTCCTGGTTTATGATCTCAGCCTGTGTGTCTACCTCTCCATTTACTGCTTGCAAGTAGTGTCTAGCACCACCTGGTGACAGTCATAGAAATGATCATGGATCAAAATAAACACAAGGATAAGAAGGCAATAAACAAGGTTGTAGTATAGATGGCAGACAAGGCACGGCGTAGACTTATGCCTTGAGTCTGGAACCGGGACAACCCTTATTCTGAATATTTGCAGCCCTTGATCTGTTGTTTCTTTCTTACATATGTAAAGTCAGTCTGTTACGCCTCGGGGGGGATAATTCTCATCTCACACTACTTTGCATGTTTATAGGGATTTTAATCAGGAACATTTTGTTGTGACTGGCCCTGACACGGTCGGTTAAGCTTTAATGGAAACTCTTGATAAAAAGACAGTTGACCTTTTTCTTAAAACCTATAATGATAAAGAACCAGTATAACCAGGTGCAAAGTTTCTAACATGCATAATATATTACAAAGAAGGATGACGTATATATAGTACAGGCTGTCATGGCCGTAGCATCACTTTAGGGAAGATCTCTCGCTATTCGTAAAGTCTGGAACCAATGTCAAAATGGGATTTGTTTGGTCCAATTTAGAGCATGATCGGATGCGGTATGTTCTTCAATGTTTAGCCTCTGCATAAAGATCTCCAGGTCCTAGAATAGGCCATATTTGCTGGAGTAGTCCTGAAGAAGACGGGGTCAGCTACTGACAGCTACTGAATTCAAATCTGAGCCTTGGGACTGTCATTTTTATGATCCTGTTGAATCTTGGCACCTGCCTTTAGAATAATGCCTTCAACAGCACTTATCTTGGAAGAAGCCCTTGGATAGGCACCTGTCTTGGAATAAGACCTTGGACAGGCACCGTCTTGGAAAAAGCCCTTAGACAGGCACCCGTCTTGGAAAAAGCCCTTAGACAGGCACCCGTCTTGGAAAAAGCCCTTAGACAGGCACCCATCTTGGAATAAACCCTTGGACAGGCACCTGTCTTGGAATAAGCTCTTGGACAGGCACCTGTCTTGGAATAAGCTCTTGGACAGGCACCTGTCTTGGAATCAGCTCTTGGACAGGCACCTGTCTTGGAATAAGCCCTTGGATGGCACTTGTCTTGGAATCAGCTCTTGGACAGACACCAGTCTTGGAATAAGCCCTTGGACAGGCACCTGTCTTGGAATAAGCTCTTGGACAGGCACCTGTCTTGGAATAAGCTCTTGGACAGACACCTGTCTTGGAATAATCTCTTGGACAGGCACCTGTCTTGGAATAAGCCCTTGTACAGGCACCAGTCTTAGAATAAGCTCTTGGACAGGCACCTGTCTTGGAATAAGCTCTTGGACAGACACCTGTCTTGGAATAAGCTCTTGGACAGGCACCTGTCTTGGAATAAGCCCTTGGACAGGCACCTATCTTGGAATAAGCCCTTGGACAGGCACCAGTCTTAGAATAAGCTCTTGGACAGGCACCTGTCTTGGAATAAGCTCTTGGACAGACACCTGTCTTGGAATAAGCTCTTGGACAGGCACCTGTCTTGGAATAAGCCCTTGGACAGGCACCTGTCTTGGAATAAGCCCTTGGACAGGCACCTGTCTTAGAATAAGCCCTTGGACAGGCACCTATCTTGGAATAAGCCCTTGGACAGGTACCTGTCTTGGAATAAGCCCTTGGACAGGCACCTGTCTTGGAATAAGCCCTTGGACAGGCACCAGTCTTAGAATAAGCTCTTGGACAGGCACCTGTCTTGGAATAAGCTCTTGGACAGGCACCTGTCTTGGAATAAGCCCTTGGACAGGCACCTGTCTTGGAATAAGCCCTTGGACAGGCACCAGTCTTAGAATAAGCTCTTGGACAGGCACCTGTCTTGGAATAAGCTCTTGGACAGACACCTGTCTTGGAATAAGCTCTTGGACAGGCACCTGTCTTGGAATAAGCCCTTGGACAGGCACCTGTCTTGGAATAAGCCCTTGGACAGGCACCTGTCTTAGAATAAGCCCTTGGACAGGCACCTATCTTGGAATAAGCCCTTGGACAGGTACCTGTCTTGGAATAAGCCCTTGGACAGGCACCTGTCTTGGAATAAGCCCTTGGACAGGCACCTGTCTTAGAATAAGCCCTTGGACAGGCACCTATCTTGGAATAAGCTCTTGGACAGGCACCTGTCTTGGAATAAGCTCTTGGACAGACACCTGTCTTGGAATAAGCTCTTGGACAGGCACCTGTCTTGGAATAAGCCCTTGGACAGGCACCTGTCTTGGAATAAGCCCTTGGACAGGCACCTGTCTTAGAATAAGCCCTTGGACAGGCACCTATCTTGGAATAAGCCCTTGGACAGGCACCTGTCTTGGAATAAGCCATTGGACAGGCATAACACCATTCACCTTTATAAAAATAAAAAAGTACATTTGGAGATTCAAGTGATGAGTTCGTTCCTGCAAAAAAAAAACATGACTCCTAGCCCACCAATTTTTGGTATTCTGGAAAAAAAAATGCAAAGTTTAAACGATCATCACTTCATTAATCTTACATCCACTTGCAGATTTGTTGATTTTCAGGGATGACTGATTATAAATAACATAAAGTACAAAAAGGAAACTTTCAGGAAATTCTTTTCCAGTCGTTGGTGGAGCTTCAACAAACAGTCAAAGCAAATAGACTTCTAGACACAGCTTCCGGAAAGACGTTGTTTATTGATTTTTTGCTTCTTTTGTTGCCTACCAAACATAGAACGTATATAAAATGATTTCAAATTGTTCCTTATGACTGAGTACATAAAGTATTATTAAAGCAAAACAACATTTGACATTGATATCAATCTCGTTTTTCAGATTTGTTTTCCATTTGTCTAAACTATACAAATTAGAAAAGGCAAAATACAGTATTTTTCATTTTATAAGACACACTGGATTATAAGACGCACCCCAAATTTAGAGATAAAAAGGCATCGGTGGTGGAGCGGGGTCACAGGATGCAGGGGCAGTGCTGGAGTAGGGCGATGCTGCAGGCGCTGCGGTAGGGGCTGTGCTGGCTGTGGGGACTGTGCTGGCTGTGGGGACTGTGCTGGCTGTGGGGTCTGTGCTGGCTGTGGGGACTGTGCTGGCTGTGGGGACTGTGCTGGCTGTGGGATCTGTGCTGGCTGTGGGGGCTGTGCTGGCTGTGGGGGCTGTGCTGGCTCTGGGGACTGTACTGGCTGTGGGGAATGTGCTGGCTGTGGGGAATGTGCTGGCTGTGGGGACTGTGCTGGCTGTGGGGACTGTGCTGGCTGTGGGGAATGTGCTGGCTGTGGGGACTGTGCTGGCTGTGGGGACTGTGCTGGCTGTGGGGAATGTGCTGGCTGTGGGGACTGTGCTGGCTGTGTGGAACAGGGAGGTGTGGTGGGTGTTACAGATTATCTGTCAGCGGAGTGGGTTTCAAAGAAATGGTGACCGGAGTCAGCGCGTGCGTAGATTAAGTTTGCGGCTCAATGACAAGCTAAGACCTCATCTGCGCACACGCCACCTTCAGGCACCATTTTGCTTAAGTCTACTGCTGGTAGGGGCTGTGCTGGCTGTGGGGACTGTGCTGGCTGTGGGGACTGTGCTGGCTGTGGGGTCTGTGCTGGCTGTGGGGTCTGTGCTGGCTGTGGGGACTGTGCTGGCTGTGGGGACTGTGCTGGCTGTGGCATCTGTGCTGGCTGTGGGGGCTGTGCTTGCTGTGGGGGCTGTGCTGGCTCTGGGGACTGTACTGGCTGTGGGGAATGTGCTGGCTGTGGGGAATGTGCTGGCTGTGGGGACTTTGCTGGCTGTGGGGACTGTGCTGGCTGTGTGGAACAGGGAGGTGTGGTGGGTGTTACAGATTATCTGTCAGCGGAGTGGGTTTCAAAGAAATGGTGACCGGAGTCAGCGCGTGCGTAGATTAAGTTTGCGGCTCAATGACAAGCTAAGACCTCATCTGCGCACACGCCACCTTCAGGCACCATTTTGCTTAAGTCTACTGCTGGGAGAACAATGTGTCAAAGGCGGCGCGTGCGCTGATAAAATCTTGATCCAAGAGCTCCGTCTGTGCATGCGCTGACTCTGGGCGCCATTATTTGAAGCCTGCACTGCCCTGCTCCACACAGCTTCCACCGCAGCCAGAACGGCCCCCTTCACAGCCAGCACAGCCCCACTGCAGCCAGCACAAGCCCCAACGCAGCCAGCACAGTGTCCTACAGCCAGCACAGCCCCCACCGCAGCCAGCACAGCCCCAACCACAACCAGCACAGCCCCAACCGCAGCCAACACAGTGCCCCACAGCCAGCACAGTGCCCCGCAGCCAGCACAAGCCCCACCGCAGCCAGCACAGCCCCCCCCACCGCAGCCAGCACAGTGTCCCACAGCCAGCACAGCCCCCACCGCAGCCAGCACAGCCCCCACCACAGCCAGCACAGGCCTCACCGCAGTCAGCACACTATCCCACAGCCAGCACAGCCCCCACCGCAACCAACACAGCATCAACCACAGACAGCACAGCCCCATCCGCAGCCAACATCATGCCTCGCAGCCAGCACAAGCCCCACCGCAGCCAGCACAGTGTACCATAACCAGCACAGCCACCACTGCAGCCAGCACAGCCTCAACCACAGACAGCACAGCCCCATCTGCAGCCAACATTGTGCCTTGCAGCCAGCACAAGCCCCACCGCAGCTAGCACAGTGTCCCACAACCAGCACAGCCCCCACTGCAGCCAGCACAGCCTCAACCACAGACAGCACAGCCCCATCTGCAGCCAACATTGTGCCTCGCAGCCAGCACAAGCCCCACCGCAGCCAGCACAGTGTCCCACAACGAGCACAGCCCCCACTGCAGCCAGCACAGCCTCAACCACAGACAGCACAGCCCCATCCGCAGCCAACATTGTGCCTCGCAGCCAGCACAAGCCCCTCCGCAGCCAGCACAGTGTCCCACAACCAGCACAGCCCCCACTGCAGCCAGCACAGCCCCAACCACAGCCAGCACAGCCCCAACCACAGCCAGCATAGTGGCCCGCAGCCAGCACAATCCCCACCGCAACCAGCACAATCCCCACCGCAACCAGCACAGTGTCCCACAGCCAGCACAGCCCCCACCGCAGCCAGAACCGTGCCCATTCTCCACTTCCCGGTGAGCTACTATTACATTATAAAATACACTTCTCATTTTCCTCCCAACTTTTTGGGAGGAAAAGTGCGTCTTATAATCCGAAAAATACGGTATATAAAAATGTAAACGTTTGACTCAGCACAAGTCAATAAACATGCTCAAGGGTAATTGTCTCCAGCACAATCGTTTTCTTGGTCGCTCAGTCAGTCCTTGGCTCTACTTCTGCCAATGACTGACTCACATTAGAGTGAGGGGTTGACAAAAATCCAAAGTTTCTACTATTGATGGTAGTTGTAGTGCTAATGGGTTGTTTATCGTTGGAGAACGTTTTGCTCTTCTAGCAGATTTCTGCTCCATTGGAGGGCAGAAACCAGCAACGTAGCCTGATATAACTCACATTTAAAGGGGTTTTCCAATTTATTGGTTTTTAGGATGGGTAGGGAGTCAAGTTTTAGCACCCTCACTGACTAACTGATTGAAAGGGCTGTGGTGCATCTTATCTGGCATAGATTTGTACATTGGATAGTGGTCATCACAAATGGTACTGTAGATGTCTCCAATTTGGAGACAGCAATAGTAAGTCTGGTCCACAGGACAATGAAGAGAGCTGTGCCAATGTCCATGTGCTGTGGAGCCCTTTAATTAATCAGTGAAGGTCTAACTTCTTGAACCCCACCGATCAGCTAACTAATTAATAATTTTATTCATTTATATAGCGCTATTAATTCCACAGCGCTTTACATACATTGGCAACACTGTCCCCATTGGGGCTCACAATCTAAAGTCCCTATCAGTATGTTTTTGGAGTGTGGGAGGAAACCGGAGTACCCGGAGGAAACCCACGCAAACATGGGGAGAACATACAAACTCCTTGCAGATGTTGTCCTTAGTGGGACTAGAACCCAGGACCCCAGCGCTGCAAGACTGCAGTGCTAACCACGGAGCCACCGTGAAAGGGACCACCTACATCTACCGACATAATACTGATGATCTATCATAAGGAATACCGATATTAAATTGCTCGATAACCAACCCCTTTTAGATACAATGCAACGTCTGTATGTCACTATCTTATCATTTAGGACTGAGTGTTCCATACTTTACATCTTGTGTAGATACACAATGTCAAAATTATATCTGTAATGGTTTTACAATCTATAGTACAAAGCCGGTTCTTTCTTAGATACTTAAGATTTCACAATAGTTGTTCCAATGTGCTGTGAATTCCTATCACTCCCACGACTTCATTTCATTGGAGATTCATTCATAAGCTGCGCTTGTCAGGTGCCACTAAACGCTCACAAAGATATCAAACATGTAACTGTCAAATAATGTGAAAAGAAGGTGTTGTCAGGTATGCAAACTACCCAGATGTTGTGCTAGATATGCCTCCCACGCTCGGCAATTCCAAACGACTTCCTACACAGTTACAAGCTGTAGTATTCTCCCATCAATCTTGTGTCAAGGTTCTAGAATTCATTCATCAGTCTTCCTACAAATTGCACATAAAATTCAATTTTTGCTACTTCCTTATTCACACAGGTGTGTTCGATTTTGCATTGCAATAACAGATCCATAGAAACACATAGCACACAGATGGCTTTCACGTGCTACGTCGTATTTTTTTATTCCTGTAACGGCCTAGTCTGCTCATACAAAATGAGCACTGACTTTTTCTTGGCTGGAGCACCTTCTCCTGAAATTTCCATCAGAAGGGGCTTACTACACCCCCATTACAGTCCCTTATGAAAAATAGAACTTTTCCTTCTTTAAAAATTACAAAGTATTTATGTAGAGTCTGGAAATAAATATTACCTAGCAGGTATATAAGAGGTGGTGAATAACCCCATTACGGTCCCTTGTGAATAAGATAACTCATTGTTAACAACATTCTTTACCTCTCATCTGAGATCTACAAAGTTCTGCAATATTTTCAACCATTTTAATAATGTACTAGTGTATACAGTTTGTTGTAAGGTTTTGGATGAACTACCTAGCAGGTATAGCAGCATTTGGAGATTTTCCAGCAGAGTTAGTGTGCTACCCCATTACAGTCCCTTATGAATAGAACTTTTCATTCTTTAGAAATTACTAAGTATTTATGTAGGGTCTGGAAAGAAATATTAAACAGCTGGTATATCAGAAGTGCTGAGCAACTCTATTACGATCCCTTTTGAATAAGAAAACCCATTGTTAATAAGATTCTTTAGCCCCCATCTGAGTTCTACAAAAGTTTGCATTATTTTTCACCCCTTCAATAATCTATGAGTGTCCACAGTTTGTTGTAAGGTTTTGAAGGAACTATCTAGCAGGTATAGCAGCATTTTGAGACTTTCCAGCAGAGGTGGTGTATTACCCCATTACAGTGCCTCATGAATAAGAAAACTCAACTTTAACCAGTCCTTTTAGATCTATCTGGGATTTACACAGACATGTTCATTTTCCATTTTTTATTAAAGGGAACCTGTCAGCTGATTGATGCTAACCAAACCCAGGACAGCATGAACAAGAGTCTAGCAGCAGTATTGCATTCAAGTATATTTTTCTGTGAAATGCTCTGGCATTTTAGAGAAAGTTATAGTTAAAAGCTACTCTTGTGTATATAGGAAGAGACCTGTCAATCACTTGCATTCGCGCTGGAAGAAGCTGGCTGGGGGCAGCACCAAATTAGTTTGCTCCACTACCCAGCTGGATATTTGAAACAATATTTTTCTCTGAAATGCCTAAGCATTTTAGAGAAAAATATACCTGGCTGCAAGGTTTGGGCAGAACGAGGCAGCTGACAGGCCCACGTTTATAGCTTTGTATGTGGTCATGGTGTTACATCAGTTGCCACTGTAAAGAAGACACCACTTGCTAGGTTACAAAGTTGAATCAGAACTGGTATATCAGGGTATCATGATTTATCATCTGAGGTTTTCAAGAGGGTTCAGAGAGCTATAAAAATGGACCATTATTAGGTTCTAAGATTGAATTAGAAAATTCAGCTCAGACACACATCAGAAGTGACCATCAGATTTTCTATCAAATTAATAAAGACACAGCATCAGGATTAGTTCTTCTAAACTTATGGTCTACAACCTTTGTATCTTGAGAGCTACATTCAGGTTTGAGAAATAGTCATGATGCACAAATTATGCAAAGAAACCATAGAAGCCATACAGTGACAAATTATGGATAACTGGTCATTCAAGGATTTTCCACCTCCACTCATTCTACGATATATGAAGGAGGCAAGCAGCTCCAGTGACGTTACGTCACATCTCATGGTCAATAGGTATTGTGCACCTGTCCTATTCTACTGGGTTAGACAAGTGCTCAATACCTGCTGATCACACAAACATGGCCCCGTCCTTGCAGGCATCTGTGGACGTGACCACCGATACTATGTGCTTCATCAATTTGACATTGAGTGGAACCAGATAATCTTTTTGAAATTGAGGGGAGCCAGAGAACTGACATCACCAGGAAGGAGTTGGAGGCAGCCGCAGCACCACTAGTGTATAGCTTTTTCATGGCTCACCCTCCCCTATTTCATCTGGCCCATGGCTGAGCTGGCAGATAGACATGAGCCACAGAGCAGTTTACCATGTGCCACATGTGGCTTTTGAAGTTTCGAGTTATGGGTTGGGGCTTTAGTGCCATCCATCGTCTTTTGGTCTGGAAGGGTCTGACATTATAGAGTATGGCCTGGGGTCTGAGATAGTCATGAGGGTCTATAATATTTTAGGGGCCTGGTGTCTGATGCTATTATGAGATTAATGGTGTGAGCTAATTATGTGGCATGTATTGATTTAAAAGTCTTGGCTGTAGTCTGAATTCATTAGGGAGGTCTGAATAATAAAAGTATATGGTCTGGGGTCTGAGCTCTAGGGACCAATGATTTCAATTGTATTTGGATCCTCAGACACTATTGTTTTGTCAGTATAATATTTTTGGACACTGGGCAACAGTAATGAACATATTTAGGGGCACCTGGTGCAGCAGAAGGCACAGAACAAATGGTAGCAAGACTTTAGGGTTTGTGATGCTAAAGTGATTGGGAATGAGCAGAACAATACATAGGCCAAAGATGTCTGGGAAAAAAATGTTAAAGGACTTAGTTTGCTTTTACACTGTGTTCCAATCTCCGTTCAGTGGTCCCATTGAGGCTTCTGTCTGAACCCCCCCGGTTTTGGACATATGCGTCGACGGGGTTATTGGTACAGACAGAGTCATCATGTGCTTTGTTGTGCACCATTTTCGGGAGTATGGGCCAATTGGAGGTGGACACCCAGACGTAGTATATTGTGCATGGATGTCCGCCTCCAGTAAGTTTATACTGCTGAAAATGGTGCAAAACAGAGCACATGGTAACTCATCGACACATATGTCCAAAACCCATTTTGTGGTGGTTCAGATAGAAGCGCCAATGGAACCACTGAACGAAGATTGGAACGCAGCGTGAAAGCAGCCTAAGGAGAAATGTCATTAAGGGAACAGACTGCAGTGCTATTCTTATCATACAAAATATGTAACTCCATTCCTGACAGAACACATTGGGGTATTGATCTCATTTGGACCCTTTCGAAAATGCATCAACCACATTGGTCATGGCTTATATAAATGGAAGTTATGACTCTAGTAAAAACAGAAACCATTGTAATATTCTAATGTTTCTGGAGATAGGGTAATCAACCATTATAATATCTTTTTACCTTAGAATGAACCTGTGTCTTTAATCTTGGATAAAGATCAATGAGTGTCTCTTTTTGCATGTCAGCTTCCTGTGATAGATAAAGCTTGGAGACAGTCATCGGAAATAAGACATTAGACACATTATTTACGCACTACTTCTGATGACGAAAGCTCATTGGCTATCACCTTTGTATAAACATTAACAGGAAAGTAAGTTCTAATGCTAATATGAGAAGACTCTCTCTTTCTAATATACAGCTAGACAAAACACATCGTCAATATACCGTTGCTCGTAATGCTATTTTGTCTGCCTACTACAGATTTGTTATTCCATGCTAATTTCCTAGGATAATCTATCAATATGAATTAAGTCTAGCATCCAAAAAACCTTTCCAATCTTTCCAATCTCTTGTTCATAGGCTTTTCTACTTCTCTATACAACATCTGGAATTGCAGCTCACTCATCCTAAACAGAACTCCATCAACATGAACTTGAGCTAAGCTATAGTATAAGGCCTAAAATAAACAGACCAAAAGAAAAAAAAGGTCAACTCTTCAGACAATTTCTTTTAGATGTGGTGAAGATAAAGGCAACCATATACAATGTTGTGTCTGCTCTTCACCGATATCAATTAACACCACATTCATCTTTTGATGACCCGTGCAGGTTTTACAATACAATACTGTGTCCTTACATTTCCTCTATCTGTTTCCAAATTTTCCTGTGGTTGAAAGTCCATCATCTTCATCCATCTGAAACAATACACATTTTTTATGCCGCTTATTGTCTTGCTTTACAATATAGACCTTCCTTCCTTTTCCAATTACATTGTTTGTCTTGGTAAATCCAGAATAAATATTGAAATTATTATGGAATCCCTAAGAGAAATCAAAAAGAAAATGTGTCTTCTGTAGAGCCTATTAAAAAATACACAGGTGACGATGATCACATATAACTCCAATATCTGACTACTCTAAATGTCACAGTCAAAAGGATGAGAAATGGGAAAAAGTTTAGAATGATCTTTATAAAACTAATTTAGCTGTCCCAGTCCATGCCTGTGGTGTGCTGCCAACACTAGAGTCATCTAAAATTTTAATTAGCAATATTCCATGGTGGAATCTATGGAAAGCTAAGAGTGTTAAAACACCACCACATCATTTTGCTTTTTTTATTTCACCAATGGAGTGGTCCATTAAACCAAAGTCCCCTGTCTTATACACACCTGATGTCGTCTTCATCTCTTTCCAGCGCAGCTCCCTTTAGTATCCAGCAATTTGTGACCTACCGGCAGCTCCAGTGTTTCATGGAGCGTGCTGGAGGTCACAACTCAATAGAAGTCTATGAGAGCCTCTTTCTGGTCTCATTCTGGCTTTCATAGACTTGAAATGAGAGCTTGTGATGTAAGGCGAACTCAGGGTGGCCAGAACCCTCCTGTGGAGCAGAAAGGCAAAAGCTTGTCTCGAGGGATGACTTTCAATAGATCGCAGTGAGGGGAGCTGCTCTGCTTCTTTCGAAAACCCCGAGATAGAAGCTAGTCCAGCTAGTCAGACGTTATGGCCACAATATGGCGCTGAAAAAGCATGAAGCCTCCAGAGGGTAAGTATAAGAATGGGTACAAGAGACTTATATTTAAAGTGCCTCTCCAGCACGGAAAAGGGAAAAAAAGCTGGATTGGTGCTTTACGACAAATCATTCCCAAAATCTAATTATCCTAAAACTCTGTACACATAGGGAGTTAACAGTACCATACTTCACCTTTCATTAAGGCTTTCCTTCATTGAGGATCAAAAATTTATTTTTTTGCAGTGCCCTCTGAAGAAACTCTGAAGAAAGCAAAGTGTTTTGTTGTCAAGCAACTCTCTATGACCTAACACTTAGTTTAATTTTGTGCTATAATGATGTGAGCGAAATACACTCCTTCTATACCATTGGATCTCCAAATTAATAAGATTTATTTTACGACCACACGGGAAATCATTGCAGCACACACTTTGAGGTGTACTGAAAGTTTCTGCATTATTACATCATGTGACCAGTTTATATA
Organism: Anomaloglossus baeobatrachus; assembly: GCF_048569485.1. NCBI lineage: Eukaryota > Metazoa > Chordata > Amphibia > Anura > Aromobatidae > Anomaloglossus > Anomaloglossus baeobatrachus. Next base: position 40,657,643 of record NC_134358.1, read on the forward strand.
GTATCCCAAACAAAGAAATAACTCCTCAGAACTATGCACCAATAAGAGCAGCAGGGGTGTGTGTAGAAATGTGAACCTTCCCCGTCCATCAGTGTTAGCTGAGCCCTATGACATCATTCACTTATAAGACAAGATGGTTTGTATTCACTCACAATGCCTTTAATACTTTTGCCTCTAGATCAGTGGTCACCAACTTCTCTTACTGTGAGTGCAACATTCAGCTCTAAAGGCTGCTTTACACCAGACAATCTATCGTGCGATAGATCGTCGGGGTCACGGTTTTTGTGACGCACATCGCTGGCGATGCCGGCCTGTGTGACACCTCCTAGCGACGCAGTATCGCTCACAAATCGTGAGTCGGGTACTGCTCGCTAGGTTCCATAATATCGTTTGATTTAGTTGACCATCGTTTCCGTGGTAGCACACGCCGCTCCGTGTGACACCACGGGAACGATGAGCAGCTCACCTGCCTCCCGCGGCCGCCGCCGGCTCTATGTGGAAGGAAGGAGGTGGGTGGGATGTTTATGTCCCGCTCATCTCCGCCCCTCCGCTTCTATTAGCCGGCGGCCGTGTGACGTCGCTGTGACGCCGAACGTCCCTCCCACTCCAGGAAGTGGACGTTCGCCGCCCACAGCGAGGTCGCACGAGAGGTAAGTATGTGTGACGGGGGTTACTAACTTTGTGCGACACGGGCAGCGATTTGCCCGTGACGCAAAAAGGCCGGGGGCGGGTACGATCGATTGTGAAATCGCACAATCGGTCGTACCGTGTAAAGCAGCCTTAAGAGATGATCATGAGCCACATTCAGCTACCCTTCCCACATAGTGACACCCAAAGCATGGCAAGAGGAAAGCCAAAATTCCCAGTAAAATAACACCAAGACCTTGTGACCCTCCCTTTTGGGCAGTAGGCTTACATCCAGGGGTGCTTACTTTATTCTTATTCAGTGTTTTTAGAATATTATTATTATTTATTATAGTGCCATTTATTCCATGGTGCTTTACATGTGAAAGGGGTATACATAATAGGGACAAGTACAATCATCATAAACAATACAAGGCACAGACTGGTACAGGAGGATAGAGGTCCCTCACAGTCTACAAGGGATAGGTGAGGATACAGTAGGTGAGAGTAGAGCTGATTGTGCGGCGCTGTATCAGACTGAGGGTTACGGCAGGCTGTAGGCTTGTCGGAAGAGACGAGAGTCTGATATATGGGCAGAGCAGTCCAGAGTATGGGGGAGGCACGCGGGAAATCTTGGATGCGATGGTGGGAAGAGGAAATGAGAGGGGAGTAGAGAAGGAGATCTACTCACCACACTATTGCATCCAACATCAAGCACCAAACTAACCGGCAATATCATTCTATCTTCCTCCTCCCAATATATTGCCATCCATATCTGCTTTTCTGTTTGGTACAACTGACAAAACTTACTATCCGGAGACATCTTCATAGGTGTTCTTTAGACCTGATGCTTAGGCACCAACTTGGCAGACACATCATGGTCCTGGAAGTCACATGTGGCTCCCAATCTACAGGTTGGGGAACTCTGCTCCAGATAAAGCTTTGCTTTCCACTTCCAAGAATTGATAGTCATGTGCCCAATGTGTTTATGAGCCTTTTAGACAAGAGGAGCTGCCACCATGAGGAACGTTATCTTGTTGGTCCACCATGGAGAATATCCAGTTTACAATCCTTTAACACTAGAAGTCCCAGAAATTTCGAGCTCCCCCCTGAAGTCCCAAAAGAGGGTCAAATGACCCTTAGTCCAAATTAACCTAACTAACTAGAAACTAAATGGCTAAACTCAATGGAAAACAACACCCTCCTGTGGTGCGACAGTAATGGCCTTAATTACAGAACAAAAGACGGTGATTATAGGATGTTAGCTAAAATCCTTCAGGTCGTTCAACCTGTCTCTGGGTTCCAAAGGTAGAAATGTTAAATAACCCCTCTCTGGGACTTCTAGTGTTAAAAGGGAACCTGTCACCACTTTTTTGGACTATAAGCTGCGGCCACCACCACCGGGCTCTTATATACAGTATTCTAACATGCTGTATATAAGAGCCCAGGCCGCTGTGACAACATAAGAAACACTTTATGATACTTACCTAACGGTCGCTCTGCAGTGGATGAGGGCCTAATGGGCGTCTCCGTTGTCCGTTGCCGTTGCTCTTTCGGACATCTTTGTTCTCCTTCTCTAGCTGTGGTGCATGACGGGTCCGATGTCATCCACACTCGCCGGCATTCAGGTCCTGAGCAGGGCAGATCAAAGTATTGTAGTGCGCCTGCGCAGGACCGGCGAGTGTCTATGACGTAGCCGCGTCATGCAAACAGGCTTCAGAAAGAAGCCGAAGATGGCTGAAAGGGGTGGCGACCGCAACAGACAACGGAGACGCCCATTAGGCCCTCATCCACCGCAGAGCGACCGTTAGGTGAGTATTATAAAGTGTTTTTTATGTTGTCACAGCGGCCTGGGCTCTTATATACAGCATTCTAACATGCTGTATATAAGAACCCGGTGGTGGTGGCCGCAGCTTATATTAGGTTCCCTTTAACAAATGACCATCTTTGGCTCTATAACTCTATAGGAAGTGGTCGATTCGCTCCCACTGCTACTATACAGTTTTTCCCCTAATGTACAGTACTGTGATGTAAGTATGTTTAATGCTGAATGTATATTAGTGCAGCTGCCAGCGAGGTAGCAGAGCTGGAGCAACACAGCAACCGGCGCCATCTAGTGGCCAATAAGTTAGTGTTTTATTGAATATTAAATTTATCCCTAGTGTGCGTTTCAGAGTAATGTATAATGTATGGTATAAGATGTATAACATGTGTTGTTATATGAGCTGAGCTGTGTCAGGCGGGACGCACAGTTTAAGGAGTTATAGGAAGTACTGCATGTTATATAGAGTGTAACATGTTTTATATAAGGTTTTTTATTACAGGAAATATTGTAATGTGTATTATGTAAAGTATAAGATTAATAGTAAGAATGTTTTAGATAAGGTTTAGTGCAATGAAGGGACAAGTGTGCAGGAGGGGACGTCAGTGGTAGATAATGTGATATTAGAAGCTAAGTGCAGGTTCCGCAGACTAGATATTGCTACAATGGTATCCTAGAAGATGGAGCAGAGTGGAGTAAAGAGTGAGTTGCTGAGGCAGACAGACCACAGGAGTCAGTTCTGTTTAGTTTAGATGCAGTAGTGTTCTGCACAGGGGGTCCTGGGACCACAAGCTCTGTATCAGGGTTTGCCCAGGCCTCAAGAGGTATCTTCCATTTTGCCCTACAGGCACAGTTTCAAGAGACAGGGAACACAGGAGTCAGACTTGGCTGCTGCTGTGGAGGGATAGTGTCCAGGGCGAGGGCTGGAAAGAAGCTACACTGTTGGGAAGCAGCAGCAGAACGGTAATACAATAGAAAGTGGCATGTCTGTCCTAGAAAGGTTATTGTGAAAGTTTAACTTATGAAGATTGAGAAAGTTTATTGTGAAGATGTCTCTTACGAAAAACGAATGCTGAATAACGGAAGTTAAAGTTTGAGTTTAAGAAAAACTGTTTCTTTGGTGTGTTGCCCAAGTACGATGTCTATGATGGTGACACCGGTGAAGGGGTGGCGGAAGAGCCATCAAAGGCGCAAGTAAGTGTGCACCCCCCAAACAGCCTTTTGATGAAGCAAGGGGAAGCACTGCCGGCTATCACCTGGCTCTCCTCTTCAACTGGCTCGGTGAAACAAATGACCATACAAAGACCAAAGGATGAATGTTTGTTGTTCTTCAAAACACCAGTTGGGTAAGTTGGATGTTCTGGGCTGATGATGAGCACTAGTTGCACAGGCTAAAAAGTCCAACATTGGCTGAGATAGTCTGCAATGTGTTTAGGTTCTCTGACGAACACCAGTCCTTAGAGGTGAGATTGAGCCAAGACTACACTAAGACTTCACGGACAGAGCCCATATAAAATAAACCACTATGACATTACTTTCCCGTAGGCGCTATGTGCCATCATGTGGTGCTTCCACCAGGCACCATTTTCTTCCATCACACCAATGTGTTTCATACAAAACAGCTCAAAAATTTGGATTGTAATGTGGTACCATTTTTCAGTTTTTGAATACTTGTCCGCAATTTTTGAGAACGCATAGATTTGAATGGACACCAAGCTACAGATCTAGGCAACAAGTATCTATAACATCATCATCTATAACATCTGGAGCAGGGATTATGTGACCCTTTCTCTATAGGGAATGGCTGATCATGTGTTCTCCAATTCCTTATGCATTAAGATATTACCATGTAGACGTGTATTGAATGTTGTCTTTGATCAGTATCTGTATTAAAATCATATTGTTCTTATACCGGAACCATATTGATATTTTATTTGTTGAATGGAGCCATTTGGACTTTTATCACCAATTTTCACGTGTCCCAGCCCATTAGTATTAATCCGCAGACAATGTAACGACAATAGGCAGCGATGTTTGGCACTGTTGTATACTACACTCCGGGGGTTGCTGGTTAAATTGATCTGTCAGTCTGTAATACTTTGCTTGACTAAATGAATGTGCAGAGAATATTAAATCTCCGACTTTGTGAAAATGTAATATATTATTTAAAAACTCGGCAGGAGTTGTCAGGTCAGCGCCATCAATTATTTACCTTCCTCTTGTTTAATTAAACATACATTTTCTTACCTTACTCATCAGATACAATTCTAGTAAAAAAATAAAAATGTCTCACGTCTGTTCAGATAATGTGTATTCAGGAGGATCGGATTCATTGATTCGAGATAATTTAGGAAATGATGGATGTTTTTAAAAATTTCAACTTTCTTTTAATATTAAAATATTTTTGAAATTTGCCTTTTAGAGTAGGATTGTTCTTTGAGCGGCCATATATGTGGACACCACTAGGTGGAGCACTTACTGTTCATGCTTCAGGATTCTTCTTACTCTTTATTGGCTCAACCACGGCAATAGTCTTTTGTAGTGATGGGCAAACCAGCAGATACCAGGGATCGGCGGGTCCAACTGGGTTTAAAAAAAAAACCCCGGTTCCGGCCCGGAATTGATCCTGGATATCTGGCCGGACGCCGGTCCCCGTAAAAATGTACTGGGATCAGAATCTGTCCCTTTAAAGTGGTTGTAGAAAAGATACAGGGATTGTCTCTCATGCAGCTGTAACACTACATCTGGGGCCGCTCATTAGCCTCATACATATGCACTGCTTCACCCGCCCACCGACAGTCCCAGCGTTTCTGATTGGTTGCAGTCAGGTGCGCCCCCACCCTGTGTGACAACGTCTGATTGCAACCAATTAGAGGTGCTGTGTGTGTCTAAATTGTTGTAAAAATAAATAAATAAAAAAATTGGCGTAGGGACCATTGATATTATGATAGCCAGCACAGATACAGCATACAACTACAGGCTGAAGCCCCCAGCTGTTCACTTATCTTGGCTGTGCATCAAAATAAGAGGAACTGCAGGCGGCTTTTATAAAAATTATTTAAATAATTAATTTAGAAAAACAGCGTGCGATTCCCCCCAATTTTGGTACCTAGGCATGATAAAGCCAACAGCTGGGGGCTGGTATTCTTAGGCTGGGGAGGTCCATGGTTATTGGACCCCCCAGCCTAAAAATAGCAGCCTGCAGCTGCCGTGGATTGTCCCATCTATTAGTTGCAACAATCCTGGAGCTTTACTCGACTCATCCCGATTGCCCTGGTGCGGTGGCAATCAGTGTAAAATGGGGTTAATAACAGTCCACAGCTGCCACTAAGCCCTAGATTAGTAACAGGAGGTGTCAATGAGACCACCCTCCATTACTGTAAGTGAAAGTAAATAAACACAAACACCGAAAAATCCCTTATTTGAAATAAAATAGAAAAAAACACTCGCTTTCACCACTTTATTAATCCAAAACACCCAGGTCCAACTTAATCCACACAAGGTTCCACGACGATGGGTGGGGAAAGCAGTGAATAAGTATGAAGCTAATGAGCGTCCCCGGAAGTAATATAAGCGACAGCGGAAAGGGTAACAGCCGCATCAGAGACTTGGTAAGTATAGCACACTTGCTCTTATCCCCTATTCCCTTCTTCCATCAGATTCTGGGCCCCATAGACTTATGTGGGGACCTTCAACCAGCCATATATCTGGAAACAGCTGGAACGTTTTTGGTTTGTTTTTTAACCCAGATAAACCTGCCAACCCCGGGTGTGTTCAAGTCCTCCCATCACTAGTTAATATGTTATGCTGCTAGATAGGTGCAGGTTTCAGATGCAGTAGAGGGGGACTGTTGCCAACAGGTGCCACCTAGTGGTTGCGCTGGGATACGATCAAGGTGGAAAAGATCCCTATCTTTACAGATGTGGAAAGGAGGAGGTCTCAAGAGGGTGCAGCAGAGTATAGGTTTCAGATGAGAGAAGACATGGCCTCGGTGTTAGGACTGGTCCTGAAGTAACCTCAAGTGGTCCGGAGCCTATGGCTCACCTCAACGTGCTTAGAGAGTCATCCACCTAGAGAGCCGTCGAAGTGGTCCAGGTGTAAGGAAGCAGGTTAAAGGAAACACAGACCCCGAAGCTTGAGGATGAGTTATAATATAGGTTGGGGGGGGGGGGGCGACAGGTTGAGGAGCAGTACCCCACATTGAGCAAAAGAAAGGAAAAGAAGGTCTTGTCTGTCACGATAGTATGAAGTACAAAAGTGAAGGATTCTAGTTGGCCAAGTGAACTCCAGTGTTGCGTTTGTCACTAACTGTCTACGACAACGACTGCCAGCGGTGTGGTGGACACCAGCCTGAAGAAACCAGTGAGTGTCATGTGCCCCAACCAAAGTCACATCCACTCACGGGGTCTCCTTGGTGAAGGAGTGAAGGGCGCGAACAGCCTGGCACCTTTCTCCTTCACCAGGACCTCTCCATTTATTTTCATGAAAATTCTGCAAACTTGTCACCTTTGTATGCTAGCCACTACTTATGGGAAGTATGGACAGAAGAGTAGTCAGGAAAGCTGGGGCCTGGTAATGGGAGGACACGTATGAGCACAAGGAGTAAACAGAGGTGTAGTCAGGGCAATTTCCAAGGGTCAGAAATTGAGGAGAACATGTAATAGGTTCAGGGAGAAAGCAGAGATGTGGTCAGGTAACGGTCCGAGGTCAAAAGGTTGGAGGTCACAACAGGAACAGGCAGTGGGCAGAGAGGAGTCAAACAACAGTCCGGGGTCAGAACACAAAAATGAGAACACTAGCAGAAACATAAGCCAACAGCACAACTGCAGAACCAGAGAATACAACTGGCAAGGTTGTGGGAGAGCATGCTCAGTAAAGAAGCCTGAGCAATTACCAGTAAGGTGGAACACCTGAGAAATAAGCACCAACATGGAATCCTGTGCTGTCGATTAAACTGCTAGCTCAGTATCTCAGAAAAGTGCAGCAGAGCATCTCCAAAGGCAAGATGCTCTGCACAGAGGAATCGTGTCACTGCCAGGTCTGTAATCCAAGAAAACAGCAGAGCATCTTCATGTCTGCAAGATGCTCTGCACAGAGGAATCGTGTCACTGCCAGGTCTGTAATCAAAGAAAACAGCAGAGCATCTTCATGTCTGCAAGATGCTCTGCACAGAGGAATCATGTCACTGCCAGGTCTGTAATCAAAGAAAACAGCAGAGCATCTTCATGTCTGCAAGATGCTCTGCACAGAGGAATCGTGTCACTGCCAGGTCTGTAATCCAAGAAAACAGAAGAGCATCTTCATGTCTGCAAGATGCTCTGCACAAAGGCATCGTGACAACCTTGCTTTGAAATTTTTGGACCTTCCAAACTTGGGAAAGAAGACACCTCCCCATTTATGAGACAATATCCCAGACGGAAATAATCCAAATTGGAAGATCGTACAATGCTGATGCCGACATCAGGTGGAGATAAGATGTCAAATGTCATGTGTGGCCTCTGCTAAGACTCGGGCTCATTCTTGAGGTCGGTGGAAGTCCCAGTTGGATTCCCTTTGAAGCCTTATGAGGACGCCTGAGGGAAACTCCTCTGAGGTTTATTGGGGTAAATAAAGCCATGTTCTGCCGGAGTTCTGTAACTGATACATGTAATTCGCGTGTCCATTCACATCCTGAACTGGAAGCAGCAGTGATTCATCGCGCCGTCATGTGAGTGTATGTACATGGCATCATCTGGAATAAATGGAGTAGAATGCACCATCTGTGGCCGTTCACCATCATCTCCGGGACGGCTGATAGCGGTGTAATTAGTAACACAGTGTGTGTGGTTACACGGAGTGCAATGACTCTGACACTGAAGAACGTCAAACATCAATCCGACCAAGTACAAAGTCACGTGAAAAGAGTGACAGGAGGAAACTCGGGACTCTGCCCTAAATATTCCCGAGGGTTGGAGACAAAAACAAGCTCAATTTATAGTCAGGCCCACCTCTAAACTGTACTCTGCTTTATGTTTGGGCACTACTGGCGCTATTGATATGTGGTCTGTATGGCAATATTTATGCACTACTGACAGTGTTCATACATGGTCTCTATGTCAATATTTATGTTGCCATTGTACAGTATGTGCTATTCATATGTGCACTATATGGCAGTATTTATATTGGACCTATATTGAGTTAATCATTTGTGTAGCATTTGACAATAATCGTATTGCCACTATTTGAGATTACTAATTTTGATACTGTATGATGCTGTTTACAATATATTGGCATTATATTAGTGTATTGCACTACTCAATATTCACTGTTTGGCGCTATTAATTTGGGTCCTGGGTGATGCCATTTATATGATCACTAGATGATGCTGTTTATATGTACTCTATATGGCAATATAAATTTGGGTCCTATGTGATGTTAATTATATGATTACTACATGGCCCTATTCATATGTACTCTATATGGCAGTATCAATTTGTGTTCTGAATGATGATACTTATGTACAGTATATGCCCTGAATGGCAGTACTCATATGTATACTTTTTAAGCACTTTTAATTTGGGCACTTAATAATGATTTTTTTGGTCTCTCCATAACATTATTCATATGTGCACTGTTTGGCACTATTAATTTGGCTACTGTATAACACTATTTATATGTGCACTATTTATATAGGGAATTTTTGCCACTCTTTTCACTATGTAATACAATATGTTAGTATGGGTCACTGTGTACCACTATTCCTATATGCACTATTTGCTACTATTAATTTGGAATCTATTTATATGGTCACTATAGGACATTACTTATATGTACTCTATTTGGCAATACTTTGGATGCTGATATTTGAGCACTGTAGACATTATTCATATATTCACTATTTGACACTATTATTGGGGTACTATTAACTGCTATATATATGGGCCCTGTATAAACTTATTCAGATGTGCACTGTTTGACGATATTAATTTGGGTATTCACTCTTTAGTACTATTATTCGGGTGCTATTAAATGCTATCTACTGTATCTATCTATCTATCTATATACATTACAGACGAAAAGTTTGGACACACCTTCTCATCTCTAGAACAACTGTTAAGAGGAGACTTTGTGCAGCAGCCTTCATGGTAAAATAGCTGCTAGGAAACCACTGCTAAGGACAGGCAACAAGCAGAAGAGACTTGTTTGGGCTAAAGATCACAAGGAATGGACATTAGACCAGTGGAAATCTGTGCTTTGGTCTGATGAGTCCAAATTTGAGATCTTTGGATCCAACCACCGTGTCTTTGTAGAAAAGGTGAACGGATGGACTCTACATGCCTGGTTCCCACCGTGAAGCATGGAGGAGGAGGTGTGATGGTGTGGGGGGGCTTTGCTGGTGACACTGTTGGGGATTTATACAAAATTGAAGGCATACAGAACCAGCATGGCTACCACAGCATCTTGCAGCGGCATGCTATTCCATCCGGTTTGCGTTTAGTTCATTTATTTTTCAACAGGACAATGACCCCAAACACACCTCCAGGCTGTGTAAGGGCTATTTGACTAAGAAGGAGAGTGATGGGATGCTACGCCAGATGACCTGGCCTCCACAGTCACCAGACCTGAACCCAATCGAGATGGTTTGGGGTGAGCTGGACCGAAGAGTGAAGGCAAAAGGGCCAACAAGTGCTAAGCATCTCTGGGAACTCCTTCAAGACTGTTGGAAAACCATTTCCGGTGACTACCTCTTGAAGCTCATCAAGAGAATGCCAAGAGTGCAAAGCAGTAATCAAAGCAAAAGGTGGCTACTTTGAAGAACCTAGAATATAAGACATATTTTCAGTTGTTTCACACTTTAAGTATTTCATTCCACATGTGTTAATTCATAGTTTTGATGCCTTCAATGTGAATCTACAATTTTCAGAGTCATGAAAATAAAACTTTGAATGAGAAGGTGTGTCCAAACTTTTGGTCTGTACTGTATATATGGTGCCATTCATATGAACACAATATTCATATATTCACTGTTTGGTACTATTATTTGGGTGCTAATAAATGCTGTATATAGGCCCTGTATAACCTTATTCGTATGTGCACTGTTTGGCAATATTAATTTTGGTATTGTTAGATGCCATTCATATGAACACTGTATACAATTATTCATGTATTCACTATCTGGCACTATTAATTTGGGTACTGTTAGATCCTTTATTTGGGGCCCCATATGACCTTATTTATATGTGCACTGTCTGGCGATATTAATGTGGGTATTGTTAGATGTCTTTCACATGAGCACTGTATGACAATATTCATATGTTCACTATTTGCCACTATTATTTGAGTACTATTAAATGCTATATACAGTGCGTACAAGTAGTATTCAACCCCCTGCAGATTTAGCAGGTTTGATAAGATGCAAATAAGTTAGAGCCTGCAAACTTCAAACAAGAGCAGGATTTATTAACAGATGCATAAATCTTACAAACCAACAAGTTATGTTGCTCAGTTAAATTTTAATAAATTTCCAACATAAAAGTGTGGGTCAATTATTATTCAACCCCTAGGTTTAATATTTTGTGGAATAACCCTTGTTTGCAATTACAGCTAATAATCGTCTTTTATAAGACCTGATCAGGCCGGCACAGGTCTCTGGAGTTATCTTGGCCCACTCCTCCATGCAGATCTTCTCCAAGTTATCTAGGTTCTTTGGGTGTCTCATGTGGACTTTAATCTTGAGCTCCTTCCACAAGTTTTCAATTGGGTTAAGGTCAGGAGACTGACTAGGCCACTGCAACACCTTGATTTTTTCCCTCTTGAACCAGGCCTTGGTTTTCTTGGCTGTGTGCTTTGGGTCATTGTCTTGTTGGAAGATGAAATGACGACCCATCTTAAGATCCTTGATGGAGGAGTGGAGGTTCTTGGCCACAATCTCCAGGTAGGCCGTGCTATCCATCTTCCCATGGATGCGGACCAGATGGCCAGGCCCCTTGGCTGAGAAACAGCCCCACAGCATGATGCTGCCACCACCATGCTTGACTGTAGGGATGGTATTCTTGGGGTCGTATGCAGTGCCATCCAGTCTCCAAACGTCACGTGTGTGGTTGGCACCAAAGATCTCGATCTTGGTCTCATCAGACCAGAGAACCTTGAACCAGTCTGTCTCAGAGTCCTCCAAGTGATCATGAGCAAACTGTAGACGAGCCTTGACATGACGCTTTGAAAGTAAAGGTACCTTACGGGCTCGTCTGGAACGGAGACCATTGCGGTGGAGTACGTTACTTATGGTATTGACTGAAACCAATGTCCCCACTGCCATGAGATCTTCCCGGAGCTCCTTCCTTGTTGTCCTTGGGTTAGCCTTCACTCTTCGGACAAGCCTGGCCTCGGCACGGGTGGAAACTTTCAAAGGCTGTCCAGGCCGTGGAAGGCTAACAGTAGTTCCATAAGCCTTCCACTTCCGGATGATGCTCCCAACAGTGGAGACAGGTAGGCCCAACTCCTTGGAAAGGGTTTTGTACCCCTTGCCAGCCTTGTGACCCTCCACGATCTTGTCTCTGATGGCCTTGGAATGCTCCTTTGTCTTTCCCATGTTGACCATGTATGAGTGCTGTTCACAAGTTTGGGGAGGGTCTTAATTAGTCAGAAAAGGCTGGAAAAAGAGATAATTAATCCAAACATGTGAAGCTCATTGTTCTTTGTGCCTGAAATACTTCTTAATACTTTAGGGGAACCAAACAGAATTCTTGTGGTTTGAGGGGTTGAATAATAAATGACCCTCTGAATAAACTTTTCACAATTTAAAAAAAAAAAAAAAGAAATAACATTCTTTTTTGCTGCATTTCACACTTCCAGGCTGATCTACAGTCCAAATGTCACAATGCCAAGTTAATTCCGAATGTGTAAACCTGCTAAATCTGCAGGGGGTTGAATACTACTTGTAGGCACTGTATTTGGGCCCTGTATGTACTTATTCACATGTACACATTTTTGGGATATTAATTTGGGTATTGTTAAATACCATTCATAGGAACAATGCATGACACCATTCATAGATTTACCATTCGATACCATTATTTGGGTGCTATTAAATGGTATATAGATATATATACATATATATATATATATATATTGTCACGCTCTCCGGGTCCCCTGCTCTGCTCCCCGGCTCACCTGCCACGCTCCCCGGCTTCCCTGCTTCGCTCCCCGGCTCCTCTGTCAGACATCCCCCGCTCCCCGCTCTCCAGCCTCCATCACCTGCTGTCCCCAGGCGTCCCGGTCCCCGCTCCCGGCGCCCGTCGGCAGCCCTGCTCCAGGCCGGCTCCCCTGCTTCCTATACACCGCTCCCTGCCCTGGCTTCTGGCACCCGGGCCTCGCGCATGCGCATTAGGGCGCGCGCGCGGTCATTGACCCTCTCTTAAAGGGCCAGCGTCCACTGACAGGAAATTGAACACACAGGTACAGGGTATAAAGGGGTTTAATGTCCAAGTGGGCGGGGCCTGTTCTTCGTGTTACCTAAGCTAGGAGTCAGGTCTCCTTGTGTCTCTGTGATATACTCACCTATCTCTCTTCTAGAGCCGCTCCTGCCTCGCCATCCGGTCCTGCCGATTCCCGAACCCCGAACGCTGACTATCTGCCATCCCGTCAGTCCGTACCATCTCTGATTCCTGTGGTGACCCGTCCTCTCGCTCCATCGGTTCCGGACTCTGCCTGACAACACCTCGGCCTCCGAACCTGAGCTCCGTCACCCGGACTACCATCAGTGACTCCGTGGTCCCAGGGACTTCTCCATTCCACTCTTTTGCACGGACTGTCCTGCTACCCGTAGTGCTCCGGCTACCGGACCCCTTGCCTTCATTAAGGTGTTCGGCCCAGTGGATCCACCTCCTGGGTCTGCCCGTCCACCTGGCCCTAACATTTATATATATATATATATATATATATATATATATATATATATATATATGGGCCCTGTATGACCTTATTCATATGTGCACTGTTTGGGGATATTAATTTGAGTATTGTTAGATGCCATTCATATGAACACTGTATAATATTATTCATATATTCACCATTGGGCACTATTAATTGGACACTATTAAATGGTATATATATATGGGCCTCTTATGACCCTATTCATATGTGTACTGTTTGGCGATATTAATTTGACATATTGTGAGATGTCACTCACATAAACACTGTATGCCATCACTATTTGGCATTATTAATTTGGGTACTGTTAGATGCTTTCATATGGGCTCTGAGTAACCTTATTCATATGTGCACCATCTGGCAATGTTAATTGGGCTTTTTTTGATATGTGCAGTGTTTATATAGGGAATGTTTGGCGGTATCTGATACTATGTGTAGGTATATTTAGATGTTGTTTTTCCTTTTACGTCGCCTTGGGATGATGATAGTAACAGGTCCCTTCTCCTTTGCAGGGGAGGAATGTGGGAAGATAATAGGGTGATTATTATTAGCGGATTGTTATTATACGGCATTTATTTATTCCTGTTGATGTTTGTATTTTGTATATCTGAGCGTTTCGAAGAAATTCCTAGTCGTGTCCTTGGAGACTTTCCTTTATATAATTACATGTAATTTACCGGCTAATAAAGTGATAAAAGCTCACGTTGTGGAATGTGTGTGTGTGGGCCGGAGATAAGATACAGGCGGGGGAGGGGGGTATTAATAAAGGAGATCAGTAAATGTCATAAGTGCGACAGCAGTGCCCCCTCCTTGCCCCGAAACTGAGCTGCAATACCAGACACCACCTGTGGGCAGGGGTGGCGCTGTTCCTTGACCTCTTTAGTCAATGGATGGTCATTATCAAGGAAGATATTGTAAATTATTTCATAACTGGCCTTTTTGGGGTAAACGCTGATCACTTTTAGGAAAATTTAAGCCATAGAATAAAAAAGCATAATGAAAAACTTCACATTTTTGACACAAGAACGGTCATGGGGTCATTCCGAATCCAGAAAGTGTGAAAGTAGAATTTGGTATTTTCTCACTTGTTCTTCACGCTTCACCTGAAGAAAGTGTCCTAGAGGATGTAGCCCCAACCGAGCTTCAGTTCCCAGGCTGTCCTCGCAGCCGGACCTTCTGAGAAAAATGTGAAAGCTTCGCAAATATTCCCCCATCCGCCTTCAGCGCAGATCAGCTGAGAGCGACATTCTGGGAAAGCCTCCCCGAATCATCCAGGTCCGGACTTGTACGCTGAGAAACATATTTCTAGGTTGTTATCATTGGAAACCATAGTCAAGCAGGCGACTACTGCCATCATCAGGACACCTGCTATAATAACTCCTGCCAAAACATCACATACTACCGTATATAGTAAATTAAAGGGCCAGCGCAGTCCTATGTAAGGAAACATACCGTAGTCTAAGGCTTTGTTCACACTGAGATTTTTTTAGATGCGGCAAATTTTGACCACGCCCCCTAGCCACACCCATTTGGCAGTAAGGGTCATTCAGCAGATGCCCCGGACTGTTCGTTCATAGTCATAGCTGCCAGAATTCTCGTATATTTATGTGTCACTATATGACATGTTGCTTATTTCTGCCTATAAAGCCGTGTTCACACATTGTATAAATTCTGTTTCTTTTTGTTTCTTCCACTTTCTGCACCAAATTATATAATCCAGCTTTCCTGCATTTTTTTATGCCTTTCCTCCATTATTTATATTTATATATATATATATATATATATATATATATATATATAATGGAGGAAAGGCATAAAAAATGTAATTAATAATAATAATATTTATGAAATAATATATATACATATCTATCTATATATATATATATATATACTGTATATATTATTTAATAAATATTATTATTAATTACATTTTTTATGCCTTTCCTCCATTATTTTTATATATATATATATTATTTCATAAATATTATTAAATAATATTATTATATATATTATTTATGTTTTTGGTTCAGATGTGAATCTACGTTTTTAAGTGTTTTTATTATACAGCGAAGCTTTTTTCTGCTTTTTTTTAAGCTCCACATAAAAACCTCTAGGGAAAAGAAAAAAAACAGAACCGCAGAGTTCAGCATCATCTTTTCATGGAGTCTCATCCACTTTGCTTGATCAATTACACACAGCAGAATATATGTGCAAAAAAAACAGCAGAAAAAAAATGCAGCATTTATACTACATGTGAACACGGCTTCAACAATACATTTTTATTACTTTTTTTATGGGTTTTAATAAAGAAAAATAATAAATTGCGCCATTTTTTTTACACCATTTACCGATCCCCATAAATAATCTGATCGCTGTGTTGTTCGGGTCGTTACAATTACAGGGACACCAAATATGTTCATGTTATTTGCTGATTTGTGATTATTTTTATAAGAAAAAGTGTAATAAAATTACATTATTCTATTTTTTTATTATTGTTAGTAATTTTATTAGAAGAAAAATAATATCTTTTCCTCTCCCTCTAGAATATATGAGATAGAGATGCTGCAATGGAGCTCTATGTCCTGTGTAATCTGCTGTGTAATCAGAGGCTGCATTGTAGATTCATCTATATAAAATCCTCCCTTTGACATCATCATTTCATGTGTTTTTGGTTCAGATGTGAATCTGTGTTTTTAAGTGTTTTTATTGTACATAGAAGCTTTTTTGTGTGTTTTTTAAGCTCCACATAAAAACCTCTAGAGAAAAAAAAAGGCCACAAAACCGCAGAGTTCAGCGGCGTCTTTACATGGAATCACATCCACTTTGCTTGGACAATTAAACACAGCAGAATATATTTGCAAAAAACAGCAGAAAAAAATGCAGCATTTACGCTACATGTGAATACGGCCTCAACAATACATTTTTATTACATTTTTTATGGGTTTTAATAAAGAAATATAATGAATTGAGCCTTTTTTTTTTTTACACCATTTACCGATCCCCATAAATAATGTGATCACTGTGTTGGTCGGGTTGTTACAATTACAGGAACACCAAATATGTTCATGTTATTTGCTGATTTGTGATTATTTTATAAAAAAAATGTAATAAAATTACATTATTTTATTTTTTTCATTATTTTTAGTAATTTTATTAGAAGAAAAAAAAATCTTTTCCTCACCCTCTAGAACACAGAGATGCTGCAATGGAGCTCTATGTCCTGTGTAATATGCTGTGTAATCAGAGTCTGCATTGTAGGTTCATCTATATAAAATCCTCCCTTTGACATCATCATGTCATGTGTTTTCGGTTCAGATGTGAATCTGTGATTTAAAGTATTTTTATTGTACAAAGAAGCATTTTCCTGCGGTTTTTTTAAGCTCCACATAGAAACCTCTAGAGAAAAAAAAGAAACGAAAACCGCACAGTTCAGCGTCATCTTTTCATGGAACCACATCCACTTTGCTTGGACAATTAAACACAACAGAATAAATGTGCAAAAAAACAGCAGAAAAAATGCAGCATTTACACTGCATGTGAACATGGCCTCCACAATTCATTTTCATTACATTTTTTATGGGTTTTAATAAAGAAAAATAATGAATTGCGCCATTTTTTTTACGACATTTACCGATCCCCATAAATAATCTGATCGCTGTGTTGTTTGGGTGGTTACGATTACAGGGACACCAAATATGTCCATGTTATTTGCTGATTTGTGATGTTTATTATTTTATAAAAAAAAGTGTAATAAAATTACATTATTCTATTTTTTCATTACTTTTAGTAATTTTATTAGAAGAAAAAAATCTTTTCCTCTCCCTCTAGAATACATGAGATAGAGATGCTGCTCTGTACTGTGTAATCTGCTGTGTAATCAGAGGCTGCATTTAAGGTTCATCTATATAAAATCCTCCCTCTGACATCATCATTTCTAGTGCCTCAATAGCTAGAACAGCTAGAAAAGCTAGGAGCTGCAGGACACATATAATAATAATATAATATTTATTCATTTATATAGTGCTATTAATTCCACAGCACTTTACATACAATGACAACACTGTCCCAATTGGGGCTCACAATCTAGGTTCCCTATCAGTATGTTTTTTTGTAGTGTGGGAGGAAACCGGAGAACCCGGGAGAAACCCACACAAACACGGGGAGAACATACAAACTCCTTGCAGATGGTGTCCTTGGTGGGATTTGAGCCCAGGACCCCAGCGCTGCAAGACTGCAGTGCTAACCACTGAGCCACCACAAGACTGCAGTGCTAACCACTGAGCCACCATGCCACCCATGTTTGAAAGTTGTTGGTTTCAATCCAAGGTGGTGAAAACAAAGAAAAAATGTTTATATATTTGTATTTTTTTTCTCATTTCTTTATAGTACTTTTATGGGAACAAATGAATTAGTAAATAACAAAAGATTACTAAACCTTCCTATATCTTTCAATAAAGGTAGTAGCTCAATGGTAGAGCTGCTGCCTATGGATAATGAGTTTATGAGTTGGAGTCCTGACCGTCCCGGAAACCCAGAGCAGATGAGAAATTTAATTTATGCTCTGAACTGAGTTAATTTATTCATTGCACTGAGGGGACAAGCTGGGACATAAGCTGTGAGCTGCAGGACTACGAGAGAGAGCCTCATATCGGGACAGTCCCGCATAATTCGGGACGCTTGGGAGGTATGGTACTGATGCTACTCTACATGATCCTATATGCAGGTTACACACCAAAACGTGACCACAGGTCCTCTTTAATTGCCTTGTGGTCATGTTCAATCCAAGAGTCGTTGCCCTTTAACTCCAACTGCCAGAAACTGTAACAAAAATATTAAAATTGTCAAAAAAACTAGAGAATACACCAAAAAAAACGGGTTTCAGGTTTGGAATCAGCGATGCAGAATTATCTAGAAAAAGTTTTAAAACCTCATGCAGAAAATGAAAAAAACAATGTATCAACAAATTAAGTTCAAAATACTAAGAATGACTTACAGAGAAATCCAAAACCTGTCCTCTAAAGCATCTCTTTCCTAATCTACAGATAGTGATCTTTGGAAAATGGGTGTGGCCTATTTAAAACCCTTTGTGATTTGTATTGATATGCTACACGCAGACCGAGTTAATTTAATAAATCTCCTATTGGGTAGCTGATTGACACCTATTGTTTCTCTTTTGTTTTTGCTTGCTTCCCTTTTGCTTGACAAAAGCTATTTTGAAGAGGAATGGGATATTCCCATTTCCAAGATCCTATCCCAATATGTAGTAGATGTAATATTAATAATATTAGCAAATACCTCCAATTAGAAATGTAGTTTAGTTCTCCTGATTAGCCGTGTCTATTACATCATGTGCAGGGCATTGCAGCTTAGGTATCCATGGTTACAACCATGTGCACTGTCACTATATGAGTAGTTATAACTATGGATACCTAAGCTACAAAGCCCTGCACATGAAGTAAGAGACATGGCTATATCTCGTGACGTATTCATGTGCTGATGCTGGTTCTGGTGCTGTATTCATGTACTGATGGTTTTTCTCGTGATGTATTCATGTGCTGATACTGGTTCTGGTGCTGTACTCCTTTATAGGAGACATTGGTTTGTTGAATATACTGCAATATTGTAA
The DNA here is from genome assembly GCF_048569485.1 of Anomaloglossus baeobatrachus. Taxonomy (NCBI): domain Eukaryota; kingdom Metazoa; phylum Chordata; class Amphibia; order Anura; family Aromobatidae; genus Anomaloglossus; species Anomaloglossus baeobatrachus. The sequence goes on from NC_134358.1 coordinate 40,676,623, forward strand.
TATTGCAGTATGTAGTATAAGCAATTATATTATAAGTGGACTAAATAATAATAACTGAATACTGTAAAAGCAAAACAAAAAATACAATAATAGAATCATGTTTGCTCTATGTAGGTTGGTGAGGGGTGCCATTTCAATTTTCAATTCAAATGTCAGAAGAACTAGAATTGGCCCTTCTGCAGCTAACATCAGCCCGAGATATATATACTTGACTCAGGTGGCAGGACGCCAACTACCTGAATACTCAGGCATTTTTCTGCACTGTTGCTTTCTTGAACTGCATCAGTCATCACTTTGCCAGGTCTGTTACAATGGCCATTACTGTGCCAGCTGTGTTACATCAGTCATCACTGTGCCAGCTCTGCTATGTCAGTAATCGCTATGTGCTATGCTGGCTCTACTACATCAGGCATGACTGTGCCAGCTCTGCTACATGAGCCATCACTATTCCAGATCTGCTACATGAGCCATCACTATGCCAGCTCTGCTACATCAACCATCACTGTGCCTGGTCCGCTATGCTAGTTATCACTATGTGTTCAGTGGGACAGTTGTGCTACATCAGACATCGCGGTCCTGGATTTGCTACATCTGTCATCGTTATTCTAGCTCTGCTACCTCAACCACCTTTCTTCCAGCTCTGCTGCATCAGTCATTGTCATTCCACCTGTCCAACAGCATTCAATAATGGACCAGCTGTGCTCCATCAGCCACCTCTATAGCAGCTCTGCTACTTTAGCTATCACTCACTCTGCCAGCTCTGCTCCATCAGCCACCTCTATGGCAACTCTGCTACATCAGTCATCATTGTTCCACCTGTCCAACAGCATTCATCAATGGACCAGCTTTGCTCCATCAGCCACCTCTATGGCAGCTCTGCTACATCAGTCATCATTGTTCCACCTGTCCAACAGCATTCATCAATGGACCAGCTTTGCTCCATCGGCCACCTCTATGGCAGCTCTGCTTCTTTAGCGATCACTCACTCTGCTGGCTCTGCTACATCAGTCATTATTGTTCCACCTGTCCAACAGCATTCATCACTGGACCAGCTCTGCTCTGCTACATCAGTCATCATTTTTGCACCTGTCCAACAGCATTCATCAATGGACCAGCTTTGCTCCATCAGCCACCTCTATGGCATCTCTGCTACTTTACCTATCGCTCTCTGTGCCAGCTCTGCTACATCAGTCATCGTTGTTCCACCTGTCCAACAGCTTTCATTAATGGACCAGCTTTGCTCCATCAGCCACCTCTATGGCAGCTCTGCTACTTTACCTATTACTCACTGTGCCAACTCTGCGACATCAGTCATTGTAGTTCCACCTGTCCAACAGCATTCATCACTGGACCAGCTCTGCTACATCAGCCATTGCTGTTCCATCTCTGCATCTTCAGGCATCACACCTATACTTATTATATTATTTATGCTGCAGGTTCTTCTTGTCTTTACTTCTTCCTGTAGATAAAAAAAACCTGAGTGAAAACTTAAATAAAGGGAAATGTAATACCGGGCGCGTCCTGTGACTATGGGGTCACTATATACAGTTACATCTTTTGGGACGCTGAATGTTTGCCTTTCCGCAGCCGCTGTGCCGCTCATATCCAGCGCTCCCTCGGGTAAATCCGCCATTGAAATTGAAATCACATTTCCCTAATCTCATACAATCAGTAAATAAAGTTATGAAAGGAATAAATGCATGCGTCTGGGCGGCCGCTTATCTCCGGGGACAATCAGCGGCCGGGGTCTGAGCTTCTGTTTGTGGAATGACAGATTCTGGTCATGGTCTACGTTGCTGCTCTATAGCGGAGGAGATCGGCTGCTCCTATATTACACACAATGGCCTGGAATCTGGCCAGGAGTTTCTTTAGAAAAGCTTTCATTTTTGTAGAAGATTATGTCCGCAGGAGCCTGGAGCCGCACTCCGGTCGGATGGCTGACGATCGGCGCCTCCTGCGTACACTCACCGTCTTTCTTGGATTCGGAAGCATTGTCCTTCTTAAAAGTGCAAAGACAAAGCACAATGATTATAGACTATTACTTATTGACAAAACAAAAGCCCCAAAAATTATTGTGAAATTTGCATTTTGGGTTTTCTTTTGGGAAACCTGGGTTTACAGGGAGTCTGTCAGCAGGTTTTTGCTATGTAATCTAATAGCAACATGATGTAGGGGCTGACAGCATGATTCCTCTGAGGTATCACTTACAAGGCTGTGTGTTGTTGCTGTTTCAACAAAAATCAGTGTTTTATCAACAGAAGATTATCACCACAGGACTAGGTAGTCAACTGCTCTGTTTAATCTCACCCCCATAGACGTAATTGGAGCCCGTCAACTCCAGCACCTAATTTAGAAGGATGTACAGCTGAATTGTATTGTCTGGCAAAGACACTATAGGTCTCTGCACTGCAATACACACCACCGGCCAATCAGAGGCCGGCAGCTAACATAGGCATGCCAAACACTGGAGTCACTGGGCAGTAACACCATGTGTCATCCATAGCAGGCACACCGAAGTCAGCTGCCGGCCTCTGCGCCAGCTACAAAAGAGGACGACATGTGTCAAGGGAGCGGAGGAAGGTTAGAAGAATGTTTTTGCATTCTATGCCTTAGAGAACAACAGCAGAATGGACAATATATATACCAAGAACGTGCTCAGGATGGCCATACATATACCAGGATTGGGGACATATATACTAGGATGAGGGACATATATACCAGGATTGGGGACATATATACTAGGATGAGGGACATATATACCAGGATTGGGGACATATATACCAGAATGAGGGACATATATACGAGGATTGGGGACATATATACCAGGATGAGGGACATATATACCAGGATGGGGGACATATATACTAGGATGAGGGACATACAGTATATACCAGGATGAGGGATATATATATACCAGGATGGGGCGCATATATACTAGGATGAGGGACATATATATAACAGGATGGGGGACATATATACTAGGATAAGGGAGATATATACCAGGATGAGGGACATATATACCAGGATGGGGGACATATATACCAGGATGAGGGACATATATACCAGGATGGGGGACATATATTCCAGGATGGGGGACATACATACCAGGATGGGGGACATACATACCAGGATGGGGAACATATATACCAGGATTAGCTTAGGAAGGGGCCCAGGATAGGGGACATATATCTCAGGAAGGTGACCATATATACCTGGAAGAGGCCCACGATGGGGGACATATATGTGGCGCCCCTGAGGCTTCAAACACCACAGAGTATTGCACCCAGTCTTCGGTGTAATGATAAACCCGAATCCTGATGAGGTCAGTACTGGTGTCATGACTTACACACTCAAATACACACCAGGTTGCCCCTGTTCCCACTGGGGACTGGGCTAGGGTAGGGTAATAAAGGGGTTGCCTAGAGAGTGACATTACAGGATGTCCTCACAAAGGGGCCCCAGTCCTACCAGCTTAGGACCTGGGAGGGGAGAAGTACAGCCAGCAGGGGGAGTCAGGAGCCAACACAATAGTTAGAGAGTTCTCCAGCAGGAGAGGAAGGGAGGAAGGGAGCAGTCGCATCTACAGGTGCTCCAGTGGGAAGGAGGAGAAGTTCACACGGTTGACGTGGGGAGAGTGAAACTGCTCCCCTCGGAGTCGGCGCCACACGGGGCGGCAGGACCCTAGGGAAGATCATATTCCATGTTGGTTTTCCAGAATCTTCCTGGATGGGGAAAGTTTCAAGCTTCCCTGGCCACACAGCACCCAACAGCCCAGTGTCATATAGGATCCGGGGCCTTTAACCAAGCCGGACCCCACATCGGAACCGCGGCACCTGCATATATGGACAAGAGTATATCTCGTGAAACCCAGGGTCCCCTCGTAGCTTCAAGCCAAGTGATGCATAGCACCGGTGTTACAAGGAGAAACCCACCAAACACCAAACCGGACTGATCTCTAAAGGGATTCGGGTTCTATGGAACCCATCACAGCAAGTGACTGGTATTACCCGGGTGAGCGGCATCGTACAAAAGTGAGTCAACAACTTGGAACCGCAGCCATAGACTCTGTCTCTTGATTCCCGGCGCCGGCCATTACTACTGCCCTCATCATCCTTCCCGGGGCTCGCTCTACCTGTGGGGAGTGCTACCACCATCTGCCCCGGAGGACAGCGACAGCAGTGGCGGCCCATTCCCTGGCCGCATACCACAGGTGGCATCACAACATTCACCTCACTACTACCCCCATCATCCTTCCCCAGCCATCTTTCTGTACGCCTCGGGCCAACAGAGCCGGGCTAGGCCACCCGTGACAAGTGACAGTCGACGGCCCGGCAACGAGTAGATTAACCGCCTGCCCCGTGGGGCGCTACTATTTACCAGGTAGGAGACATATATCCCAGATAGGGGCCCAGGTGGGGTACATACAGTATATCTCAGGATGGAGGACATATATACAAAGAAGGGGGCCCAGGATAAAAGACATATATCCCAGGAAGAGGACCATACATACCTGGAAGGGGTCCAGGAGGGGGATATATATACAAGGAAGGGTCCCAGGATAGGGGACATATATCTCAGGAAGAGGGTCACATATACCTGAAAGGGGACCCGGTGTGGGGGACATATATAGCAGGGAAGAGCCCAGGATGGGGGTCATATGTGCCAGGAAGGAGAATATAAATACCAGGAAGGGGCTCAGGATGGGGGAAATATATACTAGGACGGACCCATTATGGAGGACATGTATGCCAGGACAGGATGGGGGACATTTATATGTGGAAGAGGCTGAGGATTAGGCACATTAGTACAAAATAGGGGACATTACTACATATTGAAGGGGGGTAATCAACATGCACATTTTTATTACATTTGACGACTGTGGGGGTGGGGAGGGTGCGTCCATATTTGCATCAGGTCCATCGAACTCTTGTTACGTCACTGCCCGCCTCCACCACTGAAAAGCCGCTTTCTGCCTATGCACAATATTCACTGAAAGCAGCCAATCAGTGATGTGGGGGGGTTTTACACAGCCCAGCACTCTGAGCGCTGCTACATCTACAGCAGAGAAAACTGTGATTGTATCCATATGACAGCCAGCAGACCAGCAAGTGACACATCGCTGGAATCAGGATCTCTGCCCCTACGTTATGCTGCTCTCAGATTACATACCGAAATCTGGTGACGGATTCCCTTTAAAGCATGCAGGAACTGTATTGTCAGCCGTGTTCATCGTCACCCAGCATTCCCAGGAAATTAGATCCCTTAGACGTTACAATATCTCCGGGGACGGCTGGAGGGATTTTCTAATTTTAGAGGAAATTATCATGAAATGTTGGAGAGAAGGGGGGTAACGAGTTCCTGGAAGGCGCCGGCAGCCGAGGATCCAGCAATGGCCTTATTAATTAGGGAAAGGCGCACCTGTCCGGGAGCGCACCATTACCCGTGCCCTGGAGGTGATGTCTCGCCTGCAGTCCGGTGTAATGTACGGCAGACACTGTGCTGGCGGGATTCATACATAATGCAGTAATGACCCGCCACCTGGCGCAGAACCCGCAGCACCGAGCAGCGCAGAGCGAATAATGAGCAGAAAACCACCGCTGAAGGCTAAATCCAGGAGACACGGAAATATGAACACTACATCACCACCATTATATTACCTCCTCCCCGCCCAGGACGCTCCTCTGCTGCCCGGTGGGGAGAGGGGCTGCAAAGAGAGACCCCGGAGACTTCAGAGGGGAACTGAATGTAATCCTATTACTATTAGATCATCAGAGGTGACGAATATAACCTGACCACCATAATGCATCAATAGTGACGCTAAATATACCCCCTTTATTACACTAGACCACCAGGAATACTAAATGTAACCCCTGTACTTGATTAGACCACCAGGGATGCTGAATTTACCCCTTTACCCCACTAGACCACCAAGGATACTAAATGTGACACTTTACCACACTAGACCACCAGGGACGCTGAATATACCCCTTTACTTCATTAGACCACCAGAGGTGCTGAATGTAACCCCTTTACCACACTAGACCACCAGGGATACTGAATTTTACCCCTTTACCCCACTAGACCACCAAGGATACTAAATGTGACACTTTACCACACTAGAACACCAGTGATACTGAATTTTACCCCTTTACTTCATTAGACCACCAGAGATGCTGAATGTCACCTCTTTACCACACTAGACCACCAGGGATATTGAATTTAAACCCTTTACTTCATTAGACCACCAGAGGTGCTGAATGTAACCCCTTTACCACACTAGACCACCAGGGATGCTGAATGCAACCCTTTTATGTCATTAGACCATCAGATATGCTGAAAGTAACACTTTTGCCACATTACAATACTAGACTCATTTTTCCCACTAGCCCATTATTGATGTTAAATATACAGCTTTTGCTACACTAGACCACCAGGGACGCTGAATTTAACCCCTTTACTATACTAGACCACCAGGATACTGAATATACAATTTGTATGTATCAGCTCACCGTGTATAAGCTCACTCTATGATTACGGGTGATTGTTTCACCTGAATCACGTTGTGCAGTTCATGCTATCCATTGTTTCTGCATGCTAAAATAAAGACCGTGGCTTTCCTCGTCTGAAGAGCTGGATTTTTCTTCTTTCTTCTCTTGCGATACTGAATATAACCTTTTTATTACACTTGACCACCAGGGATGCTGAATTTTACCCTTTTACCTCATTAGACGACCAGAGATGCTGAAAGTAACACTTTTGCCACATTAGAACATCAGATTATTTTCCTACATTTTTTCCCCTAGCCAATTATGATGCTAAATATACCCCTTTTACTACACTAGACCACCAGGGATAATGAATACACCCCTTTTACTACACTTGACCACCAGGGATGGTGACTTTTACCATATAACTCCCTACAGAAGTAGTGATGCTAACCTAAAATAGACTTCCAGGGATGTTGAAATTAACCCTTTGCCACACTAGACCAGAGATGTTTAGTTTAAAAACATTTTTCCTGCCCTAGGCCACCAGGGACAATCACAAAATCCTTTTTACTGCCTTTAGGCTACCAGGAAAATTGGCATTGGCTTGTTTAATACATTTCGTCCCCAGATATGATCATATTGAGACTTTTAATACCTCGATCAGCAGGGAAAGCGATAACTTACACAATGGTGCATATGTATAAAGTGTAAGTACCGGAATATAACAGGCAGTATCCGGCTCTGCGGCTCCTTGGTGGCGTCTTATCCCTTTACTCATGTAGATGGTGCCCCGGAGATTTCAGCTGTAGTTGGCATTGTGGAAACTGTAATGTTGGCAGAAAGCGGAATAATTACCATAATAGCGATGTTTTATTCAAAACTTGCCCATCACGGTGAGAGAGCGCCCGCGGCACGTCAGCACTTTCCCTGCACCATAGATCACACAGACAGTGCAAAGCTCCAGCTCTCGGGGGTCCGCACCGAGCCAACATCCCCGCGCAGGACAAGAAATGGGAAAATACAACCGCGACATACAAGATCTACAACAGCCGAACACACGGAGCATAAGAAATAATATATATATATATATATATATATATATATATATAATGTGTGTTATAGTTAAGTATTATGATTATATACTGTATGATGACAGGTGGACAAGTCTTCAATGGAGTATATGTGTCACCAAGGTGCCTAGCCTCTATATGTAAAACCTAGAGGACGCTCCAGCACTAATAGTACTGAGAGGTTTATTTAATGAGATACATATTTGTTATAGTTAAGTATTATTATTATTGTTATTGTTATTATTATTATTATTATCATTATTATTATTATAAATATAATATACTGCATGATTGCAGCTGGACAAGTCCTAGATAGACTATATTTGTCACTGAGGTTCCTAGCCTCCATAATGTAAAACCTGGAGAGAACGCTCAGGCACTAATAAGTTTATTTAATGAAATGGATATTTGGTATAGTTAAGTATTATTATTATTATTATTATTATTATTATTATTATTATTTTATACTGTATGATGGCAGCTGGACAAGTCCTGGATGGTATATATGTGTCACCGATTTGCCTAGCATCGATGATGTAAACCCCAGAGAGAATGCTGCAGCACTAATAGTACTAAGAGGTATATTTAATGAGATACATATTTGTTAAAGTATTATTATTATTATTATTATTATTATTATTATTATTATTACTATTATTATTATATACAGTATAATGGCAGCTGGACAAGTCCTGGATGGGGCCTCTATGCAAAACCTGGAGAGAATGCTCCAGCACTAATAGTGCTGAGAGGTTTATTTAATGAGATGGATCTTTGTTATAGGTATTATTATTATTATTTATTTTATACTGTATCATGACAGCTGGACAAGTCCTGAATGTGGCCTGTGTGTTTTAAAACCTGGAGAAAACGCTCCAACACTAAGGGTGGCTTTACATGCTGCGATATCCGGCTCGATATCGCTAGCATGAGGCCCGCCCCCATCGTTTGTGCGCGACGGGCATATCGCTGCCCGTTGCGTACAAAATCGCGCACCCCCGTCACACGTACTTACCTGCCCTGCAACGTCGCTGTGACCGGCGAACCGCCTTCTTTCTAAGGGGGCGGTCCGTTCGGTGCCACAGCGACGTCACTAAGCGGCCGCCCAATGAAAGCGGAGGGGCGGAGATGAGCGGGACGTAACATTCTGCCCACCTCCTTCCTTCCGCATTGTGGCCGGAGGCAGGTAAGGAGAGGTTCCTCGTTCCTGCGGCGTCACACGTAGCGATGTGCACTGCCGCAGGAACGAGGAACAACTTCGCCCCTGCGACAGCAGTGATAATTGGCAGCGGACCCCCATGTCAACGAGGAGCGATTTTGGACGTTTTTGCAACGATCCAAAATCGCTCCTAGGAGTCACATGCAACGATATCGCTACAGCGGCCGGATGTGCGTCATAAAATCCGTGACCCCAACGAGATCGCTGTAGCGAAATCGTAGCGTGTAAATCCCGCTTAATAGTACTAAGAGGTTTATTTAATGAGATACATATTTGTTATAGTAAGTATTATTATTATTATTATTATTATTAGTAGTAGTAGTAGTATTAGTAGTATTATATACTGTATGATGGCACCTGGACAAGTCCTGGATGGGGCCTCTATGTAAAACCTGGAGAGAATGCTCCAGCACTAATAGTGCTGAGAGGTTTATTTAATGAGATGGATCTTTGTTATAGGTATTATTATATACTGTATGATGCTGGCAGCGGGACAAGTCCTGGATGGGATACATGTGTCACTGAGGTGCCTAGTCATGATGATTAAAGCACGCTCCAGAACTAATAGTGCTGAGAGGTTTATCTAATAAGATGAATTACACTGAAGAGGAGAACCGTGCTGCCGAATCCTTTTTACTGCACAATGAGCACTATAAAAATAAAACCCAATAAAATAATTGTCGAATTGTATATGTTTTTTTTTTCTTTTCACCATTTTTCAGTACATTATTTGGTCAAGTAAATGGCATCATTCAAAACTAAAACTCGCAAGGCAATAATAACAAGTCCTCCTACAGCTCAATGCAAAGATCGAAAGAAAGGTCATCATAACTCTGGGAAGAAGGGAAGGAAAAAACAAAAGCACAAAAACTACAATTTTGCCTGGTCGGGTAGGGGTTAAAAATTGGAGAGGAAGTTTGGTTTTTTTCCTCCTTTTTCATGAAGTAGAAATCCAGGAAGAGATGAGAGTCTGTTATCACATGGGAAGGAAACCATTTATTGTATCAGTAGAGGAGCAGAAATCTAGAGTCAACACTGCCCTCTTGTGGCCTCATAGCTAACTGCATGATCAACTCAGATTTACCTCTTTACATAGACTTTTTATCTTGTGCAATTTATTTTTTTATTGTTTTTCACTATGTTGAATTATTTCACATTTTTCCATAACTGTAGACAAAACTGACTGGCTCAAAATGTTTGCCAGTTTGATGTAAATGCTCTTTAAAGCAAGAAAATTATTATTTTTTGTGCAAAATTTCCACCTTAAATCACTTATTGTGCTGGAAAAGAGTGTGAGATTATTAGACTTTCTATATTAGCAGAATCCAAATGTGCACTCCATGCAGATAACTACTAGACAACCGAATCTTTTACATTTTTCGGTTTTCTTCTAATTTTACCCCTCACCCCACCCTGATGTACAGGTACATAAGCACAGCTTGGTTTATATGCTCAGTTACTGAAATATTGCAGTATATAGTTTGTGCAATCAAATGATAGCAGGTTCAGATTGCTAAAAAAAAGGTAAAAATTAATTAAAAACTATTTTTAAAAATCTAAATAAAATAGATAAATAATAAAAAACTACCACTACTCCAAGCATGTCTGCTATCTCTCTGATGGATGTTTTCTTTTTTTTCAGCCTCAGGATGTTCTGCTTCACCTCAATTGAGAGTTCCTTAGACCGCATGTTGTCTGGTCACAGCAACAGCTTCCAAATGCAAAACCACACACCTGTAATCAACCCCAGACCTTTTAACTACTTCATTGATTACAGGTTAACGAGGGAGACGCCTTCACAGTTAATTGCAGCCCTTAGAGTCCCTTGTCCAATTACTTTTGGTCCCTTGAAAAAGAGGAGGCTATGCATTACAGAGCTATGATTCCTAAACCCTTTCTCCGATTTGGATGTGAAAACTCTCATATTGCAGCTGGGAGTGTGCACTTTCAGCCCATATTATATATATAATTGTATTTCTGAACATGTTTTTGTAAATAGCTAAAATAATAAAACTTGTGTCACTGTCCAAATATTTCTGGACCTAACTGTATTTGGCCTTGCTGTGTCTGAAAATAGTGTAAAGGAAAAAAAAATGATAAAATGACAAAATTGACAAAAAAAATCCTAAAAAAAATAAAAATAATAATAAAAAAATAAATAAACATAATTGACCTTGCTGTGTCTGAAAATAGTGTAAAGGAAAAAAAAATAATAAAATGACAAAATTGACAAAACAAGTCCTAAAAATAAATAAAAATGATAATAAAAAAAATAAATAAACATATTTGACCTTGCTGTGTCTGAAAATAGTGTAAAGGAAAAAAAAATAATAAAATGACAAAATTGACAAAAAAAATCCTAAAAAAAATAAAAATAATAATAAAAAAATAAATAAACATATTTGGCCTTGTTGTGTCTGAAAATAGTGTAAAGGAAAAAAAAATAATAAAATGACAAAATTGACAAAACAAGTCCTAAAATAAATAAAAATGATAATAAAAAAATTAAATAAACATATTTGACCTTGCTGTGTCTGAAAATAGTGTAAAGGAAAAAAAATAATAAAATGACAAAATTGACAAAAAAAATTCTAAAAAAAATTAAAAATAATAATAAAAAAATAAATAAACATATTTGACCTTGCTGTATCTGAAAATAGTGTAAAGGGAAAAAAAACTATAAAATGACAAAATTGACAAAACAAAATCCAAAAAAAAATAAAAATAATAATAAAAAAATAAATAAACATATTTGGCCTTGCTGTGTCTGAAAATAGTGCAAAGGAAAAAAAAAATAATAAAATGACAAAATTGACAAAAAAAATCCTAAAAAAAATTAAAAATAATAATAAAAAAATAAATAAACATAGTTGGCTTTGCTGTGTCTGAAAATAGTGTAAAGGAAAAAAAAATAATAAAATGACAAAATTGACAAAACAAGTCTTAAAATAAATAAAAATGATAATAAAAAAAATAAATAAACATATTTGACCTTGCTGTGTCTGAAAATAGTGTAAAGGAAAAAAAAATAATAGAAATGACAAAATTGACAAAAAAAATCCTAAAAAAAATTAAAAATAATAATAAAAAAATAAATAAACATATTTGGCCTTGCTGTGTCTGAAAATAGTGTAACGTAATAAAAATAATAAAATAGCAAAATTGACCCAAAAAATCCTAAAAAAATGCAATAAGAAGCAATCAAAACATATTAATTTTAAAATGATACCAATAAAAAAAGACATTTCGCCACGCAAAAAAAAAAAAATCTCATACAACTCCAAAGATGGAAAAATAAAAATGTTTCTCGTCTCAGAAAATGATGAAATAAGATATACTGGTAAGGAAAAGTAAAAAAAAAAAAAAAAAAAAGGATCAGGTCAAATTTTTGGAAACCGCACAAAACATCACCATTATCCACACGTTCCACAATGGTGTAATATCAATTGTGACCACAAGGTGGCGAGGGTGTTCTCTGAAAAATCATGCTAAATGTCGCCATATGTTCACAGGATAAGCAAAACTCATTACTGTAATCTCGCATTTTTTTTAAGCTGTTTACAAGTAAAATTCAGTTTCCGCAATGTGTCACGGAACATATGTGCAGATAAATTAGATCAAACAACACTTAATCATTGTAATCTGCGCCGTTATCGCTCCACGCGCGGAGCAGCAGTGTGTTTGCAGCGTTAATAGGAGGAAATACGGGCTTTAGAGGAAACATTTGTCATCATTTAGTGTAGTGGCTTCATGAATCAGCAGTTCATTTAATAATTTAATGACCCTATAAGAAGGAGGCAGAATTTTGCTTCCCTTGTGTTTTTATAAGCAGGTTAGGGGATTAGATGATTCCTGGCCTTAGAGACTTTTTTTTATACATTGCAAAGAAAAAAATATACTGTTTATTGCTTCCTTATCAGCCCCACTGTAAATGTGTGTATTTTGGGCAAGTTTCTGGGTGCTGTCACATGATTAATTTCTCTCTCTAAGTCATTCACTCCCCCTGATTGACATCACCACAAGTCAGTCTCCTTCCCCCCACTTGCATCCATAATGTCGCCTTCCTTCTGGAGCTTCCCTTGTAGTTTCTTTCCTCTATCAGGTATAAATATAATCCAAGTCACATGACTCATTTCTCTCTCTAAGTCATTCATTCCCCCTGATTGACATCACCACAAGTCAGTCTCCTTCCCCCACTGGCATCCATAATGTCGTTTTCCTCCTGGAGGTTCCCTTGTAGTCTCCTTCCTCTATCAGATATAAATATAATCCAAGTCACATGACTCATTTCTCTCTCTAAGTCATTAATTCCTCCCAATTGACATCACCACAAGTGAGTCTCCTAGCCCCACTGGCATCCATAATGTCAGCTTCCTCCTGAAGGCTCCCTTATAGTCTCCTTTCTCTATCAGATATAAATAAAATCCAAATCACATAACTCATTTCTCTCTCTAAGTCATTCATTACCCCTAATTGACATCCCCACAAGTCAGTCTCCTTCCCCCACTGGCATCCATATTGTTGTCTTCCTCCTGGAGGCTCCCTTGTAGTCTCCTTCCTCCTCTATCACATTTAAACATAATCTAAAACAATTTTGTAAGTCAATGTTCTACCCCCATGGCAGTTGTAAATATAGTTTCCACTTATTTTCCAGTTCCCTCTACGCCTCTTGGAGATGTAAATATAAGAAACAATAGGATCCCAAATCAGTCTGCTTTCCCACAAGCAACTGTAAATCTAATGCTCAGTAATTTTCCTGTCATTCTTATTCATCCTCTTGAAGCTATGAATAAAATACCCATACCTTTCCCAGTCACTTTCCTTCTCCCTCTGGCAGCTGTAAATATTGTATATAGTAATCTCACCAGTAGTCAGGCATCTGAAAAGTTAGTCCACAAAAAGTTCCCATTCAATATTTTTCCCGCTCTCTTAGTTGTAAATATAATATCCAGTAAGTTCCCAAGTCAGTCTCCTTTCTCCTCTGGCAGCTCTGAATATAATCCTTATTCATTTCAAATACAGTCTTTTTACCCCACTAAGCAGCTATAAGTATGGTCCACCGGTAATTTTTCAATCAGTCTCTCTCCTACTGGCAGCTGTAAATAAAACGCTTAGTAAAATCACAGTCATTCATATATCCCAGTCATTCTCCTTCCCCTTCTGGTAGCTAAGAATATAATCCTTTTTATATTTTTTCTTCTCTATCTGGAAGATGTAAATATAATTCATGGTAAATTCATTAGTAGTCACAGCTGTAAATCCATAGCAAGTTACCAAATCAATCTCCTTCTCCCTCTGGTAGCTTAAATATAGTCCTCATTAAGTTACACAGTCAGTCTCCTTTGTCCTCTGGCAGCTATAAATATAGTTCTCAGCAGTTTCCTAGTCAGTCTACGTGTCCATCTAACAGCTGTAGCTATATTCCACAGTAAATTCATTGGTAATCTCCTTCCCCTTCTGGCAGCTGAAGTTCCCAAATCAGTCTCTTTTCCCTGTGGCAGTAGGATACAGCTGTCAGGAGAGTGATTGAGCATGTGAACACCAGGAGGCACCATACTTTGTCAGTAAATGTAATACAAGCAATATTTAGCAGTGGGACACCCCCTATAAAGGGGCTATTGCAGGGGCTGGGGATTAGGGGTTAAAGGGAAACTGCCTCCATTAAAAACCATGAAGTTTGGTAGTAAGAAAGGTCTTGCTGTGATTTACTGTATTTCAGTTCCCCTTTAAATATACAGCAGTGTGCAGTCAGATTATAAGCTCCCCCTAGTGGTGGTTGTAAGAAACCAGAATGTGAACATTTAACCCAAAGTCTAAGCAGGGTTATCATTTATATATGGCATACAGCATAGTTGTATTATTTGGCCATTGTTTACTGATATTATTTGAGCACAGTTTGGCAATATTTATGGCTATTGTATGGAATTGTTTCAGCACTGCAGATTATATAGGTACTATATGAAAGTATTATATTTGCATTACAGTACACACAGAGACCTTAGCAGGGGGGAATTAGGTGGTCATGTGCCCTGTGCACAGTCATCAGTGGGGCACTGTCGGGCCATCTGATGCTGTAGGTGTCTCCCCAGTGACTGCATCTGGCACCCCCCAAAATTGGATTTGGCAGTTATTTGAGTCATCTATCAAGAAGGAGGAGTAAAACACACGCTCCCAGCAATCAATTGTACTCGCATCTTTCAGTTTGAAAAGACATTATGGAGAGTGCAGGGTAAATATGGGAGGCGATAGCATTGTGAGTGGGGAGAAAATGTGTGAGGAGACAGTATGGGGAGGGAGTGGGGAAGCGAAGAAACAGTATAAAGAGGGGGGAATGGGTGCAGAAACATTATGGGGAGCATGGGGGATGTTTGAACAGATTGTATGAAGAGCGTGGGGTAAATATGTGAGGAGATAGTATGGTGAGTGGGTGGAATGTGTGAGGAGACAGTATGGAGAGAGAGTGGGCAATCAAGAAAACAGTATAAAGAGTGGGGAATGGGTGCAGAAACATTATGGGGAGCATGGGGGATGTTTGAAAAGACTATATAAAGGTCATGGGGTAAATATGTGAGGAGATAGTATTGTGAGGGGGTATGTGTGAGGAGACAGTATGGAGAGGGAGTGGGAAAGCAAGATAACAGTATACAGAGTGGGGAATGGGTACAGAAACATTATGGGGAGCATGAAGGATGTTTGAACAGACTGTATGAAGAACGTGGGGGAAATGTGTGAGGAGACAGTATGGAGAGAGAGTGGGCAATCAAGAACACAGTAGAGAGAGTGGGGAATGGGTGCAGAAACATTATGGGGAGCATAAGGATGTTTTAAAAAGCTGTATGGACAACACGGTGTAAATACAGTTAGGTCCAGAAATATTTGGACAGTGACACAATTTTCGCGAGTTGGGCTCTGCATGCCACCACATTGGATTTGAAATGAAACCTCGACAACAGAATTCAAGTGCAGATTGTAACGTTTAATTTGAAGGTTTGAACAAAAATATCTGATAGAAATTGTAGGAATTGTCACATTTCTTTACAAACACTCCACATTTTAGGAGGTCAAAAGTAATTGGACAAATAAACCAAACCCAAAAAAAATTTTTTAGTTTCAATATTTTGTTGCGAATCCTTTGGAGGCAATCACTGCTTTAAGTCTGGAACCCATGGACATCACCAAACGCTGGGTTTCCTCCTTCTTAATGCTTTGCCAGGCCTTTACAGCCGCAGCCTTCAGGTCTTGCTTGTTTGTGGGTCTTTCCGTCTTAGGTCTGGATTTGAGCAAGTGAAATGCATGCTCAATTGGGTTAAGATCTGGTGATTGACTTGGTCATTGCAGAATGTTCCACTTTTTTGCACTCATGAACTCCTGGGTAGCTTTGGCTGTATGCTTGGGGTCATTGTCCATCTGTACTATGAAGCGCCGTCCGATCAACTTTGCGGCATTTGGCTGAATCTGGGCTGAAAGTATATCCCGGTACACTTCAGAATTCATCCGGCTACTCTTGTCTGCTGTTATGTCATCAATAAACACAAGTGACCCAGTGCCATTGAAAGCCATGCATGCCCATGCCATCACGTTGCCTCCACCATGTTTTACAGAGGATGTGGTGTGCCTTGGATCATGTGCCGTTCCCTTTCTTCTCCAAACCTTTTTCTTCCCATCATTCTGGTACAGGTTGATCTTGGTCTCATCTGTCCATAGAATACTTTTCCAGAACTGAGCTGGCTTCATGAGGTGTTTTTCAGCAAATTTAACTCTGGCCTGTCTATTTTTGGAATTGATGAATGGTTTGCATCTAGATGTGAACCCTTTGTATTTACTTTCATGGAGTCTTCTCTTTACTGTTGACTTAGAGACAGATACACCTACTTCACTGAGAGTGTTCTGGACTTCAGTTGATGTTGTGAACGGGTTCTTCTTCACCAAAGAAAGTATGCGGCGATCATCCACCACTGTTGTCATCCGTGGACGCCCAGGCCTTTTTGAGTTCCCAAGCTCACCAGTCAATTCCTTTTTTCTCAGAATGTACCCGACTGTTGATTTTGCTACTCCAAGCATGTCTGCTATCTCTCTGATGGATTTTTTCTTTTTTTTCAGCCTCAGGATGTTCTGCTTCACCTCAATTGAGAGTTCCTTAGACCGCATGTTGTCTGGTCACAGCAACAGCTTCCAAATGCAAAACCACACACCTGTAATCAACCCCAGACCTTTAACTACTTCATTGATTACAGGTTAACGAGGGAGACGCCTTCAGAGTTAATTGCAGCCCTTAGAGTCCCTTGTCCAATTACTTTTGGTCCCTTGAAAAAGAGGAGGCTATGCATTACAGAGCTATGATTCCTAAACCCTTTCTCCGATTTGGATGTGAAAACTCTCATATTGCAGCTGGGAGTGTGCACTTTCAGCCCATATTATATATATAATTGTATTTCTGAACATGTTTTTGTAAACAGCTAAAATAACAAAACTTGTGTCACTGTCCAAATATTTCTGGCCCTGACTGTATGTGAGGAGATAGTATGGTGAAGGGAAATGTGTGAAGAGACAGTATTAAGGAGGAGGAAATGTGTGAGGAGACTATTGAGGGTGTAGCACCAACTTCCCTAGTGTGCCTGTGCTCCATGGCATCCTAGCGTCATGTCCCTGCTCCCTCCTCCTGCATGGCCATCCTTGTCTTGCGCCGTCCACTGCTTACCTGCATGGCCGTCCATATGTAGTGTGGTCTTCTGCACTCCCATACAGTCATCCTCATGTTGTGTGATCCTCGGCCCGCCCCTGTGGTCACCCGCGTGTCGATTGGTCGTCTGCGTCAATTCATTGCCGTTAATGTGTAGTGCGGTCCCCGGCTCGTCCTTCCTGCGGATGCTCACATGTGTGTCAGTTCTCAGCTCCAGCCTAAGCCCCAGGCCCTGCGCATGTTGCGCAGGGTTTCCTGGCTTCCAGTCTAGGAGGTGCGCACGCACGCTTCCTGTGCATTTAACTCCTTCACCCCCCCAGCAATTTTCCGTTTTTCATTTTTGCTTTTTCCTCCACTTCATCCAAGAGCCATAACTTTTTTATTTTTCCTTTAATATTGCCATATCAGAGCTTATTTTTTGCGGAACGAGTTGTATTTTTGACTAAAATCATGAGTTTTACCAAATAATGTACTGGAAAATGGGAAAAAAATTCCAAATGAGGTGAAATTGCAAAAAAGTGCAATTGCACAATTGTTTTGTGGATCTTTAATTCACCCTATTCACTATATGGTAAATGTAAGGTGTCCACATGATGTCTCAGGTCGGTGCGAGTCCGGAGATACCAAACATGTACAGCTTTTATAGTGGTAAAAAAAAATTCAGAATTTTGGGAAAAAATTGCACTTTTGGCGCCATTTTCTGAGACCCCTAACATTCTCATTTTTCGGGATCTGGGCCTCAATGATGACTTATATTTTTTATCTTGAGCTGGCGTTTTTAATTATACCATTTTTATGTACAGTTAGGTCCAGAAATATTTGGACAGTGACACAATTTTCGCGAGTTGGGCTCTGCATGCCACCACATTGGATTTGAAATGAAACCTCTACAACAGAATTCAAGGGCAGATTGTAACGTTTAATTTGAAGGTTTGAACAAAATTATCTGATAGAAATTGTAGGAATTGTCACATTTCTTTACAAACACTCCACATTTTAGGAGGTCAAAAGTAATTGGACAAATAAACCAAACCCAAACAAAATATTTTTATTTTCAATATTTTGTTGCGAATCCTTTGGAGGCAATCACTGCCTTAAGTCTGGAACCCATGGACATCACCAAACGCTGGGTTTCCTCCTTCTTAATGCTTTGCCAGGCCTTTCCAGCCGCAGCCTTCAGGTCTTGCTTGTTTGTGGGTCTTTCCGTCTTAATTCTGGATTTGAGCAAGTGAAATGCATGCTCAATTGGGTTAAGATCTGGTGATTGACTTGGCCATTGCAGAATGTTCCACTTTTTTGCACTCATGAACTCCTGGGTAGCTTTGGCTGTATGCTTGGGGTCATTGTCCATCTGTACTATGAAGCGCTGTCCGATCAACTTTGCGGCATTTGGCTGAATCTGGGCTGAAAGTATATCCTGGTACACTTCAGAATTCATCCGGCTACTCTTGTCTGCTGTTATGTCATCAATAAACACAAGTAACCCAGTGCCATTGAAAGCCATGCATGCCCATGCCATCACGTTGCCTCCACCATGTTTTACAGAGGATGTGGTGTGCCTTGGATCATGTGCCGTTCCCTTTCTTCTCCAAACTTTTTTCTTCCCATCATTCTGGTACAGGTTGATCTTTGTCTCATCTGTCCATAGAATACTTTTCCAGAACTGAGCTGGCTTCATGAGGTGTTTTTCAGCAAATTTAACTCTGGCCTGTCTATTTTTGGAATTGATGAATGGTTTGCATCTAGATGTGAACCCTTTGTATTTACTTTCATGGAGTCTTCTCTTTACTGTTGACTTAAGAGACAGATACACCTACTTCACTGAGAGTGTTCTGGACTTCAGTTGATGCTGTGAACGGGTTCTTCTTCACCAAAGAAAGTATGCGGCGATCATCCACCACTGTTGTCATCCGTGGACGCCCAGGCCTTTTTGAGTTCCCAAGCTCACCAGTCAATTCCTTTTTTCTCAGAATGTACCCGACTGTTGATTTTGCTATTCCAAGCACGTCTGCTATCTCTCTGATGGATTTTTTCTTTTTTTTCAGCCTCAGGATGTTCTGCTTCACCTCAATTGAGAGTTCCTTAGACCGCATGTTGTCTGGTCACAGCAACAGCTTCCAAATGCAAAACCACACACCTGTAATCAACCCCAGACCTTTTAACTACTTCATTGATTACAGGTTAACGAGGGAGACGCCTTCAGAGTTAATTGCAGCCCTTAGAGTCCCTTGTCCAATTACTTTTGGTCCCTTTAAAAAGAGGAGGCTATGCATTACAGAGCTATGATTCCTAAACCCTTTCTCCGATTTGGATGTGAAAACTCTCATATTGCAGCTGGGAGTGTGCACTTTCAGCCCATATTATATATATAATTGTATTTCTGAACATGTTTTTGTAAACAGCTAAAATAACAAAACTTGTGTCACTGTCCAAATATTTCTGGACCTGACTGTAGATGCTACATTTTGATTGTCTGTTATTGCATTTTAAAAAAAATTTGCAGAGACCAAAAAACATAATTTTGATGTTTGAATTTTTTTTGTTGCCACGCCATTTACTGATCAGATTAATTGATTTTATATTTTGATAGATCGGGCATTTCTGAACTCGGTGATACCAAATGTGTGTATTTTTTTTATTATTGTTTTATTTTCAATGGGATGATTTGAACTTTTCCTCTTCCTCCAAATCCAGCTTCTCCACCATGACAGAAAACAATCTCTCCACTCTACTCTCAAGATCACATCTAACCACCTGTGCACTGGACCCGCTCCCATCGCACCTCATCCCCAACATCACCGCAGTCCTCATCCCAGCCCTAACCCATCTCTTCAACCTATCACTAGCAAGTGGTGTATTCCCTTCATGCTTTAAACATGCCTCTATTACACCCATCCTCAAAAAGCCCTCCCTTGACCCATCCTCTGTGTCAAACTATCGCCCCATATCCCTTCTCCCCTACGCCTCAAAACTACTGGAACAACATGTCCATCTTGAACTGTCCTCATACCTCTCCTCCTGCTCTTTCTTTGACTGGCTTCAATCTGGCTTCCGACCACATCATTCTACCGAAACTGCCCTAACCAAAGTCACCAATGATCTACTAACCGCCAAAGCCAAGCGACACTACTCTATCCTCCTCCTCCTGGACCTGTCCTCTGCCTTCGACACAGTAGACCATTCCCTCCTACTACAGATTCTCTCGTCTCTGGGTATCACAGACTTGGCCCTATCTTGGATCTCCTCATACCTAACCGACCGAACTTTCAGCGTCTCCCATTCTCACACCACTTCCTCATCTCGCCCCCTATCTGTCGGTGTCCCTCAAGGCTCAGTTCTTGGACCCCTGCTGTTCTCCATCTACACCTTCGGCCTGGGACAGCTCATAGAGTCCCACGGCTTCCAGTATCATCTCTATGCTGATGACACACAGATCTACCTCTCTGGACCTGACATTACCTCTCTACTAACCAGAATACCACAATGTCTGTCTGCTATTTCATTCTTCTTCTCTGCACAATTCCTAAAACTTAACATGGACAAAACAGAGTTCATTGTCTTTCCTCCTCCTCACTCATCCCCTCCAAGAAGCCTTTCCATCAAACTTGATGGTTGCTCACTCTCCCCAGTCTCACAAGCTCGTTGCCTTGGAGTAACCCTCGACTCTGCTCTATCCTTCAAGCCACACATCCAAGCCCTCTTCACCTCATGCAGACTACAACTGAAAAATATCTCCCGGATCCGTGCTTTCCTTAACCAAGAATCTGCAAAAACATTAGTGCATGCCCTCATCATCTCCCGCCTCGACTACTGCAACCTCCTGCTCTCTGGCCTCCCTTCCAACACTCTTGCACCCCTCCAATCTATCCTAAACTCTGCAGCCTGCTTAATCCACCTCTCCCCTCGCTACTCCCCAGCTTCGCCACTCTGCCAATCCCTCCACTGGCTTCCCATTGCCCAACGACTCCAGTTCAAAACATTAACCATGACATACAAAGCCATGCACAACCTGTCTCCTCCCTACATCTGTGACCAGTGGCGTAACTAGAGTTGGATGGGCCCCGGTGCAAAGTTTAGACCTGGGCCCCCCCTTCACATACACAGACACTTGGGGTAAGGCATACCTCCCAACTTTTAAAGAAGGAAAAGAAGGACAAAGTTTGCGGCGCGCGTATTTTTAGGCCACGCCCCCTAACCACACCCATTTCACAGTCACGCCCATATCCACTCCCCATCCACACCCATTCAGCATGGACACGCAGGCAGCCGGCGGGCCTCCAGCATGGACACGCAGGCAGCCGGTGGGCCTCCAGCATGGACACGCAGGGAGCCACAGTGAGGCGGCCGGTCGCCCACACAGTGAGGTGGCCGGTCGCCTTCACAGACAGGCGGCAGGGGGGCGCCCGCACAGACAGGCGGCAGGGGGGCGCCCGCACAGACAGGCGGCCGGGGGGCGCCCGCACAGACAGGCGGCCGGGGGGCGCCCGCACAGACAGGCGGCCGGGGGGCGCCCGCACAGACAGGCGGCCGGGGGGCGCCCGCACAGACAGGCGGCCGGGGGGCGCCCGCACAGACAGGCGGCCGGGGGGCGCCCGCACAGAAAGGCGGCCGGCCGACCGCACAGAGAGGCTCCGGCCGGGGGTGAGGGGGGGGGAGGGAGGGAAATCAGCGCTGGGGAGATTTTACTGTACCAGCAGCAGCACAGGCAGCGCTCCTCTCTGTTATGCCACGTCTACTGGGATGGTAGGAGGGAAAAGCAGGGAGGCGGAGAGAGAGTGGGTGGGCGGAGCCCGGGAGCCGGCCGTCCCGATCGTGGCAACGGGACAAACAACGTAAAGCGTGAAAGTCCCGCTGTATCCGGGACGGTTGGGAGGTATGGGGTAAGGGATAATGACACTGACACTCGGGGTACAGGATAATGACGCTGACACTTGGCTCTCACCCACAGCACCCTGAAATCCCTCTATCAGCACCCAGCTTTCCTATGTTCTGATATTTATCTTGTCCTCAGCACCCAGCTTTCCCATATCAGAGCATGAGAAAGCTGGGTGCTGAGAGATGTATATCAGAACATGGGAAAGCTGGGTGCTGAGAGATGTATATCAGAACATGGGAAAGCTGGGTGCTGAGAGATGTATAGCAGAGCATGGGAAAGTTGGCTGCTGAGGGAAAGAGCCTTTTTCCCTCAGCACAAAACATTTCCATCCCATACTTGTATCTTTGTCCCCCCTGTATAAAGTTCTCAAAATACTATAACAGCCCCCACATAGCCTTCCAAATAATTGTATAAAGGGTCTCACATAACCCTTCATATATTAGAATGCAGATACATAGCCCTCCATATATTATAATGCACCCCCATAATCCTCCATGTATAAAGCAGCCCTTCAATTATAATGCATTTCCCATAGTTCTCCATGTATTCAAATTCACCCCATAGTTCTCCATATATTATACTGCACCACATAGTCCTCCATGTTTTATAATGCACTTCCATAGTCCGTGTATAAGGTAGCCTCCATAGTCCTCCATATATTATAATGCAGCCCCCATAGTCCTATATGTATTATAACACAACCCCATAAAACTTCAGATGGTATTATGCAGCCCCATACTCCTCCATGTATAATTCACCCCTATATTCCATGTATAAGGTGTCCCTTCATTTTGTATTATACAGCCCCCCCCGACCTCAATTTTAATGCAGCCCTATAGACCTCCAGTATAATGCAGCCTCATAGACCTCTATGTATATTACACCTCTATATTCAATGTATAAGGTGTCCTTCATGTTTATTATGCAGCCTCACCAGGCCTCCATATATAATAATGCAGCCAACCTCTCCAGGCCTCCATGTATAATATAGCAGCCAGCCTCCCAGGCCTCCATGTATAATATAGCAGCCAGCCTCCCCAGGCCTCCATGTATAATAATGCAGCCAGCCTCCCCAGGCCTCCATGTATAATAATGCAGCCAGCCTCCCCAGGGCTCATGTATAATAATGCTGCCAGCCTCCCCAGGCCTCCATGTATAATAATGCAGCCAGCCTCCCCAGGCCTCATGTATAATAATGCAGCCAGCCTCCCCAGGCCTCCATGTATAATAATGCAGCCAGCCTCCCCAGGCCTCCATGTATAATAATGCAGCCAGCCTCCCCAGGCCTCCATGTATAATAATGCAGCCAGCCTCCCCAGGCCTCATGTATAATAATGCAGCCAGCCTCCCCAGGCCTCATGTATAATAATGCTGCCAGCCTCCCCAGGGCTCATGTATAATAATGCTGCCAGCCTCCCCAGGCCTCCATGTATAATAATGCAGCCAGCCTCCCCAGGCCTCATGTAGAATAATGCAGCCAGCCTCCCCAGGCCTCCATGTATAATAATGCAGCCAGCCTCCCCAGGCCTCCATGTATAATAATGCAGCCATCCTCCCCAGGCCTCCATGTATAATAATGCAGCCAGCCTCCCCAGGCCTCCATGTATAATAATGCAGCCAGCCTCCCCAGGCCTCATGTATAATAATGCAGCCAGCCTCCCCAGGCCTCATGTATAATAATGCTGCCAGCCTCCCCAGGGCTCATGTATAATAATGCTGCCAGCCTCCCCAGGCCTCCATCTATAATAATGCTGCCAGCCTCCCCAGGCCTCCATGTACAGTATCATGCAGCCTCCCCAACCCAGGCCTCCATCATGGAGGCCTGGGGTGGGGAGGCTGCATGATACTGTACATGGAGGCCTGGGGTGGGGAGGCTGCATGATACTGTACATGGAGGCCTGGGGTGGGGAGGCTGCATGATACTGTACATGGAGGCTCCATGTACAGTATCATGCAGCCTCCCCACCCCAGGCCTCCATGTACAGTATCATGCAGCCTCCCCAACCCAGGCCTCCATCATGGAGGCCTGGGGTGGGGAGGCTGCATGATACTGTACATGGAGGCCTGGGGTGGGGAGGCTGCATGATACTGTACATGGAGCCTCCATGTACAGTATCATGCAGCCTCCCCACCCCAGGCCTCTGACCACCGTGTACTCACTTTATATATATAAAAAAAAAAAAAACAAGTACTCACCGATCTTCTCCTTCCACTGCTGCTCTGTCCTGACGTCTCCTTGTTCCACTGCTGCTGTACTCCCTGGAGTCCCTGCTCTCCTCCTTCCACTGCTGCTCGTCCTCCTCTCTCTCCCGGTGCTCCGGTCGGCGTCCTCACTCCCTGCGCTCTGTGCACTCAGCACAGCAGTCGCACAGGAGTGACGTCACCGCGCAGGCACAGGGGGAGTATGATGATGCAGAGCGGCGCTGGCCGCTCTATGCTTCATTATTACTGTGCGGCGCGCGGTGACGGGGGAGGGGGGCCCCGGTGCCGCCGCTGACATCGGGCAGGAGGGCCCGGTGTCGGGGGCGGCAGCGGGTCATATAGTGGGCGCGTGCACTGTGACAGATCAGCGCAGCTTCTCTCTCACTGAGAGGAGCTGGCTGCTGATCTGCCGGGTCCCCGCGGGCCCCAAACTGCCCGGGCCCGGTCGCGATGGCGACCGCTGCGACCGCGGTAGTTACGCCACTGTCTGTGACATAGTCTCCCGGTACCTACCTTTACGCAACCTCAGATCCTCACAAGATCTCCTTCTCTGCTCCTCTCTTATCTCCTCTTCCCACAATCGCGTACAAGATTTCTCCCGTGCATCCCCTATACTCTGGAACGCTCTACCTCAGCACATCAGACTCTCCACTACCGTGGAACGCTTCAAGAGGAACCTCAAAACCCACCCCTTCCAACAAGCCTACAACCTACAATAGCCCTCAGTCCAGTAGACCACTGCGCAACCAGCTCTGTCCTCACCTATTGTACCCTCACCCATTCCCTGTAGACTGTGAGCCCTCGCGGGCAGGGTCCTCTCTCTTCCTATACCAGTCTGTCTTGTACTGTTAATGATTGTTGTACGTATACCCTCTTTCACTTGTAAAGCGCCATGGAATGAATGGCGCTATAATAATAAATAATAATAATAATAACTTTTAGTTTTTGTTTTTTTTTTTAAATTTTTTAAATCTATTTTACTAGTCCCCCTAGAGGGTTTTATCACTGCACAGTCTGTTCGCCTGTGCATTTCTGCTGATCAGAGCAGCATCGCTCTGATCAGCAAAAATGCTGCTTTCCTGTCAGTTTCGGCGTTCTGTCGGCTTTCACAGGAAATACATCATGCTAGCATCAGGGGTCACCATCTGACCCCGTACTACCATGGCAACTCATTGGCACCCCGTGATTGCATCACGTGGCTGCTGATGGTGGTGGTGAATGGTACGAATCCTGCCACGGCCATTTAAATTACTTATCAGTGGTAAGCAAGTGAGGGTGGATCTCAAATTCACCCACGCCTGTTAGCCACACATGTCTATAGATCGGATCAGCAGACATGTGCAACCATTACTGCGGGCTTGCTGCCGGAGCCCACAGCAACCGGGGATACGACCTAGGATGCATATATACATCCAAGGTTGTGAAGGGATTAAGAGGAAGCATGCACACCTTGTTAAATTGTCCCCAACCTATCCTGGGAGGCATCAGTTACTTAAGGCTACCTCCACTGATGGGAGGGGTCAGAGCAATGCATTAGGATTCAGATCCTAGCTGTGTGTTGGTCCCGTCTGTCTGCTCTGGTCTCCCAGCCTCCAGCACCAGTCCTGCATGCAACCAGTTCTGCTCTGCTGTGTTTGTCCCGTCTGTTTCCCCAGACCTGTACTGTCTGTTCCCTGGTACTACCCATTGATCTGCACCTGTGTCCCTACCTGCCTGCATCTGTCATTCAGTCTGCCCGAGCCATCCTGGCTGCACCTGTGTCCGATGTCCTGTGCCTGATGTCCCACACCTGGTGATTCGTGCCTGATGACCTGGACACTAATGACCGGAGTTCCTCCAGATGTCCTACACCTGTACTCAATGTCCTGTGCCTAATGTCCTATGCCTGGTGACCTGAGCCTGATGACCTTTGCCAGAAGTTCCTTACTTGCCCTTACCTTTCCAGCCGTACCCATTCAGACTGTGCCTCGTATTCTGCCTGTTTGTCCTGTCAGTGTCCACCTATCCTGCTGTCTCCCTGCTCTGCTCAGCTGGCACAGTACCAGTTACTGCCCTGAGAGTGGCACCTGGCGTTTTGCCTCGTGGCAGGCTGTTAGTTAAACCCTTCTGACGAAAGACTAACCTAGGTTCCCCCTGTGGTCCAGTGGGTTCACTCCCACTCAAAGCCTTCCCCAGCCGTGAGCATTAAAGAGGGGAATAGTGTGAGAATGCAGTATGGAGAGAAAAGTGTGAGTATATGTCGCGGGCGGAGGAGGGGACGCCGCGCTCTCCCACTGCTCGGGTCCGGCTGCCGCTGCGGCTGCTGCGGCCTGCTGCTGCTGCTCGGTGGCTCGAGCGATGGGCCGGCTCCCGGGGACTCGAGCGGCGCTCCTCGCCCGTGAGTGAAAGGGGATTGGGATTTGGGATAGTTTATTGTCCGTGACGCCACCCACGGTTGTGGTGATTTGTTGACACCACCGCTGCTCTGTATGGGGATCCCGGGAGTGATGGTATGGAGCAGCTAGATGTTAGTCCTCCCCTCCGTGGGTAGGGGGTTGGTTGTCCCGGGGCCCAGTGAAGAGGTGGGTGATGCAGGGCTTGGTGGGGTGCAGGGACGTGGGGGCAGCGCTGTGCCTTGCGGCACTGTGGTACTCACTCAGCCTGAGACGATGACACAGTTCTCGGTAAAACACACGGCTGGAAAGACGGTTCCCACGGACGGCTGCACTTGCTTTCCCCAGTAGTTGACGGTGACGGTCCCTTTTTCCTGCACCTAAGATGATGATGGTTGCGATGGGTTCCCACCGGTAACCCACTCCCCGGCTTGGATATGGGCCGGAGGAGCCCTACTTTGCCCGCAGGCGCTGGCCCTGAGAAACTGGTGCCCTGGCGGTGGCGGTGTCTCTCTGTAACGGTTGGATTGTTGCCTTCAATCGGGACTTGGTTGTTGGGAGACCCAGAGGTCCCCTTCACTAACGGATTTGGCAAATTCACGGCGACTCCTAGCCTTGCCGGGATCCGAAAGGCCCCTGCCACTGGTGCTGACTGCTCTTCGTATACCGCTCCGGTACCGCCGGGCCACCACCCGTCCGCGGTCCTTCCAGCAACCTCCAAGCAGTCACCCCTGCAGACAGTCACCGCCGTCTGCTGACCTTGCTGTCTCAGTCCGGGGCACACCCCCGGACCAGCTTCAGGCTTTCTTAACTGTCACTTTTTACTCTTTCTCTCAAGCTCCTCTACCACTTCCTTCTACTTCACTCCCCTAGCTTGATCTGCCTGGTTCTCCTGCCTCCAGGGCTGTGAACTCCTCGGTGGGCGGAGCCAACCGCCTGGCCCACCCCCTGGTGTGGACATCAGCCCCTGGAGGAAGTCAACAAGGATTTTAGGTTAGCCTTGATGTTCCTAACTGGGGTGTAGGGTGTGGTGGTGTTATGACCTGTGACCCCTGGCTTGCCCAGGGCGTCACATTCCCCCTTAGCAAAATGCAGACCGTAAGCGGGCTGCCCGTCCAACACCGGTTTTATTTTCTGAAAAATATGTAAAAGGTAACATAATACAAGTTATGACATCATCCCACATCGGGAGGTTCGGTACTTAAACGTTGCTAAACATTAAAACGGTTGCGGCTGCCACTCTCTCCCACCCAAGTAACCTGGCCCTGATGCTGCCCCTAAAACCCAGGCAGCACCCCTTGACCCCAGTCCAGCACAAGTTACCCGAGCGGGATCTGTCCTTCCCACCTGCCTCTCCGGAGGCGGTTACGGTCAGCTGTAACAACAGATTTATATTTACAAGCCACTTAACGTTTGTGGTTGCCCTGCAAGTTCACGGGCTTGTCCATAGAAGTTTCTATGCAAATTTTTCAAACGGTCCCCACGGGGACAACGGTGCCGGCAACGGCCGGTTTCCAATCACGGTTAAATCAGATAAATCCTCGGTTCCATTCTCTTATCATCATCTGTAGAACTTTAAACAAACACACTGGTGGTCCCAACGGGGACAACTGCAGCGGGCCTCCGCTGACCTTGAGGCGGCTACCACCGCAGGGGGTCGGCCCACTCAGGGACCGAACGGTACATGGGGTTCTCCTTCCATCGGCAGTTCAACCCCGAACCACTGACAGCCGTTAGGAACGGCGGCGGAGGCAACATACTTGGGGCCTCCTCTTCCATCAACGGCATTCTCACCGGACCCCCGGCCGCGGCGCTGACGTCCGTCTCCCACTCAATCAGGGCTGGTTCTGGGGTTTGGGTGGACTGATCGCGGCGCGGCACGGCCGCAGCGGCCCCTTGCTCACGGGCCCCCACTACGGCAACCATTCTGCGCATCTCCGCCTTCCAATCCATCAACTGCTGCAGGCTCTGCGCCCTCACCTTCAAGCAGAACCGGCCCAATTCCCGCTCCAGCCACTCAGCGGTCCCGGCGGGGAGCTCACCCGGGCCGCAATCTTCAAAGGCTACTCCTCCTCTTTTACCCCAGAGCTTGGATGCCCCGGTAGTGGGTATGCCCGCGCTCCAATTCGAGGACGCCGCCATTCCTCCATCCGTGTCCCCCTTAGCCTCTTTCCGGCCCCTCCTCTATCGGTGCGGGGTTTTGGCCTTCGCGCCTCTACTACTCGAGAAGACGCTCGAGCGGGAACTTTTCGCGCCAAAGATGGCGACTTCTGAAATTTTCCGGCCGGATACCTCCGGCAGTCACAAGGCGCACCTCTACCCAACGGCAGAGCGGTAAGATCCTGTTCGTGATGCCAAGTTGTCGCGGGCGGAGGAGGGGACGCCGCGCTCTCCCACTGCTTGGGTCCGGCTGCCGCTGCGGCTGCTGCGGCCTGCTGCTGCTCGGTGGCTCGAGCGATGGGCCGGCTCCCGGGGACTCGAGCGGCGCTCCTCGCCCATGAGTGAAAGGGGATTGGGATTTGGGATAGTTTATTGTCCGTGACGCCACCCACGGTTGTGGTGATTTGTTGACACCACCGCTGCTCTGTATGGGGATCCCGGGAGTGATGGTATGGAGCAGCTAGATGTTAGTCCTCCCCTCCGTGGGTAGGGGGTTGGTTGTCCCGGGGCCCAGTGAAGAGGTGGGTGATGCAGGGCTTGGTGGGGTGCAGGGATGCGGGGGCAGCGCTGTGCCTTGCGACACTGTGGTACTCACTCAGCCTGAGACGATGACACAGTTCTCGGTAAAACACAGGGCTGGAAAGACGGTTCCCACGGACGGCTGCACTTGCTTTCCCCAGTAGTTGACGGTGACGGTCCCTTTTTCCTGCACCTAAGATGATGATGGTTGCGATGGTTTCCCACCAGTAACCCCCTCCCCGGCTTGGATATGGGCCAGAGGAGCCCTACTTTGCCCGCAGGCGCTGGCCCTGAGAAACTGGTGCCCTGGCGGTGGCGGTGTCTCTCTGTAACGGTTGGACTGTTGCCTTCAATCGGGACTTGGTTGTTGGGAGACCCAGAGGTCCCCTTCACTAACGGATTTGGCAAATTCATGGCGACTCCTAGCCTTGCCGGGATCCGAAAGGCCCCTGCCACTGGTGCTGACTGCTCTTCGTATACCGCTCCGGTACCGCCGGACCACCACCCGTCCGCGGTCCTTCCAGCAACCTCCAAGCAGTCACCCCTGCAGACAGTCACCGCCGTCTGCTGACCTTGCTGTCTCAGTCCGGGGCACACCCTCGGACCAGCTTCAGGCTTTCTTAACTGTCACTTTTTACTCCTTCTCTCAAGCTCCTCTACCACTTCCTTCTACTTCACTCCCCTAGCTTGATCTGCCTGGTTCTCCCGCCTCCAGGGCTGTGAACTCCTCGGTGGGCGGAGCCAACCACCTGGCCCACCCCCTGGTGTGGACATCAGCCCCTGGAGGAAGGCAACAAGGATTTTAGGTTAGCCTTGATGTTCTTAACTGGGGTGTAGGGTGTGGTGGTGTTATGACCTGTGACCCCTGGCTTGCCCAGGGCGTCACATATACAGAATAAAGATTGGGTAGTGTGCTGCGGAGTGGGAATGTGATAAGTTGTAGGTCCATGTGATACAAATATATGTGGGGCTGACCTGACATTACAATTAATGTATCATGAATTGTTGGTGGTTCTGGTGATGTATTCATTTATTGATGATGGTTCTGGTGTTGTATTCATCTACTGATTGTGATTCTCATGATTTATTCATGTACTTATGGTAGTTCTGGTAATTTATTCATGTGTTGATGGTGGTTCTGGTGATATATTTCTGTACTGTTGGAGATTCTAGTGATGTATTTCTGTACTGCTGGTGTTTATGCTTATATATTTTTATACTGATAGAGATTCTAGTGATGTATTTCTGTTCTGCTGATGGTTCTGGTGATGTATTTCGGTACCGATAAGGGTTCTGGTAATGTACTTTCTACTGAAAGTGAAGTTGGGTATGGGGCAGTAATGAATTGATCAATACATTAGCTAAATATCTCTTTTTTTCAAAATAATCCTCAGCAGTCATGCAATATCACAAAAAATTTTCATATGGCTAGTTGTATTTTTCATTCTTTATTTATCATAAAGCAGTTATGCTTGTTTATATTTCTCTGAATTTGGTGTGGAGCTTTCACTTAGCTTCATAAAGATACAGAGGTGGACCATTGCTTTCTATGCAGAGATACAGTATTGAGTGGGGACTTAAGACCGCTTTACACACTGCGATATCGGTACTGATTTCGCCAGCGTGTGTACCCGCCCCCATTGGTTGCCAATCGCTGCCCGTGTCGCACAACATCGCCTGGACCCGTCACACGGACTTACCTTCCCTGCGACGTCGCTGTGACCGGTGAACTGCCTCCTTTCTAAGGGGGCAGTTCGTTCAGCGTCACAGCGACGTCACAGCAGCGTCACTGAACTGCCGCCCAATAGAAGCGGAGGGGCGGAGATGAGCGGGACATAACATCCCGTCCACCTCCTTCCTTCCGCATTGTGGTCGGGACGCAGGTAAGGTGAGGTTCCTCGTTCCTGCGGAGTCACACGGAGCGATTTGTGATGTCGCAGGAACGACGAACTACATCATTACTGCTGTAGTAACGATATTTGAGAATGGACCCCCATGTCACCGATGAGCGATTTTTCACGTTTTTGCGACGATGAAAAGTCATCATTGCCTCCTCACTCTCGCCATTGCATCCAACCTCCTGCTTTACACTTGACATAGTCGGCAGGATGCAACATTCAAGGAATGGCGGACCGGTTGGTGACCAAGTCCACAAGCGGCAGTCTTCCTCTTGGGGCTATTCTTACCAACATACCAACGTTTACAAGAGGCATTTACTGTTGTGGGAATCGGCTGAACGACTAAAAAGTGTGTTACGTATGCGCACTATGACACCTGCTTCACAGGCAGAGACAGCCTTGTTGACGCTAGACGGAGAGGCCCCATGGATGGTCATATTCGGACAACCTCAAGATTGTGATATTGTTGATAAAGTAATCAAGATCTTCAAAGACATTCATGGTGATTTAAGTATTCACTTATTCCTTCATAATCAGAGGGATGGAGAGACAGTGGCCCAGTACGTAAACATTCTGCTGGAGGTAAACTGCCTCCTTGATTAATTATGGGGCAAGTGTACCGCCCCGCGCTCGGCTGCAACCGAGCCGCTCGGATCCGGGCTCGTGTGTCGGTGGCTCGAGCACCTCCAGACCGGGGGTCACTTCGCTCTGCAAGGGGCTGGCGCTTTGAAGGGGGAGTTTAGGGTAACGGCCGTGGCCGTGGTTTTTGCTGTTAGAGTTTATGACGCCACCGACGGGTTGTGGTGAATGTAGGCACCATCGCTGCTGTTTACTAGGCACCCCGGGGGAGATGTGGTGCAGCTTTGGTGTTAACCCTTCCGTGGGCAGGGGGGTGGCCCCGGGACCCGTTTGGTGTGATGTGTCGGTGCTTGGCGGTGCGGGGCGATGCGTGACCCGAGGGCATAGTGGTACTCACTATTAAAAGATGAACAGAGTCTCTGGTAAACCAAAAAGATGGTGGTCGGTGCCCGCAGCCGGCAGCGTCTGGTCCCCCAGTCGGGTTGGTGGTCTCCGCCTTTCTCCTGCACCTTTTTAGTATTTGGATGCCCATGCTTCTGTGTCGCCCAGGGATAAGGGGTACTCAGATCCGGGCCAAGGGGTCACTTTTGTAGGTGTCCGGTGGCGTGACCCGGTCTGTGATCCCAGGCTCCACAGCAAAAAGGGGATTATGTACCGGGGAATTGTCTGTGACGCCACCCGTGGGTTGCGGTGATGAGATGGTGGCACCGCCGCTGCCTCTGGGGACCGTGCCTAGGACTGATGGTGTGGGGCAGCAAGGTGGAATCCCCTCCACAGGTAGGGGAGGTGAAGTCCCGGGGCCCAATTGGGAGTTGTGGATTGGGAAGTGACGGGTGCAGTCCACGGATTGGACCGGGTGGTGCAGGATTACTCACAGTATAAAGCAATAACTGACACGAGTCCAGGAATTAACCAAGTTGCTGGTAACTGGTGCCCACAGATGCTGTGAGGACGGGTCCCACACCCGTGTGTGTAATTCGGGTGTTTTTCTCCTGCCTGGTGTCTGTGTCTATGTCTGCTCCGTGCACAGGTCCGGACAGGGTCCCGACAGCTGGAACCGGGGGGGCCACTACCCTCTCCCAGTCCACTTCGGGTCCCCACAAGCGGCTGGCCTATTCCTGAGGCCCTCACTGCCACTTCTCCTAGCCCCACACAGGAACTGCTTCCAGACCTATCTCCTCCTGCAGACTGACCGAAACTAAACTCTGCTCTCTCCCCCTCCAGTTTTCCTGAGGAGGGGGCAAGTGGGGCCTGATTGGCTGGTGTGTATTTGTGTGGGAAACTCCCCAAAGGAGAGTGAGATCTGCACCAAAAAGATAGATGCAGACCTCTGTGACACCCTGGTTTTGCCAGGGCGGCACACTTCAGCTACGGGAGTCCGGCTCCCCGGCGTTGTGTGTCGGGAGAGCCCGTTTGCCCGCAGACGCTGGCCCATGGGATCTCTAAGCCTGGGTGGTGGCGTTTATACCTCTCGGTGGCTTTTTGTCTTCTTTCGGGACTTGGGTAGGAAGGGACCCAGAGTCCAGACCTCAATCAGTTAATTAACGAGGTCCGGTAGTTTCGGGACCGCGTTTCAGGGTCTGAGTACCCCCACTTGTGCTCCGGCTTCCGGTTGGTTCCCCGATTCGGTTTTCGGCGGGCCACAACCCTGTCCCGGGCCCTTACGGTTCCACCGAGCCGTCTCCCCGTCTCCTGCAGGCTGAGGCCACCGTATGCCTCCAAGCAAGAGGTGACTGGGCTCCTACCCAGACACCTGGTGTTAGACTGTGGCACACCTGGACACAGGTCTGCTCTTGAACTTAAATCCTCTCCACTTCACTGTCAAAACTAATCTAACTGGTTTTTCCTGCCTCAGGACCTGTGAACTCCTCGGTGGGCGTGGCCAACCGCCTGTCTCCGGCCCCCTGGTGTGAATATCAAATCCTGAGGGAGGTGACTAGGGTTTTAAAGGTTGGCTGGTGACACCTTTTTAGGGGACAGGTGTTTGTGCAAGGGCCTACCTGTGACTATCTGGCTAGTCCAGGGCGTCATATTAGTGCAATCCGTTTTTTATCAGATCACACTCGCACCAGAGAATCACAAGTGGAAAGGAGCCCTTAGGAGGACATACAGCTCTAGAGGGGGACACTCAGTTCTTGAGGTGGTATAGAGCACTTGGGTAGAGGGGTCATACAGTTCTGGGGGTATAGAGCACTGGAGTGGTGGGGACAAAGCTCTGGGGGTATACAGCACTGGGCTGGGGGGACATACAGCTCTGGGGGTATAGAGCACTGGAGTGGGGGGGACAAAGCTCTGGGGGTATACGGCACTGGGGTGGAGGACATACAGCTCTTGAGTGGGGGACATACAGCTCTGGGGGGTATACCTCACTGGGGTGGGGGGAGATACAGTTGTGGGGTGTATACAGCACTGGGGTCAGGGGACAGACAGTTCTGGGAAGGGTATACAGCACTGTGGTGGGGGACAGACAGTTGTGGGATGTATATAGAACTGGGGTCAGGGGACAGACAGTTCTGGGGAGGGTATACAGCACTGTGGTAGGGCAGACAGTTCTGGGGATATATAGCATTGGGGTCAGGTGACACAGTTCTGGAGGGTATACAGCACTGGGGTCAGGGGATAGACAGTTCTAAAGGGGACATACATCTTGGTGGGATGTTGGTGCTGCAGCTCCTCTCTTCATGGTAGATACTAGAGTGTATGGGCTCCTTCCAGATACCGTCTCTTCATCTGTGAGACAGGAGTTCAGCACATGGAGCACTAGCTCATCCCACAGATGAACGTCAATAACCCGACTCCCTGCACACAACGCTCAGCAGTGACATGCTGCGTGCAGGAAAGTACGGCTGCCACCCAAGCACTATGGTCCCCGGAACTCAGCCCGGGGTCCATTGGATACATCACCGCCCCTGCCGACAGTGAGTGGGCCTCCCCGGAGGTCCAGGGTCCCGGCACTTGCCCTGGTGTGCCGGGTGCTGACGCCGGCCCTGGTTGAGGGAACAGCTGGTCGTGGGTCTGAGGGATCCTTTTCTGAGATATACTTAGACTTAGAATGGTGTTCCAAACGTTATTCCTTATTTCCTTTTCTGAGATAGGCCCTGAGAAAACCTTTACTTTACTACCCCAATATGAGCTTTCTGTAGGTTTGGATGGAAGATAGAACTCAAGAGCCAGAGGCCCCAGCTAAGACAGATCTGGTCCAGGTAAGTGTGACGCCCCTGGACTATCAGGTCGTCACAGGGTATTGCACAATCTGCCCTCCCGTGCACTACCCACCTCCTTCTTTTTTATGGGTCCCTAACTACATGGTGTTGCCTACATCAGCTAATCTAAACCCTAGGTATACTTTGCACCACACCCACCAAACACACCAGTGGACGGCTTGAGTGGAATAGAGTCGACCACCTGGGGGGTTGGGGAGGGGAGGTCAGGAGTGTCAGAAATGTTGAGTTGTGTTTAGGAAGTGAAGAGAGAGGAGGTCAGGAGAAGGGCTCCTAGGAAGCTATCTAGGTGGCAGACGGTGGTCTGGGCCTAGAGGAGCTGGACCCCCGGTCGCAGGGGATCATGGCTAGGGGCACGGATCTGTCGAGGGGGACAGCCGGCGGCCTTGCACCATCACTGGGCTGGGACCAAGGCACGACGGGGTACATGCACCCTAGGTCAGGGAGTAGCCTCAGGCAACCTGACAATTTACCCGACGAGAACGGAGCCTTCAAGATCCGCTCTCCACCTGCTCCAAAATCGGGGAACTAGCGCAACGAGGGGGATAGGACTTTCCAACGGTCTAGAAAACCCCAAGCGTGAACCCTGAGAGCAAGCTCCCACACTTAGCCATAGTGGGGAGCGGGATCCGGCAGGTTTCATACTACCGGGACCAACAGAGAAGTAAACTGAGTGCTAGGAGGCAGGTCACAGATCACTAGGCAGCACCATTGGGGACAGGACCCAGACTAAGCTCCCCTCAGCGGCAGCGGTATCCAGAACTTTGGTTTATCCAGCA
This sequence comes from Anomaloglossus baeobatrachus, assembly GCF_048569485.1. Lineage (NCBI taxonomy): Eukaryota > Metazoa > Chordata > Amphibia > Anura > Aromobatidae > Anomaloglossus > Anomaloglossus baeobatrachus. The sequence goes on from NC_134358.1 coordinate 40,712,686, forward strand.
GTTGGTGTCAGCTTAATGGACTGAGTGAGTACGCAAGTGACCCCTTTGCATCCAACGGCACTCCCCCACCATCACCGAGCCCCGGGGTATTCCCCCTACCCGTGGAGGGTCACAACACCTGGCTGCCCCATTCCCTCATCCTCGGGTACTCCCAACTGCAGCGGTGGTACTCCTAATTACCATATACCACGAGTGGCGTCACAAACTCTAATAAATCCCCCTGTAAATACCCCCTTCATTTGAGTGGCCACAAGACCCCGGGTCCAGAGACCCTCGAGCCACCGCGGATCTGGATCCGAGCAGCTTGGCTGCTGGTACAGGTGCGGCACATAAGTAACTGCTTCAAAGCTGCCCATCGATGAACTAGACTGAACCTATGAGTTACAACAGGAGATGCAGGAGATCAGGAAAGAACTGTAGAGAATAAGAAAAACCCTTGCAGCTATCCCAGAAATCATGTCTTGGATTTTGGCATGAAGAGCAACCAAAGAGAGGGTTTTCCCCTTCTGTAGACCCATGCTACAGACCTACCAGATCATCGTGGAGTTGAGTGCTGGAATTGCAGAGGCGTTGGGTACATGGCAAGGAAATGCCCCACATGAAGCAGTCAACAGTGAGAGCCATTCCTGGTGGACAGTAGCACAGTGCGAAAGGAAGGTCATAGGTGCCAAATTCTGCTGTGTTTAACTGTCCAAGCTAGTTTATGTGATTTCATGAAATCCGCGCCAACTGTGCGTCTAAAGATACAGCTGAACTCTGCGGTTTTGGAGATTTATTTTCTTTAGAGGCTTCTATGTGGAGCTTATAAACCCCAGGTAAAAACCTGCTCTTACTTTTTTAAGTGCAGAATCAAAGCTTTTCTGTACTATAAAAAACACTTAAAAATGCGGCTTCACATCTGCACCAAAAAGCATCAAATAAGGGGGGGAAATTCATAAAAAATGCTGCAAAAATGAAATAATTAGAAGCTATTTAGTTATTGCTAAATATCTCCTTTTTCCTAATATTCATGGCAGGTATGCATTTCATTATTCACACTTTCAAGTTAGCAAGTGGCATTTTTCATTGTACGCTTCAATGTTTTTCGGTATGCTTATAGCATTATACTATTATCCAACTTTGATGTGCAGCCTTATCCTTATGTACTATGTTTTTTTGGCTTGCACTCATAACATATATTAGTGCTCACTTCAGTTATCCTTAGTATTATAAGGGGGGAAAAGTCATAAAAAATGCCGCAAAAATGAAATAATTAGAAGAGGTGGTTATTATGTAGTTTGGTGATCACCCCTGCAGAAAACCAAAAACACAGAATTTATGCAACGTGTGAATACGGCCTTACAGACACAAAATGTCACGGTCATCTCCATTAGAGATTACTGACAGGCTCAGGTTCGGAGTCTCTGCTACATCATCTGAGACTATACACATTAAATTTGTTTATTACTTTTGGCATATATATGGGGTTAATGTCAGTTTTCTTTGCCAGCAGCAAGCTCATTACCTCTGCTCAGGTGTTTCCGCTGATCACCACTCCCAACCTGGATAAATACCCTCTGCTCCCAACAGAGGGCACCAGATATTCAGAATTCATTCTGGAGCTCGGCCTGGAGCCGGAAGGAGGTGTTTGTTACTGCTGCTGCTGTCTTCAGTTATGTGGTGTGATGTGGAAGTTACCCTGTTGTTTAGTACCTTTTCCTTACCCCATTTACCTTCTTTGTACCTTCTTGTTGCCCCCTTGATGCGCGTGATTTTTGTTTTCCCCCTGTCTGTGTTGTTTGTCGATGGGGCTTTGTGTCTACTGTCCCAGCCCGACCCTTGGGTGGTGGTTATGGAGGGTGGTACATCAGGGCCATGAACAAGAGCTAGGGACACGCTGGTGGCTCAGACCTCACTACCATCAAGTCTACCTCTTGGTTGAGGGTCAGCTCAGGGTGCTACTTAGTCTGAGTGCCAGCTTAGGTGTCCCTATCCAGTGACATCTAATGCGGGCTTTACACGAGATGATCTATCGTGCGATAGATCGTCAGGGGCACGGTTTTCGTGACCTACATCCGGCTTCGTTGGCGACGTCATCTCATGTGACACCTCCGAGCGACGCAGAATCGGTCACAAATCGTGAGTCGTGTACACATTGCTAAGTTTTAAAAAATTGTTTATTTTTCATGGCGCCGGTTGTTCATCGTACCCGGGGTAGCACACATCACTCCGTGTGACACCCCGGGAACGATGAACAGCAGCTTACCTGCATCCCGCGGCACCCGCCGGCTATGCGGAACTTAAGGAGGTGGGCGGGATGTTTACGTCCCGCTCATCTCCGCCCCTTTGCTTCTATTGGCCGGCGGCTGTGTGACGTCGCTGTGACGTCAGGAAGAGGAAGTTCGCCGCCCATAGCAAGGTTGCTCAGCACGTAAGTACGTGTGACGGGGGTTAAACGACTTTGTGCGACACGGGCAGCGATTTGCCTGTGACGCACAAACGACGAGGGCGGTTACAATCGCTCGTGCAATCGCATGATAGATCGTACCGTGTAAAGCCCGCATTAGTCACCAGAGTGACACAAAAAAGCAACATGTCATATAGCAAAGCTATATAAAGATGACAACGTTCTGGGTACTCCAACTACGAATGAATGAACAAAAATTAAATCCATAGTTCCTTAGTATAAATAAGAAGGACGCACAGATGACATCGCACCAGCCCTGGATAATAAAAAGCCTGAAGGTGAGAGATTCATGGCCTCTCGTCCAGCGGCTGGGGACCACAAACTTTGACCAGAGTCCCGTGAATCAATCCACTCATCTCTAGTCCCAACCGTCCTAGATACAGTAGGACAGTGCCGGATTTGGGTCTACGCCCTGCAGTCTCCAGCATCTTCTGAATGTCCCTCACTGGATAGGATATAATAATAAAAGACCAACCATTCTGGTGAATTCAGCTGTGAAAACTAGGATATATTCTAGTTGTCATTATGGATCACGAGTCCTACAAGCTGTCTTTACCATAATGACGCACATGGTGGCAGCAGACACTTATTTTTCAGTGCCGTATAGTCGCTTTCCCTTGTACAATCTGTTCTTCTTATGATCCCAAAGGATTCACTGATTTTGGAACATTATCATTATGAGACTAAAGAAAGTTATTGTACTAAAGTGTATCTGTCATTTCAGGTGACTTCCCAGATTAGACTATTGTGTGTGTAAATGAGGAATATACTCATGAGTTATCGCAGCACTTATAATAGCATTTAAAAGATATTTATTATTATTTACTAAAACAAGATGATATTCACCTCTTTTTTGAATGGTTTTATTAGCATAAGACAAAAAGTAGAAATCTAAAAAACAAACAAAAGAATGTTTCGGTCCTTCCTGATCTTCTACACATTGGTATTATGTAAAGACAAGAACATGTATCAGAAAAGTGAACAAAATGATATAGAAAAGAATGAACATCTTTTTATAGATGTAAACATAATTCATTTTCGTTTTATAAGACGCGCCGGATTATAAGTCGCACCCCAAATTTAGAAGAAAAAAAAGGGAAAACAAAATATATGGGGTCTGTTTTATAATCTCGTGCTGTACTACTGGGGGGAGGGGGCTGCGGTGTTGGAGCGGGGGTCACAGGAGGCAGGGGCGGTGGTGGAGTAGGGTGATGCTGCTGGCGGCGCGGCAGGTGTCCCGGATGCTCTCTGAAGGCACTGTGAGGCAGGAGGAGCATCCAAAAGCTGTCCGCGGTGCGGGCTTCAAAGAATTGGTGCCCTGAGTCGGCAGTGGAGTTCTCGGCTCAATGACAAGCAGAGATCTCAGCTGCACACGCGCCACCTCCAGGCACCATTTTCCTTAATTCCGCTGCAGGCAATCAGTGGGCCGGAGACTGCGCATGCGCAGATGAGATCTTTAGCCAAGCGCTTCATCTGCGCACACGCCGACTCAGGGCACCATTATTTGAATCCCACACCGCTGACATTTTCAGAATGGCAGCCCCTGTCTCCCCACCCACAGCACAGCACCCAGTACCGCCCGTAGTGAGCCCGCACACAGTACTCGTGGCTCATAGTATCTCCCCTGCCTTCTGTGACCGCTCTCCACCACCCCCGGCAAGCTACATTCAGATTATAAGACGCACCCCTCATATTCCTCCCAATGGTGGGAAAAGTGTGCCTTATAATCAAAAAAATATGGTAAATTCCAGAATATTGAATCATAAACAATAATTCCGAGGTCAGTGTTAGCGCATGGAGAGAGCAAGAAAACATTAAAGCATCAGGAATAAAATAATGACTAATGATAATAAAAACAATACAATTATATAGAGTAGAAATAAAATAAAGACGAGAAGATGCAATAGTCAAAAAGGCTGACAACTATATAGTCTATACTTTGTGGCTGCAGCTGACGCTGCCAATAGATGGTCACACACATCTAATGCTGTGCAGTATGTACTTTAGCTATATTATACTGGTGTTACTGGAGCTGCCAGTGCTGAACCTCCACAGCTGAAAATCTCTGTGCCTGTCCCATGATGTTTTATACTGTGTAGGTTATCCTACTGCAACTTTCACTGCCGATAGACAGCCGCACACATAGTTATACTGTACAGTTGCTGAGAATCCTACACTGTGGAGCATACATAAACCTAAAACTGTTCCAAAAAAGATATAATTTTTGCCCATTTTTTTAAGGAGCCATTGTTTTTTCACTTTTAAAACAGCAATCCTCTTCCTGCTCCCAAAAAAGGATCATTCTTTGAAGGTGTCACAAGTGTCTCTTGCTGTTGAGAGATTTGTGACGGTTCACATTTAGTTTTTAGGTTCTGCAATTTACCGTTTTTGCTTTCTGTTAGCACTAGAAGAGTTAATGTAATTTTTCCTACAAACTAGTTGATTTCAGCTGCAGCCGGTTTCTGATCACTCCCCTCCTCTTAAAATAGTCACATGATCCTTCATGTGATGCCGGGTATAGATTCAGTCTATACAGACCACCCAAGGAAACAGGAAGGATCTTGTAAGGATGAAGATCCTGCTACTGGAGCCATGTCATGTGCTGTCTGGTGTTTGACTTCTTCTGTTGGTTGTGTATTTTCCTGTTGTCCGTCATAACTCGTGTTGTCTTACACCCGTGTGAGCGTGCTGTGTGATTGAGTTTTGGTTTCCCGTTTGTTCTTATCTGTGGGTTCTACTACTCCCTGGGGTGATGGAGAGGGGGTATTATATCAGGGCTGGCCAAGAGCAGGGGCAGGAAGGTGGCCCAGACGTCTTCACCATTAGAGGTATCTCTGAGAACAAGTATAGCTAGGACACTCCTAGCCGGAGGGCCAGATTAGGAGCCCCGATCCCCGGTTATCTTCAAATACTCAGTGAAAGAAGGCTTGCTAAATAGTTTTGCTTCTACATTTAACAAAGAGCAAATGGCTTTTTAAAGGAAAAGTCAAAATGTCATTACATTTTCTCTTTCCAAAAAGCAAACCTGTTGCTGATGTCAAAAAAAGGATAATTTTTTGTGACAGGCTTGTTAACAAGTTAGACATTTTTCATTTAACAAACAACAACAAACCTGTTGCTACTCACTAAACAGGGATAATTTTTGGACCGTTTGCCAAAAAGTCATGTTTTTTTCTCTGTACAATGCCTGGCATACCAGGCATTGACACCCCCCCCCCCCAAAAAAAAAGGTTAATTTTAACTAGTTTTATATTTTAAAAATCATAAAAAGTCAGTGCAGTTTGTTATTAACTAGGCTGTTGGATCCATGGATATGCAATTATCACGCACATGACTAGCAGGGCTTACCTGGTACCAGGTAAACTCCCTGATGATGTAACAACACACAGGGGGCACAGGGGTCATGATACAACGTAGGTCCCTGCCGCTAGGGAGAGGGGTGAGGTGACTCCTCTTGAACTCACCTAAAGCTGACTCCTGAGTTCTCTAGCATCCCTATAAAGGTTCTTGAAACCTGTTGCTGAGCCAGATACCTTAGGTCCTCATCTAGTCCTACAATCACCCTGGCTAGTGAGCAGGCCAACGAGATCACTAGACCCACCACTACAATACAGGTAAAATATATTTTTGTACAGTGTTAGCCAATAAATAGAAAAAAAGTTTAAAAGAACTGAGAATCCTCAGTGGTTGATACCTTTTAATGGCTAACTGAAAAAATGGTAATAAATAGCATTATTACCATGTTTTCAGTTAGCCATTAAAAGGTATCAACCACAGAGGAATCTCAGTTCTTTTAAACATTTTTATTTCATTACAATAATCATAAATAATATAATAATATAAAATAAAAAGAATATAATGATAAATAATAATAAATAGAAACACAGGTGTAGGGATACAAACAGAGGAAATAGACATGTAAAGGAAAAAAACGCCCAAAGGCGGCTTCAGTGCACACAACACCACAGACTTCTTCCAAAGCAGTCAACTTCCAAGATAGACCACATAGAAATGAGGATTCAGTTTCTATCACAAGCATCTTGTGGTCAGATCCCATGATTTAAATAGGGAAGGGGAGTGATACCAAAGAGCCACACCTGAGATTGCAAGCTACAGCCCGCAGCCAGGCAGAAAAGAATGCTTTACCCTTACAGCATGACAAGCAAAGAGATGTTATCAAATAACAGTAGTGGACCTGGCAGTGGAAGGGGCTTGACCTTCTGACACTAGATTCACCCGGGGTCTCCCCCGGGTGAGAAACACTCATGACAGCAATATGGAGATAGCAGGACGTTCTTGAATGATATTGGGAAGGCTGGACATATATGTCAGTGCAAGATAATATCATATAGATATATTAAATAGATTTTGTGTTTATAATAGTGGGGCTGGCACCACTGGTCTCAGCGCTAACAGGTACCTGCATCATGTGGGCAACTGCCATGTAATAGTGGCCCAGCTATCTCCATAACATATCAATGATGCTTGCCGTTTGGCTACATATGAGCATCAGCCATAGTCATCCTTCGGTCGGCACAAAACAGCATGAATCATCCTTCTAATGAAAACAACCTGTTACAGCTCCGCATTATACTATGTGATATCCTGTCTTCCTATTGTAGCATCGGCCATAAAAGTGACCTATTTCTTTGCAGATGTGGAACTTCCTATTAATGGTGCAGATAAAGAATTTTTATGCACAGTTGTGTGCAGGGAAGAAAATGCATTGTTAATGGTAACGGCACACAATCAGAGAGAAAACCAATTAAACAGAACTGAGGGAAGAGAACAACTTCCAATACTTTTCTGCTGAGCGGGATATTGCAAAAAAAGCCAAGACGTTTGTTACTTAACCCACTAATCACCAAAAAATTTGGGTGCAATTTTTTTTTATTTATACATCGATATATAAAGTTTTGCTTTGTGTAGGATGAAGTAAATGTATTTTTTATGCCATTTTTGTAGCATTTCATTAATGTAATGTTTTTGTCGTGCGGTGTGCAGCGTTGTACTCACTGGGTGTCATGGCGGCGCCGGACTCTGTTTACACTGCAGAGTCCGACAAACAGCCTAAGATCCCTTAGTTGCACAGCCTGTCATGGGCGCCGTCTGGTTGTGGTTTCACTGGTCTCCAGTACAGCACGAGTTAATTCCTGCAGGCTTGTGATCATCTTCTGATTTACCAGCTGCCTTCACCCTTCATAAGGCTCTAGATTCTGGGGCTGAGTGCCAGATATAGCTTCTGCTTCCTCGGTTCCCGTGGTTATACACCGTGTGCAGAATTATTAGGCAATTGAGTATTTTGATCACATGATACTTTTTATACATGTTGTCCTACTCCAAGCTGTATAGGCTGAGAGTCAACTACCAATTAAGTAAATCAGGTGATGTGCATCTCTGTAATGAGGGGGGTGCGGTGTAATGACATCAACACCCTATATAAGGTGTGCTTAATTATTAGGCAACTTCCTTTCCTTTGGTAAAATGGGTCAGAAGAGAGATTTGACGGGCTCTGAAAAGTCCAAAATTGTGAGATGTCTTGCAGAGGGATGCAGCAGTCTTGAGATTGCCAAATTTTTGAAGCATGATCACCGAACAATCAAGCGTTTCATGGCAAATAGCAAACAGGGTCACAAGAAGCGTGTTGGGCAAAAAAGGTGCAAAATAACTGCCCATGAATTGAGGAAAATCAAGCGTGAAGCTGCCAAGATGCCATTTGCCACCAGTTTGGCCATATTTCAGAGCTGCAACGTTACTGGAGTATCAAAAAGCACAAGGTGTGCCATACTCAGGGCATGGCCAAGGTAAGGAAGGCTGAAAAACCACCACCTCTGAACAAGAAACATAAGATAAAACGTCAAGACTGGGCCAAGAAATATCTTAAGACTGATTTTTCAAAGGTTTTATGGACTGATTAAATGAGAGTGACTCTTGATGGGCCAGATGGATGGGCCAGAGGCTGGATCAGTAAAGGGCAGAGAGCTCCACTCCGACTCAGACGCCAGCAAGGTGGAGGTGGGGACTGGTATGGGCTGGGATCATCAAACATGGACTTGTGGGACCTTTTTGGGTTGAGGATGGACTGAAGCTCAACTCCCAGTTTCTGGAAGACAACTTCTTCAAGCAGTGGTACAGGAAGAAGTCGGTATCGTTCAAAAAAAACATGATTTTCATGCAGGACAATGCTCCATCACATGCATCCAACTACTCCACAGCGTGGCTGGCCAGTAAAGGTCTAAAAGATGAAAAAATAATGACATGGCCCCCTTATTCACCTGATCTGAACCCCATAGAGAACCTGTGGTCCCTCATAAAATGTGCGCTCTACAGGGAGGGAAAACAGTCCACCTCTGGGAGCAGTGTCTGGAGGCTGTGGTGGCTGCTGCACGCAATGTTGATCGTAAACAGATCAAGCAATGACAGAATCTATGGATGGTCGGCTGCTGAGTGTCATCAGAAAGATATTGGTCACTAATTTTTTGGGTTTTGTTTTTGCATGTCAGAAATGTTTATTTCTAAACTTTGTGCATTTATATTGGTTTACCTGGGGACAATAAACAAGTGAGATGGGAATAGGTTTGGTTTTTATTAAGTTGCCTAATAATTCTGCACAGTAATAGTTACCTGCACAAACAGATATCCTCCTAAGATAGCCAAATCTAAAAAAAACCACTCCAACTTCCAAAAATATTAAGCTTTGATATTTATGAGTCTTTTGGGTTGATTGAGAACATAGTTGTTGATCAATAATAGAAAAAATCCTCAAAAATACAACTTGCCTAATAATTCTGCACACGGTGTACTGTTCTATGGTGATTTACAAGTTGCAGTTCACCGTGGTGTGTGAGTCGTCTAGCTGTGCATTTATTTCCTACTTCTTTTACATTACTCCCCAGTTCATATACGGTCCCTTCTTTGTGTTTGAGTGCAGCGTGCATGAGTTTTCATTTACCCTTGTCTGTGCCTACATGTGAGATTTCTGGTACTGGGTTTCCGTCTCGCTCCCAGGGTGGGGGGGAAGTAGTATCAGGGCTTGGACAGGACACAGGGCCACATTGGAGGCTCAAACCTGGCTACAATCAAGTCTACCTTCGAGATAAGGGACAACGCAGGGGCCCCAGTCTTTTGGTCATCCTAGGAGCCCTTGTTCCGTCTGTACATCCCTGTGATAGTTTTATTGTGTAAAAAAACAAAGGGAAAAAAAAGAATGATTATGAGAATACCAAATATCCCTGTTATTTACAGCTTATGATGCTTATTTAATAGATTGTAAGGTTTTTTTTATATAAAATAAAAAATTAAACAATATATATTTTCAAGTTGTATATTAGGGAACAGAGACCAGGTGAGATGAGAGTTCTAAAAAAGTTAACGGGAATCTATCAACCAACAATTAAACAATTAGATCTACACATTATCAATATTAAAACTGCAACATTTCGTCAAACGATGGAAGTCATAATATGGATGGAAAGGTTACTGATGTGCAGATGATGAAAAAATGGAAACAATATTTTCAAAACATCTTGATTATTTTACTATGGAGTATGAATGGGCGCCACGAGTAGAAATCTCGACACTAAGGGGTACTTTACACGTTGCGACATCGCTACAGAAATATCGTCGGGGTCACAGTTGTTGTGCCGCACATCCGGCGCCGGTAGCGACATCGCAATATGTAAATCCTAGGAGCGACGATGAACGAGCGCAAAACAGTCAAAAATCGTTGATCTGTGTCACGTCATTCATTTCCATAATGTCGCTCCTGTTGCTGATTCGATGTTGTTTGTCACTCCTGCGGCGTCACACATCGCTGTGTGTGAATCTGCAGGATCGACAAACATCTCCTTACCTGCGTCCCACCGCCAATGCAGAAGGAAGGAGGTGGGCGGGATGTTACGTCCCGCTCATTTCCGCCCCTCCGCTTCTATTGGCCGGCCGCTTAGTGACGTCGCGGTGACGCCGAACACACCTCCCCCTTGAAGGAGGGATTGTTCGGCAGTCACTGCGACGTCGCCGACCAGGTATGTGCGTGTGAAGCTGCCGTAGCGATAATGTTCGCTACGGCACCAATCGTAAGAAATTGCATGTGCGACGGGGGCGGGTACTATCGCGCTGGACATCGCTAGCCGATGCTAGCGATGTCGCAACGTGTAAAGTACCCCTTACAGCCTTGGCCACCATCAGTGAGGTTATTAAATGGAACCTGTCACCAGATTTTTCCCCATGAAACGAAAAGAATCACCTTCCGTAGTGAACATTATCGCTACGGCAGCGTCACACGCACTTACCTGGTCGTCGTCGTCGCTGTGACTGCCGAACATTCCCTCCTTCTAGGGGGAGGGACGTTCGGCATCACAGCGACGTCACTGCAACGTCACTAAGCGGCCGGCCAATCAAAGCGGAGGGGCGGAGATGAGCAGGACGTAACATCCCGCCCACCTCCTTCCTTCCGCATTGCTGCCGGCGGCAGGTAAGGAGACGTTCCCCGCTCCTGCGGTGTCACACATAGCGATGTGTGCTGCCGCAGGAGCGATGAACCACCTGGATAAACAACCCTTACCGATTTTTGAGTTTGGGACGACCTCTCCATGGTGAACGATTTTCACCATTTTTGAGGTCGCTTAAGGTCGCTGGTCAGTGTCACACGCTGCGATATCGTTAATGACGCCGGATGTGCGTCACTAACAACTTGACCCCGACGATAAAACATTAACGATATCGTAGCATGTAAAGCCCCCTTTAGAATTGCACAAAGTTAAAGCTTGCAATAGGGCGCAAGTCACACAGTACCTAGCCAACAGCCTAATACATACCCCTACTATTCAATTAGGCGTGATGCTTGTCACTCTCTCAGTGTAATACAGAGGCACAGGCCTATAATTTACATGGTCAACTTCGATGGACCCGGCTGCACCCTGTGAAAATTATAAAATGTGCAAAAAAATAAATGAGGTATTAGTTTATGTCTTGGCCAAAATAGGCAAGCTTTCAACCCAACGTCAAGAGTCTCTATGTCTTGCGAGTCCCTACAGTGAAATAAAAAACAGCCCCCCCCAAAAAAGAAAAAGAAAAATTGAATTTAAAAAAATTCCAACATAGTTCAATTATAAAAAAGCAACAAAGGCAATGGTATTAACTAACTGTTCGTGCATTTGTTTCTATGATTTTGGCTAGTTAATACCATGGCCTTTTTGCTTTGTTTATAATTAAATTATCTTAGATTTTTTTTTTACATTTTTAAAAAAAATTGGGGGAGAGGCTGTTTTTTTTATTTCAGCTCTTTGTGTAATCAGCGAACAATGACAACCAAGATGTGAGACAAGTCTGGAGACGCTGCAGCTATAGGATCAGGTTTAGGCCACGCAGGCTGCGCACAATAGCACGAGGAACATGCGACCTGTTGTTGTGTTGATAAACAGCACTTTTCAAAAAGAGGAAAATATATTATGTAAAAAAACGTATGTAACTCAAGAAGATACTAACGCAAAGTACAAGTTATGAGTGAAAAAAAAAATCAAAACATAATAGGTTATAGAACATGGTGACATAAAGATAAATTATACTTATCCTGTAGTAAAACATGTCTAGAACCATTTCAATTTAACATAGAGACCTGATTCTTCTACCAAAGTTACCATTATATATAATGCATGGTGAACACAAAAATACATTGCCTAAAAAACCCCAAAAGAAGGAAGGAAGTACAGCGAAACGCGCATCGAGGCTTAACACCACAATCTACAGGAATTATTATTATTATGCAATCTTTTTTGTTTTATTTTATTTGGTGATTGAGTTACTTCATAACAGCTACCATGCAGCAGCTAAAGACATAGATATTGATATTGTGTGATATTATTCATACTCCTATATATTAACAGTTTTATATTGTTTTATTACGCCCAATGTGCTATGTATTTCTGTGTATATTTGGTTGTTATGTATGGTTACGTGCCGCCCCCGTGCCAGCAGCCGGGCTGCTCATATCCGGATCCGCGGTGGCTCGAGGGGTCTCCAGACCCGGTAGAGGGTAGGGGGGGTCATGTCATGCGGCTCCTCAATCGAAGGGGGTTATTTACAGGGGATGTGTTAGATTTCGTGATGCCACCCGTGGTTTGTGGTAATTTGGGAGTACCACCGCTGCAGTTGGGAGTACCCGGGGACGATGGAATGGGGCAGCCAGGTGTTAGGACCCTCCACGGGTAGGGGAAATGCCCCGGGACTCGGTGATGGTGTTCGAGGAGTGCCGAGGGGAGCGCAGGGGCCACTTTCATACTCACTCAGTCCAAAAAGCTGACACCGACAACCAGATAACCCAAAGTTCTGGACACCGCTGCCGCTCAGGGAGGCTAGTTCGGGTCCTGTCCCCGATGGAGTTGCCTGGTGATCCATGACCTGCCACTAAGTTACTTCTCTTTTGGTCCCGGTAGTGTGGAACTAGCCATGTCCCGCTCCCCAGTATGGCTAACTGTGGGAGCTTGCTCTCAGGGTTCACACCTGGGTTGCTCTCAGTGTTCACGCTCTCAGGGTTCACGTCCTATCCCCCTCGTTGCGCTAGTACCCCGATTTTGGATGCGGGTGGAGAATGGATCTTGAAGGCTCCATTCTCGTTGGGTAAATTGTCAGGTTGCCTGGAACTACTCCCTGACCTAGGGTCCACATACCCCATAGTGCTCTGGTCCTGGCCCGATGATGGTGCAAGGCCGCCGGCTGTCCTCCTCGACAGTTCCGTGCCCATTGCCACGATCACCTGCGACCGGGGGTCCAGCTCCTACTAGGTGCAGACCACTGTCTGCCACCTAGTAACTTCCAAGGAGCCCGGCTCCTGACTTCAACCTCCATCTTCAACTTCCTCACTCCAACTGAACTGCTCCTGACACTCCTGACCTCCCCTTAACCAACCCCCCAAGTGGGCGACCCTATTCCACTCAGGCTGTCCACTGGTGTGTCTGGTGGGTGTGGTGCAGACTGTACCTAGGACTTTGATTGACTGCTGTTGGCAACACCATTAGTTGGGGACCCATAACCAAGAAGGAGGTGGATATTGCACGGGAGGGCAGATTGCACAATACCCTGTGACGACCTGATAAGCCAGGGCGTCACAGTTACTTATTAATTGATCACTTTTTTTGCTAACTGTAGTTATCGCATACTTACCTCCTGCTGCACATACTGGTTGTATTGTGGCGCCACCTGCTGGTTTCCCACTTTTTAAAAATTATTTTTACATATGTTGTAAATCTAAATAAAGCTCTATCTTATGTTTTATTGTGGTACAATTTCTTGTAGAAACATGTCTAATATTGTAATGAACCGTAAGTATTAGTTCCATCTAAAAATCTTGGCACCAACACATTATTCTTATACATATCTTTTTTTTTGTCTGCTCCTTTTGCCTATAAAAAAAGCATGGTGAACTTTGCTTTTGGGTTCTTGTTTTGTTTTTTTTTTCTTCACCCCTCCGTAAAAATTCTTAAAAGTTTTACTATAGATTATGTGTCCCCAAAGTGATGCTGCTCAACATATAATTGATATTGTGAAATAAAATATCTTTCAAGCAGCTAAAATAGAAAAAAAGCTATGCTTTTTAGAATGTGGAGATGAGAAAATAAACAAAACATAAACAAAAACCTGCATCCCTAAAATGTTAAATCTTTCTCACTGGCAGGTTTGGACTGGCCCACAGGAGGACCGGAGAATCCTCTGGTGGGCCCATCTTTGCAGTAATATGTCACTTACCCCCAACATAACCAGTAGTTGGCACAATACACTTGATTCACTATGAAGAGATAAAGGAAGCCTCTCATCATTCATTTCACAAATTACCCTATTGCCCAATTACCCAAAATTATTATATAGAAGCAGAGGTAAATTTGTGAATGTAATATTTGTGTGCCGCCCCCGCGTCAGCAGCTGGGGCTGCTCGGATCCGGATCCGCGGTGGCACGAAGGATCTCCGGACCCGGGGTGTTGGGGTCGCGTGGCCACTCAGAATAAAAGGGGAATATTTACAAGGGAGGATGTGGAAAGTTCGTGATGCCACCCGGGGTGTGTGGTAAGGTGGAGTACCACCGCTGCAGTTGGGAGTACCCGGTGGCGATGGTGTGGGCAGCCAGGTGTTTAACCCCTTCACGGATAGGGAGAATGCCCCGGGACTCGATGAGGGCTGCGGGGAGGTGCCGTTGGGATGGTAAGGGTCACTTACAGTTAGGTCCAGAAATATTTGGACAGTGACACAATTTTCGCGAGTTGGGCTCTGCATGCCACCACATTGGATTTGAAATGAAACCTCTACAACAGAATTCAAGTGCAGATTGTAACGTTTAATTTGAAGGTTTGAACAAAAATATCTTATAGAAATTGTAGGAATTGTACACATTTCTTTACAAACACTCCACATTTTAGGAGGTCAAAAGTAATTGGACAAATAAACCAAACCCAAACAAAATATTTTTATTTTCAATATTTTGTTGCGAATCCTTTGGAGGCAATCACTGCCTTAAGTCTGGAACCCATGGACATCACCAAACGCTGGGTTTCCTCCTTCTTAATGCTTTGCCAGGCCTTTACAGCTGCAGCCTTCAGGTCTTGCTTGTTTGTGGGTCTTTCCGTCTTAAGTCTGGATTTGAGCAAGTGAAATGCATGCTCAATTGGGTTAAGATCTGGTGATTGACTTGGCCATTGCAGAATGTTCCACTTTTTTGCACTCATGAACTCCTGGGTAGCTTTGGCTGTATGCTTGGGGTCATTGTCCATCTGTACTATGAAGCGCCGTCCGATCAACTTTGCGGCATTTGGCTGAATCTGGGCTGAAAGTATATCCCGGTACACTTCAGAATTCATCCGGCTACTCTTGTCTGCTGTTATGTCATCAATAAACACAAGTGACCCAGTGCCATTGAAAGCCATGCATGCCCATGCCATCACGTTGCCTCCACCATGTTTTTCAGAGGATGTGGTGTGCCTTGGATCATGTGCCGTTCCCTTTCTTCTCCAAACTTTTTTCTTCCCATCATTCTGGTACAGGTTGATCTTGGTCTCATCTGTCCATAGAATACTTTTCCAGAACTGAGCTGGCTTCATGAGGTGTTTTTCAGCAAATTTAACTCTGGCCTGTCTATTTTTGGAATTGATGAATGGTTTGCATCTAGATGTGAACCCTTTGTATTTACTTTCATGGAGTCTTCTCTTTACTGTTGACTTAGAGACAGATACACCTACTTCACTGAGAGTGTTCTGGACTTCAGTTGATGTTGTGAACGGGTTCTTCTTCACCAAAGAAAGTATGCAGCGATCATCCACCACTGTTGTCATCCGTGGACGCCCAGGCCTTTTTGAGTTCCCAAGCTCACCAGTCAATTCCTTTTTTCTCAGAATGTACCCGACTGTTGATTTTACTACTCCAAGCATGTCTGCTATCTCTCTGATGGATTTTTTCTTTTTTTTCAGCCTCAGGATGTTCTGCTTCACCTCAATTGAGAGTTCCTTAGACCGCATGTTGTCTGGTCACAGCAACAGCTTCCAAATGCAAAACCACACACCTGTAATCAACCCCAGACCTTTTAACTACTTCATTGATTACAGGTTAACGAGGGAGACGCCTTCAGAGTTAATTGCAGCCCTTAGAGTCCCTTGTCCAATTACTTTTGGTCCCTTGAAAAAGAGGAGGCTATGCATTACAGAGCTATGATTCCTAAACCCTTTCTCCGATTTGGATGTGAAAACTCTCATATTGCAGCTGGGAGTGTGCACTTTCAGCCCATATTATATATATAATTGTATTTCTGAACATGTTTTTGTAAACAGCTAAAATAAAAACACTTGTGTCACTGTCCAAATATTTCTGGACCTAACTGTATGTATTCACTCAGTCCAATAATGCTGAAACCGACAACTGTGGTAAACCAAAGTTCTTGACACCGCTGCCGCTTGGAGAGAGCATGCCTGGATCCCGTGCCCGTTGGTGTTGCCTGTTAGTCTGTGGCCTTTTCCTTGGCACCTTTTCTTCTAACTGATCCCTTTAGCATAAAACTAGTCGGGTCCCGCTCACCAGTATGGCTAACTGGGTGAGCTCGCTCTCAGGGTTCACGCTTGGGATTTTCTGGACTATGTAGTGGGAAAGTCCTATCCCCCGCGTTGCGCTAGTACCCCGATTTTGGAGCGGGTGGAGAATGGCTCTTGAAGGATTTCTCCTCGTCAGGTAAATTACCAGGACGCCTAAAGCTACTTCCTAGCCTAGGATCCACGTACCCAGTCATGCCCTGGCCCCTGCCCGGTGATCGCACAAGGCCGCTGTCCTCCTCGACAGTCTGTGCCCCTTGTCGCGATCCCCTGCGATCGGTGTCCAGCTCCTACCAGGCCCAGATCAACGTCTGCCACCTAGTAGTCTCAAGGAGCTCAACTCCTGACTTCTCCTCTCGAGAGTCACTGCTCAACTCACTGTCTCATGACACTCTTGACCTCCCCTCAACCAACCCCCCAGTGGGCGACCCTATTGCCTTCAGGCTGTCCACTGGTGTGTCTGGTGGGTGTGGTGCAGAGTGTTCCCAGGATTTTGATTAGCCTGTTCTTGGCAACACCAATGGTCAGGGACCCGTAACCAAGGAGGAGGTGGATACTGTGCAGAAGGGCAGATTGCACAATACCCTGTGATGATCTGATAGGCCAGGGCGTCACATTTGCATTTAGTTGATCAGTGGGCCCACAGAGTCAGTGTTACTGGTTGTCATGCCCAAGGGTGTGGAGATGTTTCTGTGGACTCACTGGACCACCGGGTGAACGGTGGCAGCAGATTACCCAATACAGCACGAGACTGGAGAGAACTTAGAGGAAAATAGAAGAAGGTTATTTACAAGATGGTGAACAAAGCTAAAGATTAGAGGGCTCAAAGGGTTACAATGCTGAGCACTGCCGGAGGAGCAACCAGAAGGAAACCCCTATGCAGGGATTATCCTGGCACAGCTCCGGTGGCCAGGAACCTGCTTGCCAAGGTGACGACTCAATAGGTTTGTAATATGCCGACTCAGTCAGAGGAGATAATCCGGAATGCTTTGCACCATCCTGGAGAAATGGATCCGGCAGTAGAAGGAATCCGTGATGTTCTGCACAATACTGGCGAGGCGGATGCAGCTGTTGCAGGAATCCAGGATATTCCAAGGTGACCTCAAGGCTTAAGACGGCAGTGGTGGAATCTGGAGCATAAAATGAAGCCAGGAATGATGGACCGGCTGCTGGAGATTCTCTGGAGACAAAGACGTAAGTATCTTGTGTAGTGGGGTGTTTTAACCTACTAGTTGCCGGGCCAGGGGTATAGATCCTCTGCGTTGTCATGGGGTGGCCTGGTCCGGTTCCATTACCCCGAGGCTTACAGAATGGAGGATTGGAGGGTGGTAGGGAGGATGGAGGTAGCAGTTGGAGGTTAGGAAAGTCTATTAGGATCGTGACGCCACCTGTGGTATGCGGCCAGGGATGGGGGACCGCCGCTGCAGGGTCTCTCGCCGGGGTAGATATTAAGTGCAGCCGGGATGGTGTCGCTCCCCACAATGTAGAGTGGGATTACCCCGGGAAGGATGGCGGGGGTGGGGGTAGTCTCCGTTGGCGCTGCAGTGCTGGGCGACAGCGCCGGTAAAGGAGAGGCAGAGGCAGGGGCTGTGGTTCCAAGTCTTTTTACTCACAGGTTTTTCAGGCGCTGCCCCAGAGTACCGTCCTCTGCCATGATGGGCTCCAGCCGATCCTGGATCCGTCGTCAGTCACCGCTGGTGCCTAGCCTCCTGCTCCAATCCTCGGGCCCACTAAGAGAGAGGAACACTAATTCCAGTTGTCAGTGCTAGGTGTTATCCCAAGCTGTGCCCGGGAAGGTCTGGTCTCAGTGTGATGGTTGCGCCTACTTTTACCCCAAGTGGTGCCCGCCCCCAGTGGTTGTCCTAGTGACTGGGGAAGTCCCATGCTTCGTGATGGCTGGCTCCCCTCTCTGCCCTAGTCCAACCCCCTGTGAGTAAGAACCTGCTGTTGTTTGTGTGTGTTGTGTGAAGGCACCGGCAGGTTAACCCCCTCCTGACCCGGGATAGATATTAGCCCTGAACAGTGGTGTAATACTCTGTGGCACCAGAAGCCCAGGGGCGCTACACTTGCACAGCAGAACAGAGCACAGTCAGAGAGCACAGAGCACTGTAGTAAAGGGCCTAAACCCTAGCAATGTTCTAGAGGAATGAGCACATTACCCAGGCACCAGCCATAAGGAAAGGTGGCCTATAAGCGCCGCCTAAGTGCACTCCCAGAGGACCTGCTAAGAGAACGCAGGTTCTGGAAAGATAAGAAGGCGAAAGAATGCTCAGCACAGCAGATAAGGTGACACGCTGCGCAGCAGCGACGGAGCCAGCTTTAGAGGCAGGAATGTGGGGTGCAGGAAGAACGTCGATCTCCCTGTCCAGGGGAGACCAACCCCGTGACTGAGGGCATGATACTGGTGAGCCTCTGCCGCCCCAGTCTGACAAAGCCCTTTGGTGGGAGTCCATCTGTCATGAAGTTATGGACACCTTTCTAATTGCGTTGCCCAAGACAGTAACAATCTCATGATGCTACTGTGTCACCCGTGGATCAGGGGTACTCAGATCCGGGCCACGGGGTCACTTCTGTGGGTATCACGGTGGCGTGACCCGGTCTGTGATCCCAGGCTCCACAGTAAAAAGGGGATTGGGTAAGGGAGATTGTCCGTGACGCCACCCATGGTTGTGGTGATTTTGGTGACACCACCGCTGCTCTGGACGGGGATCCCGGGAGCGGTGACAGGGAGCAGCTTTGATGTTAGTTCTCCCCTCCGTGGGTAGGGGGTTGGTTGTCCCGGGGCCTGGTGATGGGGTAGGGATGGATGGCAGGCGGGTTACGGGGCCTGGTGAGGTGCAGGGTCGCGGGGGCAGCGCTGTGCCGCACAGCACGGTGGTACTCACTCAGCCCAATGATGCACACAGAGTCTCTGCTGAAACAAACGGCTGGATGGACGGGTCCCACAGGCGGCTGCGCTGTTTTCCCCTGACCCCAGGTTGGTAATGTAAGTCCTTTCCTGCACCTTCCGTACGCTCCTCCTGCGCTCCGGTTTCCAGCTGGCTCCCCGATTCAGTACCGGTGGGCCACCGCCCAGCCCCGGCTACCTGCGGTTCCACCAACTGTCTGCCCGGCTCCCTGCAGACGGCCACTACCGTCTGCCTCACTCTCTGCTGCACGAGGGTCCTAGGCTCCAACCTAGGCCCCAGTCTGCGTCTGCCTCTCTGCAGACCTTCTCTCTCTTCCTCTCCTAGACTTGTCTGCGCTTGTTTCCTGCCTCAGGCCAGCTAAACTCCTGGGTGGGCGTCTCCATCTCCTGACTCCGCCCACCTGGTGTGTCTGTCTGAGCCCGAGGAAAGGAATCAAGTTTCACTGGGGGTGTCTGCTGTGAAACTGCTGGGGGTGGGGGTGTTTGTGTGTTGTTACCTGTGGCCCCTGGCTTGTCCAGGGCGCCACATTCCCCCTTAGCAAAATGCAGACCGTCCGCGGGCTGCCCGTCCATCACCGGTTTTATTTTTCTTTTAACTGCAAAAAGTAGAAAGGCATATCAAACATTAAAACACAAGCATTACTTTTTAACTTCCCATCACGGGATGCACATTACTTTAACGTTGCAACAACAATAAACACTTTTAATAATGGCAACGGAACGGGTCCTTTAGTCACCCACCCAAACAACCTGGCCCTGATGCTGCCCCTAAGAAATGGGCAGCACCCCTTGACCCCAGTCCAGAACCAGGCTGCCCAGATAGTTAACGGGATGGGTGCTTCGCTGCCGTTGCGGCCGGGCGGACTGCCGGAGCCGTCGTCATCTCCATCGCGGCTGGGATGGAAGCCGGGACCGGTGGCAGGGCGGTGACAAAGGTAAGATCTGGGCCCTCCCTCACAGACGCTGCGAGCTCCGCTACCGGTGACAGAGGTAACGGGTCGGTCGGGGCGTTGGCCGCGGGCACGGGCACTGAGGTTTCAGCGGTGCCGGACGGACGGGACATCTCGTGCAGCGGTGTTCCAGGAACCAAACACTGGCAGAGTCCTGGCGTCCCTGCTTCCACAGCCGCGGTTCACATGCGGCCGGACGCCATCCCGCCCCCCTTAGTCTCTTTTTAGCACTTCCTTCTTCAGGGGGCGGGGCTCCACTTTCACGCCTTTCCTGCTCGGGGAAGACGCTCGAGCGGGAAATTTTTCACGCCCAAGATGGCGGCTTTGCAAAATTTTCGGCCGGACACCTCCGGCGGTAACAAGGCGCACCTCTACCAAACGGCAGAGCGGTGGGATCCTGTTCGTGACACCAAATGTGTCGCCCGTGGATCAGGGGTACTCAGATCCGGGCCACGGGGTCACTTCTGTGGGTATCACGGTGGCGTGACCCGGTCTGTGATCCCAGGCTCCACAGTAAAAAGGGGATTGGGTAAGGGAGATTGTCCGTGACGCCACCCACGGTTGTGGTGATTTTGGTGACACCACCGCTGCTTTGGACGGGGATCCCGGGAGCGGTGACAGGGAGCAGCTTTGATGTTAGTTCTCCCCTCCGTGGGGGTTACGGGGCCTGGTGAGGTGCAGGGTCGCGGGGGCAGCGCTGTGTCGCACGGCACGGTGGTACTCACTCAGCCCAATGATGCACACAGAGTCTCTGCTGAAACAAACGGCTGGATGGACGGGTCCCACAGGCGGCTGCTGTGTTTTCCCCTGACCCCAGGTTGGTAATGTAAGTCCTTTCCTGCACCTTCCGTACGCTCCTCCTGCGCTCCGGTTTCCAGCTGGCTCCCCGATTCAGTACCGGTGGGCCACCGCCCAGCCCCGGCTACCTGCGGTTCCACCAACTGTCTGCCCGGCTCCCTGCAGACGGCCACTACCGTCTGCCTCACTCTCTGCTGCACGAGGGCCCTAGGCTCCAACCTAGGCCCCAGTCTGCGTCTGCCTCTCTGCAGACCTTCTCTCTCTTCCTCTCCTAGACTTGTCTGTTTGTTTCCTGCCTCAGGCCAGCTAAACTCCTGGGTGGGCGTCTCCATCTCCTGACTCCACCCACCTGGTGTGTCTGTCTGAGCCCGAGGAAAGGAATCAAGTTTCACTGGGGGTGTCTGCTGTGAAACTGCTGGGGGTGGGGGTGTTTGTGTGTTGTTACCTGTGGCCCCTGGCTTGTCCAGGGCGCCACACTACATTATGGAAACCAAACTGTATCAACAAATACACAAAGCACCGGTCGGTTTTAATGGAGTCTAGCGGAGGCAATTTGTGTTACATTAGGAAAAGTCGATGTTTTTCTCAAACTTTACTTTACAGTTTATCAATCTATCGAAACTCTAAAAGGTTCTGAAGGAGCAACCAAGCAACGAGTCAATCCCCCAGGGGAAGGGGGGGGGTGGGCGCAACGATCCAGGGGCCACTTGGGACTGAACTGAAGGTTCAATTAATGGGAATCGTGGTATTGTCAGAGAGCAAAAGGTGAAAAAATGCAATAAAGAGAGAATAAAACTATTAAAGGCAATAATAAAAGAAAGGACATCTCCCAGAAATGAGAGTCAGGGACAGGTGAAAGTAATTACACAGAAAGGCCAGAGAGGCATGTGAAATACCATACGGCCGAGCGATATTACGTAGGGAGGAAGGAATAAACCGCTCAGTCATCACAGAGGAGAAAACAACAAGAAACTTCACCACTATATTAAGACCATGTTCACATGTTGCAGATTTGTGACGCAGATTCTGTATTGGAAATTGACAGCACTTTACAGTGTAATTCAATTTTATGGAGTTTCTAAAATCCCATTGACGCGTTTCGAAAAAAAAGTCTGCATGAAAATGATAGCGTGGTGTGGATTTCACATTCTTGTGAGGATTTTCATTGCTGATTTCTTCCTATTCAGTGCTTTATTATGGAGGAGAGGGAAATCCGCAACAAAATCTGCAAGTAAATATTCTGTCTACAGATATGTTGCGGATTTGTAGTGGACTTCTGAGCAAATCCGCAGAAAAAATGTTCGGCAAAGGGTGAACATGGCCTAAGTTTGACAGTGTGGCCACCCGAGTAGTGTATGGGGTGTCTCTAGTTTATCTTCTAGTTTGGGGATATTCTAATTTGCTACTTTCATTACTAGTGATGGGCGAATAGTAACTATTCGTGTACGGATTATTCGTAACAAATCCAAAATACTATTCTGGTATTCGTCAAGAATAACCGACTTAATGCAAGTCAATGGCGAACTCAAGCATTCTTCTGGGAAATCTTCAAGAAAAGGAACCTGTCATCAGCTTTTTCCCTTATGAGCTGTGTCCACCACCAGTACATTCCAGAATACTGTATATAAGAGCCCAGGCCAATCTGTATAATGTAAAAACAGCTATTTTATAATACTCACCTAGGGTGCGGTCTGGTCCGATGGGCATCACTGCTCTTGGTCTGGCGGCTCCTCTCTTCTTTCCATCCCTGTGTGGATGACTCGTCTCATGTCATCCACACAGACCGGCATTGAGATCGTGCGCAGGCGCACTTTTATGTGCCTGGCTAAGGCAGGTAAAAATATTGTACTGCAAGAATGCCGCGGAGACACCATCACATATTTCTCAACCGTTAGGAAAACTAGCTAGGTCTTTCACCGGGAAGGAACAACCACGGGAAGGGCAGTCTCCAGTCAAGGAAACCGCCTATACCAAAACATGGCATCCATCCACAGACAGCTGTTTTGGGGTATTTGCCCCTCATCAGTGTGGAGTAGGAAACTGGCTAGTGGGAGCAATGCCTAGTAGAAGACTACATAGGTAAAGATGGTTGACCTCGGGGAGATCAACATCCAACACAGCGGAGACACCATCACGTGTTTCTCAACGCAGTGACACTAGAACAAGGCCCCCTGGGAAAATATGCAAAACAAGAATGCTGCGGAGACACCATCACATATTTCTCAACACTGGCAGGAAAAATAGCCAGGTCTTTCACCGGGAAGGAACAACCACGGGAAGGGCATGTTGATCTCCCTGAGGTCAACCATCTTTACCTATGTAGTCTTCTACTAGGCATTGCTCCCACTAGCCAGTTTCCTACTCAACACTGATGAGGGGCAAATACCCTGAAACAGCTGTCTGTGGATGGATTCCATGTTTTGGTATAGGCGGTTTCCTTCCCGTGGTTGTTCCTTCCCGGTGAAAGACCTGGCTAGTTTTCCTGCCAGTGTTGAGAAATATGTGATGGTGTCTCCGCGCCATTCTTGTTTTGCATATTTTCCCAGGGGGCCTTGTTCTAGTGTCACTGTGTTGAGAAACACGTGATGGTGTCTCCCCGTGGTCAACAATCTTTCCTATAAAATATTGCACTTTGCATGTTCGGGCATTTGTTGACCTTTCCCCGCGCCTGCGCATTACAGTACTATGATCTGCCCTCAGCAAGGCAGTGCAAAGTGGGATTGCACAGGACCAAAATGCCGGTTTGTGTGGATGACATAGGACAAGTCATCCACACGGTTCTGGCAAGAAGGAGAACGGCAATAGAAGGAAGAGAGGAGATGCCGGACCCGCTAACAGCATCGCCCATCGGACCAGACTGCCCCCTAAGTGAGTATGATAAAGCTGTGTCTTACTGAGGGCAGCAAAGTACTGTAATGTGCATGCACAGTCATGCACAGACTAAATAGTCATGCACAGACTAAAGTGCGCCTGTGCATGAATGCAATGCCAGTCTGTGTGGATGACGTGTCCACTTTGGATCCTGTGCTCATCTACCACTGTTGTATTCCATGAATATTCCGGCCTTTTTGAATTCCCAGGTTCTCTTTTTCTTGCACAATGTACCAAACTGTTGATTCAGCCGCTACTAATATTTGTGCACTTTAATTGATTTCTTCTTATTTTTCAGCCTAATGATGTGCCTAATGATGCGCCTTTGGCCGCATGTTGTGAGTTCACAGCAACAGCTTCCAAATGCAAATGCAACACCTGGAATCAGCTCTAAACCTTTACCGTCTTAAATGATGATGGATTAACGAGGGAATAGCCCATGCAACGCATTAAAAAGCTTTTGAGATAAAGGTCCAATTATGTTTGGTCCCTTGAAAAACAGGCAGCTACATATTAAAGAGCTGAACCAGACATTTCCATCCACTCTCTATAAAGACACATCTGCAGGTTTTTCCCTCCACTCTCTATAAAGAAACATGTACAGGTTTTTCCCCTCCACTCTCTATAAAGACACATCTGCAGGTTTTTCCCTCCACTCTCTATAAAGACAGGGAAAGGTCAAAGACCACCCTCACATGCGCACTACAATACTTTGATCAGTCCTCAGCAGGGCAGACTACTGTAAAGTGCGCCTGTGCAGGACCTCAATGCCAGTCTGTGTGGATGACGTACAGTAGGACACATCATCCAGATAGGGATGGGAAGAAGGAAGACAGCAAAGGAAGGAAGAGAAGAGGCGTCACACCTGTGAACAGCGACGTCCATCAGACCGGACCACCCCCTAGGTGAGTATAATAAAGCTTTGCCTTGCTGAGGGCAGAGCAAAGTACTGTAATGCGCAGGAACAGAGAAAGGTCAAAGACCACCCGCACATGCGCACTAAAATACTTTGATCTGACCTCAGCAAGGCAGACTAAAGTGCGCCTGTGCATGAATGCAATGCCAGTCTGTGTGGATGACGTGTCCA